>NC_139008.1:18068140-19268140 GCF_964374135.1 Grampus griseus
ACTGGAGAAGGTAGATTTCAAGCAAGAGCATGAAACACATGCACAAAGTGATCAAAGTGTGTTATCTTTTAAGATGCTCATTCCCCCTCCTTCCTCTGCCCCAAATGATGCTGCTGAACCAGTTACCCTGACCCTGATCCCCTTACAAGGTCCTCACCCAGTGTTGTAACTTGTTCTTCTAGGAGGGGCATGAGGCATGAACCTAACCCCGGGGGCATCTATGTGAGAAACAAGATGCAGCATCCTTGTCTAATTACCCGTGGCCTCTGTTCTGGTCCTCTGCACTTCCTGCTGCATTTCCCTGCTAGGGCTGAAATCCTTTTCAAATCCTGGCCTCCTTTACTGAGTCATTCACCTCATGCCCAGCTCCACTTTCTCCTTCCTCTGACAACCTCCTTTTCATCTGGGCTGTTCAGAATCATGGTCACATGTTGGTAGAACACCTGAGAGCCATTCTCGGCTCCCTTTTTGCTGGCAAAACTCACTTCTCATCTTGGAATGTCAGATACTCACGCTCCCAGATTTCCTTGCTGTTAGTTTTGGCCAAGTGGCCCAGTGCTGGCCAATGAGATGTAGGCAAAGCGTCTTCTGGGGGGCCTTGAGTTCCAGAAAGCAGTGAAGTTACTGATCAACACAGCTTGATTTCACAGAGAATCAGCTTTCCAAGTCTTTGACACTATTGTAAGGGTCCTAGGAAGTTTCGCATCTGACCATAAAATAATAATGGATTCCAAAATGCCCACTGGTGATATGACAGTTAAGGATGATGATAATGGATTATTGTCCACAGTTCATGACCTGACCATGTGACCACTCCCTGCCTGTGAAAACGCTAAGACAGGAATCCTCTATCCTCTGGTCTAAAGACAGCAACAGTGGACAGCCAGAGCTGGCTCCCTGTTGAAGGAATTTGGGATTCTTAAGTGATGACTAGGGTGGCCAGAAGAGCAGTGAAAGCTCTTTGGAACCCCTAGAACACTGATAAGGAATATTGTGAACCTTGAGTTGGGTTACTGAGTCGGAAAGCACGGGAGCTTGGATGTTGGGCTGGATTACTTCCAAGAATATTTCTTGAAATCTTTCTCTTTGGAGAAAAATAAGACCTACAAATGTTTAAGGCCACTGCTGTGGACTGAATTGTGTGCCCCCCAAATCCCTATGTTGAAAACATAACCCCTAATGCGACTGTATTTGGAGAAAGGGCCTTTCTGGAGATACTTAGGGTTAAATGAGGTCCTGATCTGATAGGATTCGTGTCCTTATAAGCAGACACCAGAGCACCTGCTCTCTCTTTCCTTGTCTCTCTCTCTCTTTCCCTCTCTCTCTCTCTCTCTCTGTCTCTCTCTCTCTCTGCCATGTGAGTACAGAGCGAGAAGGGAGCCATCTATAGGCCAGGAAGAGAAGAACTCTCATCAGGAACCAAACGGACTGGCATCTTGAGCTGGGATTTCTAGCCTCCAGAGCTGTGCAAAACTAAATTCCTGTTGTTTAAGCTCCCCAGTCTATGGTATTTTGTTATGGCAGCTTGAGCAGACTAAGACAGCTATATACCAGAGTATTCAGTATTCTTACTTACGGAGAGATCCAGCGGCCTGAAACAAAGGATGGGTCCTCCTCTATGTCAAGGTAAACATGTCCAATGGGCAGCTGATAAACTCCTGCGTTGACTCTCTGAGGGCCTACTTCCCCGGGCTGTGGTCTAGTAAGTTGCCATCTGCCTCTACACTTTTTACTATGTTGTATAGAAAAGATACAGAGCCCTTCCTAAGAAGTTTAACTGGTATCTCCAGGCCTCTGATGTTCTCTTCTATCTGCTGAGACCAGAATTAGTGGAGTCTTCGTAACACTTCTGTCAGGTACCCAAGAATCCTTTCTATCTTTTTGTGGGCATGATTTTCTACAGAGTCTGGAACAGTACACAAAAGTCCTATCTGGGTGTGCTCCACTACACTGTGGCAAAAGCAAGTAAAAGAAGAAATGGATTTTACATGCGAGGAAATGAGGCTCAGAGAGGTTATTTAACTCATTCAAGTAAGTGGTAAGACAAAGACAGGGAGTCTAAGCCCATGCACAGTCTTAATCACCACTCATTGTTGGAAATGAGGTATAGTGTAAGAAAATAAAAATCACCCTCCATCCCATAACCCAAAGATAATCATAATTGTTAACATCCTAGTTTATTTTTCTCCATTTTCACAACTTGGGATCATACCATATAAATTCTGTATTCATCTTTCACTTAATCTAATATCATAAATACTTCCTATGACATTAAATATTTTTTCTAAAACATGAAAGAAAGAGAACTGGATGGAAGTTTCTTTTTCAGGGATATGTATAAATACTTTTGTCTTCCATTTGATGAAGAGAATCTAGTACAAAAGTCTGGAAACTGATGCATGTTGATGATCAAGGGCCATGTTTTATCTGTGGACACATACCTTGGGAAATCACCATAAAACAAATCTTTTTCTGAAGAGGGCAGGATCATATGTAAAACCTGTACACAGGCCTAAATCTCATTCATTAGACGTCATCACCCTCCGCTATGATTGCCATTGTGTTTCTGATGAGAGGACATATTCCCCAGCCTTAAAGAGCACCTACATGCCACAGACTAACTGGATGGTTGGCTTGACTTCATGTGTTAACATCACTCTTCCCTCATCTGAAAACAGACATCAATTGAGACCAAACTACACCAAAATCCAGCCTGAAGTGGAAGGGAGAGAACAGAAGTCTGCCATCCACAACAGTACAGGGATTTCCATCTAGCTGCACCCCTACCATGTAAGATGGTCTTGCATACTTCAGTATTCTCTTATGTTCAGTAAAATACTCATAGTTTTCAAGAACAGAATAATAAACTTTCTTATTGTCAGTTGGGTTTTCTGTTACTTGCAGTTAAATACACTATCAATTAATACAGACAATTAGGACCTTTCTTATTTTCTCAAAGGAGACCCCACCTCCACTCAACCAATCTCAGCTACTCCTGATTTTCTCCATTGTGGATTTCTAGGATCCCCAGAATATAGACCTATTTGACTAGAATAAGAAATCCATGAGAAAAGGGCCCAGAGTAATGCCTGCCACGGGCAGGTGCTCACTGGTGTTTACTCAAGGAAAGGTGTTCCCTGACCCCTTCCACCAGAGTTTCTGATTCCTTGATTGAGACTCATCCATCCCTTCATCAACTACCTCTCCATCCTCCATCCTTAGCGGGACTCCTGAGAGAAGTGAAGGGAGGCTGAGGCTGAGGAAGGAGAAAGCCCACTGACCTCGGAACCGGAGGAACTGAGGGTCCAGTTACCAGCTACTCTATGACCTTGGGAAAGTTGCTTGATTCTATTGAACCCCTTCTACTAAGTGATAATGATGGTCATTAATAATCACTGAACTGATTAATTCAATGATACTCACTGAATTGATGACTCAGTGATGAATATTGTGATATTCTGCCAAATACCCTCTTCGGGGCTAACACTCTTCCCCTGGGGCTGCTGGGGATATTGGCTGTCGATCGCTCTGCTCTCCACACCAGGAAACTGCCTGCCTTGCTGAGATTATGCCCCTTCTCTGCGGTGGCCCCAGCCCATGAGTGGCTGATGTGCAGACAGAAAGAAGCAGCCCCCTTGCGTCAGTTAGGGATAACTCTGAAGGCCATCGCACTGCTGAGTTCCCTGTGGGAGCTTCTGAGTCCTCAGCTGCAGCCACGTGGCAGGTCAGTTTCCCTTTCCGCCCAATCCTGCCATCCCAGCTTCCTCACAGGTCTGTCTCCAGAGATGAATCCTGAGTAAACCTTCTGCAATTCTCCATTTCAGAGTCTGTTTCCAGGGAACCAGATCTAAAACGATGCTGATGACGGTGAGGATAATAATGATAGTTTATCCAACAGGACTGTGGGAGTCTGGGATGAGATGAGTGTCGACGGTGCTCAGAGTTGCCGCTGTCCAATACGTGAGCATTAAATCTGAATCAGAAGCGTTTCTTCAGCAGAAAAAAAATTGATTCCCTAGAGAGTCGTTGGGTGTGATTTATTTCTCCTTACGATGTCGTCCCAAGGGGACATCCATTAGTCTTTCTTTTCTGGTCGTTGCTGTCCTGGGTCCCCAGGGGGAGTTATTCCACTGGGTGCGGCCGTACCCTATAATATGTTCCAAGTCCTTGGCGTTCTGTATGCTGTGAACGTTTCGCTCCCTCTGGGCTCTTCCATCAGAATTCATCCCCACAAGCTACCGACATCCCCTAGCACCTCCTCTCTTAACTTCCAAGAGAACTAATTCCCTGTCTAGTGCTTTATCTGTCTATTGAGAAATGCCCAGAGAAACCTGTCCATCTAAACAGAATATAGTGCAGGAAATCACATGAGACCTCGCTGTCATTCACCAAACACTGCAGGCAGTAAAATTCTAATACCACACTGATTCTTTTACTGTAATGAGGATAGAAATTGATACAATATCAATCCATCCTTAGTGCAGTGTTAAGATTCTCCTAAAATACTACTCTGAACTCCAACTCTGGGGAAATCCCCTGCTAACCTACTCAAAACTGTCCTAGAATCAGCCTTAGATTGTTCAGAATTTTTAGTCTGATGATACCAAGAGAGAATTGTGGCTCTTAAAAAAATTATTGAGATCTTGAAATAGAAGCTCCTAGAAAATTCAGTAATGGAAGAGGGACTGATGGGATAGAAATGCAGATTGACAACTTGAGACATCGCCCGTGTGAGGGAATGTTGGTCTATATTTATTATTTTCCCCTGATAGCGTCTTCAGGCCTCCCTGCCAAAGAAGAGCTCAGTTACAGCTCCAGAAAAAAAGTACACAATTAAGGATAGAACCTGGTTGGAGGGCAGGTAGATGGTGATAGGAAAAAGAACACACTTCCAGGCAAGGTGGAGTAAATGGAAAGACGTCCAGGAGAGTGGCACTGACGTGATTGCAGACAGATTCACATTTCATAGAAGAACCTGAGATAATAACCAGGAGGAGGTGGCAGAGTGCAATGGTGCCCACTTGACACCAGTCCTTTTTCTCTATTGTTTCAGGAAGGTTGATTTTGATCAAATAGCAAAGCCCACAGCTCCAGGGAACACATCATATCGCAAAGATAGCCAAGGCAATCTGTGGTTGGTGCATTGTTTTAGGGTAGGCTTGTAATGAGCCTATTGAATGAAAGAGAAAAGCTGCTGAAATGAAAGACATTCCTCCATAGAAGGAGCGAGGCAATCCCTATGACCCTGCTAATTCCACTCCTAGTTTATTGCAACACGTGTGCCTATAATATATAGTCACCGAAATATGCGTATGGGGAGTCACAGCAGCACTTTCCATGATCTACGAAACTTGGAGGCAATTCAGATACCCATAAACAATAGAATAAATAAGTTCTAGTATATTTATGCAATGCAACACTTCACAGCAATAACAATGAACAAAATATATCTACTCTCAACAAAGTAGATGAATTAAGTAGCAAAAGAGGACGCTTGCCTAAAAGGACAGGCTGTGTGATTCCATTTATATAAAGTTTTTTTTAAAAAGGCAAACTTTATCTGTGGTGTTTGAAGTCAGGTTAGTGATTTACTTTGGTAGCAGCTGGGATTGGAAAGTGGCCAAGGGTACTTCTAGGTCCTGCTGATATGTTGTATCATGGTTTGGGTACTTTGTTTCATGCCTGGATTTACTCTGTGAAAAGTCATCCAGTGCGCGCTCTGGATTTATGCACTGTTTGTATATTTCAGTGAAAATTTATATTTAAAGTTAAAAGAGATGGGGACTGTGGGGAGAACACTTTATTACTGCTACCCATCCCCTTGCTTCCTGCTTTGATGCTGTCATGTGAAGAGGCAATGGCTGGAGCAGTGACAGCCATTTCATAACCACAAGGAAACAGTCATAACGATGAAAACCCGATATGCCAAAGACTGTGGAGCAGAAAGATTAACAGCTCCACTCCTGGATGGTATGTCTGAGCTATGGTATTATCCCTGGCACTGCCTGCCTCTGGACTGGGATTTAAGAGGAGAATAAACATCTTTCTGGTTCAAGCCACATTGTTGTGTTTTCTGTTACTTGTAGCCCAAGGAAGTCTAATTGATTCTGAGAGTGGAAGATGTATTATACAAACCCCTGTAGGAAAAAGGGTCTTGGAAGGATCAGAAAGAGGTTTGGGGCAGTAGCTTTGTAATCTGGGCTCTAAATCCAATTGATACTGGGCTTGGAGGGAAATGAAGGGAATACTGAGATTCAGCAGTGATATCTCTTTCAGACTGAATAATAATTCTCCAGCATAATCCTCACTCAAACCAAGTTCTTTGTAGTGTTGAGGCTATGGCTGGACTTGTTGTCTTTGTCAGAACTGGCTCAGAAACTGGGATAAAACCTCCAAGGGGGAGGAAAGGACATCAGTGACAGTCCTTGGGAGACGCTTAGAGAGCCAGGGTCTACGCACAAAGCCACAGTTTCTCTTGCTTTTGGTGTTAGGTTTCATTTCCTTTTCACCTCAGAAGTGAGATTGTGTTTTTAAAAACCCAAGTCTCTTTACTCTTCATCTTCATCCCAGAAAATCCCAACCACCATTTATGAGTCCATTGCTTGGCAGAAGTTCCCCTCCGAAGATCTTATCAGAAGCTTACAAAGGCAGGTCACCCTCCCTTCCCGGGCTTTTGAGCAAAGGAAGCTCCTTTCCCTGCTGACCTGATAAGTAAGCTCCCAGAGCATAAGAAAGGAGGGGAACCTGCAGACATGGCTGAACCCTGATGTCACAGCCCTGCTGAGCTACAAAGACTTTCTTTCCCCTTCCACCTCTCTTGGAGAGAGCAGGTCAGCCACCGGTTCCTGTGTAAATCTTTTTTTTTTTTTGTGGTACGCGGGCCTCTCACAGTTGTGGCCTCTCTCCTCACAGAGCACAGGCTCCGGATGCGCAGGCTCAGCAGCCATGGCTCACGGGCCCAGCCGCTCCGCGGCATGTGGGATCCTCCCGGACCGGGGCACGAACCCGTGTCCCCTGCATCGGCAGGCGGACTCTCAACCACTGCGCCACCAGGGAAGCCCCCTGTGTAAATCTTATGTGATAATGACCCATGGTTCAAATGGGGCTCCAGCAACAGCCAGGAGGCAGAATTTGCAAAGAAGTGTGATGGTCACTGTCCATGGGAAGATGGCAGCTACAAGGTCACCTGATGTCCTGTCGCCTCCACCCTGCTCATCCTCTCCTAAACACAACCTTCCTGTCACCAAGCTAGGTTCATGCACAGCAATGGGCACCAGACTTGGAGACCTTAAGAAGTCAGAAGGTCCATCCTCCCTCCAAGAATGACCTCAGTACCCATCACAAGGCACAATGTGGATGATGACATCAATTTTAATAGCACACACCATGTGCTAGCCTTCTCATTATGGCATGCATTGCTCACAACCTTCCTTTTATTATCTCTTATTTACAGAGGCAACATTCGATGTTATGGCCTAACTTTCTCAAAGTCACATAATTAGTGGCAAAGCTGGGATGTAAGGCTGGAAAGCAGAAATGGTGGCAGCAGCAACACTGGGAGTGTTGACCTGCTTCTGGGCCATTTACGTGTGAGGAGTTGAGAAATTTCTTCCTCTTTTAATCATGCAGTCCCTACCTGGAAAATAAGGGCTCTAAATAAGGCCCTTATTAGGAAGCTTTTTAGTTCAATCTCCTAGAAACCAATGATCTGATCATGAAGAGTGTGCCCAGGACGACACAGAGGGGAGTGTAGAGTGTTCAAATAGGGAGATCAGAAAGTCAATAGGAAGCTTAGGGTCAAGAAAGAAACTTGCATCCACTAGGTGTGTTATGGCCTGAACTGTGTCCCCGCTTCCCCTCCCAATTTATATGATGAAATCCCATTCCTCAGTTACTTAAATGTGACTGTATTTGAAGACAGGATCATTAAGTAGATAATTAAGGTGAAATGAAATCATATGGGTGGGCCCTAGCCCAGTACGACTAGAGAATTTGCAAGAAGCGCAGATTAGAAAACAGACAACACAGACCGAGGGAAGACCATGTGAAGACACAGTGAGAAGGCTGCCGTCTGCAAGCCAAGGAGAGAGGCCTCAAGCAGAAGCAAACCTACCAGCACTTTGATCTTAGACTTCCAGCCTCCAAAACTGAGAGAAAATAAATTTCTATTAAGCTCCCAAGTGTATGGTATTTTGTTATGGCAGGCCCAAAAGACTAATACAAGATGCTATTAGATGTTGGAAAATACCAAACACCTTAGATATATTGTCTCACATATTGTACCTGTTTAGTTATCCCCAGCCTTCATCATGCATCAGAATCACCTGGGGCATTAAAAAGTGCCTATGTTTAAGCCTTACTCCCAAAGGCTATCCTTCCCAGGTGATCCTAATGTGCAGCTAGGATATAGAATCATCTTCCCGGATCATTGAGTTATTGTCTTTTCTTACCATTCAGATCTGGGCTCAAGGGTCATGGCCACAGGGAGCCCCACCACACACCCCATGACCACCCCATCCAGGGCAGTCCCTCTCTCTCCAAATATTGTTTCATTTTCTTCATCCCACTAATCACTCTGTAAAATGATCTTTGACTTATATGTCTACTCCTCTCTCTCTCTCTAGAAATACAGTTAAGTCCCCTACATACGAATAAGTTCTGTTCAGAGAGTGTGTTTGTAAGTTCAATTTGTTCTTAAGTCCAACAAAGTTAGCCTAGGTACCCAACTAACACAATCAGCTATACAGTACTGTACTGTAATAGGTTTATAATACTTTTCACACAAATAATACATAAAAGACAAACAAAAAAATAAAGAAAACACTTTTAATCTTACAGTACAGTACCTTGAAAAGTACAGCAGTGCAGTACAACAGCTGGCATACAGGGGCTGGCACTGACTGAACAGGCAAGAAGAGTTACAGACTGGAGGAGGGAGAGGAGGTGGGAGACGGTAGAGCTGAAGGATCGTCAGCAATAGGAGACGGAGGGCGAGCTGCAGCGTCACTCACACTTGACGCTGATGGCACAGGGTCTGGTTCCTTGCGGGATTCAATTCTATCTACCCTCCTGAAAAACCGATCCAGGGATGTCTGGGAAGTAGTTCTTTTTTTCTCCTCATGGATGACAAGGTAGCACCAGATTGCATGCTGAATGGCTGCTGCAACCTTCATGTACCATTCTACGTCCGGATCCTGTGCCTCAAAAAATAACAGTGCCGGGCTTCCCTGGTAGCGCAGTGGTTGGGAGTCCTCCTGCCGATGCAGGGGACACGGGTTCGTGCCCTGGTCCGGGAAGATCCCACATGCCGCAGAGCGGCTGGGCCCATGAGCCATGGCCGCTGAGTCTGCACGTCCGGAGCCTGTGCTCCGCAACGGGAGAGGCCACAGCAGTGAGAGGTCCGTGTACCACAAAAAAAAAAAAAAAAAAAATCAGCCTCATCTCCACTCCATCACCGGCCACTGAAGAGGCTGGGTTCCTCACAGCCACCCTCAGCTGTGAGGGAGAGACTGATGGTCCCTAAAGTCCCATCTCGTTATCCTAGGGGCCAAATTGGGGCCCAGTGAAAGGATAACTGGCTCATAAATCAACTCCACTAATTTTGCAACTGCACAGGGCAGAGACTCTGACCAAAGGCCCGCCGATGAGGCTTCTTGGCACCCTCCTATCTGAGCTGACGGTAATTCTCGGAAGATAAATCAAGCTCTTCCGGAGCGCCCAGAAGCCATTTGCTATAATGTGATGAAACCGTCTTGAGTGAGTGCCTGATGAACTAATGGGTCTGTTAAGCACAGTTCATTGTGCTTCTCCGTTCACAGGCGGTGTGCACTGGTCAGCAGCAGAGGTGTCTGGAAGGCTGGTGGCAGATAAATCTGGACGAAAGCAGTGGGCAGGTGCACGCACATTTGCGCATGAAGCCACATCTGCAGTTGGCCTGTGCCTCTGCAGACACATGCATCTGTGCATGCAAGCATGAGAGAACATATGTAGGCATGCGGTACGTGCATGTTTGTGAACAGGGATTGCTGAGCAGTACGCCTGTACGATTACACCAGTCCCCGCAGGCCTGTTTTATTATGCAATGTGTGTCCACACTCTAAGGCATGTTCATAGGAGTTACTCAATAAATACTGGTTGTTCTAATGAATAATAAAGACTATTTACTACTACTACTAATAATAATACTAATAATAACAATAATTATAATAAACAGAGAGAGCAAAGTCTTTCTAGACAGCATGAGAAAGTCAAATATTCTCAAAGCCATTAGCTAGCTGAAGGTGTCTGGGAAGAGCATTTTTCTTCTCTGAGCCTCAGTTCCTACCTGTCAAAGGAAGGCTTCAATTAGCCTAACGAGCAGGAAGTTGAGAGAGTTGATGCCTACAAGCCTCTTTTCCTGTAAGAGGCAAGGCCATTCCTTGAGAAGGGGTCCGCTGGAGGATCATGGAAGGAGATTTGAGGACAGGTGGCTAAATCTTGTTGGATTTTCCCAAGATAAATAAGAAGGTGAGATGGCCCAGGTCAACAATAGGATTCCCGAGATGCTCTGGGTACCTGGAGAAAATTTCCCTCTAGGGATTTGGCGGGTGGGGGCACCATCCTGCATTCTCAGGTGCGTTTGTAGGTCGACAGAACAGACAGGAACATGGGGCAGTGAGGATGCCAGGGGAGGGTGGTTAAGTGATGACCCTCAGGGTCCAGACTGAACGCAGTAGGAAGCCAGATCAGGAGCAGAGAGAAAGGAGGGGCCTAGGAGCTTTCAACCAGCTGGTGAAGCAGAATCAGCACGAAGAAGTGAGGAAGCTGTTTGGACGAAAGGCTGTGGTCAGGGAAGTCAGAGACGACTATTTCAGGGGGTGGGGCAGGTGGGGATGATGATGGGCAAGACCACAGTGAAGGTGGACGTCACTGAAGAAGAGGAGGGGTTAGAGATGGGGGGCTGGGGCAGCGACTGGTTCTCTTCGGGGGAAGTGGAGATCTTGCAACTCTTTGATAACCTTATAAACATTACAGTCATTTCCCTGAGGAAATGCCATTCTTTCACATAAGATGCAAAGACCTCTGAAGCTCCTGGACCAGCTGGAATCCTGATGCGTAGGATACTGGCTGGCTGGCTGATCCCAGCGCAGCGAAGGCGGGGCTCAGAGGGGAGGGGGAGACTGGGAAGCAGGGTCCAAGTCCTCGTTGAAGGCAAGGCAGCGATGAGCAGTTGAAGTGACAAGGAGGCAGAGGACGCTGCCTCGGGGCCTGTGGCTGAGACGCCCGGCTGGTTGGCCTCACGGTTTGGAGTGTAGCTCTGACACAGAGTTTTCCTGGTGGAATTATGAAGAAGCACTCTTGGGCCTGACTTCGTTACAGCTGCCAGCTCTTGGTCCGTGGGTATCAGATAGGAAGATGAGAATCACGAAGATGGTCCCAGGATCTCTTTCCCGCAGCTGCTGCCTCTTCTCTTTTTATGTTTTTGAGCATGACTTCTTTCTTTCTTTTTTTTTTTTTTAATTCCTGTTACTTCTATTCCAAGATCTTCCTCCAGCTGTCTGTCTGCCACCTCAGGGTGCTTTGGTGTCCTTATCCAGCTCCCACAGCAGGGCTCCCAGCCTTCCCCCCTTTCCTGGGGGCTCTGAGCATCCCTCCCTCTAGGAACTCCTTCACCTCCTACCTGGGGGACCATGTGGCTGCACTCACAGCTTCAAATCCTTCTGCGCTCCTACCCCACCAGGCTTCTGTTTATCCCCCGCTTCCCAGAGCACATCCAGACACACTTCAGAATCTACAGAAACGGACAGTGGTTCATTTTTCCTCTCACTGTTTCCAGCAGTGCGAAGCTGCTCAGTGGGGCTGACCAGTGGGTCAGAAAATCCACATGTTGGTCCTTCACCAATGACCCCCAGGAGCACAACACAGGGCACTGCTCTACCACCGACCTTGCCACAGAAAGCAGATAAACAAGCCTTGGCCACTGAATGCACAGCATCAGTGCCTGTTACCCACCATCCTGGATTTCCCTGCCGCACTGTCAGAGACCCTAATCCCAAGGGCTTGGAGGGGCCAAGAGCTGAAACAGACAAGAAGAACAAGCCAGGAATCTGTGGGCGCCACTGAGCCAGGGCTGGAAAAACGTTTTTTGAATCTGAAAAACTTTTTATCAGCCAAAAACTGAGGATGAGGAAGTGCTTGGGTTTCTTGTTTTGTCCCAAGAGGATGTTGAGGATCCAAAGATGAATCATGAACCCCCAGTGGTTCAGACAACTCTCCCGGGAGCCCCTACCTTTGCCACCACTACTTTACACACTGCTGACACCCGGAACATGTCATTCTGTATTATAATTGCCTGTTGACCAGTCAGTTTCCTCATTAGACCCCAATCTCCTGTTGGGAATGTATTTTTTTTCACTGTTGTACCTTCTGCATCCAACACAGGGTCTGCTGTATAGCAGGCTCTCAGTGAGTGTTTGTTGATTGAATAATGGAAGGCAGCTATGCTCACCACTATACCACCAATGCTATTGATTGACTAACGAACGGAACAAATGATGAAGGCTCTAATCCATAATTCATATCCTGTTGATACATTCAGGAAGAATTCTGTGTTATGGGCCACTTCGTTTAAAACCTGCAAATGGCTAGAATTTAGTTGTAAGAGAATGGTCAACATTGCTCCCAATTAGAATTTATTCAGTATCTACTATATGCCAAGTTCAAGGTGCTGAATTGCACAGTAAGTAGACCAAAGTTTGGAGCATATAAGGGCTCTGTTTGGGGAAATGGTGGAACATTTGCAAAGTTTATCTCAAGAACTTCAAGGGAAGTCTGAATTTCAAGTCTGAATTTCCACGACATCAAACCCAAGGCTGCCATACAGGCCTGATCTGGAGTGCCTGAATTGTAAAACCCAGCTTGGATTAAAAACTTGCACCATAGTCTCCAACCTAATATGAAATTTTAGGCCTTTTTCTTCCTGGAGAAATGTTTATTTTAATTTTTCCCCACCATATCTTGAATGCAGAAGTCAAGGAAAGTGAAGTTGAAAGACAGCTTTACAAAACAATAGGGGCATTTCTGCCACCTTGCAGTGTAAAGATAGAGCCAATCAGGATGATAAGACCAGGGGGATCACTGCCACTTTCTCAGTTTACATAGCAAGGGATAGTGTCAGAATCAAGCAGGTGTTCTTCTCGGCAATTTCCTTTTGTTACTCCTGGTTGAGGATCATCAGGGGCTGCTGGGAAGAGGTCAGGATTAACAGGGCTGAGTGGCAAATACTCTGTACCTCATACAGAAGCAAATGGGGGATTAGTTCAAGATCAAGGCACAGGCTGACACCTGATAGTGAGGCATGAGGAACAGAGGTTTCAGGACCATTGATTCCAGTGCAAGGCCAAGACACAACAAAGAGATGAGTCACAATGGAGAACAATAGAAAAGCGGGCTTGATGTGATAGATGAGTGCCTGAAATTTGCAGTCAGGTTGACCTGAGATGGAATCCTTGCTCCATGTCACTCTTGCTGTGAAAACCCTGGTCGTTTTCATAACATCACTCATAAAATGGATATAAACACATTTGCCATGAGAACTAAACGCAATCTGTATGGGAAAATGCCTGGTTTATTCATTCCTTCATTCAACATAGTTGCGATCAAGGATGATAAATAGCATTTGTTGGATGCTTACTATGCACCAGGTAATGTTGAAAGCACTTAATATGTACTAACTCTTTCAGTCCTTAGAATAACCCTATGAAGTAAGAATGACTATCATTATCACCTTTTTACAAATGAGAATAGGGAGGCACAGAGAGGTTCATCAACAGAAGGAAGGTCACACAGCAAGTGAACTTCACACCTACAATTTGAACTGAGGACAGCTGGCCGTGGAGGCCATGTTCTTTTTTTTTTTTTTAATTGAAGTATAGTTGATTTACAGTATTGTGTTAGTTTCAGGTGTACAGCAAAGTGACTTGGTTATACATATGTATGTATATATCTACTTTCTTTTTCTATTCTTTTCCATTACAGTTTATTATAAGATATTGAATATAGTTCCCTGTTCTATACAGTAAATCCTTGTTTATCTATTTTATATATTGGTAGTGGGCATCTGTTAATCATATACTCCCAATTTATGCCTCTCCCCATTTCCCTTTGGTAACCATAAGTTTGTTTTCTATGTCTGTGTGTCTGTTTCTGTTTTGTAAATAAGGTCACATTCTTTTTTTTTTTTTTTTTTTTTTTGTGGTACGCGGGCCTCTCACTGTTGTGGCCTCTCCCGTTGCGGAGCACAGGCTCCGGACGCGCAGGCTCAGCGGCCATGGCTCACGGGCCCAGTCGCTCCGCGGCATGTGGGATCCTCCCAGACCGGGGCACGAACCCGCGTCCCCTACATTGGCAGGCGGACTCTCAACCACTGCGCCACCACGGAAGCCCCAATAAGGCCACATTCTTAACCACTATGCTTACTAATGATGGGAATGACTCTAGGCATAGGAGATATAGTAGTGCATAACACCACCAAGACCCCTGTTCTTATAGTATTAACATTACAGTGGGAGAGAGAGATAGTAAAGAGAATAAATAATAAAGAGAATAATTGCAGGTAATGGTGAGAGCCATAAAGAAAATCAGCCAGGCTGATGTGATTGGTAACAAGAAGGGCTACTTCTGATAAGTCAGCTTCTCTGAGTAAATAATATTTGAGTTGAGTTGAGATTCCAATGATTAGAAAAAGCCAACTGGATGATGACTTAGAAGAAAAGTGTCCCAAACAAAAGGAACAGCAGGCATGAAGTCCCCAAAATGGGAACAAACTAAGAAATATCAAGAAACAAAAGAAAATAACTATCCTAATACTTGGGAAGTGAAATTTCATTGTGGTTTTGATTTGCATTTCCTTGATGATTAGTGATGCTGAGCATCTTTTCATGTACCCATTGGCCATTTTTATGTCTTCTCTGGAGAAGTGTCTATTCGAATTCTGTTGGTGAGGATATGGAGAAATTGGAATCCTTGTACGCTATTGGAGGGACTGCAAAATGGCGTAGCCACTATGGAAAACAGGATGGAGTTTCCTCGAAAAATAAAAATAAATAGAAATACTGTATGATCCAGCAATCCCAATTCTAGGCATTTATCCAAAAGAATTGAAATCAAGGTCTCAAAGAAATAGTAGCACTCCCATGTTCATTGCAGCACTATGTACCATAGCCAAGATGTGGAGACAACCTAAGGGTCCATCAACAGAGGAATGAATAAGGAAACTGTGTTATATATATATGGTGGAATATTAGCCTTTGAAAGGGAGGAAATTCTGCCATATGCAACAACATGGATGAACCTTGGGGACGCTATGCTAAGTGAAATAAGCCAGTCCTAGAAGATAAATACTGCATGATTCTACTTATATGAGGTGTCTAAAACACTCAAATTTATAGAATAAGAGAGCAAAATAGTGATTGCTTGGGGGTTGGGGAAGGGGAAGCGAGGAGTTGCTAGTCAGTAAATATAAAGTTTGAGTTATGCAAGATGAATAAGTTCTAGAGATCCCCTGTATGACATTGTGCCTATAGTCAACAATGTTGAATTGTACACTTAAAAAATGTTCATGGGTAGATCTCATGCTAAGTGTTGCTATCACTCTATATATAACGGGAAAAGAAACAGAAAGAAGCTGAACTGTAGTGCGCAAGGGGAGCTACAGTAAGTTAAGAAAAAGGAGAGAAAACAGTGGTCAGATCAAGTAGGTCAGTTCAAGAAGCTGGATGGTCAGGATAAGAAGCTGGGTTTTTCTGAATGCAAAGGAAACGCCACTTGAATAGTCTTTAAAAGAGAAAAGAATAATATGATGCTGCTTTTAAAAGATCGCTCTGTCAGATGTGTCAAGAATGGATCAAACTCCTTCCTGGCAGAAATTAAGCACTCACTAAACATACATTCCTTCCACAGGCTGGGAGACGCCTGGAGAAAAGAATAGTAAGCTAATACTAAGTGCAGTAAGTGTGCCACTCAAAGCCCTTTCTCCTCCTATAAACAACTGCAGGGAAAAAGGACTTTGAGACTATTTTGTTTGGCTTTGTGCTTCAGACAGGATGCCTCATAGAGAAATGAGGTTTGTCCTTTGCCAAGCTCTATCTTCTGTTCAGAAACCTCTTTCCTTGTCCGTTGTGGCCTTGTGTGGTATGTATCTTCTAATGTGACCCAAACTAGCAAGTCCTTTCAGAGCAATATTCATACATCAGTACCCGAAGAGGAGCAATCAGTTTGGCAGAGGGCAAAGGCAGTAAGTTTATGCCCGCTGACCAGTCAAGGCATCTCTAATGAAAAGAATCTTTCCTCAGATTGGCTGCTGAGACATTAATCCCTAATTCTGATGTCTGAAACTGTTTTCTTCTTACTCTGGACCAGGAGGACTGACTCATTCTCTTGGTTGCCAAAAACAAAGATGACAAAACCAAATTTCTTGTCTTTAAAGAAAGACAGGCTTTGGATTTAATAGGAAACAATGCATTTCAACAGGAAAACAAGGCATGTTAGTGATGGTCAACCCAAAGGTGCTGGACATTCCATTTCATGTACAGCATCTTCACACCATTTTCTTTTCTCTCATTTTTGAGTAGCTGCCTACAGACCCAGAACTGGACCTCGTAAAGGCCAGAGTTCAGTTATGTGCTCAGAAGCCACACACAGATATTTGTTCTTCAAACAAGTGTCCCTCAAAATGTCTCTGGGTCTCTCAATTTCATAATGTCCATGCAGTATGGGTTTCAAGACCACGACTGGCTGGAGTCCTGACTGGTAAGAGAGTCCATAAATGGCTACCTCTGCAAACCTGGATGATGTCACAAGCCTAAAAGTGGTAGCAAAAAGCTGGTAACAGAAAGTAGGTACTGAAGGTCAGTGCAGGTCACCTGGTGAACCAGGTGAAACAAAAGCGTTGTGCAAAACCCTGTTTCTATGCTCAAAACCATTACATTTCTGGATAAAATAATTTCAAATAAATAAAATACAGCCTGATGCCCAAGTCCAGAAGGGTGATCCTCAGGTAATCTAGAGATGATGAGGGACCATACGAGTTCAGGGGAGAGTGGGATCTGAACCTCTGAGGCTGAGATGTTGATACTCTCAGAGAAACTGTAGTCCAGGTGGCAGTCTCTGTGCGCTGCAAGGAGTAGGAATGGGGACCCTTGAATACATGAGGGTCCCAGGAGAGATGCTAAGTCTATAAAAACGGAGGAGAAACTACCTTCCAGCCCCAGGACATGAGTGTCTTCCCAGGTCGCTGAGAGAAAGTAGTTATTCATAAAGCGTTAGGACCATGGATGTGCATGGGACGTAGACGACAAACCTGAGTTCTAAATCCTCACACAGAGGAGAAACTCCAAGCTATAAAATTAATGTAAAAGCTAGCCAGGAACTAGGGAATCTCTGGCAGAGGCAACTCTGAAACCAGACTGTGGCATTCCTCCCAAATGTGCATGTGCACAGCTCCTGGAGGTGACAGCTCCTACTGACAGTGGGATCATGGGCAAAAATTACAAAATAAACTATATTAAAAACTACATAAGGACTAGGAGAATTTACTTCCAAAGAGAATACTTGCTGAAGGAACTTCTAAACGCTATGATCTAGCAAGAAGAAAATTGAATCCAGGTGAAAGAAGGCTGATGCAAGAAGCAATATGGGGCTTCCCTGGTGGCGCAGTGGTTGAGAGTCCGCCTGCCGATGCAGGGGACACGGGTTCGTGCCCCGGTCCGGGAAGATCCCACATGCCGCGAAGCGGCTGGGCCCGTGAGCCATGGCCGCTGAGCCTGAGCGTCCGGAGCCTGCGCTCCGCAACGGGAAAGGCCACAACAGTGAGAGGCCCGCGTACTGCAAAAAAAAAAGAAGCAATATGGAGCAAAGAAACAGAACTGAAGGGATAGAAGAAAGCAAAGTAAATATGGTCCCTTCTTGGCCAGACAATTGACAAGTTAGCAAGTGAACACAGATCTGGCTTGGGGATGCTCCCAGACAGATGGGGAGTATCATAGGAAGAAAGAGGGGCTACATTTCCAGCTACATTTTCTCTCCTACCCTGGACAGCTGGCTGCCCACTGTCTCTGGAGCCAGGAGCTGATCCTGGTTTTCTAGCTACAAAGTTTACTCACGGCATCAAAGGTTAAGTGTGTTTGCACCAGGGTGAGGAGACAGAAGAAGAAAGCCAGCTTTCCTCAATCAGTGCAGCCTTCCGATGCACGGCTTGACCCACACACCTGCTCCTCCAAGTAGAACCAACTTCATCATTGTGTTTGGCCCATTAAGAAGCTTAAGGAAGTCAAGAGGCTTTTTCTTTTTTCTTGTTTTTCATGGCAATATCTGCTGACCTAAGCATGGCCTCCTGTGTAGCACCCATGAGCCAGCGATGGCAATGGTAGAAAAATCACGTGATGTCAGCACTCACGTATGCATTTGGATGTGAACATGTTGGCAAATTACAGCCTGTCACTCTCAAATGAGTGAACTGAGATGGAAATGTCAATTTGAGCAGATGCCTTTCTTGCATTTTCTCTACAATTTAGGGAGGTGGCACGAATATCATAAAGTACATGCCTAATGGATGAGTTTGCAATTCAATAGTGAAAGGGGGAAGAGGTTGAAAGAGGGTGATAAAAGGATTTTTATGAGCAGTAAACGTGGGCTGGGTAAGAGGAATAACACGGACTAGCGAGATCAGCTCTTCTCCTTCATTTAGGGAAGATGCCATGAAAACGACCAGAGCTTGATTTCAAAAGCAGCCTAGCCGGAATACAAGAGAGATCTTAGCAACAGGAACATGTCTGCAGGAAGCTCCCCGTGAGTTAACAATGTGTCATGGCTGCTGGAGCTACTCCAGGGATCTTGAGAGCAGAAGCAAGTCTCAAACACAGCAACATGTCTGATGTCTGCAGAGGGGACCATGGTACCTGGTGAGGATAAAGTCCTGTTGGGTCCCTTTCGAGTCCTATGATATTAAGACTTAAGAGAAATCAATTTCTGTGCTTTAAGCTCCTCAAAGTAAAGAAACTGGGTTCTATTTACAGTTTCTAGCAAGCAAAGCATAAAACAGCAACGTTGTTTATTTTCTGAAAAGTGTTCTTTCTCCCTGCCATGGGCCCCAGGCATGTGGAGCAAAATATAAACACCAAAAGACAGCACAGTAAACGAGCACTGTGTTAAGGACCTTGATTCTCTCTGGTTCCAGTTCAAGAGGTGGGAGGTTCGCTGCAGGGGTCCCTGAGAACCTTAGAGGTAAGTTCTCAGATTTCATCACTATTTTCTGCCCAGGAAAGCAAAAGGTTTGGGTCAAGTTTACAAGAGGCGACTATGAAAGGGATTTGGGGTGAGCTATATTGGACACCCAGATAAAGGGCAGAAGATACTTTAAATCATTTTGACCCTCATTTCTCTCCTTTTTTCTCCTTCCGGGCAGTGTTTCCACGGCTTCCAAGCATCCTATCTTAGCTTCTCTTTTATGGACTTTGACAGCCCCGAAATAATTTGAGCTGGAAGCTTTTATCTTTCCCCATTTGATGTGAGAGTTGGTAAGACATAAAGAATAAAAACTGCAGCTCACATTTATTGAACACTTACTAGGAACCAGGAATTGGCCTATTTAATCGTCACAGTCTTTGAGAGAAGTACTAACAGTTATCCATATCGGTTTTTGAAACTCAGACTCATAGGCTCAGCAAGAGGTTGAGCAGACAGACTGTGGAAATGTAGGCTTATCTATTACTCCCTAAGGTGTCCCATCTAAACGGCACGCTGACGGCCGAGTTGATTGGAACGACAACTGCAACTCTTTTGTCAGCAGGTGACAAAAACCGTAAAAAGATGATTCAGTCATGACATGAAACCTTGGAGCAGAAATACTGATGAATTTAAAGGAAGGTTTTGTTACCAACCAGGGTTCTTGGTTAGAAATTGATAAGAGGCCAGACGAGATATTCAGGCAAGGGTCTACTGGGACTCGTGGAGTGAGTGAGCAAAAGCAAGTAACAGATGCCCTTGCTTTCTGAGAGGGGGCAAGCTGGTTCCTTATATGGGGGGAGGTAGGGGCGGGTTCAGGAGTCGGGCCAGAGGCGTGGCTTAGGTGGTCTGCCCAGCCCCTTGGTGGTGCTGTGTGCAGGGTGCATGCACAGGACCCTGTTTTTGCTCCCAGCTTCTCAGAAGTGGCAGCTGGGTTTTGGTCTTTTTGTATCTTGTTATTCATAATTTGCCCCAACTACGCATGCATGCAGTTACTTTTAGTCCCATATAGTTTCTTTGTATTTTGTTGCTTGAGGAGAAGTTTGTCCAGGTGCAAGCACTGAGGCAAAGGGTCCCAGGTCCCAGGTCCCAGCCTGTCTCAGTTTCATTTCCAAGGTATCTCTGCCCTTACCTAATGATGTCCCCTGCTAGGAATAAGGTACGGATTACCTCAGCACCCATGACAAACTTTTCAAATAAAAATTAATATACTTCATTTTTTAGCATAGTTTTAGTTTCACAGAAAAATTGAACAGATAGTACAGAGAGTTCTATATACAGACCCCACCTCCACTCTGCCATTTCAGCGCATCATTTCCCCTACTACGAACATCTTGCATTTGTGTGTTGCATTTGTTACAACTACTACACATTATTATTTACTAAAGTCCTTAGTTTACATTAAGGTTCTTTCTTTGTGTTGTACACTTCTATGAGTTTTGACAGGTGCATGACATGTACCCACCATTATGGTATCATGCGGAAAAGTTTCATCACCCAAAAAATTTCCTGTGCTTTGTCTTTTCATCCCTCTCTACCCTCCCCCCAAACCTCTGGCAGCCACTGATCTTTTTACTGTCTCTACAGTTTTGTCTTTTTCCAAAATGTCATCTAGTTAGAATCATATAGTAGGTTTTCCAGACTGGCTTTTTCCACTGAGAAAAAAAATGCATTTAAAGTTCTTCCATGTCTTTTCAGGGTTTGACAGTTTACTTCTTTTTATTGCTGAATAATATTCTATTATACAGATATATCACAGATTGTTCATTCACTTATTGAAGAACATCTTGGTTGCTTCCAGATTTTGGTTATTATAAATAAAGCTGCTATAAAGCGGTGTGCATGGTTTTTTGCATACGTAAGTTTTCAACTATTTTGGGTAAATACCTAGGAGCATAACTGCTGCATCATATGGTAAGGCTATGTTCAGCTTTGTAAGAAAACTCCATTTTGTGTTCCAAAGTCACTGTACCACTTAATATTCCCATCAGCAATGAATAGTCCTTCCTGTTGCTCTGCATCTTTGTCAGCATTTGGTATTGTCAGTTTTTTCCTTTTTGGATTTTAGTCATTCTAACAGTTGTGTAATAATACCTCATTGTCGTCTTAATTTGCAATTCCCTAACATACGATGTTGAACATATTTTCATATGCTTATTTGCCTTTTGAATATCTTTTATGGAGAGGTATGTGTCAGATCTTTTGCCCTTTTTTTTTTTAAATTGGATTATTAGTTTTCTTAATGTTGAGTTCCAAGAACTCTTTGTATATTTTGGGTAAATTCTTTACCAGATATGTGTTTTGCAGGTATGTCCTCCCAACCTGTGGCTTGTCTCTTCAATGTCTTAAGAGTATCTTTCTCAGAGAAAAGTTCTTGATTTTAATAAGGTCCAACATATCAATTTTTTTCTTTTATAGAGTGTGCTTTTTGTGTTATATCTAAAAACTTATCAACAATCCCAAGGCCACCTAGATTCTCTCCTGTTACCTTCTAGAAATTTTGTGACTTGCAATTTACATTTAAGATCTATTTCAAATTAAATTAATCTTTGTGAAGATTTTTTTAAACATACAGATTTCCAAATGTTTCAGCACCATTTGTTTGAAAGGCTATACGTTCCCTGTTAAAGTATCTCTGCTCGTTTGTCAAAGATCAGTTGGCTATATTTGTGGGGGTCTATTTCTGGGTTCTCTATTCTAGTCTATTGATCATTTGCCTGTACTTTCATCAATACCGTGTGTCATAATTGTTGCAAGTTTATACTAAGTCTTAAAGTCAGGTGGTGTCAGTCCTCTGGCTCTGTTCTTCTTCAGTGTTGTGCTAAATACTCTGTGTCTTTTGCATTTCCATACAAACTTTAGAATCAGTTTGTCAATATCTACAAAATAGCTTAGTCAGATTTTGATTGTGATTGCTTTGAATCTATAGATTAAGTTGGGAAGAATTCGTATGTTAACACTACTGAGTCTTCTTATTATAAATATGAAATGTCTCTTCATTTGGTTAGCTCTTCTTGATTTTTTCATCAGAGTTTCATGGTTTTCCTCATACAGATTCTATATATATTTGGCTAGAATTATGCCTAGGTGTTGTTTGTATGGTTTTTCTTTTCTTTTTTTCTTTTTCTTTTTCTTTTTTTTTTTTTTGGTGCTGATACAACATTGTATTTTGTTTTTAATTTCAAATTCCAATTGTTAATTTCTGGTATCCAGGGAAATTGACATTTATGTATTAATCTCATATCCTATAACCTGGCTATAACTGCTTATTAGTTCCAGAAATTTTTGTTGATTCTTTGGGATATTCTACCAAGACAACCATGTCATCTGCAAACAAAGATAGTTTTATTTCTTCCTCCCTACACATTTTATTTCCCTTTCTTGTGTTACTGCATTAGCTAGAATTTCCAGTACATTGTTGAATAGGAGTGGTGACAGGGGACATCATTGCCTAGTTCCTAAACTGAAGGAGAAGGCATATTCTTTTTCACCATTAAGTATGACTTTTTAGATAATTTTTTTATCAAGTTGAAGTTTTCTGAGAGTTTTTATTATAAATGGGTATTGGATTTTGTCAAATGCTTTTTCTCTTTTTATTGATATGATCATACGATTCTTCTTTTTTTACCTGTTGATATGATAGATTACATTGCTTGAGTTTCAATGTTGAACCACCCTTGTAAACCTGGAATAAATCCTACAGGGTCATAGTGTATAATTATAATTTCATATATTACTGGATTCTAGTTTCTAATGTGTTGTTGAGGATTTTCACATCTATGTTCATGAGACTGATGTGTAGTTTTCCTTTCTTATAATGACTTCACCTGGGATTTGTATTAAGGTAATGCTGGCCTCATAGAATGAGTTAGGAGGTTTCTCTCTACCTTTATCTTTTGGAATGTATTGTAGAGAATAGCTAGCATTTCTTCCTTTAAATGTTTGGTAGCATTCACCAGTGAAATCATCTGTGCCTGGTTCTTTCTTTTTAAGGAGATTGTTAATAATAATTTCAATTTATTTAATAGATGTAGGCCTATTTAGATTATCTATTTTTCCTTGCATGTGCTTTGATGGTTTATGTCTTTCAAGGAATTTATGTAATCAAATTTGGAGGCATAGAGATATTTATAATATTTATTTACTACCCTTTTAACGTTTCTGGGATCAGTAGTGATGTCCCCTCTTTCATTTCTGATATTAGCAATTTGTGTCTTCTCTATTTTTTCTTGGTTACACTGACTAGAGGTCTACCAATTTCACTGATCTTTTCAAAAACCTGCTGTTGGTTTCATTGCCTTTCTCTATTGATTTCCTTGTTTTCAATTTTATTAATTTCTGCTCTTTCATCATTTACTTCTTTCTATTTGCTTTAGGTTTGAATTGCTCTTCTTTATCTAGTTTTTTAAGATGGAAGTTTAGACTATTGACCTTTGATCTTTTTTCCTTTCTAAAGTGTACATTCCATGCTGTATATCGTCCTCTACACCGGCTGGGGGTGGGGGTTAGGGGACAGGGAAGTCCCTACCCCCAGCTTTCTTGGCTGGATTCTGATACTGATTCTGCTTTTGCTAACATTACAGACAATTTCAAAAATAGAAAAATTCAGCTATAATCCCACTTTCCTAAAATAACTGCTGTTACTTTTTGGTTAGCTTTCAGTATACTTCCTTTCATTTTTCATCCTTTGTCATATCTTTTTTTTAAAATTGTGATAGATACACGAAACATAACACTTACCACTGTAACCATTTTAAGGTGTAAAATTCAGGGACGTTACATTCACAGTGTTGTGCAACCATCATCAGTATCCTGTTTCAGAACATTTTCATCACCCCAAAAAGAAGTCCCGTATCCATGAGCAGTCATTCTCCCTTCTCCCCTTACTCTAGCCCCCACCGACCATGATGTCCATCTGTCTGTCTCTACTAATTTGCTTATTCTGGTTACTTCATGCTGAGTGGCATGTTTTTAAGCTAAGTTTATTTCTAGTGTATAAGGGTATCTAATTTATTTTTTAACTTATTATTATACTTCACATAGTCTTCCATATAATCAGTGTAATCATTACGTTTGGTGCTGCATAATATGCTACCGAGAAAATGTCATAGCTGACTTAATCCTTTCTTATTTTGGGTTTGTTGCAAAATGTCTTTTTTGGGGGCTGGGGGGTTGCTGCTCTAGCTAACACCACAATGAACTTCTTCATGCATATAGTTCCTTTCCAGGTTGTAGTTCTTTCCTTGGATTTGATTTCCGTATGCAGAATTCCTGGATGGAGGCATGAAGCATTATGGTATTCTCTAAGCCGTCTTTTAACATCTCCAATTTACTTTTCAATAGGGTTATATTAATTTTCAATATTACTGGCTATATCTGAGGTACCTGTTTCATCATACCCTTGCCAGAGTGGCCACAAATATTTTTCTCTGAGTCTCCTTGGCTTGTGACATACGACTTTGAAAACAAAGATGTTTTAAGCTCCTCCATTCCCTCACCACTGGTAGAGTGATTTTCTCCAAAAAACTGGCATATTAAGCCAGATAACATTTCCAATTTATTGCTCCCGTGAAAGTGGCTGCAGGATAAGAACAAATACAGTCTGTGTTCAATCTATTCAATTAGAACAGAACAAGGAATTTATTTCAACGCACACAAATCAGCATATCCCATTCTGGTTGAATCCCATTTAGCATTTATGTAAGCTTAATTAAATCACCAATGGGGTTTCTTACAAGGAGAACGGCCTTCAGGAAATATGCTTGCTAAATACTCTTCAATAATGGTTGGGGAGTGTAATAAATAAGTGATACGTGCTGGTCCTCAGAGTTCCTTACATCTCCTCCAAGTTTCAGATCTCTGCTAGAGCTCTGAGCTTGTAAACAAAGGAGTTAAAGCTGGGGTGGGGGGCAAGAGAGCATTGTGCAGCTAGATTTATAAGCACCGAGCTCTCTGCCAGCCGTTTCGGGAGTAAGCATACCTTCTAACACAGGGCTATTCTTACATAAACAACCCAGCTCTCAACAAAGTGGAGGGTCAAAAGGACAAATATCATATGATATCCCTTATATGTGGAATCTAGAACAATGGTACAGATGAACTTATTTACAAAGCAGAAATAGAGATACAAATGTAGAAAACAATCTTATGGTTACCAGGGGGGAAAGCGGGGTAGGGATAAATTGGGAGATTGGGGTTGACATATACACACTACCATATATAAAATAGATAACTAATAAGGACCTACTGTATAGCACAGGGAACTCTACTCAATACTCTGTAATGACCTATATGGGAGAAGAATCTCAAAAAGAATGGATATAGGTATATGTATAACTGATTCACTTTGCCATACAGCAGAAAGTAACACAACATTGTAAATCAACTATACTCCAAAAAAAATTTTTTTTAAAAAGACGCTATTGAAATCCAAGTTCTAACCACCTCCTGCAAGTTACTCATCAGTATGTATGCACAGTGCACGCATTAATAAAATTCTGTTTTTCTCTTATTAAAAAAAACAATAACAAAGTACATGGTCAGGCAGGAGACAGGGAGAAGGAGGCCATTTGCCTGCTCGGAGTCTACCACCTGGCTTCCTCTGCATCCAAGTGCACTTTCCAAATGCTCCCTACCTCTCCCTCTTCTCTGTCTCTCTGTCTCTCTCTCTCTCCAGTTAGGAAGTACCCAGTACAAAGTGGTAAATGATACTACTTATGGGTGACAAGATCCCTGTGTTTCCAACCACCCAAGCCAGGATGGTATCATTCTGAGGAGTTCAGGCACGTTGATGGCCTTGATCATTCTTGATCAGCTGAGCATCTCACTACCTTTCAAGTATGCGGCTAAGATTGTCATGGACTCCTTGGGTCACAATCAAGGAGGGAGATACTGTAATTGCCTCCATTTTACAGAGGAAGAAGCAGGATAAGAGAAGTTAAGGAATGGGAGTTAAACCCAGACCTTTCCTGTCTGGTATCTGAGGTCAATTTTTTAACTACTATCTTAAACCCAGATTATGGAGAAGAGAAACCTAAGGATGCCTTTCCCAAGAGCATGTGCCTCTTGTATGGAGCCCCAGGAAGGCACCAACATAATTTCCCATGAGCGTTCTCTTCTGATAAATCATGGGTTTCTGTGTCTTAAAGCATCTAGGAGAAGCCTGCAGCTAATTAGACCTGAGGGTGAGATCTAACATATTAACAGATAGGCAGAAAAAGAGGAGTTTTTTCTTTTAATTATGCTTCTATTAGTCACATCTTGTCTCCCTAATTTCTTTTTCTTGAATTCCCAGGCTCCAAGATTTTGATGTCTGTTTGGGGGAAATTACTATAAATAGATCCCATCCCAATAAGGCTGAAATGGCCTTGGAAGCACCTCATCCATCCCCTTCCATTTACAGATGAGGACCGCAGAAGGGAAGTCATCTTGCCAGGATCACACAGAGCCAGAGCCAGCCCCTTGGTTTTTATATCCTCAGCTCCATGCTCCCTGCAGGAGATCAATGTCATTTATCTTCTCTTTGAAAAACAGAGGATGGTGTTTCCCGGGAAGGATGAGTTCCAACTCCAGTGATCCTTATTTACAAAGATGCTAACTCCATTTGCTTTGCTTTGCAGGTCTCAGGTGGTGGTGATGTGGTAGATTAATAGCCTCTTTGAATATGAAGACATGAATTGGGCAGCAGCTGAGTGTACTAGAAAATAAATTTGAGAGTCGAAGACTAGGGTTGGGACTCTGGTTCTACCACTTGCTACTTGTTTGATCTGGAAGAGCTCTATAATCTCACTATGCCTACACTATTCACCATGGTACCCTAGGTGTCTATGGCAGAGCCTGACACATATTAGGCGACAACACCATACATTCAAACATAACTCATCCTTTTAAAAATGTCATTGAATGATTGTCATCATGTCTGTGTATCTGGCTGCCTGACTCAACTTTATGCTAAATCTGTGACCCTAGGAAATAAGTTAATAATTCAGAACCTCCGTTTTATTGTCTGGAAAATAAGAGCAATAATAGGATCCACTCCAAAGAGCTGTTGAGAGTGCGGGCATAAAACCTGGTACCTAGCAAACTCTTGATTATCTTTCTATGTACATGTAGGGAGAGGTGGAAAGAGGTGGAGACGCAAGTTCAGAAGGGACCCTATTTTGAATGACCTTGAATGTTACACTGTGGAATTGAAATTTTTCTTATGAACATCAGATTTTATGGAACTAATTCCAAATTGTGCAAGTCTTGGGAAGCTTGTTTCTACCATGCTAGAAATGTGTCCATGACAAGCATATCAGAAAGGCTTCCTTCCCTCCTTCCTTCCATTCTTCATTCTCCTTCTCCCTTTTCTTCTTTCGTTTTCCAGCTTGGACATCAGATGGCAGGTCTCATTTGCAAACTTTTCCCTTTTGGTTGCCAAATCCCCAACTAGCTGCCCCTCCCAGAAGCAAATTACCTAACCCTGAGTGGGTGGTGAACACAGGGAGAAGTTTAAATCCATCCCACTTGGCAGAAAAGCAAAAGCCCCAAATCTTATTATAATCTCCTGTTCTCTCTCATTCTGTTCCTCGCCACCAAGGTAGTTGGAACCTCTGTCTTCAGCCTCCTCCTCTCATCCTGTCTGATTCATGTGTTGATGTCTCGATTCTGAGCCAGCTGCTGCAATGAACTGCAATATCAAAGGCAGGATTTATTAGCAGCAGAAGCATCTGTCAGGAGAAAGTAGGAGAGGCTGAGGAATACTCCACAGGAAGAGAGATGGGCCGAGCTCAGACTGAACCATGAGTGAGGCCGTTGTACACTGTTATTTACTACTAATAAAAAATAACCTATGTGCTAAGTGCTTTTAAACACATTAGCTTTGATTTTCTTAATATCCCTATGAAGTGTGTATTATTATTCCTATTTTATAGATGAGGAAACTGAGATTCAGAGGTATTAGTGGCTTGCCCGACTTTGGATATCTAGTCATTGATAAAGCTAGGGTTTAAACGTAGGTCTGAGGGAGTATAAAGTCTGTGCCCTTAACCTGAACTTTCTCCCATTCGAAGACCCTCACCTAAGAGGAAAAGAAATGAGGGACTATTCTTTGCACATTCTCAGGGTTAGAACGGGGCTCCCATATTAAGACACGTGGAGAAATGTGTGAGGATTGGCATGTGATTTATGCAGGAAGCAGGGAGAGTGCACTGGCTGGCATTAGGCAGAAGACTTACCCTATAGGTCAGAGCAGGTACTGAGAAACTCAGTCTGGCTGCAAATACTGACCTCAGGGGTGCAAGTAAGCAACTGAAGTCTGGTGTTAAGGCATAAACTTAATTTCAATCGTCTGAGATTGTAGCAGACCCTAGTAATATAGAGGTTAGGTGAGCAGGTAATCCCACCTGGTGACTCAGTTCTGGGAATAGGAGTAAAAGATCAGACTCCAGCCCTGGTAAGGAAGGCTGGCTAGAGGCAGGCAGAGCAAAGAAGTCAGCACCTTGGACAGCGAAGGAGGCCCTGGGGTAACCGGTAAAACCTAGGGGCAGGGCTCAATCACGTTCAGGGCCATTCCTGCACCGAACAAAAAGGAATCAAGGATGCCATCCATGTACTTGAGCAGTTAATCCACAATCTACCAGCAGAAAATTGCAATGTAGCATGATAAGTGGTAGCTATCATGGGGAAGCATGTATTCCCATGAAGGTGCAACTATATCTCAGTTTGAAGTGGTGATATCAAAGAAGTCTTCATGGAATGAGTGCACGTTGCCATCTCAGCCAAAGGAAGAAAGCGGTGGGAGGTAGAGGGAAGTCTGAGCAGAAGGGGCAGCAGAGACAAAGACTTGAAGGTGGGAAACTGCCTGATGCATAATGACAATCAAGAGTTAGATTACCATGGCTGGAGGGTGAAATGCAGATGGGGTGAGAAGAGAGAGGAGTTTGGAAAGATAGAGAAGCAAAACCTAAAAGAGCTTTGAAAACCCTGATGAGGAGTTTGGGAAATTATAAATACCAAGGAACCCTGGATGTCTGGCTTTTCTTTCAAAAAGAGAAGAAAAGATCTGGCAACACCTGGACCCATGTTGCTATATAACTTGGAGCTGAAGAATAGCTGTCCCATTTAGGATGTTGAATGTATTCCAATTTCCCATACCTTCCTTCTTCATGCTCTAGCAGGCCTTGGTAGAACAGCTGAGTTTTATTTTGAGTATTTATTTCAAGCAGGAGAGTGACATGATCTTATCTTTACAAATATCACCCTGACTTCTTGAGGAAGGAGAGATTGAAGGGAGAATTATCAATTAGCTATCAACATTCTATAGGTGGAAGATAATGGTGACCTGAATCATGATGATGGTGGACATGGAGAAAAGGATGGATGTATGGATAGATAGATAGATAGATAGATAGATAGATAGATAGATAGATAGATACAAGGAAAGAGGAAGGGAGAAAGAGAAGGAGAGGGAGAGAGCGAGTTTTTAAGGAATCATCTCACTCATAATTGCAGAGGCTGGCAAGTGCAAAATCTGCAGGGTAGACCAGCAAGCTGAAGATTCAGAGAAAAGTTGCAGTTCAAGTCCAAAAGCAAATTGGCAGAATTCCCTTCTCCTCATGAGAGGTCAGACTTTTTTCTACTAAGGTCTTCAACTGATTAGATTAAGCCCACCCACATTGTGGAAGGTTCATTTCTTTACTTAAAATCTACTGACTTAAATGTTAATTTCATCTCAAAAATATTTTCACAGAAATGTCTAGAATAATGTTTGACCAAATACCTGGTTACTACTGCCTAGTCAGGCTGATACATAAAATTTACCATCACAGAGAGGAATTGTTCAAGTTTGTTAATATCAAAACACCTATTAGAGATTCAAGAGTGAGTATCAAATCTTGCCTGCCACCTGCTTTGGTAAATAAAGTTTTATTGACATACGATCACATCTATTTATTTATGTATTGCCCATGGCTGCTTTCATGCTACAATGACAGAGTTGGGTATTTGTGACAGAAACCATATGGCTTGCAAAGTTGAAAATATTTACTATCTGGCCCTTTATAGGAAAAGTGTGCTGTCTCCTGAGATAGACAATTAAAGATATGTGTCTGGAACTCAACTTTCAAGTCTGCATTGGAGACAGGAAGGTAGAAGGAGTGTGGATTGGAAATGGCATGTGTATCTGGACAGGTTTCTGAGGAGTCCTAACGTTTAGAGGTCAAGCAGAGGAGTGTGGTTGCAGAAAGGAATATGAAAAGAGGTAGCCAGTGAGGTTGAAGGAAAACCAGAAGAATGTGGTGTTACAACAGCTCAGAGAGGAAGAAATCTCCAGAAGGAGATAAGCTATGTCAAATTCTCCCTAAATGCAAAGTAAGGTGGGGACCCCTGGACTTGGCAACATGGTGGGGAGGGGGACATTGATGATTTTTGAATCATGTCAATGAAGTTGTGAAAAGGAAACTAGACTGAAATAAAATGAAAAGCAAATGAGACATGGGGAAGTTGATCTATCAAGAATAGACAACGTTTTCAGGAAGTTTTGCCATAAAGTAGAGAAATAAGATGTTACAGGAAGGGGGTCATGGATTTAAAATTAAATATTTTTGTTAAACTCTAACATATATAGAAGATAGCATAAATCATAGGTGTGCAGATCAAACATTTTACACAAAGTGAACATACCTATGTAACAACTACTCAGATCATAAAACAGAATATTACCAGCAGCTCAGAAGCCATCTATTAAAGACTGTATGTTTGTGTCTCCCCAAAATTCATATGCTGAAACCCCAACCTCCAATGTGATGGTGCTTGGAGAGAAGGCCTTTGGTATGTAATTAGGACATGAGGATGGAGTCCTCGTGATGGGATTCTTGTCCTTATAAGAAGAATAAGAAGAGAGCTTCCGGGGCTTCCCTGGTGGCGCAATGGTTGAGAGTCCGCCTGCCGATGCAGGGGACACGGGTTCGTGCCCCAGTCCGGGAAGATACCACATGCCGCGGAGTGGCTGGGCCCGTGAGCCATGGCTGCTGAGCCTGCGCTTCCGGAGCCTGTGCTCTGCAACGGGAGAGGCCACAACCGTGAGACGTCCACGTACCACAAAAAAAAAAAAAGAGAGAGAGAGAGCTTCCTTCTTTCTCTGCAAGGAAACAAGGAGAAGATAGCCACCTACAAGCTAAGAAGAGGGCCTACCAGAATGCAACCATTCTGGCACCCTGATCTTGGACTTCCAGAAATATGAGAAGTATATTTCTGTTGTTTAAACCATGTAGTCTGTGGTATTTTGTTATGGCAGCCAGGGCAGAATAAGATGCCTTCCTTGGACACCCTACAGTCTCTGGTGTGATCTGCTCTAGAGATGAACTTTCAGGTTTTGTTTGCTTGATGAAGTCTTTATTTCACCTTCATTTTTGAAGGAGATTTTCACAAGGATTATATTCTTTTCTTTCAGCATTCAGAATAAATCATTACATTTTCTTCTGCATTCCACCATTTCGGTTGGGAATCGAACCATCAGTTTTACTGTTATCCTTTTAATACAACCTACCCCTACACCCTCTTCTAGCTGCTTTTACAATTTCCCCTTTGTGTTTGGTTTTTGCAGTTCTCTACAATGTGCTTACATGTGTTTGGGTTTTATGTTTGTTTGTTATCCTGCCTGGAGTTTGTAGTGATTCCTGAATCTATAGGTTTCATCTATTTTGAAAAAATCTATTTTCACTCTATTCTCTCTGTGTGTCTCTATCTCTCTTTCTTTCCTCTCCTTATGAGATTCCAATTACACAAATGTGAAATAATTTCATTTTGTCCAATATGTCTCTCAAACTCTTTTTATTTTGAGTCTTTTTCCTTTCTTCTTAATACAGTCTGAATTATTTTTTATAAAGTCCTGTTTTCCAGGTCAATGATTTTTTTCTTAATTTGTTATTAAACCCAACCATTGAATTTTTAAACTTGATTTATTTTCTTTCTTATTTTTTGATTTTTAATTTAATATATATTTCAGTTCTCTGGTAAAATTCTCCACCTTCTCACCTATTCAATTAAACATATTGATCAGAATTATTTTAGCATCTATGCCCCAAAAGTCCAATACCTGAATCATTTATGGGTTGTTCCTATTATAGTTCTCCTTGGTTCCATTTCTTTATGTGCTTGGTAATTTTTTATTGTATGCTGGACATTGTACATGAAAAATTGTATGTCTATGAATGATGTTATTTTCCTCCATAGTATTTATTTTAGCTACTGTAAGACAGATTGAGATAGATCATCTTAATCCGATCAGGTATTGAGGTAATTTAAGGCTGGGTTTCAGACTACATAAGGTCCTATATCTAGTTTACCTTTATTCCCAAGGTATAGCCCTTTAGAAGTACCTACTAGACTCCTGAGTGTTTTCAGGGCCCTGAAAACAAAAGCCTTGCTTAGATTCTAAGCCTCTTAATAGCAATTCTTATTCAGGTTCTTAATCTTATCCTGTGATGCTTATGAATTGGCAAATGCCTTTGGGGAGAAACTGCCACAGAGTTTTAGGCTTACCTCTCACTGGCATCTTGGCCCCTCAATTTCTGGCTGCTTTAGTAACTTAGAATCCCAATTTTCATTTTCCTAGTCCCAAGAGACTGCCAGAAGTCTGTTTTCTGTTACTTTTTGCTCCAGTTCTTGACATCCTGACTCTTTGTAATTAACAAATATTTTTATTATGGTAAAACATATACAGCATAAAATTTACCATTTTAACCATTTTAAAGTATACAGTTCAGTGTATTAAATACACTCACATTGTTGTGTAACCATTACCACTATCCATCTCCAGAAATTTTTTTATTATCCCAAGCTGAAATTCTATATCCATTAAACTTTAACTCCCCATTCCTCCATTCAGCCCTGTTTCCTCCAACTTAACAGGAGGAAAGTCTAAGAAGAGTAAGCAGGTATGAGTAGATTAGTGGTGAGGTAGTGAACAATTTCCTCCATTAACTTTTATTTTCCCAAAACATATGAAGTCATATCATTGTGAGAGAATAGAACAGGCTGCATGGGGAATGAGAATGAAGCGTCTGAAGAGAGAAGAGAAATGATGAAACAGTCCTCTTGAGGATAGGAAGTAGTCTTACTCAAGAAGCACTGTAGGGTGGTAGAGCATCCACGTGAGGTGTGTGGTCATGAATTTTAAGTGGAACTGGTTGCTCTGCCTGTTTGATTTTTTTCCTCAGTGATGTTTAGCTAGTTAGAGGAGTTTAGCCATCTTAATGAGATGAAAGGAGAGAGAGAGAGAGAGAGAGAGAAGGGAGTTTCACTGTTTTCAAGGGAGTAATTATAAAAGTGAGTCATGAAATCTAAGCTGGATAAGGAGACAAGCAAAGATAGAAGATTGACGAACGGTGGAAAGATAATAGGGGTAATGAACCAGAGGATTGTGAACAAGGAAGAATTGTTGTGTTGAAGATTCTGCCATAGATGAGCAGGAATATTGAGTGATGGTTTAAGACTGAGTTCTTTTAAATATATTTTAGATGTGCAGAAAGGATAGCATTACTGGTAGTACAAAGTTCAGGGTATGAACACTGGAGTGGGTGATAGAGGTGGAATAGAACAAAAGGTGGTTGGAGGAGAGTAGGTCAAAGAACCAAGTGACTTAGTCATATGAATTTTTTGGCCACCAAGAATGAGAAGAACAATTGGGGTAGGAAGAAAGATTGTGAGCCAGGAGCTAATAGACTCAGTGAATAAAGAAATCCAAGGGGTCTCTGCCTCCAATTTTAGACATACTTCATTTTCTCTCTCTCTCTCTCTCTCTTTCTCTCTCTCTCGATCTCACTCTCCTCAACTCTGTCACAAGGCATCCAATGACCAGTAGATCAAACCTCCTACCCTTTAAAATAGATTTATGCCACCCTGAGATAATCCTCAGAAATTTATCTGGATTTCCATGTGCCTCACTTTGAGAAGAGATTCTATGTACTGGCGAAGCCAACATTAAATTACTTTGGGAATCTAGTTTGTACCTACTGAAGTTCTCCCTAATTAAAAAAAATCTATGAAGGCCTGGAGAGAAAGTAACTACACAGGAAATGTGGAGTTCCTCCCCATTATCCATTTATCTTATTGAGAAGTAGATATGTTGTTTGGGTGGAATTGACTCTACTCAGGTTAATCAGCCTAATGTCATTCCCTTTGGACATGATTGCCTTAGTGTTAGGCAAGGAAACTAAGGTCTAGCGATCAGAGTGAAGCTCAGAACTTCTTATAGTTGGGAAAGAGGAACTTTCTCAGGATCTGATATGAATTCCAGACCTGCTTCAGCTATTTGGCTACCATGAGGACAAAGTTGAGAGGGCAAGGCTGGAGGATGACAGAAATTGGAGAAGAATGCTGATCCAACAATTCCTGAAGCCTAATGACCCTAGACTTCTTTTTTTTTTTTTTTTATGAACCCATAAAATTCTGCCTGTATTTAATCCAGTTTGTTTAGGTTTTCAGTAAATTGCACCTGAAAGGATCCTTACTAATACAGAAATATTTGACATGCCCCCTTCTTCACTTTTACCAAATATAGCTGAATTCAGAGCATCTTCAAGATGGATAATCATATTTAACCAAGGCTGAATCATGACCAAGGTACACACTGATAAACTCATGTTCTGTTTTCTGCCATGCTTTTGGCAAAAGTTCTCCAATGGGAGTTCTCCAGTAAAATAACTGAATGCTGAGTGACCTGAAGATTTAATTTGATTTCAGATGCACCTGTTCTCATGAATGTCACTCTGGCATGGCCACAGAGGCTGGTTTCAGGCAAGGAGCAGATATTGTGCAAACACACTTGCCGCCATCACAGAGGTTCTTCTCTGCATATGCAAGCTTCCTCCAACATTATTTTTTCTTCAGGCCTATGCTCCTTGATATTGGAGCTGATTTAAGCTGCTGGATCGTGAAATATAGCTTTGCTCTGATGCCTTGAGGGAGCTCAGTGGAGAGACCGCTGGCAGCTGACTAGGTCAGAAATGCAGCCCTATCAGACATGCCTATTGACAATCTAATTTGAAAGCCAAGAGTTTCCCTTGCCTATTAGGCTGCTCTAGTTGGCCTTATCACTGTACACACCTAATGAGGAAAGAGACTCATAAAGTGTTCGTAGAAGAACAGTACTTCCTTCTAAACTGGCTACTGAGCTTGTTGTTGCATAAAGTACCATCTGATTTACCTACTGGAGGGAAAGCTGATGTTAAAACAGCTGCAGGATCTAGGGAAGGAAACAGCCTAACTAGACCCTTCTTTAGAAACCTGGGCTTATTGGACTAAGGAGCTAGCGGGACCCAGGATAGAATGTGTAATCCTCTTTGCCAGTGTTTTACTTAATAAAAAATGAGTTTTAGCTTCTGATTTCCTCATCTCCGTTTGGCTGCCGTTGTTTTTACAACTTGAACATGCAGAATAGACCTTCTCAGAAGCTAAGACGTCAGATGAGGAATACACCAGCATCTCCATTTGCATCATTTGCCTCGAAATAGTATTTTAGACATATGTCCATCTTACAGATCGGGAGGCTAAAGCTGTAAACTTATCCAAAGTTATAGAGCTAATAAATGTTGCAGCTGAAATTTAACCTGAGCCCTCCTGATAGCAAACTCTTTCCCCTTTACCAGAGGTTCTCAACCCTGGCTGCACATTGGAATCACCTGGGCACCCTTTTAAAAATTACCAGTAAAGAGATCCTACCCAAGTTTCCACCCAGTTCATCAGAATATTTTGGATTGGGGCTTGGACATCAATGTTTTATAGGATCTTACCAGATGAGCTTAAGTTGCTGCTGGAGATGAGAAAAACAGGGCTATCGCAGAGAATCTCAAACTTTAATATGCATATAAATCATGGGGGATTAGTGTTAAAATGCAGATCCTGATTCAGTAGGTCTGGGGGTTGGGCCTGAGATGCTACACTTAATTGATCTGCATTGAGAAAACCACCAGCATGTGCAACTTTCTACAAACTTGCCTGCTATAAGAAGAGTGGGTTCCTTGGCCTGATCCCCAGGCGTTCCCTGTGAATTACAATCAATGGGAGGTGAACCTGAGAATCTATATTTTTAGCAAGTATCACAGGTCCTCTTTTGATCAAGTAAGATTTAAAAATAAACACTAGGTATGAAACAAAATGACCCCGGGAATGTTTAAAGAAAATATTTTTTGCTTTTCTTTGGGTTTGAAATGAATCTTATCTTTCTTGCTGAATCTTGGAAATTTGCACTGCATCTTCTAAAACTTGAAAGCTAAACTTTGGTTAGTGTTAGGTCCCTGCTATTAATTATAGCCATTGTTTGTCTCAAGGTTCTTGGGACTTGTTTCCTCCATTTATAAAGTGAGGGTTGTCCCACTACTCAGCCTCTAAGAATGTTTCTATACCATATTATAGGAAGAAGGTTAGTGAAGTAGACTCCTGTTGTTTGCCTCCCTGGAAACTCTTCCACGTACTTCGAGAAGCAGTCCTTGTTTTCATTTAAGGGTTTTTCTCTTCTCCCACTCTCTGACCCAGCTTCCGGAGTTGATCCATGTATTAGTGAGAGTTCTCCAGAGAAACAAAGAGAGAGGGAGAGAGACAGATGGAGAAAGAGAGACAGAGACAGAGACAGAGAGAGAAAAAGAGAAACAGAGAGAGAGAGAGATGTGTTATGAGAAATTGGCTCATATGATCATAGAGGCTGAGAATTCCCATGATCTGTCATCTGCAAGATGGAGACACAGGAAAGCCAGTGGTATAATTCCAGTCTTAGTATGAAAGCCTGAGAACCAGGGGAGCTGATGGTATAGATCCCAACCCGAGGGCAGAAAATGGCATGCGATGTCTCAGCTCAAGTAGTGAGGTAGAAATGGGTGCTTGTTCCTTTTTCCACCTTTTGTTCTATTCAGGCCTCAATGGATTGGAGATGCCCACTCACATTGGGGAGGGCCATCTACTTCACTGAGTCCAATTCAAATGCTAAATGTTCAGGAAGCACCCTCACAGACACACCCATAAACAAAGGCCAGTCAAGGTGACACATGAAATTAACCATCACACCATAGCACACAAACTAGACCTAAGTCAATCAATGTATCCCACGCCCTTGGCCCACGATTGTTTCAAGAATGGGCATGTGAATAGGTTTGTGACCCAAATAGAGTAAAACAAAACAAAGAAATAGAGTCTTTTGCTTCTGGGAGAGAAACAAGTCCTCTTTCCCCATTGGGACTGAACCTGATTACCTGTGAAGAGGGGCTGCTGTATTCATTTTGCTTTCTGAAAGAGAGTTTGGGTCACTGAGCTTGAGAATGAAACCAACATAATAACAAAACTGAAACTTCAACAAAGACAACCAAATCCTGGATATATTGCTTAGTCCCTGGATCCAGCTATGCCTGAAGACATCCCCCGCTGATTTCTACTGTGTGAGCCAATTTGGATTTTGTGCAAGCCAGTTTGGATTGATTGCCCTTTCTTGGAATCAAAGCACAGTTTCCTGGTGTAGTTAGTATTTAGAAGGTGACTTGGGTGTACACCACAAGAATATGGAAACTGACCTCAAAGAATATACATAAAAACTCGTACATGAGCAGAAAAGGCTACCCCCATTGAATATTTTTCACCACTTAATAAGGCAGTGGGAAAGAAGAGTGTGGTTTGCAAAGGTAACTGTCTTACATAATAAGAGACAATTTCCTTTATCCATCATTAGAATATCTGAAAAATTCAGAGAACTCTCCCTAGGACTGTACCTTCTCACTTACATCCTCATCAGACCCTTTAGTGGTCACCCAGTGAGTTCAAAGACTAAAATTTTTGGTATTTTTTGAAAGATTCATCACAATTTTTACAAATAATAAAACCTAGCATATAATGTTTGATCAGTTATTAGTAAGGACAAAAACGTTCTTTTCCACTAGAGCAGTGGTTCTCAGTCAGGGGTTATTTTGCCCCCAGGAGACATTTGGCAATATCTAGAGATACCGTGGGCTTTCACACTGTGGGAGGGGGTGCTGCTGGCATCTAGTGGACCAGGATTGCTAAGAGTGTTGCTAAATATTCTATCCTCTACAAGAAAGCCTTCAAACACAGAACTATTTAGCCCCAAATTACAACAGTGCTGAGGGTGTGGACGCTCAGTCAGCTAGAGGTCTGATTATGCTTGCAATCTTGCACCTACATTAATCATCAGCATAGGAGAGGTTCAATATCCAAATTTGTTACCACTTTCTACCAAATTAGAGAATCCCAGTGCACTATTAAAGATTGCTGAAAATAATATAAAATATTTAGTAGCTTTGTCGTATAGTGAGGAGATACATTGACTGTAAATAGACCAAAAAAGCTATTCAGGAGCCAAGGAAAATCAGGATACTAGCTACTTTCTCTGATCCTTATGTCTTTGGTTAGCTATCTTTCATGGTACTTGCCTTTTGTCTTTACCTGTCCCAGTCCTCTCTCCTGTTGGCTAGCCAATTGCTTCCATATTTCTGAGGCCAATTGGTGTGGGTAATGACCACAACAAAGGCACAGGTAACACAGCCACCCTTAGTTCTCAAGGATCTCAAAAACAGCTCATCAGTAGGCATGACTTAGAAATAACAATTCTTTCCATTTGTATAGATCTTTCGTGTCATCAAAGTGTGTTCACATACATAGTTTTAGCTGGTCTGTGGCGTAGCTTTGTTAAGGAAGATAAGATGGGTGCCATTAGTCTGAATCTAAAGGTAAGGAGATACAGGATCAGTGTTTCAGCTACTTCCCTGACGTCACACAGCTGTTAATAGGAAGAACCAGGTATATAGCCTGGTTTCTGTGACTGCTCTCTCATCTTATTTTTAAAAAGATGTTTCCTTGTTTTGATTTAAATTAGGAAAGAGTTTATGTTCTGATTAACTAACAGAGCAATGAAAGAACTTGAAGAAACACTTAAAACTCTCTTCATTTCCAATTTCTGAAGCAATGGTTCTCAACCCTGGCTATGTATTAGAACTATATGGGGATATTTTTAAAATGTAATGCTAGAAATTCATCCCCAAGGGTACAGGAGTGGTCTGGATTAGGCTATAGACATCAAGGTTTTTCAAAAGTCTTCCAGGAACTAAAAAAAATGTAGTTGAGCTAAGTAACTTTGGAAAATGGTATTTTGATCAGAAACTGTAAGGCTAAAGACAAAAAGAAGTTTACATAAACACTGAACTCTATTTTTTAAAGTGTTTATCATAGGGATATGATTACCAGTTCTCAAAGTACTTTCATCTACACTAGAGTTGAACAAATAAGTAAATGAATGGTAGATAAGGGGATCCAAATATTTCACTATCAGTGAAAGAAATTATAAATAAGCAAGGAGGAAAGGGGAGAATGAATCCTGAGGTATTGGAATAGAGACAGAAACATTGGTATGAACTTGTATTTAATTTTCAAAAATTATGTGTACATATATAATTATATATTGCACATAATTATTATATATATACTACATATAGGTATTATATACATATATATGGAAAGAGAGAGAAAAAAGAGAAATAATTATAGATATATATGTATACATGGGTTATGTACATATATTTCCTAGTTCTGCTTGCTAAGAGGCCCCAGAAACAGTGACACCTCTGCAGCAATGAGAAAACCCCGCCCAGATCTCCATTTCTAAATATCATCCTTCTAGGAGAAATAACTGATTCTAAGGCTGGGGCAGGTACTATACAAGATGAGATTGGAATATCTTACAGTTCCAGAAAGTAAAGAAATGCTCAAAAAACAAAGGTAGGGACATGCCAAATGGACACACGAGCAAACCAGAAAAAACTCTCAATGGCCAAGGCCGGAACACCTTGAGTAACAAAGTCATAGGGTATTAAATTACAAGCCAAAGTATAAAACAAATATACACAAATCCATACTGATATAAATAAATGACTGAATCTATAAATAAATAGGAGAGAAGAGGGCACCTTCAAGATGGTGGAGGAGTAAGACGTGGAGATCACCTTCCTCCCCACAAATACATCAAAACTACATCTACACGTGGAACAACTTCTACAGAACACCTACTGAACGCTGGCAGAAGACCTCAGACCTCCCAAAAGGCAAGAAAGGCCCCACGTACCTGGGTAGGGCAAAAGAAAAACAGAGGCAAAATAATAGGGATGGGACCTGAACCTCGGGGAGGGAGCTGTGAAGGAGGAAAAGTTTCCTTACACTAGGAAGCCCCTTAACTGGTGGAGACTGGGGGGGTGAGCAGGGGGGAAGCTTCGGAGACACAGAGGAAAGCGCAGCAGCAGGGGTGCGGAGGGCAAAGCAGAGAGATTCCCGCACAGAGGATCGGTGCCGACCGGCACTCACCAGCCTGAGAGGCTTCTCTGCTCAACCGCCGGGGTGGGCGGAGGCTGGGAGCTGAGGCTCGGGCTTCGGTCGGAGCGCAGGCAGAGGACTGGGGTTGGCGGCGTGAACACAGCCTGAAGTGGGCTAGTGCGCCACAGCTAGCCGGGAGGGAGTCTGGGAAAAAGTCTGGAACTGCCTAAGAGGCAAGAGATCATTGTTTTGGGGTGTGCAAGGAGAGGGGATTCAGAGCACCACCTAAAAGAGCTCCAGAGAAGGGCGGGAGCCGTGGCTATCAGCGCGGACCCCAGAGACGGGCATGAGACGCTAAGGCTGCTGCTGCCGCCACCAAGAAGCCCGTGTGCGAGCACAGGTCACTCTCCACACCTCACCTCCCCAGAGCCTGTGCAGCCGCCACGGCCAGGGTCCCATGATCCAGGGACAACTTCCCCGGGAGAACACACGGCACACCTCAGGCTGGTGCAATGTCACGCCGGCCTCTGCCGCCTCAGGCTCGCCCCGCATTCCTCCCTCCCCCAGGCCTGAGTGAGCCAACACCTCCTAATCAGGCGCTCCTTCAACCCCGTCTTGTCTGAGCAAAGAACAGATGCCCTCAGGCGACCTACACACAGAGGCGGGGCCAAATCCAAAGCTGAGCCCCAGGAGCTATGCGAATGAAGAAGAGAAAGGGAAATTTCTCCCAGCAGCCTCAGGAGCAGCGGATTAAATCTCCACAGTCAACCGGATGTACCCTGCATCGGTGGAATTCCTGAATAGACAACGAATCATCCCAAATTGAGGAGGTGGACTTTGGGAGCAACTGTAGACTTGGGGTTTACTTTCTGCATCTAATTTGTTTCTGCTTTTATGTTTATCTTAGTTTAGTATTTAGAGTTTATTATCACTGGTAGATTTGTTTATTGATTTGGTTGCTCTCTTCCTTTTTTTTATTTTTTTTACATATATATATGTTTTTCCTTTTTCTCTTTTTGTGAGTGTGTATGTGTCTGCTTCTTTGTATGATTTTGTCTGTATAGCTTTGTTTTTGCCATTTGTCCTAGGGTTCTGACTGCCCTTTTTTTTTTTTTTTTTTTTTTTTAGTATAGTTTTTAGCACTCATTGGTGGGATTTAGTTTTAGTTTGGTTGCTCTCTTCTTTCTTTCCCTCTTTCTTTTTTTAATACTTTTTTTATTTTTAATGATTTTTTTTTCTATTTTAATAACTTTATTTTATTTTTCTTTCTTTCTTCTTTCTTTTTCTCCCTTTTCTTCTGAGCTGTGTGGCTGACAGGGTCTTGGTGCTCTGGACGGGTGTCAGGCCTGAGCCTCTGAGGTAGGAGAGCCTAATTCAGGACACTGGTCCACCAGAGACCTCCTGGCCCCAAGTAATATCAAATGGTGAAAGCTCTCCCAGAGATCTCCATCTCAATGCCAAGACCCAGCTCCACTCAATGACCAGCAAGCTACAGTGCTGGACACCCTATGCCAAACAACTAGGAAGACAAGAACACAAACCCACCCATTAGTAGAGAAGCTGCTTAAAATCATAATAAGTTCACAGGAACCCCAAAACACACCACTAGACATGGTCCTGCCCACCAGAAAGATAAGATCCAGCCTCATCCACCAGAACACAGGCACCAGTCCCCTCCACCAGGGAGCCTACACAACCCACTGAGCCAACCTTACCCACTGGGAGCAGACACCAAAAACAACGGGAACTACAAACCGGCAGCCTGCAAAAAGGAGAACCCAAACACAGTAAGTTAAGCAAAATGAGAAGATAGAGAAATACATAGCAGATGAAGGAGCAAGGTAAAAACCCACCAGACCAAACAAATGAAGGGGAAATAGGCAGTCTACCTGAAAAAGAATTCAGAGTAATGATACTACAGATGATCCAAAATCTTGGGAATAGAATGGAGAAAATACAAGAAATGTTTAACAAGGACCTAGAAGAACTAAAGAACAAAAAACAATGATGAACAACACAATAAATGAAACTAAAAATTCTCTAGAAGGAATCAATAGCAGAGTAACTGAGGCAGAAGAACGGATAAGTGACCTGGAAGATAAAATAGTGGAAATAACTACCACAAGATAACTACCATAAGATGCCACAAGATCAATCAATGTGATAAACCATATTAACAAATTGAAAGAGAAAAACCATATGATCATCTCAATAGATGCAGAATAAGCTTTTGGCAAAACTCAACACCCATTTATGATAAAAAGCCTCCAGAAAGTAGGCATAGAGGGGACTTACCTCAACATAATAAAGGCCATAAATGACAAACCAACAGCCAACATCATTCTCAGTGGTGAAAAACTGAAACCATTTCCTCTAAGATCAGGAACAAGACAAGGTTGCCCACTCTCACCACTATTATTCAGCACAGTTTTGGAAGTTTTAGCCATAGCAATCAGAAAAGAAAAAGAAATAAAAGGAATCCAAATAGGAAAAGAAGAAGTAAAACTGTCACTGTCATCCTAAAGATGCTACCAGAAAACTACTAGAGCTAATCAATGAATTTGGTAAACTAGCAGGATACAAAATTGATGCACAGAAATCTCTTGCATTCCTATACACTAATGATGAAAAATCTGAAAGAGAAATTAAGGAAACATTCCCATTTGCCATTGCAGCAAACAGAATAAAATACCTAGGAATAAACATACCTAAGGAGACAAAAGACCTGTATACAGAAAACTCTAAGACACTGATGAAAGAAATAAGATAATAAAAACAGATGGAGAGATATACCATATTCTTGGATTGGAAGAATCAACATTCTGAAAATGACTATACTACCCAAAGCAATCTACAGATTCAATGCAATCCCTATCAAACTACCACTGGCATTTTTCACAGAACTAGAACAAAAAAATTCACAATTTGTATGGAAACACAAAAGACCCTGAAAACAAAAGCAGTCTTGAGAAAGAAAAACGGAGCTGGAGGAGTCAGGTTTCCTGACTTCAGACTATACTACAAAACTACAGTAATCAAGACAGTATGGTACTGGCACAAAAACAGAAATATAGCTCAATGGAACAGGATAGAAAGCCCAGAGATAAACCCATGCACATATGGGCAACTTATCTTTGATAAAGGAGGTAAGAATATACAATGGAGAAAATACAGCCTCTTCAAAAAGTGGTGCTGGGAAAACTGGACAGCTACATGAAATTAGAGCACTCCCTGACACCATACAGAAAAATAAACTCAAAATGGATTGAAGACCTAAATGTAAAGCCAGACACTATAAAACTCTTAGAGGTAACATAGCAGAACATTCCATGAGATAAATCACAGCAAGATCCTTTTTGACTCACCTCCTAGCGAAATGGAAATAAAAACAAAAATTAACAAATGGGACCTAATGAAACTTAAAAGCTTTTGCACAGCAAAGGAAATCATAAACAAGACAAAAAGACAACCCTCAGAATGGGAGAAAATATTTGCAAATTTAGCAACTGACAAAGGATTAATCTCCAAAATATACAAGCAGCTCATGCAGCTCAATATCAAAAAAAGCAAACAACCCAATCCAAAAATGGGCAGAAGACCTAAACAGACATTTCTCCAAAGAAGATATACAGATTGCCAATAAACACATGTAAGGAAGCTGAACATCACTGATCATTAGAGAAATGCAAGTCAAAACTACAATGAGGTATCACCTCACACCAGTCAGAATGGCCATCATCAAAAAATCTACAAACAATAAATGCTGGAGAGGGTGTTGAGAAAAGGGAACCCTCTTGCACTGTTGGTGAGTATGTAAATTGACATAGCCACTATGGAAAACAGTGTGGAAGTTCCTTAAAAAACTAAAAACAGAACCACCATATGACCCAGCAGTCCCACTACTGGGCACATACCCTGAGAAAACCATAATTCAAAAAGAGTCATGTACCACAATGTTCATTGTAGCACTATTTACAATACCCAAGACATGGAAGCAACCTAACTGTCCATCGACAGATGAATGGATAAAGAAGATGTGGCACATATATACAATTGAATATTACTCAGCCATAAAAAGAAATGAAATAGATTTATTTGTAGTGAGGTGGATGGACCTAGAATCTGTCATACAGAGTGAAGTAAGTCAGAAAGAGTAAAACAAATATCCTATGCTAACACATATATATGGAATCTAAAAAAAAAAAAAATTGTTCTGACGAACCTAAGGACAGGACAGGAATAAAGACTCAGATGTAGAGAATGGACTTGAGGATACATGGAGCATGGAGGGTAAGCTGGGTCGAAGTGAGAGAGTAGTATTTACATATATACACTACCAAATGTAAAATAGATAGCTAGTGGGAATCAGCTGCATCACACAAGGAAATCAGCTCGGTGCTTTGTGACCACCTAGAGGGGTGGGATAGGGAGGGTGGGAGGGATACCAAGAGGGAGGAGATATGTGGATGTACGTATATGTATAGCTGATTCACTTTGTTATACAGCAGAAACTAGCACACCATTGTAAAGCAATTATACTCCAGTAAATATGTTAAAAAACTAGTAAGTTATCAGCTAAAAAAGAAAAAATAGAAGAGACAAATCATCCTCACAGAATAATTCTGAATATATATATGTTTTTTCCCCTGATCCAGAAGGTGGAACTTAAACCTCTCCCCATCAAATGTGGGGTGGACTTAGTGACTCACTTCCAAGAAATAGAGTATAGAAGGGGAAAAGTAGTAACTTAAGAGTGGAGAGCCCTGGCAGACAGCATCTTAACCCAGCGATCAAGGTTAACATCACCAGTGACTGTTGGTGGTGTATGGTGAGAAGGGCACATCACCACTGGCATTATTTCCCAAAGTCCATAGCCTCCTTCTAATCATAGAAAAACATCAAACAAACCCCAATTGAGGGACATGCAATAAAATACCTGACCAGGACTCTTCAAAACTGTCAAGGTCAGGAAAAATAAGGAGAGACTGAGAAACTAACATAGACCAGAGGAGACTAAGATATGATGACTAAAGCAACGTGGTATCCTGAATTGGGTCCTGGAACAGCCAAAGGACATTAGTGGAAAAAAAATAAAGTCTGGAGTTAGTTAAGAGTAATACTCTAATGTTGATTCTTTAGTTTTGACAAATGTACCATTGTTACCCAAGATATTAACAATAGGGGAAACTGTGTGAAGGAGATGCAGGATAATCTGTACTATCTTTGCAGAAAACTTTCTGTACAATCTAAAATTATTCCAAAATTAAGTCAAAGTTTACTTAAAATATGTAATTTCCCAGTATTAAAGTTCATAGTTGCTCTGGGGGAAAATTTCCCCTGTTATTCCTAACATTCAGCCAGTGTTGAGAACCATCTTCCCAACAATACTTCAGAAGGTAATCTTCCTACATACTGTATGATATCGCTTTATGTGGAATCTAAAAAATACAACAAACTAGTGCATGTAGCATAAAAGAAGCAGACTCACAGAGAACAAAATAGTGGTTACCAGTGGTTGGGGGGTGATGCCAATAAGGGATGAGGGAGTGGAAGGTACAAACTATTGGGTGTAGGATAGGCTCAAGGATGTATTGTACCACCTGGGGAATATAGCCAATATTTTGTAATAGCTGTAAATGGAAAGTAACCTCTAAAATTGTATAAAAACTTAAAAAAATTTTTTTTAAGTTTAAGAAATGGTAATCTTCCACACCAGTCCATTAGTGTATACATTCAAACACCTAAAAATATACTTACTTTGAAAATCATCAATGTTTGCTTTAAATAGATCATACTAAACACATTTCTTTGCAAGTTCTTCTCATTTAGTTGCATCATGTCCCATAATCACATGCATATGCCACCACTTAGCAGACCATTCTTTTCTTGATACATATTTAGTGTGTCACACTCTGTTTTCAGTATGTCCCACTGTCTTATTCCATAAAATATGTCCGTGATGTTGATGTTAATGCTTTGGGCTAGTATTTTCACGGATGGTTTTGTGATCCCTCCCTGACAAAAGGTAAATTTTCTCTTTTTGTCTGTTGCAAATCCTTTTCTGTTCCCAACGGAACAATGGCACATTCTGAAGGGTTGCCCACATCTCTGCTTTTGGATTCACTCTTTGCCCTCTCAAGCCCTCATCTGAAAAACCATTGTCCCCTGTGCACTGAGGCAAGAGGCATTGTGCATTGCTCGGCAACATAGGGGCAGTGAGAATGAAAAATAGGTGAGTGGCGATCGGTCAGAAGCATGCTCACAGGGCAGGAGGATGGGATGAAGGGAAATTAAGACCAGGACCAGAGAAGGCGGTGGACGGGTCCAGACACTATGTCCCAGGGGAAGCACTCTTTTCTCCTTTCTTTACCTGGCTGACTCAGGGATGGTTACAAGATGTAAATCAGATCCAACCCCTCCCTATTCCATGCTATTCGAACTCGTCTATGATTTTCATTTTCACTTGGAACAAAATATAACCTCCATACTGTGACCTCAAGGACTTGTATTTTCTGCTTCTCCTGCTACTTCTCGGGCTTCACATCATGCCTTTTTCTCACTTGCCTTACTCTCGACACTCTGGTCACCTGTCAGTTCATGGAGGGCGCCCATCTCTGTCCCACCTCAATGCCTTTCTACTTGGGTTTCCTTGAGTATTTGAATGATTGGCACCATCTCATCTCTCACTTCTCACCTCTGTGGTCAGCCCTACAGACAAGACTTATCTCACCACCCTATCCTAGTATTCCTGTTAGTGTCCAGTATTGCACCTTGTGTATTCCGGTCCTAGCACATTTCATAATCTGCGAAGTCTTCTATTTTACATGCCTTTTCTTCCCTAGAGTGAAGTTCCATGAGAGCAGAGACCTGATTATCTGGTTCATCTCTGTATCCCTAGCGTCTGACACATAGTAGATACTCAATAAATATTTTAGTGAATGGATAAACAAATGTGTAAATAAATGTGACATGTCTGAGATATTTCCCTATTTGTAAGCTAACAAATTAGCCTGTTTTTGTTTCATAGGTGTTGGTAAAGACAAAGACTCCTGGGCCAGAGATGAAGGAAAGTTTATCACTTGCAGCAATACCGATAGCCGGCGTATCAGCGTACGTAATGGTTCCCTGAGCCCCGATTTCCACAGGGTGATGCAGCGAAAATAAGATGACATCTGCACAAGCATAGGATGCATTACAGGAAAGGAATCTGTGCTTAGGAAAGCTGAATCTTTTATAACAAGCAGTAAACGTGCCTGCTGAAAGCAAACCTATTCTACACTCTAGAGGGAGACACTCTACCTTCCAAGGCTGATTACAAACATCCTTGAAAAGATAGTCCAGTATAAAGTCAGTCCCTTTGCTCTCATGACATACAGAAAAGCAAGAGATCCATGAAGACTCGTCTCCTTTGGCTAGTACCTCCCCATTTCCCCCTCCACCCAGATTTTGGCAACCACCACTTTACTCTCTGCTTCTGTGAGTTTGACTATTTTAGATTCATTGTATTCAGTGGTACCATATAGTATTTGTCCTTCTGTGTCTGGCTTATTTCATTTAACATAATGTCCTCCAGGTTCAGCCATGTTGTCACAAATGACAGGATTTCCTCAATAAGAAGGTTAAACAAAGAATTGCCTCTTAATAGAAAGAATGGATATTTCATTTCAGGGTTTAGGACCCATTTATCCTGATTTATTTAAACAGACCTGGCACAGTAATAATTATTTCAGACTTGAGTATTTCCCAAATAGCCTTGCATATCCTGTAGAATTCTCACAGCAGGTGTGGAGGTGGAATGCAGTCTCCTAACCTCAGAGATGGGAACGGAGTGCTTTGCAAAGCAGCAGGATCCAAACATATGGTCTAGAATTCAAGGTGAAGTTCTTGGGAGGCAGGTGGACAATAGCTAATATAAAGTAGGGAAGACCAACGTGGACATTTGACTCTGTGAACTGGGCAATCACAGAGTTATGAAGCTCTGTGAGGATGCGGACAGCATTCATCTGGCTCATCCTTGTGTCCCCAGCACCCCGTACTGTACCTGCCTATAGAAATCTCTCCTTAACTATTCGTTGAATTAAGGACTGGATATTGAAATGAATGAATAAACCAGACGGGAAGGTTTTGGTTTTTTTCTAAACAAGCATGTAGTTTTTATCGTGGGGAAAGGGGTCCCCTATCCTGGAAATCTCAACAGCTACAGCTTGTCTCCTGATTCCCAGGCTTTGATGTGGAGAACAAGAATTAATATCCCATTTTTTCTACCTTTTCCTGAGAACCAAAACAAACAAACAAAAAACAACAGCAAAAAAACCCCCCTAAACTTGGCATTTAGTAGGCTTGGCTGGGTGGAAGTGAAACTGTAGGCACAAAGGCAACTAGGTTAAGTCGGTTAACTGTTATGGCAGGTTAGGGAGAAGCACTCGTATTTCTACCCGTAGATTGGCAAGCACTTTTTAAACATTTACTTATGAAAACTGGTGGTGAGGCTATGAAGAAAGTGACTTTCAAGTACTGCTGTTAAGAAAGTAATTTGGCAATATCTGTTAAAACCAGCAATGCTCTAAGTGATTCCATTATTGCTACCTGCCCTGGAGACACACATGCATATGTACTGCAGCATTACTTACTTTAGTGAAAAGGTAGGAACAACCTAATATCCATTAGCAGGGGAATAGTTAAATAAAATAGAATAAAGTGGTATAGAGCTATGAAATGTGATATTTTTGAATGAAAAAAAAATCATCTCAAGAATGATAACAAAAAAAACCACACACACAAAAAGAGAATGATACAGAATGATAACATTGATTTAAGACACAGAGAGATTCTATTGTATTTATTTGTTGTATTATTATTGTTATTTATTGTATTCTATTTGTATACATGTAACAGATACTTCCCAAGCTGAAGGTAACCACTACCTTTGGGTATGGGAAGAAGAGACAGTGATTGGGTTGGTGATCAAAGGTGACGTTACCTTAATATGAAAAAAAATAACTTACTGGGAGAATGAATATATGTGCAATGTAGAAGAGCAGTTAACTAGGGGCATCATCTTATTTAAATTTGACTATTTGAGTCCTGTCTTTGCCACTTACTAGCTGTGTGACCTTAGGCACATTGGTTAACCTCTCTGTGCCCCATTTTCCTCATCTATAACATGGGATCATAATAATATCTGCGTCATAGGGCATTAAGGAGATTTCAAGTGTTATTGAAAATACTTAGAAAGGTGCCTAGCACATAGTAAGCCATCAATAAATGTTAGCTATTAATATGTTACTCATATAATTAAAATCAATTTAAAATATTATTCAAGATATAAAGGAAGGAAAGAAGAAAAGAAGGAAAGAAGAGTTTATGTTGCTCTTTCCAAAGTAAAGACAGACTTTGATCAAAAGAGTGTGTTTACAAAACAAAATGTCCTCTTGAATCATCTGGAAATGTCATCCTCTTCCTCCCACAATTGAGGTAATTATCGCGGCTGGGAGCTATTTCTTTAACACATACCCAATCATGATGTGGCAGCCCAAGAGTTCAGAGACGGGGAAATGTCTTTCTCTCTCTCTCCCTCTCTCTCTCTCTCTTTTTCTTTTTAACATAATCTAAATTTAACAAGCCCATTAAAGCAAATGTTTCAAGTCGACATTGAACTGATTACAATATTTAATAAATCCTACCCCCAAAGGAGGGCTTTTAACTGCCAGCCAGGAATCAAAGTTGTACTATATTCATCCCTTTTGTGCCAAGATCTTGTGGGAGTGTGAGATGGGGAACCCCCTTTGTGCTCCATCAAAGCAAGGGAAGTAATTATGATCACCTTTAAAAGTGCCATTTATAGTTCCCAATTCACTTCATAATGCTTGAGAGAGCTGGAATCCAGCTTCCCCCCGCCCACCCCCACAGCAGAGTAAGACACTATTTCAACGGGGAGGAAAAACCTCATCCTTCTGAGACGCTAAAACATGGCCAAGGATGTCTAGTTCTCACCCTGGGTATGTGACATGGGGGGTACAACCTCACCTTCCTGGACTTGACTCAGCTCTAAAACAAAAGGATTTGACCAAATGAGGATTTGCTTTGCTAATTTATGCTTCTGTGATTACAGTTCCAGAGTCACTGCCCTTTTCTAAGTGACTGGGGGGAGGACAAATTTCCCATGAAATTGATTCACAGCCTTCTGTTTCCCATGTGCAGATTATCTTCCTACACACTGAGGTCTTTGTGTTAAAGTTCAACTGCCTTCCTGCTGGGGTCTGCAAGGGGGAAGCTTGGTTCATTCGCATGGCAGGTGGATTGGGGTCTCCCCATTCTGGAAAGGTCTTTCCTGCTATGAGGAAGAGGGGAACCTGCAGACTGGAAATAAAAATGGTGGCAGTGGATCCCAAACATATCCGGGACCGTCCTGGAGAAGAATTGCATCTCTCAGTTTGTCTGTCTCTCAAAGCACCCGAGGATATAAGTATCGCCAAGCCTCTGTGTATCTGGGTCTCTGACTCTTGCCTACATCTTTTTTGGATGAGGCCCAATCCTCCCAGGCGTGTATCTGTCTGTATACCTGCAGCTTTTTTTTATCTCCCAAGGGGCAGCTCTTTTGCTGTTCCTTGGGGGCATGTGTCCCTTGGGTGTTAGCACCTCAGTCTGTCTCTCCATTTCTTTCTCTTTCCTGTATTTTTTTCTTTGGGGTTTGAAATTTCCTGACCTTTGTGGCTCATGACTTATGTTTAAACTAGTTGGGGCTTTTAAAGGTTCAAATTTTACAGCCAGATAAAAGAAAAAGTCAGCCTCTGAAAATCCCAGTGCAAGGCACCAGCCCAAGGGTAAGTGCCCTTGACAGCCAGCATTCACTGCCTTAGGGGAATCCTTCTTCCCTCAGAGACCCTCAGCCAGCAGGCCTGATGGGAGATACTAAGATGAATCAGCCTAGCCCCAGGTTCCCCAGGGGAAGGGAGAGAAAGCCAGAGAGCTATGCATCATCTGTGTTTTCCTGCCTCGTGTCTGTGGGCTGCTTAGAAAACAGTCCAGGGAGGTCCCTATATCAGATGGGCTGACGACCTCACGCCCCTCTGGTTCCCAGGGAAATCACGCTTCGGTCGATCATAGGATTTTCTTGGAACACTAGCCTGGGCATAAATACACAGCAGAAAGGCGTATGCCCTCCTGCAAGATGCACGGTATGTTCCGGGGGCTGTCAGCCAAGCTGATCTCTCCTTCCCATCCCTCCTCCAGCACCCGGCTGCTCAGGGAGGGGCAGGAGGCTGAGACACAGAAGGACCGTGCCTGCTCAAGCCACGTGTCCTTCAATTAGCCATTACTGCGTTGTTCCTGCCAGCTTCACCCCCAGGTCTGAGGCTACATGAGGGCACAATCTGGTTTGTACAACAGGATCTAACATGTGGCTTGGCGTGCAGTCAGGAAAAATATCTATTTGCTCGATGTGTAAAAGGTGGTTTAGGTCCCCAGAGAGAAGCAGAAGGAGGTCTCAATCCAATCGGAAGATTTTACAGCCGCCCTCTCCCCACCTTTCCTACCAGGGCTGCATCCTCCATACTCTCTGCATTTTTCTTCTTCAAAAAAGCAAAATGATACGTAAGAAATAAGTAAAATGGCTGCTTCCAAGGAGGAGCTGGGACACATGAGGGGCGGAAAGGAGACTTAATTTAACCTGTATAATCTTTGATTTAAAACAATCATATACAGGAATTGTCTTATCAGATATTAAGATAAGTTTAAATTTTGAATACAAAATATAATACTAGGCATGGAAAGCATTTTAAAAGTACAGCTATATCCAATGACAATGAAGTTTCCCATCTACCCTTCTGTGGCAGAATAATGGTCCCAAGAGATGTTCATTTCCTACTCTCTGCAACCTGTGAATGTGTCACCTTACCTGGCAAAAGGAACTCTCCTGGGCTTCCCTGGTGGCACAGTGGTTGAAAGTCCACCTGCCGATGCAGGGGACGCAGGTTCATGCCCCGGTCCGGGAAGATCCCACATGCCATGGAGCAGCTGGGCCCGTGAGCCATGGCCACTGAGCCTGCGCGTCCAGAGCCCTGCAACGGGAGAGGCCACAACAGTGAGAGGCCCACGTGCCGCAAAAAAAAAAAAAAAAAAAAAAGGACCTCTCCTGATGTGATTAAGCTCAGGATTTTGAGTTGGGAAGATTGTGCTGGATTCTCCAGATGGATCCAGTGTAATCACAACAGTCCTTTTAAGAGGGAAGAAGGAGGGTGACAGTCAGAGTCAGGAAAAGAGAGGTGACCACAGAAACAGAGGTAGAGAGATGCAGGACCATGAGCAAAGGAATATGGCAGAGTCTCTAGAGGATGGAAAAGGCAAGGAAATAGGTTCTGCCCTAGAGCTTCCAGAAGGGATGTGGCCCTGACCACCCATTTGAGGACTTCTGACATCCAGAACTGTAAGATAAAGGGTGTTGTTTTAAACCACTGAGTGAGTGATGATTTGTTAAAACAACAGTAGGAAACTAATACAATCTCTGACTTCTTAGTTCCCCTTCCCAGAGGCAATTTTCTCCTCCCTGTTCTTTTGTCTCTTTCAAGAAACAATATACAGCTGACCCTTGAACAATGTAGTGGTTAGGGGCTCCAGCTCCCCTGTGCAGTTGAAAATACATGTATAACTGCAGTCAGCCCTCCTACCCAAAATTCTGCATCCGTGGATTCAACCAACTTCAGATCATATAGTACTACAGTAGGTATTGAGTGAAAAGAATCTGTGTATAAGCTCAAACCTGTGTTGTTCAAGGGTCAGCAACATACACACACACACACACACACACACACACACATATATATAAATTACTATATTGCAAAATATATATACATACACACAAGCATATATGTGATAGATACGTAAATGCAGAGAGGGCAATGGATATATAAATACATAGGTAACATAGATAATGTATATGTCACATCTATAAAATATAAAAGATACTAAGAATATGTGCATAGGTATGTACGTATATTTGCTTTGTTTTACACAAATAGCACGTACCATACATCTTTCTTCACCTGCTTTTCTCTCCTAACACTGTATCTTGGAGACCTTTCAATACCAGTGCACACGGATATACTTTATTCCTCCAAATAAATATATCAATAAAAAATATCAAGAAATTTCTTGAGACATAGTGTGTTTTGATTTCTTGATTCTAGCTACACTGTCCTGCTTCCTAGGTGCCCCTCCTTTAGTTCCCTGAAGGACTTTATTGATAATTTAGTGGGTGGTGAGAGAGGGGAAGAAAGCTGTCTTGTTTCTGATATTCTATCCACTTCTCTCTGCCCCCCCTTCTCATAGCTGGTACCTCCTTCTAAAAGGCCAGAGGCACTTGCGTACGTAGTGCCTGGACACAGGGCACTTACCCCATAGACGGATTTAGTCCATTTGGAAATTACCAGCCCCCAAAACACTCACGTCTCTGGAACCAGGGAGTCCTGGGTTCAAATTCTGGCTGAACACTTACTAGGGGTGTGAACTTGCCCTGCTGTTTCACCTTCAAAGACAGTCTCTGAGTATATCAGTTTCATCTCTTAGTGGAATATCAAATTAAATGAGACATCACAAATAAAGCACCCAGCACCATGCCTGTGTTGGGGGTCCCCAAGACTGCCTTCAGTTTTCAGGATTCTCTAGAAAAACTCAGAAAATCTGTTATATTCACAGTTATGGTTTATGACAGTGAAAGGATACATATTAAAATCAGCAAAAGAAATAGACACATAGGGTAAAGTCCTTCCATTTGTGTTCTCCATAAGGAGAGAGCTTAATGCTCCCAGCAATGTCATATGACAACATGTGTGAAGTATTGCCAACCAAGGAAGCTCACGCAAACCTTGGTGTCCAGAGTTTTTATCAGGGGTGGGTCGGTCACATAGGATGGAGCAGCCCCCACCTCAATGTCAAATTGACACAGCATGCTCCAAAGTCCCAGGCATGAAAAACATGATAATTTTTCCTACATCACATTGTTAGCATAAACAACCTGGCATGACCCAGAGTTCAGATATACAAAGATGCTCTTATTGGAGAGAATATTTCAAGGATATTCACAGGTCATCTTCCAGGAGCTGGTCAACGACAGGAAAATCTTTGGAACGTGCAGGCTTTGGGCAAATCACGTCTGCTGAGTTAAACTTTCCTGCACAATGGCTATCACAGTAAATAAATAAAGGTTTGTTTCTCTCTTCAAAACCCTCCCTTTGAGGGGCATGGCGGAGGAGTAAGACGTGTAGATCACCTTCCTCCCCACAGATACATCAAAAATACATCTACATGTGGAACAACTCCTACAGAACACCTACTGAACGCTGACGGAAGACCTCGGATCTCCCAAAAGGCATAAAAATCCCCATGTACCTGGGTAGGGCAAAAGAAAAAAGAAAAAACAGAGACAAAAGAATAGTGATGGGACCTGCACCAGCGGGAGGGAGCTGTGAAGGAGGAAAGGTTTCCACACACTAGGAAGTCCCTTCACTGGCAGAGATGGGGGTGGGAGGGGGCAGGGAAGCTTCAGAGCCACAGAGGAGAGCGCAGCAACAGAGGTGCAGAGGGCAAAGTGGAGAGATTCCTGCACAGAGGATTGGTGCCGACCAGCACTCACGAGCCCAAGAGGTTTGTCTGCTCCCATGCCGGGGCGGGCGGGGGCTGGGAGCTGAGGCTCGGGCTTTGGTCGGATCCCAGGGAGAGGACTGGGGTTGGCGGCATGAACACAACCTGAAGAGGGCTAGTGCACCACAGCTAGCTGGGACGGAGTCCGGGAATAACTCTGGACCTGCCTATGAAGCAAGAGACCATTGTTTCAGGGTGCACGAGGAGAGGGGATTCCTTCCCTGTCTGCCCGCAGAAGGCAGAGCACCGCCTAAATGAGCTCCAGAGACAGGCGTGAGTCACGGCTATCAGCTCAGACCCCAGAGACGGGCATGAAAGGCTAATGCTGCTGCCGCTGTCATCAAGAATCTTGTGTGTGAGCACAGGTCACTCTCCACACCTCCCCTCCCGAGAGCCTGTGCCTCCCGCCACTGCCAGTGTCCCGTGATCCAGGGACAACTTCCCCGGGAGAACACATGGCACGCCTCAGGCTGTTGCAATGTCACGCCAGCCTCTGCAGCTGCAGGCTCACCCTGCATTCCGTACCCTTCCCTCCCCACAGCCTGAGTGACCCAGAGCCCCCTAATCAGCCTCTCTGTTAACCCTGTCCTCTCTTGGTGGGGAACAGACACCCTCAGGCGACCTACACACAGAGGTGGGGCCAAATCCAAATCTGAACCCCAGGAGCTGTGCGAACGAAGAAGAGAAAGGGAAATCTCTCCCAGCAGCCTCAGGAGCAGCGGATTAAAGCTCCACAATCAACTTGATGTACCTGCATCTGTGGAATACCTGAAAATACAACAAATCATTCAAAAACTGAGGCGGTGGACTTTGGGTGCAACTGTAAATTGGGGTTTGCTGTCTGCAACTGATTTCTTTCTGATTTTTTATGTTTATCATAGTAGTTTTTAGTGTTTGTTATCATTGTTGGATTTGTTTACTGGTTTGGTTGCTTGCTTTTTAAAAATTTTTTTTATTATCATTTTATTTATTTATTTAATAATTACTTTTTTAATTAAAAAAAAATTTTTTTTTCTTTCTTTTCTTCTAAGCCATGTGGCTGACAGGGTCTTGGTGCTATGGCCTGGTGTCAGGCCTGAGCCTCTGAAGTGGGAGAGGTGAGTTGAGGACATTGGACCACCGGATACCTCCCGGCCCCAAGTAATATCAATTGGCAAGACGTCTCCCAGAGATCTCCATCTCAACACTAAGACCCAGCTCCACCCAATGGCCAGCAGGCTCCAGCAATGGGTGCCACATGCCACACAACTAGCAAAACAGGAACACAACTCCACTCATTAGCAGAGAGGCTGCCGAAAATCATACTAAGTTCACAGACACCCCCAAACACATCACCAGATGTGGTCCTTCCCACAAGAAAAAAAGATCCAGGCCAACCCACCAGAACATAGGCACCAGTCCTCTAATCAGGAAGCCTACACAAGCCACTGAACCAACCTCACCCACTGGGGGCAGACGCCAAAAACATGGGAACTACGAACCTGCAGGCTGCAAAAAGGAGAATGCAAACACAGTAAGTTAAACAAAATGAGAAGACAGAAAAATATGCAGCAGATGAAAGAGCAAGGTAAGCACCCACCAGACCAAACAAATGAAGAGGAAATAGGCAATCTACCTAAAAAAAATTCAGAGTAATGATAGTAAACATGATCCAAAATCTTGGAAATAGAATGGAGAAAATACAAGAAACATTTAACAAGGAACTAGAAGAACTAAAGCGCAAATAAACAATGATGAACAACACAATAAATGAAATTAAAAATTCTCTAGAAAGAATCAATAGCAGAATAACTGAGGCAGAAGAATGGATAAGTGACCTGGAAGATAAAATAGTGGAAATAACTACCACAGAGCAGAATAAAGATAAAATAGTGGAAATAACTACCACAGAGCAGAATAAAGAAAAAATAATGAAAAGAATCGAGGACAGTCTCAGAGACTTCTGGGACAACATTAAACACAACAACATTCAAATTACAGGGGTCCCAGAAGAAGAAGAGAAAAAGAAAGGTTTTAGAAGATATTGGAAGAGATTATAGTTGAAAACTTCCCTAACATGGGTAAGGAAATAGTCAATCAAGTCCAGGAAGTGCAGAGAATCCCATACAGGATAAATCCATGGAGAAACACACCAAGACACATATTAATCAAGCTATCAAAAATTAAATACAAAGAAAAATATTAAAAGCAGCAAGGGAAAAACAACAAATAACACACAAGGGAATCCCCATAAGGTTAACAGCTGATCTTTCAGCAGAAACTGTGCAAGCCATCAGGGAGTAACAGGACATTTTTAAAGTGATGAAAGGGAAAAACCTACAACCAAGATTACTCTACCCAGCAAGGATCTCATTCAGATTCGATGGAGAAATCAAAACCTTTACAGACAAGCAAAAGCTAAGAGAATTCAGCACCACAAAACCAGCTTTACAACAAATGCTAAAAGAACATCTCTAGGCAGGAAACACAAGAGAAGGAAAAGACATGCAAAAACAAACCCAAAACAATTAAGAAAATGGTAATAGGAACATACATATTGATAATTACCTTAAATGTAAATGGATTAAATGCTCCAACCAAAAGACATAAACTGGCTGAATGGATACAAAAACAAGACCTGTATGTATGCTGTCTACAAGAGACCCACTTCAGATCTAGGGATACATACAGACTGAAAGTGAGGGGATGGAAAAAGATATTCCATGAAAATGGAAATCAAAAGAAAGCTGGAGTAGCAAGTCTCATATCAGAAAAAATAGACTTTAAAATAAAGACTATTACAAGAGACAAAGAAGGACACTACATAATGATCAAGGGATCAATCCAAGAAGAAGATATAAAAATTGTAAATATTTATTCACCCAACATAGGAGCACCTCAATACATAAAGCAAATGCTAACAGCCATAAAAGGGGAAATCAGCAGTAACACATTAATAGTAGCGGGTTTTAACACCCCACTTTCACCAATGGACAGATCATCCAAAATGAAAATAAATAAAGAGACAGAAGCTTTAAATGAAACATTAAAGAAGATGGACTTAACTAATATTTATAGGACATTCCATCCAAACAAACCAGAATACACTTTCTTCACAAGTGCTCATGGAACATTCTCCAGGATAGATCATATCTTGGGTCACAAATCAAGCCTTGGTAGATTTAAGAAAATTAAAATCATATCAAGTATCTTTTCCAACCACAATGCTATGAGACTAGATATCAATTACAGGGAAAAAATCTGTAAAAAATACAAACACATGGAGACCAAACAATACACTACTAAAAAACCAAGAGATCACTGAAGAAATCAAAGAAGAAATTAAAAAATACCTAGAAACAAATGAAAATAAAAACACAATGACCCAAAACCTATGGGATGCAGCAAAAGCAGTTCTAAGAGGGAAGTTTATAGCAATACAATCCTACCTCAAGAAACAAGAAACATCTCAAAGGAACAACATAATCTTACACCTAAAGCAAATAGAGAAAGAAGAACAAAAAAACCCAAAGTTAGCAGAAGGAAAGAAATCATAAAGATCAGATCAGAAATAAATGAAAAAGAAATGAAAGAAACAATAGCATAGATCAATAAAACTAAAAGATTGTTCTTTGAGAAGATAAACAAAATTGATAAATCATTAGGTAGACTCATCAAGAAAAAGAGTGAAAAGACTCAAATCAACAGAATTAGAAATGAAAAAGGAGAAGTAACAACTGACACTGAAGAAATACAAAGTATCATGAGAGAGTACTACAAGCAAATTTATGCCAATAAAATGGACAACCTGGAAGAAATGGACAAATTCTTAGAAAAGCACAACCTTCCGAGACTGAACCCAGAAGAAATAGAAAATATAAACAGCCCAATCACAAGCACTGAAATTTAAATCATGATTAAAAATCTTCCAACAAACAAAAGCCCAGGACCAGATGTCTTCACAGGCGAATTCTATCAAACATTTAGAGAAGAGCTAACACCTATCCTTCTCAAACTCTTCCAAAATATAGCAGAGGGAGGAACACTCCCAAACTAATTCTATGAGGCCACCATCACTCTGATACCAAAACCAGAAAAAGATGTCCCCAAAAAATAAAACTACAGGCCAATATCACTAATGAACATAGATGAAAAATCCTCAACAAAATACTAGCAAACAGAATCCAACAGCACATTAAAAGGATCATACACCATGATCAAGTGGGGTTTATACCAGGAATGCAAGGATTCTTCAATAGACACAAATCAATCAATGTGATAAACCATATTAACAAATTGAAGGAGAAAAACCATATGATCATCTCAATAGATGCAGAAAAACTTTCGACAAAAATCAACACCCATTTATGATAAAAACCCTCCAGAAAGTAGGAATAGAGGGAACTTATCTCAACATAATAAAGGCCACATATGATGAACCCACAGCCAACATCGTTCTCAATGGTGAAAAACTGAAACCATTTCCTCTAAGATCAGGAACAAGACAAGGTTGTCCACTCTCACCACTATTGTTCAACATAGTTTTGGAAGTTTTATCCATGGCAATCAGAGAAGAAAAAGAAATAAAAGCAATCCAAATCGGAAAAGAAGTTAAGCTGTCACTGTTTGCAGATGACATGATACTATACATAGAGAATCCTAATGATGCTACCAGAAAACTACTAGAGCTAATCAATGAATTTAGTAAAGTAGCAAGATACAAAATTAATGCACAGAAATCTCTTGCATTCCTATACACTAATGATGAAAAATCTGAAAGAGAAATTAAGGAAACACTCCCATTTGCCATTGCAACAAACAGAATAAAATACCTAGGAATAAACATACCTAAGGAGACAAAAGACTTGTATGCAGAAAACTCTAAGACACTGATGAAAGAAATTAAAGATGATACAAACAGATGGAGAGATATACCATGTTCTTGGATTGGAAGAATCAACATTCTGAAAATGACTCTACTACCCAAAGTAATCTACAGATTCAATGCAATCCCTATCAAGCTACCACTGGCTTTTTTCACAGAACTAGAACAAAAAAATTCACAATTTGTATGGAAACACAAAAGACCCTGAAAACAAAAACAATCTTGAGAAAGAAAAATGGAACTGGAGGAATCAGGTTCCCTGACTTCAGACTATACTACAAAACTACAGTAATCAAGACAGTATGGTACTGGCACAAAAACAGAAATATAGCTCAATGGAACAGGATAGAAAGCCCAGAGATAAACCCACACACATATGGTCACCTTATCTTTGATAAGGGAGGCAAGAATGTACAGTGGAGAAAAGACAGCCTCTTCAATAAGTGGTGTTGGGAAAACTGGACAGCTACATGTAAAAGAATGAAATTAGAACACTCCCTAACACCATACACAAAAATATGCTCAAAATGGATTAAAGACCCAAATGTAAGGCCAGAAACTATCAAACTCTTAGAGGAAAACATAGGCAGAACACTCTATGACATACAGCAAGATCCTTTTTGACCCACCTCCTAGCGAAATGGAAATAAAAACAAAAATTAACAAATGGGACCTAATGAAACTTAAAAGCTTTTGCACAGCAAAGGAAATCATAAACAAGACAAAAAGACAACCCTCAGAATGGGAGAAAATATTTGCAAATTTAGCAACTGACAAAGGATTAATCTCCAAAATATACAAGCAGCTCATGCAGCTCAATATCAAAAAAAGCAAACAACCCAATCCAAAAATGGGCAGAAGACCTAAACAGACATTTCTCCAAAGAAGATATACAGATTACCAATAAATAAATGTAAGGATGCTCAACATCACTGATCATCAGAGAAATGCAAATCAAAACTACAATGAGGTATCACCTCACACCAGTCAGAATGGCCATCATCAAAAAATCTACAAACAATAAATGCTGGAGAGGGTGTTGAGAAAAGGGAACCCTCTTGCACTGTTGGTGGGTACGTAAAGTGACATAGCCACTATGGAAAACAGTGTGGAGGTTCCTTAAAAAGCTACAAATAGAACTACCATATGACCCAGCAGTCCCACTACTGGGCACATACCCTGAGAAACCAAAAGAGTCATGTACCACAATGTTCATTGTAGCACTATTTACAATACCCAGGACATGGAAGCAACCTAATTGTCCATTGACAGATGAATGGATAAAGAAAATGTGGCACATTTATACAACTGAATATTACTCAGCCATAAAAAGAAATGAAATAAAGTTATTTGTAGTGAGGTGGATGGACCTAGAAGCTGTCATACAGAGTGAAGTAAGTCAGAAAGAGTAAAACAAATATCGTACGTTAACACATATATATGGAGTCTAAGAAATAACATAAAATTGTTCTGACGAACCTAAGGGCAGGACAGGAATAAAGACTCAGATATAGAGAATGGACTTGAGGATACGGGGAGGGTGGAGGGTACGCTGGGTCGAAGTGAGAGAGTAGCATTGACATATATACACTACCAAACGTAAAATAGATAGCTAGTGGGAAGCAGCCGCATAGCACACGGAAATCAGCTCGGTGCTTTGTGACCACATAGAGTAGTGAGATAGGGAGGGTGGAAGGGAGATGCAAGAGGGTGGAGATATGGGCATATATGCATACATATAGCTGATTCAATTTGTTATACAGAAGAAACTAACACAACATTGTAAAGCAATTATACTCCAATAAAGATGTTAAAAAAAACCGACAACACAAACCCTCCCTTCCTTCCAACTCAAACAAGACACCAAGCTCTGTCTTTGTGTGAAGCATTTTGTTCAGCATCACCCTACTTGAACTTCACAATGATTTTCAATGGTATCACTTGGTTTCCTATTTTACAGAAGATGAAACCAAGCCCAGAGAGGTTAAGTAATTTATTTAACATCACGCTTTCGCTGTGTTCAGGGAGAGGATTCAAGTCAAGACTCTGACAACACAGCCTATACTATAATCATTTCTGCTTCACCCACATTTACTAAAATGGGGACCAAACAGAGATGACTGACTTGGCGATTTGCATGGATGCCCAGCAAAAAATGAAATTTTTAAAAATCTTTTTCTTAAATATCACTTCCCCAAGAAAGACTTCTGTGGATCCTCAAACTTAATTCAATCTACTTGTCAGCACCATCATAAGCAATTTGTACTAAGGACAATCAGGAAGAAATGGAGACTTAAGTAATGAGAGGAAGTGGATGAAGACAGGGTATCTCATTTGCTGCCACAGGCTAGTGGACACCCTGTCCTTGACCAAGAGGATGGGCACCACTTCCCCTGCCAACTGTCAAGGAGGCTCATCCTAGACAAACACCCGATTGCTCTCATGACGGGGGAAGTAGCAGACTACGTTTGTAAGAAAGGCATTTTCTGAGGGAGAAAGGGCATGACATTTGTACAGTCTTTTAAATCATTATTTTAAATGTTAAGTGTTTCAATTTCTTGGACCGTGGACAAATTCCCAAATCACACTATTATTTAAAGCTTGCACAGTGGTGCATTTTATTGCTTCTTTGAAGTGTACAGGAAAACTGTAATAACAATTATTTAAAACTCATAATAGCTATTTTCCTAATATGTATTATAAGTTGCTTGAAAGCAAGAATCATTTCTGACTTATTCATCATTATATTATCAATGTCCACAACAATGCCCAGCATGTAACAGACTTTCAACAAATGCTTGATGAATAAGTACATGAATAAATTAATACAGTGTAATAAGAAGTGTGTTCTCCTTAAGGATAGTTTCTTACACCCTCTGGGAGGGCTGACCACTTAGGGATAAAATATTGTTTTATCAGGATAGGCAGAAGTGTATATGGACTGAATTGTGTTTCCCCAGAATTCTTATGGTCAAGCCCTAATCCCCAGTGTGACTGTATTTAGAGATAGGATCTTCATGGAGGTAATTTAGGTTAAATGAGGTCATAAGTATAGAGCTTTGATCCCATAGAATTAATGCATTTGTAAGAGGAGACCCCAGAGAATTCTGTCTCTCTCTCTCCACCACGTGAGGACACAGTTAGAAAGTGGCCATCTCCAAGCAAGGAAGAGAGCTCTCACCAGAAACATTTGCTGGCACCTTAATCTTGGACTGCCCAACTTCTAGAATTTTAAGAAAATAAGTTCTGTTGTCTAAGCCACTCGGTCTGTGTTATTTTGTTACAGCAGCCTGAGCAGACTAATACAAAGGCTGCAGAGGTTAAGGGCACCTGCCCAGAAACCAGATTTGCCTGAGTTCATTCCCCATTTCTGCAACTTACTACCTCTGTAAGATTCATCTTATTAATGATCATTTCTGTGCCTCTATTTCCCCATCCATATGATGAAGATTATAAAATTAATCTATCTCTCAATGTTTTGAGGATTAAAGAGCTTATTGTTACAATGGAAAGGCTTAGAACAGAGCTGGAACATGGTATGAGCTATATGAATGAGATGGGCTGTTTCCAAAGATGGCCAGAGCAAAGTCTCATTTCACATGCTTTTCTGCAATGAGAGCTCACCACTCGCTCATGAAGAAAGAGGTGGAGTCCATGGTCCCTTTGCTTAAATATGGGTTTTCCCCATGACCTGCTTGGACCAATACAATGGGGTAGGAGAAAGCTGTGTAACTTCAGGCTTTGAAAGATCACCTTCCGTCTTCATCTCTTGGAACACAGCTTTTTGGAACTCGGTCACTATGCTGTGAGGAAGCTAAATGGTCCATGAGGAGGCACAAATGCAAGAAAACCAAGACCCCAGCTCACATCCCCAGATGAGCTCCAAATGGCATCTGACACCAATTGTCAGCCATGTGAGTGAGGTCATCTTGGACCTCTTAGCTTTCCCAGAACATCAACTAACACCATTTGAAGCAGGAATACCACCACCAACAAACCCACAAAGTCATGAAAGTAATAAAGTGTTATTGTTTTAAGACATAAAATTTGGGGTGGACTTAACATAACAAAAGGTAACCCAAACAAAACTTAATACCAAAAGCTGTGTCCTGTGTAACAAAAACCTAAAACATGTGGCACTAGCTTTGGGATTAGAAAACAGCATAGGCTGAAGGGCAGGGAGGAGACTGTTAATAAAGGCTGGAAAGGCAGTGAGAAAATTGTTGTTGGAGGTTTGGGTAAAGGAGACCCGTGCTAGGTAATAGCACAGCATTTGGCAACACTTTTATCTACAGCAAGATGAGACATAAAAGGCATACTGAATACACTTATGAATCTCATTAAGGAGATTTTCTGAATAATATTGAAATTACCAAATGGCTTTTTTTTCAGCTGCCTATGATAAAGTATGGGGGAAATGATGATCTAAAGAAGGAAATGGTCAATATTCAAGCAGAAATTAGAGAAAATATTCTCAACCTAGGACTTGCAGGTTTAAAAACTAAAATTGTTTCTATTTCTCAGGTTCTCTATGGAGTCAAAGAGTCTCAAAGTAAAAAAAAAAAAATCTTGTGGTAAAGATCAAATCTAGGATATTGCCACTAAAACAGAGCCTCGGGTCAAGATCAAGTAAAGGATTTGGCTGTAACATTCGTTGTTAAAGCCTCAGAAAAATATAAAGAGGTATGTCCCAGACCCCACCACCAGACAAAAGGACTTCAAATAATGTTGTACTGCAGGATCTTGACTACATCCCAAAGTAGAGAGACATCTTTCCCATAGAGATCTGTGAGGGTGTTTTTTGTCTGGTAGTGTGAACCTCAACAAGATTCATAAAAAACAACACAGTTTTATAGAGAATTGCATTAATGGGAGTGACACCAGCTTGAACCAAAGAGTCAAAGACAATTCAAAATGCAAAAAAAAAAAAAAAAAACCTCTGGGCCCCCAAATTTCTATGAGTAGGGAGTAAGTGTAGACAGAAACTCAGCTATAAAATTTTCTAATGGAAAAGAAAAAAGTTACACAGAAGGAAAAGTCCAGAGGTCAGAGACCAGAGCTAAAAGTTACTGAGAATGATTCCAGGAAGCAGAAATGGATCCTAATCAATCCACATCTTCTGCCTGCAGAGCAGGGAGAAGTGGCAACATGCACACTGGATTTCAGAAATGCTATGGCCCAGTGGTTACCATGAGCCTCCCAGTCAGGCTGCTTTTGTTGTTCTATTTGCTGAGCTTGTGGAAGCAGATAGATTGTCTCTTTGGCTCATAGGCCTCTTCATCTGAGGAACTATATCCAAGGAACTGAACCCAAAGATCCTCATTTGGATTTAGGTGACAAGATCTTGAACCTTGAAGCTGAGCCTGATGCCATAATGAGATGGGAATATTAGTGGTCTTTGGAGGAAATGAATACAGTTTGCATGCCAGAGGAACACTAATTGTGGCCATAGGGTGGACTGTGCTGGATCTTGTTTCTAATAGCTCCAGCCATGCTTTCATTCCACATGCCCTTTGCAATGTGATCTTAAGGATGTTGTGACAGTGACAAATCAGAAACAACCTAAGTGTCCAACATCAGGGGATGGGCAAATTGTGGTTACAGGGCATTAAAATAATGTAATAGTTGAATATTTAACAACATAGGGCAAATAATTCTCACGACAAAATTTTTAAATAAAAAAGGCAGAGTACAAAATAAGTGTATATATATTATAATAATACAATATATATTATATATGTATATATATATGTGTGTGTGTGTATATATATATATATTTATATATGTAAAACCCCAAAAGTAAAGAACATTATCATTACCTCCTAAGTGGGATAGTGGTAATTTTTGTTTGCTTTTTTACTTATTTGCATTCTCTAAAAATGAAATTTGCAAATTTGGGATGTATATATTTTTACTTTTTCATAATTATATATACACATACACACAGCAACACCGTGACACTGTCATGTCTCCTGGATTCTTGGATTTCAGAGCTCATCTCCTTTCTAATGAAAATTCTGAGGGGTCAGGTGTGTAAATTCCATCATTGAGCCTCAGTTTCCTCATCTGCAAAATCCAAGCTGACCCTGTGACCAGTTATAATCAGTGGAGTGTGGTGGGAGAGGACCATGCAACTTGCAAGGCTGGACCTGAAGGGGGCTGCAGCCTCCACCCATATCTATTGGAATGCTGACCGGGGAGAGGCCCACATGGAGGAGAACAGAGACCGAAGTGGCAGCTGAACTCCCAGACAGCATCCAACACCAACTGCTCACAGTATCCATGAGGCCATTTTTGAACTTCTAGTTTTCCTGTGCTGGCCCATCGTCACCTGAAGCAGAGGAACCATCTAATCAAATCCCAGAACTGTGAGACATTATAAGTTGCCGTTTTATGTAGCTATGTTTTGGTGTAAGTTATTACACAGCAACAGGTAACCAAAATAAAGAGTGCTTATTTTTACTCTGATTTTTAAAAAAAATATATTTCCATGTTGTTTCATTTTTCCTTGCCTTGGGTCAGGCTCATACTGGATTCAGTGGAGAAATGGGCACTCAGTATGTTCAGTTGTCACTCAATCTTTGCTTGCAGTGAAGCAGCTCTGCAAATCACCTCTTACACAGCCTGCTGGAACCCAAATTGAGTCACAGATTGAGAGACGCAAGGATGACACAATACCTGTCAGAGGATATGATAAAGTTTAACAAGGATGAATGCAAGGCCCTGAATTTGTATGAAGAAACCAGCTGCCCAAGGACATGTGGCTTAGCAGAAACGCACATTTAAAAACTCAACTTTTTTTTTTCCTTTTTTTTTGCATTAAGTTTATAAGTACTGCAAGAGTGATGAGGCTGCCAAAAAATTGGAGGCGATTGTAGACTCTCTTAATAGAAGTAAAGCACCCAGAATAAGGATGGCTATGCACTTACCGTAATGGGGTCGGACCACATGTAAAAGATTCAGTGTTGCCCAAAGCACTGGAAAAGTGAGATGGACAAACTTGAGTAAATTCAGGGGAGAGTGGCAAGACAGTACTCAAGGAGACACATATTACTCTCAATTTTAAAAATCTTTTTTTTAACATTATTGGATTATAATTGCTTTTCAATGTTGTGTTAGTTTCTGCTGTATAGCAAAGTGAATCAGTTATATGTATACATATATCCCCATATCCCCTCCTTCTTGCACATCCCTCCCACCCTCCCTACCCCACCCCTCTAGGCGGTCACAAAGCACCGAGCTGATCTCCCTGTGCTATATGGCTCCTTCCCACTAGCTATCTATTTTACATTTGGTAGTGTATATATGTCCATGCCACTCTTTCACTTCGACCCAGTTTACCTTCCCCCTCCCTGTGTTCTCAAGTCCATTCTCTACATCTGCGTCTTTATTCCCGTTCTGCCCCTAGATTCAAATAAGGGAGTGAATGGTAAACACTTTAAGGCAGCAACACCATGTCCTGGTTTCATCTATGTGTTGAACAAATACTTACTAAACTGATACTGAATTCTGAGCATTCTTCTAAGCATTAGAGAGAGAACAGTGAGCTTCCTGCCATCTTGTACCTTGTATTTCAGATGAAACCAAGTAAACGAACAAGATAATTTGGGAGTTATGTGTTAGGAAGCAAATAAATAGGGTTGATTGGGTAGAAAACGTCTGTGGTGTCAAAAAATGTTCATTTTTGGTTATTCAAAGAAAGCCTCTCTAAGGAAATGACATTTGAAATGAGATTTAACGAATAAGAAAGTTGTGCAACAGAATTGAGAAGTATCTTTCTAGACAGCAGGAACAGAAAGTAGAAATATCCTCTATCAGGGACAAGTTGGAATGTTAAAATTAAAAGAGAGGAAAAGCCAGTGTGGTTGGAGCATAAAGAGAAGAGGAAAGTGGTGTGAGCTAAGATTAATCGGGTGGGCATGTCCATCCTGAACTCACATGTTGTCCCACTGTCCCCAGAGTATTGTTGACCCTGCCATATTTGGGGACTTGAAGTCAGCTTTGGGGCTTGACTAATACCTAGAAGATATAAGGAAAGGGACTAGAGAAGTAGCCATAGGAATATTCTAGTTCCCATAGGAGCCATAGTCAGCTCTCTGGAAGGCTGGCAGGTAGAATTTGGGTAGGAATAGTGTCAGGCTTTATTCGTCCCCAAGAGGTAACACTGTGATATCAGTTGATGGAAACTACAGGGGTTGTTCAGCTCAGCCAAGCTGATAGGTATATGCACATACACATCTCTAGACAGGTAGGTAGAGATAGAGATGGAACAGTAACAAAAACATTAGGGGAATTTACTGTTTTGTGCTAATACGGGGGTGGGATCTTCAGGCACCACTTGATCCAGGGATCAAGTGCTAATGTGAAGATTTGCTTTTACCCACTTCTTGGCTCTGAGTAGTTTCATCATCAGCCTCTACAAGGTGGCCTTTGTCAGTTCCAGACTTGCATCCTTCAAAGGTCAACTACAAAGTGAAGATAGCATCACATCCCCCAGCAGTTCAAACGATTGTCATGTCTGAATGCCTCTGTTCTCAATCGCATGCTCATCCCTGAGCTAGTTACTGAGGTCAGAGAATGGGGCACACTATTACCTCAATCACGGGCCTGAGGGTAGAGTGGGTTGACTCCCCAAAAAGAATGAATTCAGGGTATTATCAGAAGTAGGGTGAGAGTATTTGGAACAGGAATAACAGAGCTCCATTGCACCGTTGCTTCTCAAACATTAATATACACAAGAATCACCTGGGGATTGGTTAAAATGAAGATTCTATTTCATTAGGTCTGTGATAGGGCTTGAAATTGGCATCTGTAATAAACTCCAGATAAATCCAATACTGCCGGTCCAGGGACCACACTTTGAGTACCAAGCCATTATAACGTATGTTACTGCATCCCAGAGGCTGGCTGATAACCATTCCTAATAATAGTAAGTGGTTGGACTAAGCAGGGAGGGAGATTCTGCTTCAACACAACATATTATCAGCCACTACTCACCACTGCAATAAAGACCTTGGCTTTCACTTCCAGAGGGAGCCTGTCTCTTCCTTGCCTGATGGAGGCATAGATAGAAAGGTGGTCAGATATATACAAAGTGTAGTAGGAGCCCCTGGGGCTGCTCAGTCATATTCAGGGTACGTGAGGACAGATAAAGATGTCCCTGTTACCTGGATGCCTTTGTATAGAAGCCTGCATTCCTCAGTATTTACACAATTCACCATTTGGATCAGAGAAACGGCCAGAGCTGCTCTTTGTATTCTATGAGCGAGATTCATTGGAGAAAACCAGAGGTCAACGTAGAGTCATATAATTTCATGGTTGAAGACTTTAGCCCATACTGCATACTTCTCAGATAAGGTGTTTATTGATGTAGGGGAAATTTGAACTTTGTTGGACAAAGGAGACCAAAGTCTTTTCCTTTCTAAATACCATGTTAGTCTTTTAGCCAAAGGCTTACAGTCAGTCTTCTGTGTCTGGGTTTTAAAGAGTGTAGGATTTGGGAGGTATCTGACATGAGAGAATCATTGAGCCTTATAGAACATGTCTACAGCTGGATCAACTGTTCCAAGTTTTATGCCAGACAATCAATAGCTGATTCAATCAGGATTTTAGCTATAACAAGGAATGGTTATATGTTTGTCATTAGGGGCATTTGATTCATCTTTTCATAGTTGATCCAATATTGTATTCAGATATTGGCCACAATGATTATCAAGCAGGTAAATAAAACAAACACACACAAAAAATTTAGTATTCTTCAAGAAGTTGTGATTATGCCACAGGATTGCGATATGACTTGTAATAGTAATTTCAGCCACATTTCACAGAGAGACAAAATATTGCTCAGCAAGGCCAAGGAAACTTGAGTTCATGGTATGGGGTAGAAGTTGAGTTTCAAAGCCATGTATCCCAGCTTCTTTGTACATCTGCATGGCCTGAAATCAATCTCCCTTGTTACAATAAATTTGAAATGATGAGGATTTATTTCTAAAGTATTTTACTTCATGTCATTTAATCATTTGATTTTTAAGTTCATCCATGTGTTCCTGTATTACGTTCCAAAATGAAACCAAATCTATAATGGAAAAAGTAATCAGGAATATATGAGTATTTTCCTTGACTGAATGGACTTCCCATGAGGACAGAGAAAGTAGGTCTTGCCCAACATGGATCTCTATCATCTAGCACAGTGTCTGGCACATAGGGGGCATTTGACTCTATTATTAAATGGATGATATAATAGATCACTGGATTAAAATATCTAGAAAGACATGTTTTTCCTCTCACAGAGTTGAATCTCTGGTGGGAAGATAAAATTGTATAAGGAAGTGAAAATATGTGTGCAAAGAAACAGAGGCATAAAATTGCCTGGTGTGTTTCAAAACAGGCAAAGATTTTCATACAAATAATGTGATGAGTGACATGGTGGGGAAAGGTGAGAAGTTAAGTAGGAAAATGGGAGGAAAATATCAAATATGATATTTATTTGCCACACCTTTTCAGTTGCAAGTGGCAAAACCCAATTAAAATTGGTTTAAGCATAAAATAAATTATATTGGCATAGGTAACTGAAAACTCCAGAATATCTGGATCAGGCATAGTTAGATATAGATGTTCAAATGATGTCATTAAATATATATATATATTTTGTTTGTTTGTTTGTTTTGGTTTTGGTGGTTTTTTTGCGGTACGCGGGCCTCTCACCGTTGTGGCCTCTCCCACTGTGGAGCACAGGCTCCGGACGCGCAGGCTCAGCGGCCATGGCTCATGGGCCAGCATATCTTAATTCGGATTGCTGGCAATCAGACTGTGTAACTACAGACACTATGTTTGAAGTTATTCTGATGGTAATCTCTAAAAATCTAAATAATAAGCTGCTATCACATATACAATCAAATGCCAAAACCCTCACCTCCCAGAGAGATTCTTCAGTTTTAGAGGTTAATACTCTAGCTTCTGTCTGGGGGGGTACATTCTTCTTATGAATCAGGAGTAGGGTTAAGGGTACAGTAGGGGGAATAGTAAGCTATTCTAGGCTGACTCAGCAAAGGGTCCTCAATCATTTGCCTTAAATTTGGCCACTCTTCTCAGTTCTCTTCTCTATATTAGCCAACTGTGCTGGGAGTAGGTAATTGAGTGAAATGGTGTCAACTCAGTTTTGAAAAATAGAATTTCACTCCTTTCTTTCTCCCTCTGGTGCTGGCACAATATCAATCCTGAAGGGTGTGTCCCCAGCAGATTGACAGATGGACAGAGCTTACTTTTAGTATCCTTTGCCTCCCTATCAGCTTCCTTACTGGTCCAGGGGCCCTGAACAATGTCAACATAACTGATCCTATCCCAGGGAAAGATGAGTTGTGGATGGTAAAGACATTTTCCACACTCACAACATAGAACATACGTCCTTTCCCTGCAAGTTCTTCCTATTCTAGCTACTTAGAAAACCCTTGCTCATACCTTCTTGACCTGACACAAATGTTAATTCTCCTTGGGAAACCTTCAGCACCACTAATCTCCCTCTTTCTTCATTCCAAATTCCCCTTTATATCTTCCTTCTATTAAAGCCCTTAACACTTTTTACTATGATAGCTTATTCCTTTCTCTGCCACCCCAAGATATTATTACATTTTCCAAGGAAAAGATTATGCCATTCATCTCTTCATTCTCTGTGATTATCACAAAGTTTTTCCAATAGTAGATATTCAGTCACAGGGGCTTCTCCGGTTCACTGAATAGAGGAAAGCTAATTGGCCCATATGGGGGAATAAACGTGTGACATTGGCTTTATCTCCCTGAGCTTGGAGACAAGATTTGCATGCTTTTGTTGTCCTGGGTCAAGGGAACCACATGCACTTCAAAGTATGGGGGGTTGAATACAGGAATATTTGACAATACACCTCTTTAGTTAGATAAAGGGGACCTATTCATATACTGTGGGAAGGGAATCATTGAAGCTCCTGGCCCCTTTGTCTTTGACAATAGTCTTTCTGAGCAGCAGAAAAAGAGAGCCTCTGAGAAGGTGATTCATGTGAGCGCCTGCTGGGGACTTCAAATTGATCTTGGCAAAGAAAATGTCATTTCTCTGCCTGACCCTTGGTTTCAGAGAGAAATATGGAAAGGAGAGTTTCAAACAGACTGAAGAGGATACACGAGATTATTTTCAAGGAAGACAGTAAGACCATCTGAGGGTTAAAACAAATGCATTCATCAACTCAGTAATTAAAGTTCATTTCCATACTACATTGCCTCCACAATGAGTTGCCTTGTTGATTGTTATCATCTTCAACAATGACACACCTGACCCTCTATGGGACTTTTATTCGTTGTTTCATGTATTAATAGCATACATACTATTTGCCTGACACTGTCCTCGGTTTTGAGGAAGTAGAAATAAATCAGACATGGTCCCAACCCTGAAGAAGCTTGTATTCTAGTGGAGAAACATATATAAAAACATGAAATTATCATCTACTGTCAGAAATGTTCTAATAGAGATAACAATGAAACATACTGGTGAAACAGAAAAAAGAATTCACTTTTTTTGTCACTTTGTTCATTCAAGACATGTATATTAGCAATGAACATGTGGTATACCAGGCTGTGGGGTTACAGCAGTGAAAAGAACTAGTCGCTATTTTGAAAGGTCTCTGAGCTGATAAACACTTGGATTGCTCAGAGATCTGAAGAGATAACAGTGTGGCTAGAACTTAGTGGTCAAAGGCAGAGTGACATAAAATGAAGTTGCAGAGCTGGGTCACAATCATGAAGGGCTTTATAGGAAATGCTAAGAAGTTAGTTTTTCATGTTTCTTTTTTTCTAGATGAAGGTAAACGGGGAGTAACAAAATATGATTTATATTTTTCCATGATCATTCTGGCTGCCAAGTGAAGAATGGATTTGGGGTGGTTGAGGGTAAAAGAAAATTGAGATTTGAAGCAGAGAGATCAGTTGGGAAGTTGCTGTAGTCATTTAGGTGAGAAATTATGGCACATTAGACTTGGATATGGCAGTAAAGATGGAGAGAAGATGGGTGGGAAGGCATTCTTCAGACATACAATAAGGCAGGGATGAGCAAGAAGAATCCAGGAAAAGGGGGAAATGTGTAAAAAATATGGAAGCAAGAAACAGTTCAGGGAACTTTATCTTTTCCTGAGTCACCAATAAGGGTATAATCACACCAGAAACATCACAGCCACCATCACCATAATCATCATCACCAGCTACCCTCACTACCCATCATCATCATCACCACCAACCACAATCATCACCATTATCTTCGCAACCATAATCATCATCATCACTACCATTATCACCATCACCTTCATGTCTTCAATCTGAGTAACCATCATAGTGAACAATAATTTGTAAGGCACAATAGTTTTAGTTTAAAAATGAATTTTCATCAGCATGAATTCATTTGAATTTCTCAAGTTGGCTCATCAATTTTGAGTTCCCAATCTCTAAATGCAACTTCCTTATATGAAACCTCTTTCCCCACCACCCATTCCTTGTCACTGGATGTTCAGTTCCTACACACCTCTCCATTGTCCTAAAGTCTTTTATCTCTCTATCTTCTTGTGCCTTCCTTCCTAGTTTTATCACTTGCTCTGACATTCCAAAGTTGTCCTTTACAGCCCTGTAGGTTTAATCATTTGTTTGATATCACGTACACACTAACAAGTTCTTAAACTTGGATTACACAAGTATTCAATTTTTCTGATTATGAACATCACAAAATCTTGAAGAAGGAATCATAATTCAAGTTTGCTTATTTAATCCCCTTAGGAAATAACTTACACTTTTCAAATCAGCCCCACACCATCCAAGCCCCAATATCATCTTTTTTTTTTACTCTTTATTGGAGTATAATTGCTTTACAATGGTGTGTTTGTTTCTGCTTTATAACAAAGTGAATCAGTTATATATATACATATGTCCCCATATCTCTTCCCTCTTGTGTCTCCTTCCCTCCCACCCTCCCTATCCCACCCCTGTACGTGGTCACAAAGCACCGAGCTGATCTCCCTGTGCTATGCGGCTGCTTCCCTCTAGCTATCTATTTTACGTTTGGTAGTGCACTGTTGGTGGGAATGTAAATTGATACAGCCAGTATGGAGAACAGTATGGAGGTTCCTTAAAAAACTAAAAATAGAACTACCATACAAACCAGCAATCCAACTACTGGGCATATACCCTGAGAAAACCATAATTCAAAAAGAGTCAAGTACCAAAATGTTCATTGCAGTTCTATTTACAATACCCAGGACATGGAAGCAACCTAAGTGTCCATCAACAGATGAATGGATAAAGAAGATGTGGCACATATATTCAATGGAATATTACTCAGCCATAAAAATAAATGAAATTGAGTTACTTGTAGTGAGGTGGATAGACCTAGAGTCTGTCATACAGAGTGAAGTAAGTCAGAAAGGGAAAAACAAATACCGTATGCTAACACATATATATGGAATCTAAGAAAAAAAAAAAAGGTCATGAAGAACCTAGGGGCAAGATGGGAATAAAGACGCAGACCTACTAGAGAATGGACTTGAGGATATGGGGAGGGGGAAGGGTAAGCTGTGACAAAGTGAGAGAGTGGCATGGACATATATACACTACCCAATATCATCTTGATCCCTCTCTATTCAGAAGTCAGCTCCATGGAGAAAATGGGAAGAAAGGTTCTAAAGAATGTTAAACACGTAATATGCACCAATACCTTTCTTATTCATTACAAACAGAAGTCCTGGGGCAGGACGGTATGGGTTTGAACTTTAGTTTAGCCACTTCCTAACTTTGTGAGTTTGGAGAAGTTAATTTGACTCTTTTATACTTTAACAACATCATTTCTGAAATGGGAACAGTAACAGTAACCCTGCCTCATTGGGTTTACATAGAGGTAAAAATGGACATAAAAGTTTAAAGGGTACATACATATACAGTGGAACAGTACCTTGCACATACTCAGCATGTAATAAGGTTCTGTTGCTAGAATATTGGGATACAATTTTTAATTCCTTTTCACAAGTGAGTAACTGAGGTTCCAAAAGTTGACACCCTTTGTTCCATGTTCCCCACAGCCTGTGATGTTGCCATTACGCATGCATGTGTGGTGCATGGTAAATGAGTATTTACTCATTCCTTATGGATGCCTTTAATCCTTTGCTTGAACACCAGTGATATCACTGTCTCTAGGTCAACTATATCCTTACTATACAAAACTCTGAATAGTAGAACGTACTCCTTATACCTGAAGGACTTTCATTAACATGGTGAATATGTCTTTCTTTGACCCCCAAAGACCAACAGGTGGAAGTTACTAGAAACTAATTTCAGAAGAACAGGAGGCGGGGAAGTAGTATTTCTAAGACTAGTTCTTCCCAGTTGCTGTCTGTCGTTTCCAGCGCTTAAATATGAAATCATCTAAAAGAAGTGAGAGAAAGGATAGGAAGCACAGAGCCAAAAATGTGTCATAAAAGCCAGGTAGACCTAAGCGAATTATTGGAAGATGAGGTACATAGCTGAACAGGTGCCAGAGAACCTACAGAGTTAAGGGTGAAGAGCAGAGGACTATATGACTTTGCAAAAGTCATTGGACCTCTCTTAAACCCAGTAAAATGCAAATAAACAAAATAAAATCACATGTAATTAGATAGAATATATCCAACCTATGCATTTAAAAACTGTTCACATTTCACTTATTTTTATTTTTACATCTTTGCCATAGTGTACATGAACAGCCCCTTGCCGCCTTCTTTTTTTTAACAAATTTATTGAGGTGTGATTGACATTTGAAAAGCAGGATGTATTTAATGTATATAAATCAATGAGTTTAGGGATAAGTATACACCCATGAAACCATAACCACCATCAAAGCCAGAAACATATCCATCTCCTCCTAAATGTTCCTCCTGCCTGTTTAATCATTATGATTAGGATTATCGTTATTGTTAGTATTTTTTTTAGTGGTAAGAATGCTTAGCATAAGATCTACTCTCTTAGAAATTTTTTTTTTTTTGCGGTACGTGGGCCTCTCACTGTTGTGGCCTCTCCCGTTGCGGAGCACAGGCTCCGGACGCGCAGGCTCAGCAGCCATGGCTCACGGGCGCAGCCGCTCTGCGGCACGTGGGATCCTCCCAGACCGGGGTACGAACCCGTGTCCTCTGCATCGGCAGGCAGACTCTAAACCACTGCGCCACCAGGGAAGCCCAGAAAATTTAAGTATGTAATACAGTATTGTTAGCTATAGACACTGTACTGTATATTAGCTCTCCAGTATTTGTTATCTTGCACAACGGAAACCTTGTACCCTTTGACCATTCACCTCAATATTTCCCCATTTCCCCAGCCCATGACAATGACCATGCTGCTCTCTGCTACTTTAGATTCCACATATAAGTGAGATGATGCTGTATTAGTCTTTCCACGTCCAGCTTATTTCATTTAGCATCATGTCCTCCAGATACATCCATGTTGTCACAAATATCTCTGCCTACTTCTTGGCACCCCTATTATTCTGCTCGTCTCTCACTAAACCCCACTGATATGGTTTTCATTTTTTCTTTGAAAATGTCTAGCTTCTCCATGCTTCAGAGCCTTTGCATTTGTTCTTCTCTCTATCTTGAACTCTTTTCCTCCGCCTCCCCTGGCTGGCTCCTTCTCGTCACTCAGGTCTCAGATGAAGACTGTCCCAATCATCTGCCCTCCATATTTCCCCATTCCTTTCCTTCACTGCACTCCTAGAAACCTGTAAGTCCTTTATTCCCTTATTTGCTTAGCCACTAAACACTCTTTTCCTTTGGAGCAGCGGTCCCCAACCTTTTTGGCATCAGGGACTGGTTTCGTGGAAGACAATTTTTCCATGGGGGGGCTGGGGATGGTTCAGGCGGTAATGCAAGCGATGGGGAGCGATGGGGAGCGGCAGATGAAGCTTCGCTTGCTCACCTGCCGCTCACCTCCTGCTGTGCGGCCTGGCTCCTAACAGGCCGTGGACTGCTACCAGTCCACGTCCCGGGGGTTGGGAACCCCTGATGAAGAATGTGAGTTTTATGAGGACAAGGTCATTTTACATTTACTTTCTCACAGCCTGTCCACCTCCTATTATGGAATCTTGCACACAGTGAAATCTTAATATATAGTAAAAATAAGAATAATAAAGACTAATGGAGTCCTTACACCTCCATGATTCTAAGTGGTTTTCACATATTAAAAAATTTACCCTCACCGTAATCCAAGGAGTTTGTTGTTATCATTATTATTCCTATTTTATAGATGAGAGAGTAAGCTCAGAGAAGTCAGATATCTTCCCCAAAGTCACACTGCCACAGAGTGCCAGAGCTGGAATTCTGCCTCAAGAAGTTTAGTTCTAGAGCCCAAGCTCTTAGCTACTATCCACATTCTTACCCACAATTGTCTTGATATTAGGAATGAATGAATGAATGATTATCCTCAGGATGATTGGGGGTCCTAAGACTCAGATGGCCTTTTCTGACTTCCCAGCCACATTTGCATGGGCTGGAAAAACTCATTAAAAGGAATTGGCCTGGGGAGGGTCAGGCACCGAGTGGTCTCAAGGCTTCCGGGTCCGTTTATTTTTCTAGGGAGGCACACCCACCATGACAAGCTGACTCATCAGGGCCAAATCAACACTGTGTGATGGGAGGATTAAGATTCTTGCAGCTGTTGTTGCATTATTAATGACTAGGGTCAGTCCTTGGGGGCTTGACTATTTACAAAGTGTTAAATTCAGAGTTGCCATGGGAAATTCTCGGACCTTCTCCTTACCCTCTGAAGAAGTATGGGAGCAGAGTCAGAAACTGCTCCCAGACTTTCTTCTTGTTCCTTTTGCCTTCTAGATAGTCTTTAAACACAACAAGATTCAAGGACCATGTGAGTTTTTGTGTCCATATGTGGGAGGGTCCGCTTTGTCACCTTTCACAATTGTTTCCTAAATGTTTCCAGAACACAGGTCTGAATGTTGTGAATGGCCCCGGAAAAAATGATCTCCTTTCACTTTCAGGTCTTAGCAATTTTATTCCAATAGTGTCATCAATATTGATTATGTGTCTACTCTATGCATAATGATAATACTAATAACCTGTATTTATACAGTCCATGTAAACCCTCAAGTTTGCAAGGAAACTTGAAGGTCATCAACTCTAACACAGCAGCCCCCCCACTCCCCTGACATTTACTCTCAGCATTGATTTTATCTTTTTCAATCCTCACAACCATGGAAGGTAAGTTAGATTTTTGATCCTTCTTTTAAGATGGAGGGAGGCAGCAGGAATGACTTACCCAAGGTCACACCGGCATAAATGACAGAGCTGCCTGTAAAGTGAGATGTTGTGATAGACATGAAAATTTGCTGACTCTACCAGGTATGTATTGGTTAGCTTTTGCTATGTAACAAACCTTCCCTAAACTTAGTGGCTTAAAACAAGTCTTTCAGTTACCATGGGTTGGCAAATTAGACTGAGATCAATGGGGTGTCTCTTTGGGTCTCACTTGGGCTCATTCAGGCATCTGTGGTCAGCTACTGGGTAGCTGAGAGTTGCTGGCCCACGATGGACTCAGCTGAGATGGTTCATCTCTAACAGTCTCACCTTCAGCAACCTAGCCGAGGCTTTCATTGATGACTGGTAGAGTCCCAATAGGGGAAATAAGCTGCAAAATCTCTTTTCGCCTAGGCTCAGAACTGGTATAGCATTGCTTCTGTCACATTCTATTAGCCTAGGCAAGTCACAAGACCAGCCTAGATTCAAGGGAAGGGTTACAAACCCCACCTCTTGATGGGGCTGCAAAGTCCTCTATTGAAAGGTTATGAAAACAGGGAAGGAAGGCACCTATGACCTTTTTTAAAAAAACATCTACAGGGTATTACAAAAAAATCTTTTTTAATTTTTAAAAGACATAATCCTTACATGCAGGACATTTATAGTCCAAAGATTTGATACCTTTGAGCACAAATATATAAAAATAACTCACATATAAAGGTTGAATTTAATGTATATGAATTATACCTTAATAAAAAATGAAAAAAAGCCTTAGAGACAGATCCTTCTCATCTATAAATATATTAATATTTATTTCACTAGAAAACTAGTGTTTTAATGTACCAACACCTATTAGCCCAGTTGGAAAAATGTCAGTGGTTTCTTACTCTCTTCTCATAAGGGGCTAAAGCCATCAACTTTGGAATGCTAGTGAGTTTTGTACTGTTCTACTCAACTCATGACTAATTTTTTTTCACCGTATCTTTGATAAGGGAGGCAAGAATGTACAGTGGAGAAAAGACAGCCTCTTCAATAAGTGGTGCTGGGAAAACTGGACAGGTACATGTAAAAGAATGAAATTAGAACACTCCCTAACACCATACACAAAAATAAGCTCAAAATGGATTAAAGACCTAAATTTAAGGCCAGAAACTATCAAACTCTTAGAGGAAAACATAGGCAGAACACTCTATGACATAAATCACAGCAAGATTCTTTCTGACCCACCCCCTAGAGTAATGCAAATAAAAACAAAAATAAACAAATGGGACCTAATGAAACTTCAAAGCTTTTGCACAGCAAAGGAAACCATAAACAAGACCAAAAGACAACCCTCAGAATGGGAGAAAATATTTGCAAATGAAGCAACCGACAAAGGATTAATCTCCAAAATTTACAAGCAGCTCATGCAGCTCAACAACAAAAAAACAAACAACCCAATCCAAAAATGGGCAGAAGACCTAAATAGACATTTCTCCAAAGAAGATATACAGACTGCCAACAAACACATGAAAGAATGCTCAACATCATTAATCATTAGAGAAATGCAAATCAAAACTACAATGAGATATCATCTCACACCAGTCAGAATGGCCATCATCAAAAAATCTAGAAACAATAAATGCTGGAGAGGGTGTGGAGAAAAGGGAACCCTCTTGCACTGCTGGTGGGAATGTGAATTGGTTCAGCCACTATGGAGAACAGTATGGAGGTTCCTTAAAAAACTACAAATAGAACTACCATATGACCCAGCAATCCCACTACTGGGCATATACCCTGAGAAAACCGAAATTCAAAAAGAGTCATGTACCAAAATGTTCATCGCAGCTCTATTTACAATAGCCCGGAGATGGAAACAACCTAAGTGCCCATCATCGGATGAATGGATAAAGAAGATGTGGCACATATATACAATGGAATATTACTCAGCCATAAAAAGAAACGAAATTGAGCTATTTGTAATGAGGTGGATAGACCTAGAGTCTGTCATACACAGTGAAGTAAGTCAGAAAGAAAAAGACAAATACAGTATGCTAACACATATATATGGAATTTAAGAAAAAAAAATGTCATGAAGAACCTAGGGGTAAGGCAGGAATAAAGACGCAGACCTCCTAGAGAACGGACTTGAGGTTATGGGGAGGGGGAAGGGTGAGCTGTGACGGGGCGAGAGAGAGTCATGGACATATACACACTAACAAACGTAGTAAGGTAGATAGCTAGTGGGAAGCAGCCGCATGGCACAGGGATATTGGCTCGGTGCTTTGTGACAGCCTGGAGGGGTGGGATAGGGAGGGTGAGAGGGAGGGAGACGCAAGAGGGAAGAGATATGGGAACATATGTATATGTATAACTGATTCACTTTGTTATAAAGCAGAAACTAACACACCATTGTAAAGTAATTATACCCCAATAAAGATGTTAAAAAAATAAATAAATAAATAAATAAATAAATAAAGAACGAAAGAAAAAAAAAAAAGAATATGTAAAAAAAAAAAAAAAAAAAACAAAAGCTGTAAGATCTCTGTTTGCATATGTATGTCTGTTTGTGTATGTGTATATATATGTATGTCTGTTTGTGTATGTGTATATATATGTATGTCTGTTTGTGTATGTGTATATATATGTATGTCTGCATATGTATGTATGTGTATATATATGTATGTTTTAGATGTGTGACATTTTTCTACCTCTGGGTGGTATTACCAAAATTAATTTATAAAGAGCTGTATTTAATTGGTTTAGAACTAAACACTTATAAGTATTCCTAAAGTTCTCAGAAATATAATGAAAACTAACCCAAATGCTTTTCATGAGGTTTACATGGGCTGGGAAAATACTAATTATTAAAGCTTATTTAAATTTGTTGGTTTAATTAAAATAGGCATGTCTTAGAGTTATCAACATTAAATTAAAAACTTTTATTCCACCTGGGTTTACTAGGCAAGTAAGCTCATGCTATCTCTCTTACGAAATCTGTCAGCAAGAAAAATATATTGGTATGATAAAATTTTCATATCATAATTGTTAAAAACAAATAAATTATACAGATATAAGTAAGATGAGAGTTTTTAGGTGCAATAATTATGATTTATGATATGTGTACTTAAAAATAGCTTTCAAAATCTTTTGGTAAGTTGACACTTTAGGATTTTGCTAAGTTAAATTAATGATGAAAACTTATTGATATCTAGATCATTTTCAAATAAGATAAAATACTGAACATTAATTACTGAATATGAGTTTATCTACTTTTGGCTTCCTATTACAGAGGAACCAAAAGATAAATTTGGGTTTGTTAGTAAACATGTCTTGTGCTTTATTGAAAAGGTGTACTATGAGAAACATATGTGTCTAGAAATTCTTTTAAAAATACTTATGAGTCTGCCTTTGCCTCCCCCCCATCATCTTTTGTCTTTAGCTGAAAATGGTATTTAAGGTGATGGCTTTGGCCGTTTGGGGAATTACTATTTTTCTGGGTATCTCCCATGTATACATGTTATTAAACTTTCATTTGTTTTTCCCCTGTTAATCTGTCTGGTATTACAGGAGTGTCGCAGCCAAGAACCTAGAAGGTTAGATGGAAAATTATTTTTCCTCCTCTACATTTCTAATGTAGCTGGATTCCTATTGGGTTTGGTCAAAGGCAGGCACTGGCAGGATATGGGATAGCAAGGAGAAAGGAGACATGGGACGTTCCTCCCTTTCTACTCTGTGCAGATGGTTTCTGGGGCAGGAGCTGTCTACCTTCCATGGCTTCAGCTCTTCCCAGGCACATCCTCATGGTTCCAGCTTCTGCCAGGTGCCCCTTCTTTCTACCTCTCTGGCGCAGAGTTGGCAGCAATCTCTGGGTCACCTTATTATCTTATGTTTGGTCTCATCATCTCTTTCATCTGGGTAAATAATTCCCTCCATTACATTCTTTCTGTTTTAAATACTTGAAGTCATTTCTCTCTTCCTGCTTAAATACAGACTGATAATTGTATCACCATCCCGGAGATTTTTGTGACCCTCAGTTTGAAAAACACGGATCTGATTCTCGACTCCTAGTTCGTCATGAATTCACGTGTGCAGTCTTGGCCATGGCAATAAATAGCACAGTTTTCTCAGTTGTAAGGCAAAGGTGTTCAGAGGAGTGATCACTAAGGGCTGCTATCATGCTAGAAGCCTCCTTGCAGGGCTTGGACGCATTTTTTCATCATTAGTCTTACGAACACATATCTGCATTCTCCTCACCACCGGCATCTGATTGTGTGGTTTCTCTAGGTGGCTGAGCCAATTACGAAATACGCTGAGCTGGATCCAGGCGGTGGAAAATGAGTGGAGTGGCTGAGCAAGGTGGAGACAGCCCGCTCCTCCCATGCCTTGGGGAACACCAGACAGCCAGAGCATCCTCGCCCCACACATACGAGGCCTGCCCCACACTTGGAGGCGTTGCCGGCTCTTCACTCAGCCACCCTAAGGCACAGAGCCAGCAGCCCTGCTGGTTCCGTGAACATCACACGTTGAAAAGCCTAGAAATAGGAACACTCCCCTGTCTGAGTTAATTAAGATTTCAGCCTCCAGCAGATGCTACTGTCACTGTGGAAAAAGAAAAAAAAAAAACCAGTTTTCTTTTTCCCGAGCTCTTCCTTCTCTTCATGTAGATATGTTCCCTTGAGACACTAATGGAAGGAACACTGATTCTGACTCAGTTTTCACAGACCATCATAGCAACCATGGACCACCTATAATCATAAAAATAACATTAACAACAATAATAATACTAGCCATCACTTCCTAAATGTTTTCTATGTTCCAGGCACCTTGTCAGGTACATTCAAACTTAGCACCTCATTTAATCCTCTCTCTACAACCTAAAAACTAAATAAATTCCATGTTCCACATTTTCAGCAGAAACTGATCTTAGGAGTAGTTATGTCACTGCTGAAATGCCTGTCACCTTACCAAGTAGAATTTTCCAGACCCACCTTGTCTGAAATAAAATGCACTCCATACAGGCACACATACACAGATGTATTTTCACCTCATCTGCTTTACTTGTTGTCATAATTCTCATCACCACCCAACATCTATGTTCATTTTTTATCATCCGTCTTTTCCTATTAGAATGTAGATTCTGAGAATAGAGTCTATTATTTTCACTCTTTGTATCTCCAGCGTCTAGAACAGCAACTGACACAGAGTAGGTGCTTGATAAATATCTGTTGTATTGTTGCAGGAAGGGGGACCTCTTCCAGGGCCCGAGAGTGGGCTCTTGTCTAACACTCAGAAATGAATTGTCCGAGGAGACACACGTGCTGACAAGGCAAGAGACTTTATTGGGAAGGGGCGCCCGGGAGGAGAGCAGCAGGTAAGGGAACCCAGGAGGACTGCTCTGCCATGTGGCTCAGTCTTGGGTGTTACGGTGATGGGGTTCGTTTCCAAGTTGTCTCTAGCCAATCATTCTGACTCAGGGTCCTTCCTGGTGGCGAGCCCATCGCTCAGCCCAGATGGATTCCAGGGAGAAGGATTCCGGAAGTTTGGCAGGACATATGGGCCGGCGCCTCCTCTCTCCTTTTGACCTTCCCCAAATTCTTCAGGTTGGTGGTAGCTTGTTAGTTCCACAATCCATACCAGGACCTCCTGTTGTAAGATAACACATGCAAGTGGTGACTATCGTGTCTGGCCAGGGCAGGTGGTATCGGTCAGTGGTTCCCCCATCAGTATCAACACATTAAACGATACACTCGTGTCCCTCGGAGCATTTATTATTATCTGGAATGATTTTCATTATTTATATGATGACAGTGACCATCTGTCTCCCTGAACTGGGATGTTAGATCCAGGAGGTCAGAGACCTTTTTGTCCTTTTGGCTCGCTACTGTATTCCTTGTGCTTAAAACAGTGCTTTCCACCCAGCAGGTGGTCAATAAATGTCTTTTCAGGACCCAGAGCTGATAAGGAAGGGAACTGGCATTGAGCTCCTTGCTCTCCTTGATTCCAAATGCCCTGTTTTTGTGCTCCAGCATCAGATTAGTCCTCAGATTTCTTGTATCACAAACATCCCTGCAACCTGAAAGAGAAGATGCCAGCTCCATGCCCTTCCTGCCAGAGAACTCCAGAAAGTGAGATCTATTCACATAGACCCTTCTTGACCTTTCCTTGGCCTCCTTGACCTTTCATGAGTTCCAAAGACATTGTCTGTCTTCCCTTCCACCACCTGGGCACAGCTATGGAAACAGGGCCCAGATGGGGAGACTGGGATGTGAATCACAACAAACATCATTGTCTCCCAGCTTTCGAGTGCTGAGAAGGTCAGTGGAGGGACTGCCTGGAGTATTAGGCAGAGAAGAATGAGTCCAGGCATATGCCTGATAGGATAAATAAGGAAGAGAGCTGTTAGTTTATTCAGAAACATTCACCGAGCACTGACTCAGTGATAGGTCTTATTCCAAGTGCTAGAGATCAGTAGGTGAAAAGGAAGATATCATTGTCCCTAATTTCGAGATGGAACTCGAATCTCCCCACTGTGCCCAAGGTCCCAAAGCCAGGACCTTAATGCAAAGCACCTGATCTCCAAGTCCATGCATTTCCATATTATGTAGATGGGGGAGCACATGTACATACTTTTGGAGCAATAGTACAACTTGAGGATCAGAAAGGCTAAAAGATGTATGCAACTTCACACAGCAAATCAGTGCCTAATCCAACTTCACAAATACCAGGTGTGGTCCTACTGAGCTAACACTGCAGACCTAGGGCAGAATGAGGCAGGCGTGGTACCTCGAGGAGAAAACAAGTCACCTCTCCTCTCTTCTCCTTTATACTCACTGAACTAAAGCAATTCATTTAAGGGGTTCTGTCCTTGACAATCAGGGACATGTCTACCGCTTTATTCTCTGTTGGAAATGGGAGTGGCCCATTAAGTGGGTATTCACATTCAAAGCTTTATTTTTTTTTTATCAAAGCTTTTTTTAGTGCCTTGATCTTGACATACTATCTCAGAGTGCTGCTGCCCTAGTCAATGCTGCATTTCCCCATAAATCAAAGAGGCCAGGATCACTCCTCAGGAAGAGGTCTCTCTTCTGGGAATCTCAACGCCCACTCCTCCTCTTCTTAAGCTGAAGCCCACTTTCATGGCCCCCCAGACCTCAGTTCAGATCAACCCTAAAGTTCATTCAGGTCATGGTCTCTTTCTTCCAGGTTCCAGGACTTAGACTCTGTAAAGCCTACATGGCTTCATCACACCCTGGGATCCTCCTCTAAGTCAGGCTTGACTCACTCTCCCCATTTTACAGGTAAGTGAACTCAGGAGCCCTGCAGTTTCCTGGATGATCTAAGGTCAGACATCCAAGAAGCTGGACAATGATTCTAACCCATACTTACTTTATCCTAAAAGTGCTGACCAGAGCCAAGTATAAGGATAAAAGCCCCCTACATCTTTTTTCAAAATTAAACTTTTGCGATATTTGTAGAGTCACATACAGTTGTAAGAAATAACACAAAGAAGATCCCATACATGCTTGACTCAGTTTCTCCCAGTGGTAACATCTTGCAAAATAAATAGTGCGATGACACAGGCAGAATATTGACATTCCACAGTCAGGATACAGAACGTTTCCATCACCACAGAAATCCCTCACGTTGCTCTTTTAAAGCCACATCCACTGTTCCCCCAACCTTGACCCCTTCCTTATCCTCTGGCAACCACCAATCAATCTGGTCTCCGTTTCTGCAAAGCTGTCATTTCAAGAATATTATACAAATGAAATCCTTTGTTTCATTGATTTTCTCTATTTTTTTCTGCTTTTAATTAACCAATCTGTGCTTTTGATCTTCATTATTTTCTTTTTCTGCTCTTTTAAGGTTTATTTTGCTTTTCTTTTCCTGAATTCTTGAGGTGGGAGTTTATTGATTTGAGGCTTTTCCATTTTTTCTAATGTATGCATTTAATGCTGTAAATTTCCCTCAGTACTACTTTAGCTGTTTTCCACAATTTTTGATATGTTTTATTTTCATTATCATTCCATTCAATTTATTTTTGTTTCTGTTGAAACCTTCTCTTTGATCCATGGATTATTTAAAATTGTCCTGTTTATTTTCAAACTGTTCAGAAATTTTTTGATATTTTCCTGTAACTGACTTCCAGCTTGATTCCCTTGTGATCAGAAAACATAGTCTGTGGTTATTTGAGTATTTTTACGAATTCCATTTTGATTTATCTGTCGTGCTTTTGAGAGTATCTCCTTGTGTGGCTTTTTTGGTGATTGGTCTCGATATCACCTTTCATATACAAAATTTATCACAGTTTTCTAATGTTGTTATTTTACCAATTCAAGTGAAATCTTACTTTCTCTATCCTCTCCACTTATAATATAATCATCTTAAATGTTTCCTTTACATATATTTAAAACCACATCAGTAGGGCTTCCCTGGTGGTGCAGTGGTTGAGAGTCCGCCTGCCGATGCAGGGGACACAAGTTTGTGCCCCGGTCCAGGAAGATCCCACATGCCACGGAGCGGCTGGGCCCGTGAGCCATGGCCGCTGAGCCTGCACGTCCGGAGCCTGTGCTCCACAACGGGAGAGGCCACAACAGTGAGAGGCCCGCACACCACAAAAAAAAAAAAAAAAAAAAAAAAACACATCAGTGTTATAATTTTCTCTTCCATCAACAAACACAATTTTGAAAACTCAAGAAGAGAAGGAAAATCTATTATATTTACCCAAATTTTTGTTTACTACCTTCTTTCTTTCTTCCTGATAGTCCAAGATTCTTTATTTTACAGTTTTCTTTCTGTTTAGAGACCTTCTTTTAAAAGTGTTTAGAAATCTTCCTTTTTTAGGCAGATCTGCTGATAACAAATTCTCTTAGTTACCCTTCATCTGAGAATGTCTGGATTTCTCCTTCATTCCTGAACGACAGTTTCACTAGTTAAAATTTTGAGTTGACAATTATTTTCTTTCAGCTTGAAAGACAATGTTGTGCCACTTCCTTCTGTTCTCCCTGTCTGATGAGAAATCCTCTGTGATTCAAATTATTTTCTCCTATAGAATAAGGAGGCATTTCTCTCTGGCTGCTGTCAATATTTTTCCTTTGCTTTTAGCATTCAGAACTTTGTGATTTTTCTTGGTGTGATTCCTTTGGATTTATCCTATTTGGGATTCACAGATCAGCTTTTTGAATCTATAGGTTCATACCTTTTGCCAAAAATAGGAAGTTTTCAGCCATTATTTCTTCAAGTGCTTCTTTGGCCCCATCTTCTTCTCCTCTTCGTCTGGGACTTTCATGACATATATTAGAACCTTTGTTAAAGCCCCACTAGCCCTTGAGGACCTGTTCATTTTGTTTAGTCATTTTTCTCTGTGACTCAGACTTGGTCATTTCTCTTGTTCTGTCTTCCAGTTCACTGATTCTTTTTTCCTCTCCATTCTGCTGTTGAGTCCATTCATTGGGCGTTTTAGTTCAATTACTCTTTTTTTCAGATCTAAAATTTCCTTTTAGTTCTACTTTAGAGCATCTGTTTCTTTGCTGAGAGTTTCTTTTGTGTGTGTGTGTGTTCATGATATGTTTGCAATTGCTCATTGAAGCATTTTTTTGTGACGACTACTTTAAAATCTTTCTCAGATAATTCTAACCTCTTTGTCATTTTCATACTGGCATTGATTGATTGTCTTTTTTCATTTAAGTTGAAATTTTCTTGGTTCTTAGAGTCATGAGTGATTTTAATTGAAACCTGGACATTTTGGGTATTATGTTATGAGAGTCTCTACATCTTATCTGGACTTTCTGCACCAGCTGGCTTTCTGTGACACTGCTTCAGCAGGGGAAGGGGCTCACCACCTCCTTACTGCTGGGTGGGGGCAGAAGTCCAAGTTCCTCACTGAACCTCTGTGGATAGCCAAGTGGGGGATGGACTCGGCTATTGCTGAGAGGGGCAGATGTGCCTTGTTGGCTGAGAGGGGCAGATGTGCCTTGTTGTTGCTTCCCAGTGTTCACCACTGACACCACAGGGTGTGGCCTCACTGCTGGGCAATGGTGTAAGCCCTGACACCACCCCAATGGGGAGAGAATCAGAGTCAGAAAAGGAGATGTGAGAATGGAAACAGAGGTTGGAGTGATGTGATTACTGGCACTGAAGGTGGAAGGTGGAAGAGGTCCATCAGCTCGGGAATCCAACAGCCTCTAGAAGCTGCAAAGGCAAGGAAACACAACTCTGCCAACACCCTGATTTTAGCCCAGAATTTTAAGATAATAAATTTGCATTGTTTTAAGCCACCAAATTTGTGGTAATTTGTTACCGCAGCAACAGGAAACTAATACAGTGCAAATTGCTGATATCTAATAGGCAAGATTAACAAGATTATGATGAAGACTGAATGCATTCATTTATTCAAGTTATTAACTACCTACTATGTGCCAGGCACAGTCTTAGGTGTGGGAAGATGACAGAGTGGGTGGATTTAAACGTGAATTGAAGGTTTCTCTGCCCTCAAGACATTCACAGTAAGGAGGCATTGCACCCATAGACAATGGTCACATGATGCAATGATTATCAGTGTTTGTGGAGAAGTGGAATCTACCAAGATTTTTGGGCAAAGAGAGAATTCATCTTTGCCCAGCACTTATTCCCTTATCAAATATTCTGCTTATAAGCTGATTTAAACCAGATTTGAAGGAACTTCTGGAAGTGTCCTGGTACTGTGACCCAGAAACCAACAACAATGCATCAGAACCACAGTACAACTCCTGCTTGTTTTCAGTCCTGGTTCCTACATCCAGTTGATCTTGAGCACATTCTAGGATGATAATAGGAGCATTTACTTTTCAGGGCCGTTATGAAAACTAAATGAGTCAGTTTGTGTAAGCACTTAGAACAGTACATGACATATATTAAATGGAATATATAAGATTGCTAAATTAAAAGAAAAAATCCTGAGTCAGACCCCAAATCAGAATTTCTGGGAGCAGTGCTTGGAAATCTGCATTTTAACCTCTTGCATACTCAAGATGGGGGACTGCTGTGCTAGCCTACTCCATCTCGCCCCTCCAAGCAAGGTAAGCATTCAGCCACTCCACATGCTTTTTTGTTTTTGTTGTGTTTTCTAGAGAAAGCCTTTACGAAGTTTACTCTGTCAACATTTTCTTTCCCAGACTCATGAACTTTCTTGCAACCTGGCCCAAACTTCATCTGTTGCAAATTTACCCATTTTTATAAATGCCAGAAGTTGGCTCTTTATAAGGAAAGATCAATGAGAATTATCTGTATGTTCACTGTGCACACTTAATCATTTATTCACTCATTCACTCATCCAGCAGCTATTTAATGAGTCACACCCTGTGCCAGATACATGTGTGTGCATGCAAGTGTGGGGGGTGTGTGTGTGTGTAATTACATTTATTCTGGAGGAGGCAAAATCTTTAATAGTAAAAAAGAAGTCAACCAATCAAATGTACATGTGAGGGTACAGAGAAAAAGGTATTCCAGGCAGCCAAAGACAGTCTTTCATTGAGAAAACTCTCCAGCCTCAACTTTTCTCTCCTACGGGTGAAGAGAAAAACTGTGCCTTATCCCTCCATTCAGCACTGCAATGCAGGGCATGACAAGGCTATACTCATAGATGCAATAGTGGCTGGCACCTGAGGAAACAGAAATTGCATATCAAAATTCATTTATGGTGCAGGGAGGAGCTGCACGGAGGAGGCTAGCATCAACAGGAGGTAGCAGGACAAAGTTCAGGGAGTCCCAGCCGTGCACCAAGGTGGCTAACATCATGGCGCTGGGAGACAGACAGACTTGGGTTCAGACCCTGATTCTGCCAACTACTGGCTGTGTGGACTTGGGTGACTCCTCAGTAAAATACAGACATATAGTCAATATAGCAAAATACAATAGAAGTAAAATTGTACTTCCCCTAAGGGATCTGGGAGGATTGCTGACATAACACTTATAAATATTTAGCCCAACCCCTGGCACATTGTTATTTAAAGAAAAGTAGTTGTTAATATTGGTGTGTTTGGGGTTGATCATGGTAGAGCTGGGTATTTTTGTTTATATCTGTTTTGTTTTTATTTTTTGTTTATTATCAGAGTAATGAATGTAATACAAGTTCATTAGCAGATAAGAAAATACTAACTGCTTATGTTTCTCCTTAGCCCCTTTACCTGGCCACCTAAGGTACCTCTGCAGCCCACCTAGGACTCCACTGACACAGCTAAAAACCAATAATGCAGGCAAATGAGGCCTTCATGATTGGCTCAAGAAGACTCTGAAGTCTTTTAAATGTCTCTCCCTCTCTCCTGTCCTATTAGGATGGGGTGGCCTAAGAGCCTCATGATGGAACTTACTTAGGAGGTAACTGTCCTTCCAATCCAACTCTTGATCCTGGTTCTTGGACAAGGAGTTTCTAGGGATTGGGCAGAATGTAAAGGTGCTGCTTGACCTGTCTCCATAGAGCCTTCAGTGCAAGGGGAGCCTTTCCCTGTCAAGTCCTGGAGGATGCATAAGGCCTTTCTAGAGTTCTATAAAACACCAGCAGTTTATAAACGGTGGTCTCGGAGGCTGTTGAGTGCCATCGTTTCCCATTCTTCACATCTGCTCCATTCTGTCTGTACTACACAGGATGCCGATCATTAGAACCTATTAGGGCAGCAAAATACTCTCAATGAAGTCATGCAACAAGTGATCACTGAGCACCTACCATGTATCATTTTCTTAATAGATAAATAATGATGGGTGGGAATTAACCAAAAGCAGCAAACCTTTCTAGAGAACACCATGTGAATATGTAAAGATCAGAGAGGAAGCATAGTGTAAAATTAAGGTCAAGGACCAGAGCCAGAGCATTTAGCTCAAATCCTAGCTTGGCCACCCACTACCTGGGTGACCTTAGGATGCTGACAACCTCCATGTGACTCATCCTCCTCCTCTATCAACATGCACCACGTTATTATTATGAAAGAACAGTGTATATTTCACAAGGGTGTTGTGAAGACCAAATGAAGCTCCCTTTGGCATCTACATGTTTGATTTTATAAACTCTGCTGGCGAATGCCCTGACACAAGATATCTCTGGCAACGTTGCACTTGTTTCCAAAAGTTTTAATAACACGGACACCCGTAGGTTCCTGAGCCTCAGGCTTGGGGAGAGAAGAAAAGAAGGCAAAGAATTACAGAAGGTAAGAAGAAACAGCTCTTGGAGTCTATTAAGGAGTCTCCACATATAGCAAAGAAATAGGTATTTGGAAAAAGAAGAAATCAATGTGCTGGCTGAACCACTCGATCGGTTCACTCACTTACTAGTGCACAGCCTTGGCTCCTGGCATTTGGGAGGAGAATGGATTTTTATTGCTTAATTCCCTGTAAGTGAAGGACTAGTGAATTGTAAAATCCTGTTGCTTAACATGTAACATTAAGTATTGAACTAGCAAAAAAAAAAAAAAAATCGATTCCAGGTTTGGTTGCTGATTAGTTTTTCTCAGGGAATTGAGAGTAAAGTGCCATTATTGTTCTTCTCTTTAATTCATAAAACACTGTGCATGAGGCACCTAAGCAAATGCTTGCTATCATAGAGCACAGTTCGTACTCAGTGGCCAGCATGTTACAGACCCTTCACGGGCTCCCTTATGATATGATGCCAGCAGCTTCTCTGGGTGAGCCAGAGTTCTGGAGAAGAGTGCTCCTCAGTGTGGATGTGCAGAGATTCCACTGCTTTGGAGAAATTCCAGCTTCTGGGGCGCTCTCCTTTGAGCATCAGTCCCCTGCTGTCCCCAGTCTCAATTAACTGCATGTCCGACCACCTTACCCAGGCATTCAGGGCAATAAAACTTCTACCTCCACCTGCAGGTGGTGTCTACAATTAGTTTGTCCCCATAAACCCTGCATTGCCGTACTGGGAATGTCTGCCCCCCGTCTGCCCATGGACCTGCAGTCCAGCTGTGAGGCAGCCTTCTCAAGTCTACTTGATGTGATCAACTCTTTGTTTCTTATTCAGCCATCCACATCGAGAAGGCAGAAATCAATATTTCTATGATACTATTTATTTTCATTTGTTTACATTGATACAGCAATGATTTGGGGCTAAAGAAAATATACCAAAGGCCAAATTCAGTCACAGTTTTGTGACTTTTGAGAGAAGACATCCTACAACCCAAGAGCTCTCTTCCTTCTACCACTGACTCTTCCCTATTCTTGAAGTATCTCTTCCATAAGTTTACTGATTAATTTCATTTTTTGAGAGAGTCTACCTTTCCAGGTCTCTCTTTTTAAAACTGTTTGTATAATTTCTAAGTTACTATAGCCACATTGCTGCTTGTGCTAGTCTGTTCTAGAGAATCCTTCTCTTTCCTCCTTTCCTTCTTTTTCCAAAAAAATTATTTAAGTGCTGAGTATGTCCCAGACACTGAGTTTGAAAAATGAGTCAGAAAGCAAACTTTCATCCTGAAAAACTCACAGACAAGTGGAGTAGATGGACAGACTATCAGGGCATTATGATACAGCATGATAAGCAAGATAGGATTGAAAACCAGAAAAGGAATCTTCAACACTACCCTAGGCAGGGCAAAAAAGGCTTTGCAGAGAAGGTAACATTTGAGGTGAGTCCTGACAGATGAGAGGGAGGAGAAAAACAAAGGTTGAAAAAAGGTCATTCAGGAAGGTAAGATGCATTCAAGAGATTGCAACTCACTCATCATGAGATATGACATAGAAATTGGCAGGAGACAAGGGAAGTAGGCAGCGCCCAGCTCAGAAGGGTCTTGTTCTCCACACAGAGATCTGTTTTTGATCCTACCTGCCAATGGTAGGGCCATCTGTAGGTTCCTAAGCTGAAAATGAACATGTTCTTAAGCTGAAAATGAGCATGGTTTGCTTTTAAGAAAGTTCCTTCTGGCAGCAACATGAAGAATGGTTTGAAGGAAGGGGAGAGACTGGAGGCAGGTAGACAAGGTAAGAAATAACGAGGGTGATCTGAACCACGACAGCAGCAGTAGGGATGAAGAAGAGGCAATAGATAAGAGATGAATTTAGGAGGAAGAGCATCCTCCCAGTGTGTAGCAACTGCCCCAATCCAGGCTGTCTTCCCTTCTCACCTGGACCACTGCAGCAGCCTCCTTAGTCATCTCTGCTTCTAGTCTCTCCCTCTCCAATCTGTCTTCTACCAGAAAGGTTATTCTAAGAATCAGTACTTTAAAAACTCTTTACTTCCTATCAGCTATAACAGTGGCTCTCAAGGGAGTAGAGGCGGGTATTTTGTCCCCAAGATAACATTTAACAACATCTGGAGATTTGTTTTCACAACTGGAGGCGGGGGGTTGCTACTGCCATCTAATGAATAGACATCTAGGATGTTGCTAAACATCCTACAATGCACAGGACAGCCTCCTACAACAGACTCATCTGGCCCAAAATGTCAATGGTGCTGAGATACCCTGAGCTGTAGTATAAAATCCCAAGCTCTCAGTATGCTATGATACAGTCCCAACTTACTTCTTTCTCTCCAGCCTCATTTAATTTCCAAGGAACTTCTTAACATCTCTGTGCCCTTGTTCATGCTCTATGCTTTACCTGGAATGTCTTACTTCTCTACCCGAGGAATTTGCTCTCTTCTTCCAAGGTCTGTTTCAGATAGCCTTCTCTCTGAGATCTTTCCAGTTTCCTTTGGACAATGTTAATATCTACCTTCCTACACCCCTGAGACATAGTCCTATGATAGGACAGCTTCCCCTTTTTTTATTTTTCCTATTTAAAAAAAATTATATTAAAATTTTCAGATTACAAAAATACGTTGATTGAAATAATACAATATAAAATTGTATCTATGAAAATCCAGCATTTCCGTTTTCCCACTTCCTATGTTTTTTCTCCCCATTACCCCCCAACCCCTCAACGTGATAGAATGTATGCGACTCTTCTTCTAAGTCATACAACTATACATCACCTTATGTATGCATATAAGGGGTTTTCTTTGCTCTTTATTTATGCATTACTATGTAACTTGGATTTTGTGCTTGACAACCTTACGAGTCAATAGATATAAATATAATCTTTTTACTAATTTATTTATGTATATATATGCAGATATATGTAACAAACCAAAAAGGGATCATATCATAAGTGGGGAGTTCTATTCGTCTATTACAATGATTTTTGGGGGGCCCACTCCAAAAATCCCATAACCAGGTAAACTGTGCTAACAAAACAGCTGTAAATTCTTCTCTTTCTCTATTTCATGTAACTATTTGCAAACTTACACACACACATGCGCACACACACACACACCTTTTTTGTCATTATTAGCTTAATAAAAATAGTGTCATAGGAAACACATCTCTTTGCCTTTTGTTTCTTACTCAACAATACCTCGTAGAAATTCTTCTAACTCTTATAGCTATAATTCATTCTTTTAAGCAGCTGCAAAATATTCTAATATATAGATTTTTCAACTCTTTTTTGTCATTGGCACTTATTTTTGCCACCCCATGCAATGTTGCTATAAACATCCTGGTATATGTGTCCTAATGTATTGATGTTTTTAATACTAAGGGTTGTATTTCCAGAAGTGGAATTGCTAGGTTGAATAGCATGTGTACTTTTAATTTTAAGAGACATTGCCATTTTACTTTCTAAAAGGACTGTAAAAATTTATACTTCCTTCAGTAACTTTTGAGACAAGAATTTTCCCCTTATGCCCACCAGGAATAAGTGTTAAATTTTCCAATTTTTTTTCCAAACTCTTGAGAGCAGAAGGATATTTTGTTGTTACATTGATTTAAATTTTCTGACTGTGAATGAGTCTGAACCCCGACCTCACATCACATAAAAAAAATAAATTCCATATCCCTGCCAAGACTGTACAGGAATATTCTTAACAATATTATTCAAAATAGCAAAAAACTCTCCATCAACTGGAAAATCAACCGACTTATAAATAAAATCTAAATTAAAATATTAGAAAACAATTGAAGAGACTACACTTACAAATTCTTAAGATAATAAAGCCTTATGAATTGGGACAGGATACACAGAGACTACGGAAGGATATATAGGCAATGTGACTGAATATAATTTTATGATGTTTATATGTCAAAACATATTTTAAACAGAGTCAAAAGACAAATATAGATTTGAGGGACATTTTTAATAGAGATGATATGAAATGGCTAAAAATCTATAACAGTCCATGAGCTCTTACATGTTGAAATAAAGAGGCCAGTAATAATAGAAATATTGACAATGCCTATCAAATCACAGAAGAGCAAATCCAAGTGGCCAGGGAAAAAAAGGAATTTTAGTTAACCATAAAGTGAGTACATGATTATTGTGAAAAAATGAAATCAATAAACAGTACAGAAGTATCTAGAATGAAAAGTTAATCACCTCCTGTATGAGACAGAGTGTTGACAGGAAGCAGAAGACCTGCTCGAGGGGTTTAACTAGAGAGAGTTAAATGAAGGTGCAGTAGGAAGAGGTGTGGGCAGGGAAAAGGGAATCAACAAGGGGTGGTGAAATACTAAGTCCCACCAGCAGCAAGAAGCTCTTGATGCCCATGTTGAAAGTGGCCCGGAAAGAGTTTCTAGATCAACAGTTGGACCTGTGGAATCACAGCCATCTGTCAGACAGAAGCTGTGACCACAGAGGGATGGCAGGCTCTGCCAGAACCACAGCAAGGCAGGCAGGGAGTGGGGGAGGACACACACCCCTTCCCCTCTCTCCTCCTGACCTCTGATATAATGTCGCTGACGCCCATTAGCTGAAACCAACTGGAAAATAAAGGGCAAAGGAGTCCTAAGAATCCAGCGTGTAGAGGCCAACCTCCTGAGGCACAGTGTAGGACAGGAAAGGGTGGAGATGAGTCAGGAGAGAGAGGCAAACAGAAAAACTAGCTTCCTTCTTACCACTAACCCTAATGCCCAGAGATAGAATAATGATTACTGATGGTTTGGGATTTATTCTACTAGCATGTTTTCTATGCACATTCTTATCACCCAAAGCTAATATATTTGATATTTAAATAACTTTAGTGGATCCGTAAAGAAAGAAATGAGGAATATACAATAGAAAAGGAGCATAAATTAATTGTTCACAAATGAAGAAATACATATGGATAATATAAGGCTAAAAGAATCATCTTATTTTGCAACCAAATACATGCAAATTAAAACAACAACAAAATGCCATTATTCATCTATCAAATTGACAAAGAGTAAAATTGTATATGGAATGCCTCTTGTTGTCAAGAGTGAGATAATACGTTCACTGATGGTAGGAGAATAAACTGACTTATCCTTTCTTGAGGGTAATTTGGCAAGACATATCAAAAGGCTTATGAGGGCTTCCCTGGTGGCGCAGTGGTTGAGAGTCTGCCTGCCGATGCAGGGGACACGGGTTCGTGCCCCGGTCCGGGAAGATTCCACGTGCCGTGGAGCGGCTGGGCCCGTGAGCCATGGCCGCTGAGCCTGCGCGTCCAGAGCCTGTGCTCCGCAGCGGGAGAGGCCACAACAGTGCAAGGCCCGCGTACAGCAAAAAAAAAAAAAAAAAAAAAAAAAAAAAGGCTTATGAAAGTGTTTATGTTCTCTCCCCTAGTAATTCTGCTTGCAGGAATTTATCCAAAGGAAATATTCAGAAATGTACATGTGATATTATCACAGCATTATTTACAATAGTGATTTTTTTTTAAATATAAATATTCACAGTAAGAGATTTGTGAATAAATTATGGTATGGACATACAATGAAATATTATACAGCCATTAAAATCATGTTGTAGAGAATATTTCGTGACACAAGATAATGCATATGGTATTTCATTAAGCAAAATAATCTGAATGAAAGCCAGGATATATTGTATATTCCATAACCTTAATTTTATAAAAAACAAAAAGTGTGTGTGTGTATGTATACATATGTAGTTCCAGTTTGTACCTACTCAAGGTAGCTACTATTGTGTTGGCCAAAACGTTCGTTTGGGTTTTTCCGTAACATCTTGGCCCACCCAGTATCTATCTATCTATATAGAGATACAGATACTTACATCTGTTATATCTGTATCTGCACATAGAGAGAGGAAGGCTAGACACTAGAGGGAAATATACTGAATATTGATAGAGGTTCTACCTGTGGGGTAAATATACTTTATTTTCCACAGTGAACATATTCTATTAAATATGTAAATTTTGTGGAGACAGGCATAGGTATTCCACCAGTCAAGTCATCTTCTATTTGGCCATATGCAACAGCCACTTCTCCTTCATATGTCCACTGAGTTGATAAGTATGTTAAATTCCCAAATAAGATGTATAAAATTCCTAGAATTTGAAGAAGAAATGTCAGTGTTCTTCCAAATATATTAGGATGCCAAGCTCTATGAGGTTAACTCCTTGCGTGATTTTCCTATTGATGCAAAAATAGTTGGATTTTTAAAAATCTATATTCTGGAAGAGGAAATAAAATCATCCTTTTGCATGTAATTCAACCTCAGAGTTCTGTGTACCTCTAAAACTGCCTCTCTAAACTGTGATTGCTAATGGATGAACTGTGTCTAACAAAAAGGATTTGTGGGAGAGAACTTGGATGAGAGCATCTCTCTGTGAAACTGCCTTTAACTTTGTGGGTCTCAGTTTGTAAGGACTCAAGAAGGCTGTGTGCTCCCACACATACACGGAGGAGACCGTATCTCCCAGGCTGGTGTGGCATGTTCCACACAAGGCAAAGTTTTCCATCAAAACGTATTTATTGCTACTATGCTAGAGTCAAGTAGAAAGTTAAAGTTCCTTCAAAAAGAGAATCTAGTCATTAGGGTGACAGAGTTCCTACCATATATATTTCGAGACCCCAACGACTGATCATGGTCAAGTGGGCACCAATGACTAATCTAAGTATTACAAAGGCTTCTTTCTGGCCAGTGAAGTGTTGGAGCATGGGAATCGGTGGGTGGGACTGAGAACCGGCATCTTTAGACTTCCAGGGCAGCTGGAGAATTGAGCTGGGCCAATCAGAGCAAACCCCACAAACACCAGGTTTGGAAAATGGAGCCATTGAAACTACTATAGGCCTGGGAAGCAGAGTAGCTCTCGCGCTTCATGAGCTGAGCCGCATGACCTCCTTCTGTGGGAGGGCCACATGCCCAGCACCTGTCTTCATCCACATCTGGTTTCCCTGCAGCCATTCTTGGGCACCTGACAGCTTACACCCTGGAGCTGGTGGGCGAGAAGACCGACAACAGTAGAAAGAGATGTGTCCCCGCAAAACATGTGCATACGGTGATGCACAACCCTCAGCTTAGCCACTAACCTGGGAATGTGACCATCTCACAGGTTAATAAAATGCCTTGATCAAGGGAGAACTACTGATGCTTGGGTCCCATACCCTGGTGTGAGTCTGTCGGTACTAAAATGTCTCACAGGTGAGGGAGCCCCAGTGTTCTGCTATCAGCAAATGCAATTAAAGTTTAAATCAATGGATGTTCATTTGATTCCTCTTAGTTTCAATCATTTTGAGTTGGAGGTATCTGTAAGACATTCAAGCATATATAACCCATGATAGTTGGAGATATAGAAGGTAATGCTCATGATTTCAGAGAGGGGCAGATTCTAATGGTGACAGTGCAGGGAGTGGCCCTGGGTGGAGATAGCTAGCTGAGGTGAAGGGACACAGAAGACTTCCTCATTGACTTTAAGGAAGTCAAGTCCCTGTGAAGTCATGATGGTGGCTTGGGGCTTCCTTGGCATGTGGAGTCTCAGAGTAATGGTAATAATTGGGGTGGAGCTGAAGACCATGACTGAGACACCAAAGTCTTTATTCACCTTAGGGAGTGTCTAAAGGTGAGATGGCAGTGTGGGTGGCGGTGGAGAGGATGACACAGCAGTTGGTGTGAACTTAAATGGGACAGAAGCTTTTACATAAAGATTGAAGAGTGATAGGAGAAACAACAAAAAATATATCAAGAAGGGGAAAAACAAAGGAAGAAAAAAAACACCCCTAATCTTACAACCCAAAAAAACTATGACTTGTCTTATATCCATCCATCCACTTTCCTAAATACATTGGCTTTTTTTTCAAAAGTGGATTCAACAATATATCATTAGCATCTTTCTGTAGCAATGCTTGAAGAGTTACCATTTTAGTTATTTCTGTTAAATGAATTTACTTTCATTGTTTTCAATAATTTCTTAGTGTTGAAACATCACCATGTTTTTTTTTAATCTGAAAAATATTGCTGTGATAAGAACAAATTGTAAAACAACCCCCTTCACTTCCTTAAAAAGAATAAAAATCCATTCACAACCGGACACTGTCGTTGAATGCTCTTGGGTCTTACAGGTGGAGTCTCGGCTGTTACGGATGCTGTAGTTTATAAGCTCTCACTGGCACTATAGACTCTCTGTCACTCAGGCCCAGAGATCATTCTCCTTGATGTGACTCCCTTCTTTCCAAGGTATTACTTTTCCGAGAATAATCTAAAAATACCCCCCCATCCCCTAAGCTTTGGCAAGATAGTATCTGTGTGTCATTTTTCTCCTTTTATGTAGTTTAGTTAACAAACTTGAATGCTTACTGTGTGCCAACGTTCAAAGAATTTTACAAATTTACTAATGTATCCTCACAACAACTCTATAATGTACATTTTAAGTATGGGGAAACGAAGGCTCAGAGAGGTTACTTTGCCCAAATTACCCAGATAAAAAGTGGCAGAATGGAGATAACAAGGCAGCAAGGTTCTTTTCCCTTCCACATAATTTTGTTGATGGAAAAGAGTGAAAGCTATTGTACAAAGGTAGCATAAACTGTACGCTCCGAAATGTGTGTGGGGTGTGTGTGCATGTGCACGCTTGCAGAAGAGAGTAATTTTTTTTAACCTATGAGAACCCCTTCATCCTTATTTTCTTGAATGAAATAATCACCAGCCAAGACAGTGATGGAATCTAAGGGGCCAGCAAGCTGTAACTTTTACAGTCTTGCTTCGTATAAAGGAACCACATTCTTTCTGTTACAGTGTCTGAACTTATTAGGACGTAACCTTTCAAACCTGAGAGAAAAGGTCAATTTTAACTAGAGAACAAAAGAGGTGTCTGCATTTGAGGGGGGGCAGACTTTCACAGCCTCAGCTTCCCCAGTTTTTCCCCACCTCAGGGATGTTGAAAATTCAGCCGTGTTTGTAGGAATCCAATTACTCCTGCAGATTACACAGAGATTATCAAAGTTATAAACAGCAGAATATTTGCAGAGATCAATGGAGTACAACAAGGCTCACATTTAATGGGAGAAACAAAAGGACGGGAGCTTCCGCAGCCAGTGACTGAGGAGTGTAATGTCACATCATCAGGCTGAAGGTGAAGATGTAATTGAAATCAACATAATAGCACGATGTTCTTCAGCTCTCCTGCACTTTGAGAGCGCAATTCTGATTTCATAGCTGAGCAATTCATTTGTCTTAAACAGCGCACGATTAGGAGGGTGTTTTTATTATGTTGCCTCTTCATGAGGTTTGAATTCGGTAAGATAGTGGCAAATTAGGTCGCCTTTCAGGAAACCAGATGATGACAGATTGTTTGCAAAACCTCTGCATCCTCATATTCCCAGCCAGAGATTTAGGAGCTGAAGCCAGATGCAGGATTCTACAGCGGTGAGAGGAATGGGCTCTGATGCTGGAGAGATGTGGCCTCTGGGCTACATTCCCCCACATGCTCGTTGGGTGACCTTAAGCAAGTCACTTGACATCTAGTTGTAGGCCACCTCTTCTGTAAAATTGTGTCTTTCTGGGAATTAAGTGAGATAATATATTATGGGCTCATAGCCGTCATTCATCGACATTATCTAACACTTGTGCCAATATGATTTATCAAACTCATCCTCCACGACACCTCTTCCAGGAAGCCTTTCTTAATACCCAAAGGCAGAAAAGATTTTCCCACTCTGAGTTCTCTTTGCGCTTAATTTTTTATTAACAATTTTATTGAGACGTGGTTTACATACCATAAAATTAATTGGAGTTTTGTGTAATTTAACGGTTTTTAAAAACTTACTGAGTTGTGAAATCAACACCATAATCCAACTTTAAAACAGTTTTATCATCCCAATAATATTCCTCATGCCTGTTTAGAGTTAATCTCCCTCCCACGCACAGACCCATGGTATGTCCGCACAACAAAATACTATTCAGCAGTAAAAAGGAACATGATACTGATACGTGCAACAACCCGCAAGAACCTTGAAAACATAATGCTAAGTGACACACACACACACACACACACATTGTATGATTCCAATTATATAAAATGTCCAGAAAGAGGTTTTCCATTTTACCCTCTTTTGACCTTTGATTACTTTGAGTCCCTTTTTCCTTTTAACTGACTTGAAGGAGGGAAGTCAAATTCATCACTATTTCCCCCACGACACCTAATGAAATGTCTTGTAAAGTGCTCAACTAATTTTTAACATCTGTTGAAAAGTTAGATCAACAGGAAACCAGCTAAGCTTTGTTACCTATAGAAGCAGCGTTAGCGCTGAATTTATGGGTATATCCTTTTAACATCAAGAAGGAGCACTGCTTTTCCACCGAAGGTCACCTCCTGGAGGAAGGACTAATAGTGGGACTATTAACCCAGCAGCTGGAAACTATGCCTATTTCTTGGGGTACCACTGCTGTAGATAGCTACCATTTCTGGAGCTCTTCCCACGTATCAGGAAGCGTTGGGTGATTTCCCTTCTGTTTTAACTCTTATGACAGCCTATGAGGTAGGTATTCTTACTGTTATTACTGTTCCCATATTGCTGGTGAGGAAAGTAAGGTTTAGAGAGGTTAAAGAACCTGCCCCAAATCACACAGTCAATAGGTATGGAGACAGACAGACATGACTTAACCAACTACAGCAGCTGTTGTTTCCTTAACTCCCCACAAAAAGGTAAGAAAATGGTGCCGGACTAGTCACAATGGCCAAGACATGGAAACAATGGCATACTACTCGGCCATAAAAAAGAATGAAACAATGCCATTTGCAGCAACATGGATGGACCTCGAGATGATCATACTAAGTGAGCTAAGTCAGAAGGAGAAAGACAAATACCATATGAAACCGCTTCTATGTGGAATCTAAAATATGGCACAAATGAACTTATCTACAAAACACACTCAGAGACATAGAGAACAGACTTGTGGTTGCCAAGGAGGAGGGGGAGTGGGGGAGGGATGGAGTGGGAGTTTGGGATTAGCAGAAGCAAAATATTACATATAGAATGGATAAACAACAAGGTCCTACTGTAGAGCACAGGGAACTATATTCAGTATTCTGTGATAACCATAATGGAAAAGAATATGAAAAAGAATGTATATCTATGTATAACTGAACCACTTTGCTGTACAGCAGAAATTAATACAGCATTGTAAATCAACTATACTTGAATAAAATATTTTTTAAATGCAAAACAAAAAAAGAAAGAAAGAAAATGGTACTAGAAAAAGCACTTCCCCAGAATTAAAATTCTATCCATGACTTATTGGTAAAAAAACAAACACAAACCAAAAAACAATAGTAATATCTAATGCTTATATAGTGTTTACCATGAGCAGGCATTATTCTAATGCTTTACAAATATTAGCTGTTTAATCCTCATGGCAACTCTGTGAGATGAACACTGCTATTATCTGTACTTTAAAGATAAGGAAACTTAGGCACAGAGATGTTAAATCACTTGCCCAAGTTCTGATCTCTAGGAAATGAGAGCATTGAGGTTTGAACCCAGGCAGTCTGGTTCTAAAGTGTGTGTCCTATCTTGTCCCCTTAAATAATAAGCACTTCAGGAGTGGCATTCACACCCCTTGTTCCTCAATCCAAGCACAGGGCATGACCCCACATAGACAATGAATACTTGGGAAATTTTCCTAGAAAAACATTGTGAAAGGGCAACTATTCACATGGGAGGGAATGAAGACGGCATCCTCTGGGCATCCCTATGTAGAGCCTAGAGGGCTGAACTGAGTCCAGTGGGTGGGAAAGAATGTGCTGATCCTAGAGATCAGGAGACTCAGTTTCTACATTTAGTCTTGGCACTAACTTGCTCTTCATCCTTCATTTACCATTCTTTTATTCAACACATGTTAATTCAGCACCTACTATGTTCCAGGCACTGATCTAGGTCCTGGGGATACAGTCGTGTGCAAGACAGACCTGATCTCTGCTACTTGCAAAGGAAGAACAAACAATAATTTAGTAATCACAAGGGTGACGAAGGTTATGAGAGGGCAAATATATGATGACTAGAGGGTGAAAGCAAGTGAACCTCCCTGGCCAAGGGCTCCAACAAAGTCCTTCATGAGGAAGTGGCTTTCAGATGAGGCCTTAAGGAGAGCAAAAGAGGGTCAGAGTGAAGATGAGGGGAGTGTGGTCCAAGCTCAGAAAATCAAAGGGACCTCATGCCAGGTCTAATTGTTTATGTCCTATTAACAATACTGCTGGTCATTAAGTGGAACCCTAAAAAACAGATGGTGCATGTGTTTATTCTGTGAAAAAAAGAAGAAATAAAGGATCTTTTGTTTATTATCTGCACATACAAATATTAAAAAGCTGCAAATCACAGTAATTAAGACCTTCATGGACTTGGGCTTGAATTTCGTCTCTTAATGTTAACCACTTTTCTTCTCTGAACTCCTTTATGACAACTGCAATCTAGAAGCCGGGTTAGAACTGTATGGTTTCTTCCAGTTTGGTAATTTAGAAAATCTCATGTCTCTAACTAATCACTTAACTACAGCCGGTGAGGTCTCTCTTGTATCCACAGCTCAGATTTCATTCTCCCCCTGCTGCTCTAAAATCACTTTGTGATTTTAGATATTTTATCTAAATTGGCTATAATTCTAAGCAACATCTAGGCACTAAAGTGTTGTTTGTAGGTCAGGCCTCCATCCTGAAGCAACATGGTGCCTAATCAGTAGAGCCATCACCTGTAATTCCCTAATGGCCTTATCTTCTATAATTCCCACCACATTGCAATAGATTCTGGAATAAGGACAGAAATTACATGAATATAGATAGATACAGATATAGATATAGGTTATATACTCATACATACATATATATATATATATATCTCCATACACACACATGTATATATATTGACATTACATGTGTAAAATGAGAAATATATGTAGGCTTATTATAGAGTTAATAAACCACTTGAATTTTTCAGCCATTCTGTCTGCGAGATCTAACATGTTTTGGAAGTGGATCAGATGAGGCTTAGACAATGGCAAGAGATGTAGAGACGCTCATTTATCTTTCAAAGAAGCCTAGAGGGCTATGAGCCCAAGCTGTTGGTTGTTCATGGTCACCTGGAAGTTTCCAAATTACTCACACAAATGTGTTTGGACCATGGAAATCTTCATCTATAGTTCAGCAAGCAAGACACTTGGGACTTGGGATACTCAAAGCCAGCCAAGAAGTAGAGCCAGGCTCTGGGTTATTGTACAATAACAAAGGGTCCGGGCCAATAACGGAAGCACAGGAAGTAGGACCTGACCCTTGGGTGAAAAGCTCCAGGTAAGTTGGCTGATTTTCAGAATTGCAATTCATTCTTTGCAGAGAGAGAGAGAAAGCTTAGACACAAATGGTGAGAGAAGAGTCCAGATAGTAAAGCAGACCACACAGGGACCTTGCAGGAGACTATGTCTCAGAAGCTATGTGGATACAGTTCCTCTCCATGTCTGCAAATACCAGTTCTCTACCATAAAAAAAGTGAAAAAATAAATCAACAACTGAAAACATGAATAACCAAGGAAGAATCCACATCATCTACAAATCAAATAGAAAAAGAAAAAAACTACACAATAGAAAAATGAACTTTGAAAGGGAAGGAAATAGGAATAGCCCATAAATGTACTATTTTAACATCATTATTAATCAGGAAATTTATTGAGATAACTTTCTACCTCATGAGACTAGCAACATTGAAAAAAGAAGTCTAATATTATCATGCATGTTGAGGATGTGGAACAATAGGACTTCTCGTTCATGGCTAGTGGGCGTGTAAACTGTTACACCCACTTAGGAAAGGGTCTATCCTTACACGATAGAGTTAAACATGCATACTGTCAAGGCCGAGCAATTCCATTTGTAGGTGTACATTCTAGAGAAACTTTTGCATATGTGTACTGGGAGACAAGTTCAATAACGCTCTACAGCAGCAGCATTTGTAATAACAAAAGAATAAATATTCCAAGCGCCCATCTTCAAAGGAATGTATATATAAATTAAGGTGCATTTGTACAGTAGAATGCTATGCAGCAATCAGAGTGAATGAATTGCAAAGCAGCACGCATAGATCTTAAATTATAATTTTAAGCATAAAAAGTAAGTTGTAAAAGAATGCATTCCCTATGATTCTTTGTATATTATCTAAAACAGGCAAAAGCAGGGTTTGGGAAGGCATACCTCTGTGGAAAATCTATAAAGTAAAGCAAAGAAAGAATAACAGAAAATCTGAAGAGCATTTTCCTCTAAAAAGGAAAAAAAGAGGTGATCAGAAAGGGACACAGGGATGACTTTCATAGTTCTGATAATGTTTAACATTCTATTTCTCAAGCGAAGTCATAGATACATAGGTATTTGTTTAAATGTTATTTGAAAATACACACATCCTTCCCATGTACTTGTATAAAAAGATATATTTAATAAGTAAAAGATAATTTAAAATGAAATACAGTTATGAGGCAGTAAGACTATTTCCAAACTGTCATCAAGATGGCTGTTGTATAGTACCTGCCAAGGAAGGAGATTGGCTTAAAAATGTATAATTGGCTTAAAAATGTATCTCATAATAACAACCAGAAGAAGATGGACAAGGTGAGATTTATCCCACAGTGTTATGTGGACATCTAGCAATTCCTTTTTTTTTTTTTTTTTTTTTGGTACACGGGCTTCTCACTGTTGTGGCCTCTTCCGTTGCGGAGCACAGGCTCCGGATGCGCAGGCTCAGCGGCCATGGCTCACGGGCCCAGCCCCTCCGCGGCATGTGGGATCTTCCCAGACCGGGGCACGAACCCGTGTCCCCTGCATCGGCAGGCGGATTCTCAACCACTGAGCCACCAGGGAAGCCCCAGCAATTCCTTCATAGTTATGAGTTTTCTAGGACAATTTTCCAAATCCAATATTTGCTGATAGTGGTAGGAAGACTATTCCTACTATAATCCAGCCACTTTCCTAAGTGTTTGTATAAAAATTATTTCCTTTAATCTTCACAATAACCTAATAGTGTAGGTACTAATACTAGACATATTTTACTCTTGAGGACACTGAAACTAAGATGTTTAAAACGAAGAAGCTATAAAGTGGTAGAGGCTGAACTAAACTAGATAACATTTGGACCCAAGTTCTTTGGTCTAAATCATGCTAAACTGTCTCTTTGAGTTTCATATGATTGTATTTAAACATAAGAACCTGAGTTCAAAAGTTTCCATTTACGGGCTTTCCTGGTGGCGCAGTGGTTGAGAGTCCGCCTGCTGATGAAGGGGACGCGGGTTCGTGCCCCGGTCCGGGAGGATCCCACGTGCCGCGGAGCGGCTGGGCCCGTGAGCTGTGGCCGCTGGGCCTGTGCGTCTGGAGCCTGTGCTCCGCAGCGGGGGAGGCCACAGCAGTGAGAGGCCCGCGTACCGCAAAAAAAAAAAAAAAAAAAAAAAAAAAAAGGAAGAAAAGTTTCCATTTACTCCTGTTTTTTTTCCCCAAAGGAATAGATGCATCCACCCTCCTCTCTTTTGAATGTCTTACTTTAAGCGCTAGCTATATATTTCATAGAGCACGAAGTGATGAATTTTGGTATATGATTCTACTCATGTTTCCTCTGTCTTTGATGGTAATTCTGAGCTATAATGTGAAAGGCAGACTGAGAGAGGCCTCCTGGGATTTCTTCTAACAATCTATTAATAAAGCTATTATTATGAATAATAAATTTCTCTTTATTAGCTTTTCATTTGCCAAAACTTTTTTTTGCCTTATTTAGAAGATTTAAGAAATAAGTTTTTGGCCCCCTAAGTAATTACTTTTATTTCTAAGAATTTAATCTAAGAAATATCCAGACAAGTGTTTTATGGTGTCATTTTCAGTTGTCCAGCATCCATTCCCTTTTTTCTGATTGAAGCCCTTGGATTTTTCTTTGGGAAATGATTCTTTCTCTTTGTGATTTTGGTAGGACTGTAAATAAAGATGCCATGTGTTCTCTTGGCCAAACAGTGGGCATGGAACAAGGTAAACCTTATGGACCCTCTTACCCAGACTTCAGTGGAGGTGACTCAAGGTCAGAAAATAGTTGAAGTTGATTCATGTCCATGGTAGTGACCTGAATAGACTTTCCATTAGCTTCTGGTACTTGGGTCTTCAGAGCTTCCCAGATACATCTCCTTTCTGATGTCTAGTCATTTCACTTGTGATTCAATTTCGTAACTTACCTCAATCATTCCAGTAAATTCTTTCTCCCTTCAAGCTAGCCATGATTGACTTCTGTTCCTTAAAACTGAAGGATCCTGGTTGAACTATTATCCAAAAATGTATTACAAGACACTTATCATTGTATTGTTCATAATAGTGAAAAAAGAGGAAATGTCTACAACACGAGAATAGTTTACATAAATAAGGATTTATTCAAATAATGAAGTGTTCTACAACTATTCAAATTAGTGATGTAGTTTTATATTTACTGACTTGAAAAATGTTTGCAACATATTGTTAAGTGAAAAAGCAAGTTACAGAACAGTATTTATGATACGATTCATTATACAATATCATTATACACCAACCTATTAATAGTGATCACTCCTGGGTAGTGGGGTTATGAATGTTGTATTGCTTCACTGTATTTGCTAGTTTTTCTTCAATGTATTTGCAACTCTCAAGAGAAAAAATGTATTATTTTAATTTATGCTCATGAACAAATACATTTTTCTGGAGGAATTTTTAAGCTACATATCTAAGAAATAAAATGAGAATCCCAAATATACTATTCCTAAGCGTTTCAATAAAGCACTACCATTTCTCATGGGACAGATTTCTGCTCCATATTTTTTGCAGCCTAAGTGATGGGCCAAATCAAAAACAATGAAAAGAACTTGAGAGAAAAGTATCAATGGCTTAAAGAAGGGAAAGAAACTACTGGTCAGCCTTATCACAAATCATAGTATGATTAGTTATACTTTAAAAACGCGTCAGAGTTGTATAGTGGGAAAATCACTGAACTGGAGTCAAAAGAAATGGGTTTCACCCCAGATCTGTCACTAACTAGCTCCATATCACTGGGCAAGTCACTTAACCTTTTAGTCCTGCTCATACATAAAATGAGAGGCAGAAGTAGATTATCTCTCTAGAGTCTAAGATTCCTCAATTTATAAAAGGGTATAGAACTCATTTCCGTGTTCAACCTGTTGCATTATTTGTCTAGCATCTCCTCTGGTTATAGCACCTGTTGTTGAAGTGGGAAGCCAATCTCAAACCATCAGGTGTTTAATAAATCAGACATAGTAAGTTTGTTCTGGCTAACGGAGAGTCAGTGGTTGGTTCAGATATCACTGTGCACCAGGGACCTTTCCAGGATGGATTGGGAAAGAGGTACTTTCTTTCTACTAGAATGGATTAAAACTGCAAGATAGTTTCCCTTGAAGTCATCTTTGCCACCAGAAGAGGAGACCATGGATGAAAATTATACCCACAGAGAGGAAAGTAAGTCAATATGAGAAGAAAGAGAAAACCCTCATGTTATCACTTGAACAACTGAATCCAGCCATTCCCGAAATCATTATGATAGCTAATCAATTAACTTCCCTTTTAGAAAGCTTAAGCCCGTTTAAATTGGGTTGCTGTGATGGTTAATTTTTTATGACAACTTGACTGGGCTAAGGGATGCCTTGATAGCTGGTGAAACATTATTTCTGGGTGTGTCTGTGAGGGTGTATCCAGAAGAGATTCCCATTTGAATTGGTGAACTGAGTAAAGCAGATTGCCCTCCCAATGTGGGTGGGCAATATCCAATTCACTGAGGGCCCACATAGAATAAAACGTGGAGGAAGGGTGAAGTCGCTCTCTCTCTCTGCTTGAGTTGAGACACCCATCTTCTCTTCTCCTGCCCTGGGACAGTGATGCTCCTGGTTTCAGATTCAGGTGGAGACTTACATCACCAGTCCTAGCCTCTGCCCTCCTCCTCCCTGCCATTCCAGGCCTTACACCATGAGCTTTCCTGGATCTCCAGCTTGCAAATGGCAGACCATGGGACTTCTCAGACTCCATAACCACGTGAGCCAATTCCTGTAATTAACTAATTAATTAATTAATTATCCTATTGGCTTCATTTCTCTGGAGAACCCTGATACCGTTGCCATTGCTAGAAACCAAAAGGGTCCTATCTTCTACTATCTCTTTCTAGGTTGATAAACTTCTTTATGGAGTAAAACTGCATAACATTTATTCTAAAAGTCAAATCTATAACAAAAAACCTACCTGCATAGGGAGTCACAAGTTTCATCCTCATTGTCACAAAAATCTGGGAAGGTAGTTATTATTATCTTCATTTTAAGGACAAGGAATGTGAGAGGTTTTTTTAAATATAAATTTATTTATTTTTGGCTGTGTTGGGTCTCCGTTGCTGCGCGAGGGCTTTCTCTAGTTGCAGTGAGCGGGGGCTACTCTTCGTTACTGTGCGCACTGCAGTGGCTTCTCTTGCTGCAGGGCACAGGCTCTAGGCATGTGGGCTTCAGTAGTTGTGGCACGTGGGCTCAGTAGCTGTGGCTCGCAGGCTCTAGTAGTTGTGGCACACTGGCTTTGTTGTTCCGCAGCATGTGGGATCTTCCGGGACCAGGGCTCGAACCTGTGTCCCCTGCATTGCCAGGCAGATTCTTAACCACTGCGCCACCAGGGAAGTCCCTTCCTCTCCATTTTACATAAGAGTGATAAACTTCCATTTTTTTAAGCTACTTTTTTTAGTCTCTCTCACTTGCTGCCAAACATAATTCAAAGCGATCCTGTTTATTTGATGGAACTATTGACATATAGAACTGTATGATTTTAGAGCTGGAAGGAAGTTTTCAAGGCCTTAAGTCCTATATTCACATTTCAGAAGTGGGGACCTTAAGTCTTTAAAAGAGGGGACTGTTCTTTTAAAGGTGAATCAATAATCATTTTAGTTACCTCTTTGCTTGATAAATGCCCTTACATTTTAATCCAATGGCATAAATTTCTTGGCACCCAAACTTCTCTGATTATTTAGCCAGTTTGATTTCAACTTTCTTAAGGAATCAATAGGAATAATTGAAAAATAAAACATGAGGTTTTTATTTCATATATTCATGAATTTGGATCCCAATTGTATCTACTTTTTGACTCCAGAACTTCCTGGTCCTTACTCAGTTCAATTACTTGTACATTTCAGCTGATAACACTTACTTTATAAAATTTTAAGAAGATGATATAATGAGTTGATGTCTACGAAACACCAGTGTCAAAAACATAGCAGGAGCTCAATCAATATAATTTTATTCTTTCATATGGGGAACACAGCCTCACTCCACAGTTTGGACAGTGTGGTGTGATGTAATAAATATTTATCTGGACACAACCTGGGTTTTATTCTATTACCCCATCCACTGAGTATTTGATTTTTAACAATACTTAACTTATTAAACCCTTATTTTTCAAGATGCAAAATTAGTTTCATTGTATATCATATAGGTGGTGACAATGATTAGATATAATTTGTCCAAAGACTCTGATATATAGTAGGTGTTCACTAAATAGAAGCTATTATTAATGCTGCAGTTCCACTGCTACTCCTGGCAACATACATTTCTTAATCTAACAGAAGTTTCTCTGGATTCACTGCAGTAATGAGAGGAAAACTAAGAATAGTCTGACTTTGGGGTCTTCAAACATTTTTATTATTCTTACTGAAAGACATGATGGGATAACTCAAGTCCTTTTTAAGTACATTTAGAGGTACATTTAGAAAAAATGATAAATAATTTAAATTAACTTGCCTCTTTTGGTTATAAATGAGGGAAACCCCAATGAACACTGACGTGAGCACCACACACCCCAAAATGTACTGTCTATGTAATTGAGAAGCCTCGGCCATGGTTCAATGTACATATTTAATCTGCATATTTAATTAATATGTACATATTTAATGATGCCATCATGCACGTGCTCTCTCCCGCCCTCCTCCTACTCATAGCTCTGCCTTCATCTATTTCAGCATTTTTACTAGTTGAGTTACCCCCACGAGATGGCAAAGATGTCCACCAGTAGCAATAAGCTTACATCCTATCAGCTTAGCCACCTATGAAAAAGAGAATGTCACTTTCCCACCAGTGTTTGAAAATTAAATTAGTAGAGAAGAAGTAGATTATGAAGGGCTTTGTGTGCATATCAAGGATTTTGGCTTCATCATGAAAGCCATAGGGAACCATTGAAAATTTCCAAGTTGGAAATATTCTCTCTCCATAATAGACAATGTAAGAGGGTAGCAAGAGTAAAAGCATGGAGATGAGATGGAAAGTAGTTGCAGAAGTTTAGGTGGGTCATTAGATCATGAACTATAATGATGGCAACAGAGACAGAGAGGAGAATTCTGAATCAAGAAATCGTTTTGAGGTCAAATTGGTAAGATATGGCTACTTCTATGGGGAGGAGAAGTAGAAAGAGTGATTCAGGGTATTTCTAAGTTGAGCAAATTAGATCTTAGCGGAGTTACTTGAAACTGGTAATCTAAGAAGAATGTCGGTAGGAGGAAGTGAGGAGTTCAATGGACAACTTGAGTATGACCTGTCTCCACAAGTAGAGATGCTCGTAATTGGAAATATGTCCAGAGCATTGTAGAACTGTGGAGACCAGAGATACAGTGTGAAAAAGAATTGAGGACGATTCACAGAGGCACACTTCACGTGAGTAATTGACAAATTAGAACAAATTCAGGGCAGGAAGCCATGATGATGAGGTGCCTGAGTTATCATCCAGTGGCCAGGTATTTTATCTGTCTGTTTCTTATTATTATGGTGAATAATTAAAGTATTTCAATGAGTGCAGGGCTTTCTCAGCAGTACTAAATACTCAATGAAAGGAAATTGTTATTAAGAATCAAAGAAGGGGGCTTCCCTGGTGGCACAGTGGTTGAGAGTCTGCCTGCTGATGCAGGGGACATGGGTTCGTGTCCCGGTCCTGGAGGATCCCACGTGCCGTGGAGCGGCTGGGCCCGTGAGCCATGGCCACTGAGCCTGCGCGTCCAGAGCCTGTGCTCCGCAACGGGAGAGGCCACAACAGTGAGAGGCCCGCGTACCACAAAAAAAAAAAAAAAAAAAAAAAAAAAAGAAGAAGAATCAAAGAAGGAAAGAGTTGCTTGGCTCTAAAAAACAAATAATATGGCAGCTGGTAACGGATCAAGCGATGCACTAATGCATGTACATGTATATCAAATCCTCCTGTTGTACACCTTAAATATATTATATATTATATTATATAATATATTATATATATTATATTATATATATAATGTATTATATATTATATTATATATATTATAATTTTGTCAATTATACTTCAATTAAGCTGGAGAATTATCTTAAAAGTCATTAAAACTATTTCCAAGGGATAGAAAAAGAACTTTTCTGCCTACAAAAAAATGCACCCTGAGAACACTCCCCACAACTTAAATAACCCTGCTCATGCCCTTTGGGATTTTGTAGAAATACATTTCAAAGGTAAAAGAAAAGCAATAGCTAACAATGTGCATTAGACCCAGAGAAAATTGAAAAATATAACGTCAATTGTCCTCTATTTGCAACTGAATACCTTCTGCCTAAGCCTAGTGAGGCTCGTCAGGCTAATGAAATTTGGGACTTGGTCGCATTTCTATAGAAAATGAATTGGAGATGAGACTCACAGAAATTTTAGTACTGGGAAATGCCTTAGAGATGTTTGGTACAACCCACTTACTTTATAAATGTGAAAGTGAAACCCAGAGAAGTCAAATGACATCCTCAAACCCTGGAAGCTCGTTTTAGTAAAAGAGTAACTGCTAGAACCAAGTCAACTTGGAGATGTCTGTTCTCTTTCACTCTGTAGAAAATACACCGCTGCGGTTGGTGCCGATCTGCAGGAAAGGGATACCCTTCCAATGCGGGTCACACATGAAAAAGAAGATAATGATTTGATCTATTTGTAAAGGGTTAGCTTTCCTTTCCTCAGTTGGCAGAGAAATATGAATCATTCAAGTTTTCTCTAAAAATCAGTAATAGGAAACACACTCTTTTCGTAAGCAAGCATTTAAGAACCTGTTTGGGCCCCTGAGAAAGGCAGAGACCAAACAGAGAAGACAGAAGATCAGAGAGAGGAAAAGATACATGTTAGGATGTAATAAGGAATAGGAAAGGTAGAAGAGGAAGAGGGGGAAAAGTAAGAAAAGAAGTAGAAAAGACCAATAAGAGAAGACAGGAAGTAATAGAAAGAAAAACTCAAACGGAAACCATTAATCCCAATATTAGGAAGAAAGTGAACAGATAAGGTGAAGCATACTCCAGAATCAGAGAAAGAGCACATTGGTGTACGAGGTGCACTTACTGGATCCTGTAATATTGTATGAAGAGTTATTGCTTGGCCATACATTAGAGAAATGACATTAGAGAAAATCATGGCCAGTTAATACTATCCTTTGGACAGTATTTTCTATTTATCATTAAGAACAACAGTATCTACCATTTTTAAAGCTCCTACTGTGTACCAGGTGCTCTACAAGGGTCAGTGCTAACCTTCAGAATATGTGAGTATTATCATGTTTCCTGACAGAAAGCGAAGGTCTTGAGAAGTAACTTGCCCAAGTTCACCAGGAAACAGCTTTTTTCTTTTCATTTAAAAGTGTTGTTATATGAGGAATAAGGCTAGTTTCTCCCCAAATAAATCAAGAAGATTTTACAAGTTGTAAAGTAAGAACTTTGATTTTAGAAATCCTTTTGTTCTGTAATTCAGCACCAAAAACAATTCTCAGAACATTCTGAGCATTCAAACCACATTTGTTGAATGAATAAGTAAGTGGACGGCTGGGTGGATCCACCCACCAGTATTTGTTGAGAATTATGCCTCCCATACTGGACACTGAAGATACAGAGGTGACTAGATATGTAAGCAATTATAAGATATTTTGATGAAAGTTGAGGCTGTAATTAGAAAACCCGAATAAACCAAACAAAGACGCAGTTTCTAGGGTCCTAGACCCTGAATTGTAATTTCTTGGAGGTGGGAGGATTAGTAACCTGTAGTGTAAAAACTTCCCCAGGTGACTCTTATACACATTATTGTTGAGAACCATCACTAGGTTCAGGGTTTCTTAAATTTGCCCAAAGATAATATCCCCGAAGGATAAGCATACAAGTCCAGGGTCCCAGCCCAGACCAAGAGAATCAGAATATCTTGGGTTACTGTCTGTGTCTTCCTTTGCTGGTCAGCTAGGACTTGCTGGGTATGTGATAAATTGCAGAAAACGAATAACAAAATTGTAGGGGTGAGTATTGCCCAGTGTACTGAGGACAGCCCTGGTTGCGATTTTCTTCTTCAAGATGACCCCTGAACAAGAATTCCTAATGTAATTACCGTAATCATTAACTAGAAACTTTCTCTGCAGGGCACTGGGCTTAGATCATTCATTCAAACAGCATCTCATTACATTCTCACCACAACAGGAGGAGGTCAACATTCTTAGCATACTCTTGTTAGAAATGGGGAAAGCGAGGCTCCAAGAGCTTGAGAAACATGTCCAAGGTCACCCAGCTAGGTCTGAGAGAGCCAGAATTCAAATCCAGGTCTGACTAGCTGGAACTCTCCATCAGCAATTACTATGATCCTTTATCAACCACATTTTTGTTTATTCTGCTCCCAGCCTCTCACCCGCCTGGATTTCCAAATTTTCCCTGGTTGCCCTACAACAAGCCTCCCCAGGAAACTTTTTCCCCCAGGCTAACTATGACCTTTAGCTCTTGATAAGATGTGCTAAGGTATCTCTGCTTTGGGGTGAAGCTAGACTAACAGCGGAAATTGGGAGGCTAATTAGGAAGTTGTAGGATCATAGGTAAGTTTTGTAACTGCAGACAAGCCCTCGGTTATTTAATCTGTCAAATAGGGATATTGAAGTATACCTTGCTAGGCTGTTGTGGGAATGAACCAAATAACATAAATAAAGAAACTTGCACATGTCCGTCAAGGCTCTGACAGATATTAATTCCCTCCCCTTCTCCGACTGCTGGAGCTGAACTTTGCACTACATCTGAGTGGCAGAAAGTTCTATTGTCACCAGGAATTAGCTTGTGAGTGCAAGAAGACTCAGGCTCATAGAATGCTTTCAGATCTATTTTAAGGGCATTCAAGACAATGACCTTCCTCTCATCCATCTATATCCCCGCCCCCATCACAGTGCCTGGGGCTGTGTCTGGCATATAACAAGTATCAAATGGGTATTTGAATGAAAGACTTTCCTATGAAAACACGGCAAGCCTGGTCACGTTCACCATCTATCTTAAGTCTCCTTGCAAGTGTGGAGAGTTTAGCCTAGAGGTTTAAAGCATGGAGGCTAGAGTCAGACCACTTGGGATTAAACCCTTTCTCCTCCACTTACTATCTGTGTGACCTGGAGGAAGTTACATAACGCCTCTGTGTCTCAGTTTCCTCATCTGTAAAATGGGGATGAGATACCAACCAACATCATAGTGTTGTCATGACAACATAGTGAATTAATAAAGTGTTTAGAACAGTGCCTGGCAGATGGTACATGTGATAAAAAGTCAGTTATTATCATTGTTATAATCATCCCATCTTATGGATGAGAAAGCTAAGGCTCAAATGATTTGTCTGCAGTCGTGAAGTAGCTCTGTGGCATGACTGCTGTCTTGGACATCTAGCCATAGGCTCCGGCCATTAATGGGGGCTTCTCAAGTTTTCCCTTGGGATTGGAGAAGTGCTGCGGAGGGTGGAAGGCAGGAAAGGAAAGCAAAAGTCAAGCATTTTCCAGAAGGGATCAGCTTATCCCTTATCCCTGGGGAGCTTATAGCTCTCCCCATCGTCCTCGACCTCCTACCCCCATACGTACATTTCAAGCTGCTATTCTCATAGTCTGCAAGCAACGGGATGCCAAACACCCATTGAAAGAAATGCCCTGAGCTAAGGGCCCATGGTCTCAACACAGCTTTATTAAAAACTAAGTCGCAAATTATAACACTCACCGGGGAAGACTTGCTTTCCTCCCAATTACAGTTAATAGAAGAAAATTAATGTAGCGATTAATGTGGCTGTTCTTACAGCCCAATGTAATATGTGCAGGGACACAGCTCCCATTATAACCGCGGCCTGATGACAGAACCAGGGCCTAGAGCTTAGCAAAGTTTTGCTTTGCCTGTGTTTAAACTCTCAGGTCATAACTTACTTAAGAAACACACAAAAGAAGAGATTATTTAACATTTTAGAGGTTCCCATGAGTCATAAATCATTTTCACACGTGCCATATTTGTTGAAAAGGACAGACACATTCAATTTTATAGTATATTAAACTTCATCTAATTTGAACGTAAGAACAGGCCAGCAAAATAAATGACCAATTTCTGAAGCAGAAATTACCATTTGGTTGGTGCCATTACAGAGCTGCTGGTATTTTATCATGTTCTTAACATAACATTGCTTGTCTAGCGATGCATAGTTATAATGCTATTCAAAATTAGAAGGCGGTGAAAGAGAAGTGCATGCGTTTTTTTTTAACAGGTGTCATTTGTCAGATGTTATTCAGAGGGCTTTGTGCTGATGATAATATGCAGATTAAAGGAGAAGCAAATCGGGAAAAAGGAGCCGCCAGGAGGAAAGAAGTCCCCTCTCTTGGGCTTCTAGGAGCTCCAGCTGTCAGGGAGAGAGCGATGGCCAGGTGGCCACAGCCCCCAAACACAGATAACAGTAATTAATTTGCCCTGACAACGTCCAGGGAAAGGAAGTTGGTGGTGTTCGACAAAAAGAAAAATGCCACCCGGAATTCCAATGTGGGGTCTTAGCCTGTAGAGTAACAACTGTAATAACCACTGGCAGGTTGCCGGGTCATCTATGAAACGTTTCACATCCATTAACAGGCTGGATGGGCAAAGAAAGCCCCAGAGGTCGTCACCTTGTTCCCTGATTAAACCTGTGTTAGAGGGGATTAGACCTAGGGTTGATAAAGTAAAGGAACTTGCTGGAGTGGTCACAGGTAGGAAAGGCAGAGCAGGGATGCAAAACCAGGCTGATCAGCCTCTATTTATCAATTTAGCCATTCATTCGACAAATGGTAAGCTGCCAGGCTCTGTGCCAGGTGTATGAATAATACAGAGCTTGGACCCCGAGTCTCTGGAAAGCTCACGGTCTAAGGAGCCCTAAGCTGAGCACATGAGTTAAATGAATGGATTTGGAATTAAACTGCCTGGGTTTGAATCCCAGTTTGTCACTTAAAAACTGTGTGACCTTAAGCAGATTACTTAACCTCTCTGTGACTCACTTTTCCTCTCTGTAAAGAGGACACACTAGTAGCACCTATAGCACAGACTCATGAAAGTGAAATCAGTTAAGCTGCACCTGGACAGCGCCCAGCTCACTGTCACTTATTATCTGCTTTACGCCCAACCTGTAAATTCTCTGTCACTGGCTAGTCCAAGTCACCATCATCTCTCACCTGGAGTTCTCTGCCTCTGACCTGGTCGTCCAGGCTCCTTGGTCAATTTTGCATAGAAACCCCCCCAGGGGAAATCTGTGGAGAGAAAATCCAATCATGCTGTGCCTTCTTCCCATTTCCCTTTGGATGAAGTTCAAACTCCTTATCCTGGCTAAAAAAAGGTCTCCACAATCAGACCCCTGTCCACCTCTCCAACATCTTTCTCTCACTACCCACCCTCTCTAATCTATTCTGCTCTCCACCATACTGAATGACTAACCACTCCAGAGTTTTCTAACCCGTCTCCCATTTCTTTGACTTTGCAAAAGACAATCTCTCTTCCTAAAAGTCTCATTCATGTTTAAGCTTAAAGAGCCCCTCCTCTGGAAAGCCAACCCTCATGCTCAAGACTAGCTGAGATGCTGCCATCTTTGCTCCCTGAATTTGGTTCCTGGACCCAATTCCGTGTGTGGGGGAAAGCTTCCTCATACCAACCAGCAATTCTCAGATACCACCAGGGCGTCCAAGAATTCAACTCAACGCAACTCAGTTCTGACGCTATTTACCCAGAGATAGAATCAGATTCCACAGGTTAAGGGCTCAGCCCCACAAGACCACCCTCAACTTCAGATGCCGATCGCCAGCCCAGGTTGTCACCTGTAATTGATCCCCTCCCTGGGTTCTATTAATTTGCTAGAACAGCTCACAATACTCAGGAAACCCATTTACTCACTAGATCATCAATTTATTACAAAGGATATTAAATGATATAAATCAACAGCCAGATGAAGAGATACACAGGGTGAGGTCCTGAACAAAGGAGCCTCTGTCCTCATGGATCTTGGGACTTGATACAGTGGCACTGAGGCAGGAGATAGACGGGCCCCAGGCTGAGCAGCTAGAGTTTGTCCCCCGTGGAAGAGCTGAGCCCCGCCCACATAAAAGACAGAGACCACCTATTTCTCATTCTCAAGGTCAAGGAGACCTTCCTGAGTATACATGTGCAGAAAGCCTCCTTGGAGGTCAAAAAGGGAGCGATGTCAACCTTCCCATAGGCCTCTTCACTAGAACCCATCTTGGCTAAGAGATGTGCACGCACGCATGGGAGGATCCTGAGATAAACCAGATACGGACTCAGAACCAGGCAAAGCAAGATGATTGGCCGAAGGAAACCTGGAAGAAATGCCCCATAAAAGTGATACAAACTACCACGAGGGCGCAACTTTCTCCCTGAGTCCACCCATGTATCTATGTATCCACACGTACTCTTTTCCCTCCTAATAAACACTTTACTTGTTTCACTACTTTCCATTTCTTTGTGGAAATTCATTTTCTGCAAAGCCGAAGGGCCAGAGGCCTTGTCACTGGCCACTGTTCCTGGTGGTCTAGTGGCTCTCACTGAAGCAGACTGACTTCAGTCTCTGGCTGGGGAAATGAAATCATGCTTCAAGCCACTGCAGACCGAGGCCACTTGAGATCAGCACATGGAAGGGCTCTGGTTTCCCAACCTGGAAATTCTCAGAATCCCTGCTTTTGGGTGTTTATGGAGGCTTCATTATATAGGCATGATTTGATTAACTCATTGGCCGTTGGTGATTGTTTCAACATCTAACCCCTCTCCCCTCCCTGGAATTCAGGGGGTGGGACTGAGACTTCCAATGCTCTATTCACAGTTGGTTCCCTTGGCAACTAGCCTCCAACCTCAGGTGCTTTCCAAAAGTCACCTTCATGACATAAACCCAGCTGTGGAAAGGGCCTTGTTATGAATAACAAAACACCCATTTCACTTTTATGGCTCTGAAGTGTTTTCAGGAACTGAGGACAAGAGACCAAATATGATAATAAAAGATGCTCTTGTTGCTCTTATCATTCAGGAAATTCCAAGGGTTTTGGGAGCTGTGAGCCAGGAACTGTGGATGAAAACCAAACACATATGAGAAATATATTTTGGTCATCTGAATGACCAAATAAGTGTATTTCTCACAAACCACAATACCACACTCCCATGGCACCTTGTGTTTCCCTTATCATAGCTCTTCTTATACCATAATAAAATTATTGGCTGTCTTGTTTATTCCTCCCAATGGAGTATGCGTATCAATAGAGTCGGGACTGTGTCTTTCAAATTCTCCGCTTATATCCCAAGTACCAAGCACAGGACCTGGCACAGAGAAAGTTTGCAATATTTATTCGTTGAGTAAATGATTGAATAAATGAGACCCAGCAGCCTCTGAGCTTGGACCTTGACCTCATCCTCTGTAACACCCACAGTAAGGTGAGAAGGGGCTCAGGGCTTGTGCTGTGTGCCAAGGTGTGCCAGGCTGAATCAGGGGTCCCTGCAAGCCTCGGATTTACGCCTCCCAGATCACATAAATCATCAGCGGCAATCTGGCTCCCAAGATGGGGAACCTCCTAAGCTCAGAGCTCTCTGCAAAGGAGCCACTGGAATTAGGCATAAATCCACTTCTTGATTGAATAAGCAAACACCCCACTGCTCACAATGATTTACTAAATTACAGTGAACAATGGTAGGCTTGGGAGATGCAAGCGTGGACCTGCTTAGCAAGCAGACCTCCTCTAACCATATGGCTTCCTCTGCCTCTGCCCCTCTATGGTACCACCTGTGACTTCTCTCCACCTGCTCGGTACAATCAACGTTCATGGAGTCCCCACATCTTGCCAGGTTAGGTGCTTACACATGTATTAGCTCATGTAAGTAAGTTTAATCTATCCAACAACCCCAGAAATTTGGTATCATTTTTTTCTCCCATTTTTCAGGTGAGGGAACTGAGGTTCAGAGAGGTTAAGAAACACCCAGTATCATACAGCTAGTAAGAGGCACAGTTGAGATTCAACCTGCAAAATATCCGTCAACAAGCCCAAGAATAAGTCTACTGCAGACCAGATTCTCTGTTGTAGTGTTTCTTCTTTTCGTCCATAAATACCTCTTTCCGCTTCCTTTTTTTATGCTTTTTCTTTTACTTTTTTTTTCCAGCTTTACTGAAGTGTCATTGCTATACAAAACACTGCATATAATTAATGTGTACATTTTGAAGAGTTTGGACATATATACAGTGGTGTTACCAATACCACAGTCAAGGTAATAAAAATATCCATCACCTCCCAAAGTTCCCTTGTTTGGGTTGTCTGTTTGTTTTTGGTGGTAAGAACACTTAAAATGAGATCTACCTCCAACACATTTTTAAACGCACAGTACCCTATTATTAACTATCTGCACTATGTTGTACAGCAGATCTCTGGAACTTTCCCATCTGTATAACTATAACTTTATATCCTTTGAACAATAACCTCCCATATTCCCTCCCCTATCCCCCCATAACCACCATTCTATTGGCTACTTCTTAATGTTAGATTATTTTAGATGTCTTATATAAGAGGAATCATGCAGTATCTGTCCTTCTGTGACTGACTTATTTCACTTAGCGTGATGTCTTCCAGGTCCATCATGTTGTTGTTTTTCTTTCTCTTCTACCTGCATGAGTCAGGATAGGGTAGGGTATGCTGAAGTGACAATACCGCATATCTCAATGGCTTAATAGAACAGAAGCTTTTCTGTTTTTTGTTCAACCTCCACATTTAATATAGTCAAGCTCCAAGTCTTTACTCCTCATAGACACTCAGGCACTTAGGCTGACAGTCTCTGCCCTTCTGTAGGGCATCGTTTGGAACGCAGGGTCATCTTGATCACTTGACAGGAAAATAGAGAGAATGGAAAGTTTAGCACGGGCGATTGATGGCTTTGACTGAGAGGTCCACCTGACCCTTCTGCTTCCAAGCCACTTGATAGGACATAATTAGTCATGTGGTCCCACATCCCCACAACAAGATTCAGAAGTACAGTCTTCCATGTGTTCTAAAGGATATAACATTTTATTGATGAGTACTGCACCACAGGCTTCTCCCCCTCTTCTTGTTCTCATTCACTTACAGAGGTGAAACCAAGCACACATGATCCCTGCACTCAGGAAGCTTACTTTATGATTAGGGACACATATATTAATTCAATAAGTGTGCAAGTAAACCAGTGTCCAGTTCTGTGAAAGATAAACGAACGGCTTTATGAAAATCTATAACAGAAGTGTGATCTAATCTGGCAATAAGGGAAAGCTTTTGTTCAAGTGAAATTTTTGATGGCAAGCCACAGAATCCAACTCTGGCCAAATTAAATAGAGAAGGAATGTAATCAGAGGCTATTGGGTAGATCACAGAAGTGAATCTACACAAGCCCTGATTCTTTCAATTTGAAATCTGGGACACGTACTTTTGTTTGGCGAAATAATGTCTCTTTTGTGGCTCAAAGAAATTCTGGAAACAAAAGTATCTGGCTTCTACAGATGCCAAAAAAGAGTGACAAGTGTCCATTGCAGCTACTCTGAGAAAGTAATAGTGGAGCTGAGATTTAAGGGAATAACAGGATCTAACAAAAGGAATAGGAAAGGGAGCAATAATCGTATACTTTCCTGTTCCCATCTAAAAAATACAATTACATACAAAAGTAGAGAAGATAATATAAAGAAACTCCATGTACCCATCACTTTGCTTCAACAATAATGAACCCCACATGGTTTCATTTATACCCTCATCCACTTTTCCCTGCCTATGTATAATTATAATATACCTACATATCCCAGACACCATGCAAATAGTTTATTTGTATATATATTATTTATTTTGATACCTTTATTGGAGTATAATTGCTTTACAGTGTTGTGTTAGTTTCTGCTGTACAGCAAAGTGAATCAGCTATATGTATACATATATCCCCATATCCCCTCCCTCTTGAGCCTCCCTCCCACCCTCCCGATCCCACCCTTCTACGTCATCACAATGTATATACAGTTATTAAAAAATAACAACTTATTTAGGAAAACAACATAACCCTGATGCAATTATCACACCTAAATATACAATAATTATTTGTTATCACCAAATACCCAAGTAGCATTTACATTTCCTTGATTGTCTCAAAAATTGTTATTCAGTGCAATTGATCTGACTCCAAATGAAGTCCATATCTTGTGACTGATGGACATGTCTCTTATCTCTCTTTTAAGATGTGGGTCTATCCTCTATATATTTTCCTTGTAATTGATAAGAAGGCATTGACACAAAGTCAGATATAGGCATAGATACGAAAATTACCTAGACATAGTTATAGGCAAAAACATAAATATAGACAGCTAGAAAAAAAACTGAGTCACATGTTCCCATAGTTTGAATTATGCCAATTGTTCCTCTATCTCTTGTATTTCCTATAAATTTGTGTAGACCCAGATGCTTGATCAGATTCAATTTCAAGTTTTTGGAAGTACACATCATGGGAGATGTGTACTTCCATTAGAAGGCACGTCATTTTTGGTTGTCTTCATTTTTATCACGCCATTGCTAATCAATGACTAGACCAATTATTTCATTAGGGATTGCAAAATGGTGATGTTTGTGTTATACTATATCTTCTTTGTTCATTAGGCGGGATGCAGAGTTAATATAGGAAATTCAGGATAAATGCTTAATTCTTCCCTTTATTTACCAGTTTTCAAGACAATGAATTGGTTCTTCAGCATTTTCCAATAGTAAACAATAGGTGGTTTATTTTTTTAGAATCATCATGAACTCATGAATTTAAAAATACTTGATGCAATTTAATTTATTGAAGTTAGGATCCTTGTTTTTTTGCTCTAGTGGTCCCATTTTTGGCCAGAGGGATCTTATCATGTCGGCTTCTGAGTCCTTGTCTCAACCCTACAACTCTCTGATAGCTCTCTTGCTTTCTAGAAAAACAATATATTTCAGGTTTATATTGCACATTTTCTACCATACTCCTGGATTTAGCTATTTTGCCCATCAGCCTTGGCTGCTCTGAGTGAGAAATGGTATTTAGAGATAATAATATGAGCAGTAGAAGTATTCATTGCCAATGAGTTGGTCATTGTTTCTAGGCCTTTTCAGTGGGCTCCCTTCATACTTATTCATCCTCTTCTTCCAGACCTTCTTGACATCAAAGACCATGAGCTTTTACCACTATGAAAGCAGCTCTTTTGCCCCTTTCCCATTTGCCCATTTCTGTTCCCCTGTAACCTTAAAAGAACCTAATTATAGGAATGAGATCACTAGGCAATTTAACCTAACTCTTGACTTATGCTGTCCTGAATGCACACCATGCCTCGTCTAACCTGTTGATTCTTTTCCCAGAAAAAATAAAGTAAGAATGAAGAATGAAGTAGTTAGAGAATGCTTAGCCCTCTACCCTCAACAGCCCCCTAAGGAATCCTGCAGGCAGATCACCCAGGCAAGGTAACATCAGAAGAGAGAGTCAGCCAGTCTGCGTGCAGTGGAGATTGGTGCAGGACCGAACTTCTTGCCTCCGTGACTCACTGAGATTCTTCCCCCCATTTTTTTCCTTTAAAAAGTGTCATGGCTGAGCAGAATCTTGGGAATTGGTCTCTGGACACAAGCCTACCTTCTCCCCAGATTGCCAGCCTTTCTGATTGAAGCATCTTTCCTTTCTACTGCATTTGCCTCTTGAATTATTGGCTTTTGAGCGGTGAGCAGACAAACCTGGGTTCAGTAACAACTGCTTGTTGCTGGAGTCTAAGCAACAGTCAGTAGCAAATGTAAAGGCTGGTGGTGAAGACATTGCAGGTGGCCAACCATCGAAAGCAGACCCCCCCGCTTCCCCGGCCAAAGAATTCATTCCTCTTGAGTTGACAAGAAGTTTGAGCACAGTGTCCTTCTTCTACCAAGCAGGGGGCTGGGGGGAGAGCCAGGAAAAGCCTCAAGTCCCTGGTTGGGAAGTAAGTCATTCCTCAGCTCTTCTCTGCACCTCTACCTCCTGATCCAACCCTCCCTCATCACTCGCAAAGCTATTATGGCAACCTCAGAACTCTTTTTCCTGAAGTCTATAATCAAAGTTCCAGCCACCGTAGCTGTTTTAAAGTATCAGTGAGATCCTACCTCTCCTTTACACAAAACTCTCCAAAGGTTCCTCCTCTTTCCCAAAGTAAAAGCCAAAATCCTCGCAGTGACATATAGGGCTGCTCCTTGTCAGTGTCACCACCTCTCTGGGACTTGTTGGACTGCTGTATCCCAAGTGCCAGCCGTGTCGAAGACACTCAACAAACGTTTGTCTAGTGAAGAGTAAATGAGGCAGAAGTCCCTTGCAGGGCAGTACGCTGAGATTGACATGATAGGAAATGGCTCTCAATGATCCCTGCCTCCTGGCGTTCACAGCTTTGTATAATCTCTTCCCCTTGAGTGTGGGTGAGACCTGTGACTTAATTCTAACCGTTAGAATAGGGCAAGGGTGATAGAATGTATGTGATTATGTGTATATGATTATGTACTAAGATTGTAGTGTTCATCTTCCTGAGGTCTCTCTCTCACACCCTGTTGGCTTTGAATGAGCAAGTTGCCATATTGTGGGCTACCTATGTTGAGAGGCTCACGTGCCAGGAACTGAAGGCAGCCTCCAGCAATAAACTGGCTTATAATCAGTCTTATAATCATAAGGAATTGCCATATTCCAACAAAGGCAGTGCGTTGCTGATTGCAGCCCCAGCTGACACCTTGACTACAGCATTATAAGCATCGTTATGAGTGGAGGTCATAGCTAAGTCATGCCTGGCTCACAGAACTATAAGATAATAAGTGTGTGTTGCTTTCAACCACTAAATTTTTGATAATGTGGGTGCAGGAATAGAAACTAACACAAACAGGCTAATACTCATGGTCTGTTATCCATCACATGGAAGATTCTAGGTCTAAGATAGTGTATCAGTTAGCTTTTGCTGTGTAACTAGCCATTGCAATAACTCAGTGGCTTAAAACGACAGCATAGTTAGTTTATGACTCTAGCTTAACTGTGGTTTAACAGTTAACCCAAGGGTTTCTTGTGGTCTGGGCCAACAGGATCCATCTCTGCTCAACTCTCCCATGCATCTTTGGGTAGCTAGCATTCAATCATATTTTGAGCTCCTACAATGAACCAGGACTTATAATTAATTCTTCCATTTATACAAACCACTCTCTCATTCTGATGCATAATCTTTTTTATACAACTAGCACAAACATACCTAAGCCCACGCGTGCGTGCACACACGCACACATCTTATTCTTTTAGACCCCCTTATCTTTTTACATTTTCTTTCATGCTAGTCAAGTGAATCTTAAATAAAAGAAGCCTTTCAAAATTGCTACTCGCATCCAAACTAGCTCTGTGGAAGAGAAGAAAGCACTTGCCACACAAAACGTTCTGGAAACCAGGCTTCAGGGGGTAAAGGTAGGGTGTCCACTGTCGGCCACAGAGGAGTCTGTGCTATGTCCCTTTTCATGGGAATCTGAAGAAGAGATAAGATTTTAGTAGGATCTTCAACTTTTAATTTTCTCTGGAAGAATTGAAGTTCTGGTTTCCCACGAGAATTTTGTGATGGAAGTAAGTATTGGGATTACTTGAATGAATTAATTCACTCAACAGAGAGGCATTCATCCTACATGCCAGGCACTGTGCTGGGTGCTTACCGTGGGTAGTGGGCAGAGATCTGCCCTTATGATGCTTATTCTCTAGTGAAGTGAGATGGATGTTTCATAAGTCAACACATAGATGTATCAATATAAGACACTTTTAGAGTTCAGTAAGTGTTATTTTGGACATAAAGTAGGGTAAAGGGGTAGAGTGTGACAAAGGGAGACGCTAGTGTGGTTGCTTTCTATAGGGGGTTCTTTCTGTGTTTCTCAACCCTACCCAGAACCCATCTGTGAAGCAAGGCAGCCCAAGCAAGGAGACTTAGATCTCTCACGCAAGTGGGAACCATGGTGAGAAGAATGGCAAAGGTGAAACAGATACAGCTAAGACATGTGCCTAAACAAAGCCCAAAGTCACGGATCAAAATTTGGGGATGATGGGGGCTTGGGAAACAGAGGAATCCCAACAGAGATTGTCAATCCTGGCTTCCTATTGGAATCACCGGGGAACAATTTTTTTTTAACCTCTTTTTGATGTGGACCATTTTTTAAAAGTCTTTATTGAATTTGTTACACTATTGCTTCTGTTCTACGTTTTTTTGTCCATGAAGCATGTGGGATCCCAGCTCCCTGACCAGGGATCAAACCCGCACCCCCTGCACTGGAAGGTGAAGTCCTAACCACTGGACCACCAGGGAAGTCCCTCACTGGGGAACTTTAAAACATAACAATATTTGAGCTCCCGGCCCCAGTGAATCTGATGCCATTGGTCTCAAGTGGGACCAGGGCATCAGCCTGTAATAAAGGCTCCCCTGGGGATCTTAATAGGAAGCCATGGACGAGAACCACTGGGTCAAGGACCACCCCAAAGTTTTCATCTCTCTTGCTACAATCCACGTGAAATTCTGAATTCTCAGCTTGCTTCCCACACCCTTTTCTTAATTATCCTGTTGTTGATCTTGTTTCCCTGACTCCAGCAGTGACTGACTCCAGAGTTCTAGCCTCTTCTCTCAGGAAGTTGTCCCTGTCTACTGCAGCCTGATGATCCCAGCTTTCATGCATAATGTAACGCAGGAAGAATCACAGCATGAAGGAAGAATGCAAATTCTGGTGTCACAGAGGAAGAATGCAACAACGTGATGGAAAAGCCAGCAGGGGAATTCAAAAGATGCAGTGCTATAAAGAAATGTGGTATAGGGACAACAAGGCTACCTATGTCAAAGACCCTGGACTAGAGTAGCTTAATCCAGTACAGTGGTTCTCGACGTGAGATCCCCAGACCAGCAGCATCACCGTCACCTGGGAACTTGTTAGAAATACAGACTTCATACCTCTTTGAAGCTACTGAATTCGAATCTCTGTGTGGGGAAGGGGGGAGTACAGGAATCTGTGTTTTAGCCAGCCTCCGGATAATTCTCAGGCGAACCCAAGATTGAGAACCATTGTCCTAGTGGATATGCAAAATGATGGCCATGCGAACAATTAAATTATTCTTTGAGAAGCTGATGCATGTATGATGCCTGTTAAACAGATTTCCACCAACCCATCTTCAGTCTACAACCCCGTGGGTGTGACAAAGATTCTCTCCTATTTACTTGACCTATTCTCAGTTCTTCTGTTCATTCATAAGAAATTACTGAGCACTGGCTTCATCCTGAGTGCACAGTGCCTGCCCTCTCTTAGTGGGGGAGAGCTGTGAACAAATCGTGACAACACAGAGTGCAGGAGTCCATAGACCTCGACCATGTCTTTGAAGCCCAGCAAAGGGAGGAGCTGCCTGGAGCACCTACAAGATTCCCAGAGAAAGTCTGCTTGATCTGTGTCTTGCAAGGGGGCAATCATTCCCAAGACTCAGAGTGGGGCCCGGGAGCCCAGGCAGCAAAGGGCAGAGACAGAAAAGAACACTGCATCTCAAGGCACAGAAGGCCCCTCGAATGTCAAATGTGGCCAATTTCAGAAATGGAATGAGGAGGCCTGAATGCTGGGATCTGGTGTACACAAGAAAATGCTTTTAATCAAGATTCTGCTGCAGTTGAATTTTGCACAGGGAAAGTATAGACTTTTCAGTCTGGGCTCACCCTCTCCTACCATCGGATCCTTCAGTAAAACCTGTCAGTTCCTGAGATCAATATTTCTGTTTCTTCTCCTCAGCCTGTTTCCCAGTTTCTCTTATCACGATGCTTCAAACAGGGCCTGTATCTTTCTCAGCTCGCACCTGTCAGCGCTTGCTAGAGAGAGGTAAGAGTCTGTTATGGAAAGTGGGCCAAGGCCTCAGAGGTGCCTTTCTTGCAGTGTGTGTGTGCGGGGAGGGTGGCGTGCACACGTGCACAACTTTGGAGCAGAAAGAAGAGGCCATGACAATTCCAGGGACTGTCATCATGGCACATTTTAGGGCAAGAAAGCCACTTAAAAATTATCTTTCTGTTGTAAGGAAGAAAAAAAATATATATTTATATAAGAATGTTTATATATGTATAACTGAATCATTTTGCTCTACAGCAGAAATTAACACAACATTGTAAATCAATGATACTTCAATAAAAAATTAAAAAATATAAATAGTGAAGGTAAAAACAAGGAAGTGACCCCAGAGAGTTCAGTGATTTCTCAAAGTCACACAGCAATACTCATGTGGGTAGACAGCACGGAGTAATCAGATGTTCCCAAATTTAACTGCCTATTAAAAAGTCCAGGGAAGCTTTTAAAAGCAGATAGATTGTGAACACCCCTCACACTGGTGGAACTAAAAGTTTTTAGAGAATCTGTGTTTTTTATAAAGCTACCTAGATATTCTAGGAAGAGCCTAGAGCCTGAGCTCCATGATATGGGAGAAAAAGCAAAGGTCTCGGCATGTGATTTATTAGCATTATTTTCATTCCAAGTTCTTAATTCATACTGGCAAAAGCCAAAACAGGGATTTATTCTTCATGAAACTAATTCCAGGATTAACGGTTTCAGGCATGGCTGGATCCAGGCGCTTTGAATAATGTCATCTGCAATCTCTCTTCATCTCTCAGCTCTGCTTCATTCTCAGCTAGGTTCTTCCCACCAGTGGCAAAAATAGTCACTAATGTCTCAGAGTTTGCATTTTATCTTTTTAATGACTCTGGCAGAACAAGAGCATCTCTTTTACAACTCCATCAAAATTATCTGGATTATTGCCCTGCCAGTCTATGCCATGTGCCCATCCCTAAATCAACCACTGTATTGGAGAAATGCTCTGATTAGCCTGGCCTAAACCACATGCCCAACCCTGGATCCAAAAATTTGTGGAACGAGTCCTGCATGATATTCACTACGCGTGGGTCCAAATTTGGGGGCCATAAGTGCTAGAAAGGGGACTAGAACTCAAGGTTCCTGAGTAGGGTCTTCCATTACAACACAAGGGGGGGCAAGATGCTTAAATATCATCTTCTATCATCATCACGTAAGACCCTGCATTAGCTCTAATGTTGTCTGAGTGATTGACTCCTGGCCCCTTTAAATAGACACAAACACACACCTCAGAAAATCCCAGCTTTAGATGCAGTCTCCTCTCCTTGTTTGAAACAGATCACTGGTGGCTCCCCACTCTCCATTCTGTCCCATGTTGCCGTTTCAGCTGGACACACTCCCAGCATCCCTTGCAGCTATGGGTGGTCATGTGACGGTAAACTAGCCACTGCTAAACTGATTGGGCAGAGGATCCCCTGATCTCTGACATCCTCCTTATGAGATGGGAGAAGGACAGAAATGGGGCAGCTGATCTGAACCACAGAGGAAGCCTCGTGTTTAGGGTGGCAATTCAACCTGCTCACCACCTGTACCCCTGGACTGTTCTGTGAGAGAGAAATGAAACTCCCTTTTGTTTAAAACACTTTAACTTTGAGTTTCTCTATTATAGCAGCTCAGCCTTATCCTAACTAATAAGCCATCCTTGTAATTCATCCAAATCGTCTCCCTTTAGCCACTTCCGACCTACTGATCTCCATTCCATCCTTCCTGGATTTTCTAATCCACTGACAGTTTCTTTATCTTAGCTCACAATGTGCCTTAGGAGCCTAGCATTGTAGGTTCATTTTCCAGATGGGAAAAATAAGGACCAAAGTCATATGACCTTTTAGTGTTGGAGTGAGGAACAGAACATAGATCCTCTGCCACCAGCTAGTTCTTGGAATTCAGAATTCATTCCTAAATAACTTCTAAATAACTTCACCTCAAGAGATGTCACGTCCATGTCTGGGACATTCTCATGAGAATGTCAGGACTCTTCAAAACACAAATAAAAATCTCTCCCTATTTAATACATGGGAAAATGAGACCCCAAGACAAAATCAGCTGATTTATCTAATGTTCCCTTTTGAGGCTTTTCCACACAGTGATTTAGAGCAAGGGGTTCATCAGCTGGGCCTAAGGGGTTTCATGAGTGAGAAAAGAAGAGAAGGAAAGAGGGGAGGAGAGGGAAGGTGAGGGAGGGAGTGGGGAGAGGAGGAGAGCAGAATAAGAGAAGGCGATTACAGATAACATTGTAGTGAAAAATCTTTGTACATATAGATTTTTTTCTTTTCTTGAATTACATCTAGACAATTTTTTGAGGACTTACATATTGGTATATATATGTGTGTACATGTGTTGTATGTATATATATATGCATGTATATGTGTATATGTTGTGTGTTTGTGTGTGTATATATATATATGTGTGTATATATATAAATATGCTTTTAACTTTACTTTCTTAAAGGAGGGTATTCATTTCTATTGCTTTTTACATATTATTTAAAATGTATTTTAGTATCCATAAGCAGTGTGTCTGTGTAAGTATGTGTGTGTGTGCGTATGTGTACACACACACACACACACACACACACACACACAGGTAAACCACAAAGGTGACTAATTGGATTATTTCCCTTCTATTGAGAAAGAACCTTTGTCTCCTATGTTTCATTACAGTTTATTTTTCCTGTCCTAATGACAATGATGATCATAAAACCCACAACAACCATAATAAATTAGATTGATTGAAAGCTTACTGACACATATTAGGTTCAATGCCAAGTTCTTTTTAGGCCTTTTTACATCCAATCAGGGAGGTACAATTATTCATTCCAGTGTAAAAATCTAGAGACTGAAGCAAATAGAAGATGAGTAACTTACCAAGTTGGCAAGGATAGAGCCAGAATAGGACCCCATATCTGAGGTGAAAGCTCCACTACGGGAAACAAAGAATAAAAACCAGAAAAAGCTTTGACCAGGTTTTTCCCAGACAGACAATTCTGCAGATGCCTAGGCCCATGTGATGCTTACCTGGAATGCTTTTATGAAGCCAGTACCTCCTCTCCCAGAGGGTACTCCCTAAGTAATTAAGGGGGTAACACATATCTTCTTCCATAATGGGGTACCCTCTGTTTGTATGCCCTGGGCATAAGCTACTTTCTTGGTTATCCCTATTCCCACTGTTTTTTATCATCTGAAGTATTGGAAGGATATAGCACAGTAGTCTTCCAATTTCAGCTATTTCTTGCATATCACCAGCATGATTTGGCATAACTGTGCACTATCTGTACTATAATAGTAATATAGCATGTTAATTAAATTATTTTATATTAATTGATATTAATACACTGTGAATGCTACTTATTGAATGCTTATCAAGTGCTAACCATGTATTAACTCACTTCGATTTGAATATAATTCTATACGGTAAGTACTACCCATGCCCACTTCTCAAATGCAGAAACTAGAGGCACAGAGAGTTTAAGTCGCTTGTCAGAGGTCACAGGGCCGGTACATGGTAGAGCCTCCCTTTTAATTTTTAGACCCAACGATAATAATCTACCTATATTTGTCCTAATCCAAATAAACTTTTTTCTTTTTGAATGACCTATCTCTCTTAGTCTCACACTAAACTCAAGATCCATGAACCACAGTTTTGATAGGTTGGTTACATATTTTTTCTAAAACACATGAAAATAAACACATAGTTATTACAATAAAAATGATCTCCATAAAGTCAGCTCACCCGCCTGCAGAAGCGTGAGTGCCCACTTTAGAAAATTCTGATGAGCAGAGAGACCCCCCAACTTTGCCTTAATATCCTGCATTGAAACCCTGACCCTTCCACCTACTGGGTGAATGAATATGGTGGTCTCTTCACCTTCTTGTACTTGAGGTTCCCTGAAGCTTTTCTTCTGTAAAATGGGAATTGGAGCACGTACCTCTGTGAGTGGGGACGAGGAGGGATAATATTTATATGAGAAACATGAAAACAGCCAATACCATGCTTAGCAGAGTGATTTTAAAAAAATACTAGCATATTTAGTACCTGTTCTGTGCCCAGAAGTAAGGAAGGTATATATATGCCTTTTGAATACACACACACACACACACATGCACGCACACACACACACACACACACACACACACACACAAACATACATTCAAATCCTCAATCTCATAACAGACCTGCAAGATACACATTGCTATTTTAAAAACAGAAAAATAGAATCTGGGAAGCTAAGAAACTCATCCATAATGACACAGCCGGTAAGTGAGGTAGTCAGGACTTGAATCTGAGTCTGCTTGTATCCAGAGATTGTATTCTTTATTATTTCCAAATTGCATTCCATTCATCCTTTATATATTTTTTCAACATCACAGATGGGCATAATTGAGCTGTGTTCCAGACACCAAACTAGGCACTGAACTGAAAATAAGAAGATATGGGGCTTCCCTGGTGGCGCAGTGGTTGAGAGTCTGCCTGCCAATGCAGGGGACACGGGTTCGTGCCCCTGTCTGGGAAAATCCCACATGCCGCGTAGCGGCGGGGCCTGTGAGCCATGGCCGCTGAGCCTGCGCGTCCAGAGCCTGTGCTCCGCAAGGGGAGAGGCCACAACAGGGAGAGGCCACAACAGTGAGAGGCCCGCGTACCGCAAAAAAAAAAAAAAAAAGAAGATATGTACTTTGCCGTTGGAGAGTGCAAAATTTGATGCCTGAGACAGAAGTTTAATCAAATAATCACAGTTCTGGGTGGTAAGTCCACAGGATGTTTTGGGGCCCAGAATTGACAGCTGGGCTATCAGAACTGGACAGAGACAGGAGCTGGGGAAACATTACTCAGGGTTCTTTTAGCTGTTTGCTTCCTAGGCTGGAAATCAGATGGTCTTTACTGGGGTGGGGAGAAAGGGCAGTTAGGGGTCTCTTCCAGCTGATGGAGGCAGGACCTAGTGCAGGTGGCGGGCGTCGGCATCACCAGCTCTGTTCCTGCTTATCATCTAACTGAGGGAAATGCATTCAGCTAATGTTATAATGCTGGTCACCTGCCTGGGGAGAAGCAGCTTCAGCCCAGAGAACAGAATGTTGCAGTCTTTCCGGTCCACTCAACAAACATTCACTGCAGGCTTCCATGAGCCTGGCCCTGTGCCGGACCTGGGGTCTCAGAGATGCTCTGGGGTCTTGGAGGAAAATGTAGCACAGCCAAAACTGAAGCTGCAGTGTTATCTGGGGTCAGGTTATAAAGGTCCTGAGTGCCAGACCGTGGAGTAGGGGGCATATCTTCTAGGTAATGGGAGCTCTGAAAGGCTGTTAAACAGAAAGAGGCAGCATCTCTATGCTTTGCAAAGACCATTCTGGGAGAATCTTGGAAAATGGAGACACATGGTTGGAAGCCCAGGGGTCAGGGAACTCAGACCTGGCAAGTTCACCTGTTTCAATACTTCCAAAAACCAACAAAGTTGGAAAGAGACCAGATTCACATTTTCTTTACTCTGAGGAAGAACTAGAAGTTGAAAAATATGGTTGGAAAAAGTCAGGTCTTTCTCCAGTTGCAAATGGTAGAGATCCAATCCCAACGGACCGCAGCCAAAAGAGACTGTCTTTGTTCATGTATCTAAAATGTGCAGGGATAATTCAGCCTTGGGCAAAGCATCATCTAAGGCTCAGACAATGTCTTCAGGAATCTGACTGTGTCAGCGCTATCTTCCTCTGCATTAGACCTATTTTAGGCAAACCTTTTCCTCATGTTGACGAGATGGTTGCCAGTAGCTCCAGACCCACCATTATCTCTGAACTTCCAGCAGAAAGAGGGATTCTGTTCCCTAGTGTCTCAAAGACAGCTTTCAGAACTAAGTGTCATTGGTATAGTCAGCCCACCTAAACCTAAATATTCTGGGAGAATGGGTGAAAAATGGTTACCAAAGGAAAATCAGAGTAGTGGTTTTTTGTTTGTTTGGATTTTTTGTTTACTTAAAGAAAAGAAAAATGGATCCTAAGTGAGCAAAATCAATAGATGCAACACTATAATAATGCCCATATTCTATTGATAAGATGGTTCTAAGTCAGTGATTCTCAACCAGGACAATATTGCCCATCCCCGGAGGACCTGGGGCAATGTCTGAAGATAGTTTTGGTTATCACAGTCTGGGGAGAGAGGTGTCACTAGCATTTAGAGAGTAGAGACCAAGGATGCTGCTAAACATTGAACGATGTACAGCACAGGCCCCTGCAACTCATCCAGCTCAGTAAGCTTGAGGAGTAATAGGATATTAACTAAAACTATCACTCCATGAGATAGTTATTATCGCAAAGGGGGAAAGAGTAACTTTACACTGAACAAACCTGGCAGACTCAGCCTTAACCACATGATTAAACCATTAGGGAGATGAGTAGACATCACGTGCCTCTGTGCCTTGGATTCGTGCACTGAGAAGAACACAAAGGTCCTTGGGTAGCATTTCTGCCAAAAGTGCAAAGCCTGAATCTAACCATGAGGAAACATCAAACAAACCAAAATTCGAGGACATTCTATATAATAATGGACAGGTACTCTTCAACAATGTCAATGACATGAGCCAAAAGAAAGACCGAGAAACAGTTCCCAGTGAAAAGAGACTGGATTTAATGTACAATCCAGGATTTTCTTACTGTAAAGACATTTGGCGGATAATTGATGGAATCTGACTACTAAGACTTGTACTTAAACAATATTATTGCATCAGTGTTAATTTCCTCATTTTGTAAAAGATTAAACAATAAATAAGGAGGGGAAAAAGTAAGTTGTAGAATATATACATGTGTGTGTGTATATATACGTTTGTATGTGTGTATATATATATATATATACATACACACACATATACAATTCTTTAAAAAAATACAAATGTATAGAGATAAATTTTCTAAGCACAAAATAAAGGTGAGAAGCATCAAAAAGAGTCATCCAGCCTGAAATATCAACAATGCTGAGACTGAAAAGCCCTGGGATAAGCGATAAAGTGCCTTGGAACATAGAGAGCTCCCCAGCAGGAAAGGTAACCAAGCAGAACCTGCTTGGCCATTCGTCTGGCAATGCTGCATTAAGAATTTAAGGTCTGATGAAAGGTCAGACTACATCAGAGTGTCTCATCTCTTAGCTCCTCTTTGGCATACAGGCTGCAGGGATCCTGCAGGTGGCAGGTAACATATAAGTCATAAGCCTATGCTTATTTAAACTACACGTTATCCTCTGCTCTCGCTTATACACGAATACAGATTGGTTCTTCCTCATGAAGGAAAGCATCTCACCAACCAAACTTGGGAATCACTGACTTATTTTTATAAGGCGCCTCTAGTCCTGACATATGATTATGTGAGACATTGAGGCCTTAAAAAATGAAAGCAATTTTGGGGGGACAAGCTTAACAAGGGGAGACTGCAGGCCCTTAGAATTCATTCACTTATTTATTCATATATTCCTTCAGCAAAAAGTTTAGCAAGCACTATTCTAGGTGCTGGGAAAAAATAGGAAATAAGATATATTTACCCAACTCTCATGAATATCCAGGTTTGATAGGAGAAGAACACAAACAAATAGAACAGTAATTATAAAATAGCACTAGGAGTATTTTGATAAAATTGTATAGAACGTGCTCTGGAAGCACAGAGCAGTGTTTGCTGAGCCCAACTTGGGTTCAGGGAAGGCTTTCAGGGAGGTGACATTTAAGCTGAAGGATATGAAGGAGGTATCCAGGGGGAGTGAGGGAGAAGGGCCAGGCAGAGGAAGCAGCATGAGAAATGGCTTGGAGGTAAGAAAGATCCCAGTGGTAAGCCTTTGCCACCTTCCAAGTCGGCACCACCATACGCCAGGCTGGGAAGAAGAAGGTGCTGGATTTTCTAGCTCTTTGGGTGAACTGGCCAAGAATCCAGTTTGGGGCCTGACCCATCTGTCTTGATGTTTCCAGCTCTCCAGAAGTGAATAATTTCCCACTTGCTTCTGGGGTGACATTTTTCCTCCCAAACCATGATCTGTAAAATTAGACGTCTCCAGCAGCAATGTTCTCTGAAGGGAAGACTGCGTGCTCTGAGCCCAGGCTGCAAGATGTGTGTGTGTTTCTGTTTTCTGCCAGGAGAGCTGGACGGAACCCAGACACAGCAATTGCCAGAGACATTTGGGAGGAAATAGAGGGTGTGAAAGACACTGGGTTTTCATACGGGAAAGGCTTACATCTTTGATGCCTTGGGTATGAGAACATTCAGAAGGCTAGTGAGGGGTTGAACTAATAATAAAAGAGAATCCTGCATATTTAAGAATTTTAATATGGCAAACAAGACCCTTGATGATCCAGCTTCTCTTTGCTTCTTCATCCTCCTGTCATGTCACTTTCACTGCCCCCAGACACACTGAAATCCTTTTACTTCCTTTAAGCCACCATTTTCAAAGGGACTTCCTTTAAGTCCCTCATTTTCAAGCCTTACTCTCCCTGTGCCAGGAATAATGGAAGATTCTTCCTCTGTGACTTTACCAAACCAAATGTCCTCAGCTCAAACAGCCTTTTCTGGCCTAGCCTACCTCTCAAAAGGATATTATGTTTTATATGTTCATCTGTAGTACACTTACTTATCCCAGTGCCATCTTTATTATATAGCACCACAATGGCTTTTAAATTTGTCCATCTATCCTTGTATGTGTAACTTGCTCTCCACACATATCTGGCAAGTAATAGAGTGCCTTATATACACTTCCAATAAATATTTGATGAATAAATGAGTGATTGAATTAGATGTGGAAGAAAATTTAGAGCTGATGAAAAGCACACCCTCATCTTCCACAGGAGAAACTGAAGTCTTGGAGGTAGTAAGTGAAAACCAGGATTCGGTGTCAGCCTTCCTTGTTTCCACCAAGGCCAGGCCAATTTCCACTGCAAAACTCTAAATTGGGTATGAGATAAGTGCCCCCAGGGAATTACCACTTTTTGTTTGTTTGTTTGTTTTACTTTTGGGAGCAAGGGGCAGGGCAGTGTCTAATAATGGAAATTTGAGGCCGAGGCTGGGTAATAAAGACCTGAATAATTTACCGTGGGTGCACCGGTATGGAACCTTCCTTCGAGGACCAGGCATCTAGCTCTCTGCCTCTGTTGGCCTTTGACATTCATGACCCTACCATCCCCACTCGATCCCGAATAGGAGCCCCAGTGACTCCACCCATGAGATCCACCCTCCTCCCTAGGGACAGAAACCACTGGCAGTGTCAGCACTTGGCTTTTCCATCTAGAATCCCTCACCTTCCCTCACCTTAGACCCTACTTTTTATGCCTAGAAATCTGGACATGGGGCAGTAGGAATGTCTATGTAAAGCCTCCTTTCTAAAACAGAAATAAACAGGAATTGCATTAGTGTTTTGCAGAGAAACAGAATCAATTGGATATATATGTATATATTTATTTACGTATATAAACTATATACACATATTTTATATAGACATACTATATAAAGACATACATAGATACATATAAAGAAGATAGATTAATCATTTGATCGATTGATTACAAAGGCTGAGAAGTCCATACCCAAGAGAGCCAATGGTATCGTTCCAAGTCCAAGTGCCTGAGAAGCAGGAGAGCTTCTTCTGGCATAAAGTTCAGTCTGAGTCTGATCTTGTGTTTCCCAAGGCAGAAGACCAGCCTTGTGCCAGCCCCAATATAAGCAGAGAAATGTATATTATAAATTTAACAATTGCTTATAAAGGAGCTCAGCCTAGTTGGATAAGATGAACTGGGCTGGGCAGTAACTTTGGGAGATACAGAGAAAAAGCCCATTGAAAACTAGACGGAGGAGTCTAGCTGACCCAATCCACACTAAAGGGCCACGCAGTGCAGGTTCTTTAGCACCAGATGCCAAGGGACCGTGAGTGGCAGTGACGGGCATCCATTCTGGGCTAAAGCGATTCACGGTTGCTGTGTATCCTCAATACGTCCCTTTCCTTCATGTAGTATATTTGTGGCCTACATTTTACACATGGTGTCGCTACATAATAGTGGAGGATCACCTGACCCACATTACATTTCCCTCCACAATTTGTTATAAAATATTTCAAAAATACAGAAAGTTTGGAAGAATTGTACAGTGAACACCCATATACCTATCATTAACATCTTATTATACTTACTTTATCACACATATCAATCCTCTATCATCATTTAATCCATCCATCACCTATCTGTTTTTTGAAACTGCATCTGATTTAATAAGAACAATTAATAAACCTCGGTGGGGCTGAGCCACTGAGATTTCACGTTTTTCTGTCGCATCATTCAACCTCAATTATTCTGACTACTACACATGATCCATTCCTGAAATCAACCATTTTCTGAAGAGTTTAGATACTCAACAAGCTATGGAAGTTTCTCAGAGATGGATGTCCAGCCTGATCTAGCTGTATCTAAAAGAATGGACAGAATTTAACAGGTAGGAAAGTAGGAAGCTCTATATATCCATGGTCCTTGCAAATAAGGTCTAAGGGGTAAGGAAACTTTTCTGCATGAGGGCTAATCAAGCAAAAAGAATAATAAATACATTTATCAAAAGAAATTATTTCATGGTATAAGAAAATTCAGTGTAAATCTCCTTTATCATTTGTTTAGCCCTCCCCCTATCTTTGAAAGGTTTTTATACTCATTTTGCCATGAAAATGTTTTTATTGAGGTAAAATTCACATAACACACAATTAATCTTTTTAAAGTGTGGAATTCAGGAGTACTTAGTGTGTTCACAATGTTGTGCAACCAACAGCTTTCTCTACTTTCAAAATATGTTCATCACCCATAAAAAATCCTATATTCATTAATTACTTCTCACTCTCCCCTCCCCTTCACCCTGGTAACTTCTAAGCTGCTTTTTCTCTGTGGCTTTGCCTAAGAGTTTAATACCTAGAATCTGTAAAGAACTGTTACAACTCAGCAACAAAAAGACAAACAATCCAGTTTTTTAAATGGGAAAACAACTTGAATAGACATTTCTCCAAAGACATACAAATGGCCAACAAGCACATGCAAAGATGTGCAGCATCATTGATTAAGGAAACACAAACCATGGTGAGATACAACATCACACCCCCTACAATGTCTTTAATTTAAAAAAAAAAAAAGAAAAATAAGAAGTGTTTATGAAGATATGGAGAAATAAAAACTTTTGTACATTGCTGGTGGGAATATAAAATGGTGCAGCTACTGTAGAAAACAGTTTGGCAGCTCCTCAAAACATCAAACATAGGTTTACTATGTGACGCAACACTTCCGCTCCTAAGTATAGACTCAGGAGAAATGAAAATATATGTCCACACAGAAACTTGCACATGAATTTTTATAGTAACATTATTCATAATAACCAAACTGTGGAAACAACCCAAATGTCCATCAATGGATGGATGGATGGATGGATAAACAAATTATTGAATGTTTTCTTTTTCTTTTTCTTTTTTTTTTTTTTTGTGGTACGCGGGCCTCTCACTGCTGTGGCCTCTCCCGTTGCGGAGCACAGGCTCTGGACGCACAGGCTCAGCGGCCATGGCTCACAGGCCCAGCCGCTCCGCGGCATGTGGGATCTTCCCGGACCGGGGCACGAACCCGTGTCCCCTGCATCGGCAGGCGGACTCTCAACCACTGCGCCACCAGGGAAGCCCGAATATTTTCATTTTTAAAGATAAATCTCAGAAGCTGTTTTTCTTTTATTTATCTTCCCTTGACTGACTCTGTGATTCTCAGATACTTAACTGCAGAATAAGGTTTGTTCCACCATAACTTTCAATATTGCATTATTTTGAAGTAAAGTATATATTTCCAATTGCAAGTAAAGCAAATAGCAATGCTTTTAACACTCACAAAGATGTACTCCTCAATACACGTTCATTGAAATTTCCTTTCATTCGTTACATATCTATTATTGGTATTAACCATAAGAACATATTGAGAAAATAACCCTCATCAGTCTTCCTATATCAGAACAGAATCACTCTTTGCTTTTCCCAGTAGATTTTTAAATTATAAGATGGAACTTAGAGACCACCAATCCGTGTATATCTGAGACTTAGTTATGCTTCTCAGGTCCTGCATAATCTAGTGCCTTACTAGACTACAAACGAGTCTATAAACCAGTCTATAAACTCATCTTGTTTCTCTCTACCCCTTGATCAAAATACTCCAGTCACTCTGGGTTCCTGGGTTAATACAAGCTCAATTTCAAGTCCTTTGCATCTGCCAGCAATATTTTTCCTCTTGCAAGTTCCATGGTTTCCTTTCTTTATTCAGGTGTCAGCTCACTTTTGAAGTCAAGGAATCCTTCCCTGACTGCCTTCTCTGCTGTGGCCTCCAATCTGGTTCACTTTCTTTCACATTCTTATGTTTAATTCCTTATAAGAAATTTGGCACTCTCTCCAGTTACCTTGTATATTCATTTGTTTCCTTTATTTTATACCTCTCCATAATAGAATGCGTGTTCCATGGGGACAACAAACTCCTTTCACTGGTCTATCCTCAGTGTCATAATAGTTTCTGCCATACAGTGAGCTCCCAATAAATATTTGTTTAATCAGTGAGATAATTAGGCTACCACTCCTAATTCTAGAAGGCTTTTCAAAAGAGATGACATTTGATCTGAGCCTTTACAGTAGAGTAGAATTTGTTGTATATGAACAATTGCAGAATCCAGAGAAAACCATAATTTGAAAGGATACATGCATCCCAGTGTTCATTGAAGCACTATTTACAATAGCCAGGACATGGAAGCAACCTAAATGTCCATCGACAGAGGAGTGGATAAAGAAGATGTGATACGTATACACAATGGGATATTACTTAGTCATAAAAAGAATGAAATAATGTCATTTGCAGTGACATGGATGGGCCTAAAAATTGTCATACTGAGTGAAGTAAGTCAGACAAAGAAAGACAAATATCATATGATATTGCTTATATGTGGAATATAAAAAATGGTAAAAATGAACCTATTTACAAGACAGAAATAGAATCACAGATGTAGAAAACAAGCTCATGGTTACCAAGGAGAAAAGGGAGGGAGGGATAAATTGGGAGGCTGGGATTGACATATACACACTATTATATATAAAATAGATAACTAATAAGAACCTACTGTATAGCACAGGGAACTCCATTCAATACTCTGTAATGACCTATATGGGAATAGAATCTAAAAAAGAGTGGATATATGTACAGTATACGTATAATTGATTCACTTTGCTGTACAGCAGAAACTAACACAGCAGTGTAAATCAACTGTACTCCAATAAAAATTAATTTATTAAAAAAAAAGAACAATTGCAAAGACCCAGAGGAGGAAATGAACATTGATGGGTGTGTGGAGAGGCACTCTCTCCAACCACCTTTAGTATAACAATTACTATGTGCCAAGCAGTGTGCTAAGTGCTTTACCAACATCACCTCATTTAATCCTCATAACAATCTTACAAATATGGCAATATTGTCATTATATTTTCTAAATGAAACAAATTCTCAGATTGAAAAAAGCACTTGAATAAAGGATCCAGTGGTTATGTGTTGGGGTGCTCTTAGGTACTGTGCCTTACTGATGTAGTGAGTAGGAGGAGTGGGAGATAACTGGAAAGTAGGGGGAATTCGTGGTTGAAGTCTTCGTACTCCAAGATAAGAAATCTGGATCCATTTCTATCAGGAATTAGGGATCCTTCTAAGGTAAGGGAAACATAACCAGATTTGCGTATTAGTCATATCACTGTCCAGTGTGAAGACGGATGTGAGGGGGCAGAGATAAAGTTAAGACGTAAAGAAATTAGAAAGTTTAGGAGAGAAAGAAGATCGTTTTGTCCAAAATAGTGGTAGTGGAGGTACAGAGGAGAGCAGGGATTTCTGTGATTTGGGGGAGAGGGTTTAGACCCATGAAGAGGGTTCAATAGCTAGTTGGATAAATAGGGAAATGATCTCCCTAAGAGGGAAAAATAAAGATGCTCAGCCTCTAAGAATCAGACTTTAGCACACAGCTGGAGTAGTACATGCAGGTCTAGTTACTCTCTCTTCGTGAAAGGCAGAGCCAAGCTGTCACAGGTCCAGAGGAGTCTGCCAGCCCTGTTATTTCAACTCAGTGAGAGGAGCCATACACCCCTTTGCTCAAGACACACTCCGTCCTCTGCCTCACTTCCCACACTAATTAGTCATAGCGTCCAGCCTCTTCTCCCTCCACCTAAATCTCCTAAATCCTTCTACACATCACAGTTTCCATGCCACCGCCATAGACGGACACGATCGCCTCCTGCCCAGACAGAGGGGTTCTCGCATCCTCTCTTGATGCACTTGAAATGAATGCCTTTCAAGAGTTTCCAAATGTTCTTACCTCAGATCCATAAGATGATAAACAAGGACCTGCATGATCTCTGCATTTAACTCTGCCTACCTCTCCAGCTAATCTTGATTTTTGTATATTTTGGTAGAATTTCAAATTTATAGAAAAGTTGTATGAACGCCCATATTTTCACTTAGATTGATCACTTATTTCCATTTTGCCCTATTTGAATTACATTTTCTCTAGATAGATAGATGATAGCTAGCTAGCTAGCTAGATAGGTGTTAGACAATATAGAATTATTTTTTCTGAGAAATGGTGTGCTTTTTCAGTGTGTATCTCTCAGAACAAAAGCATTCTCTTACATGTCCAGTTATCAAAATCAAACATTTTAACACTGCAATACAATACTATTGTATTGTATTGTATTGTATACAATACAACACTGCAATGCAATACTATTATCTAATCCTCAGCCATATGCAAAATTTGTCAATTCTCCCAATATATCCTTTTAAGCTATTTTTATTTTCTAGTCCAGGATCTAATCCAGAATAAGGCATGGGATTCAGTTGTCATGTCTTTTATTGTCTCTTTTAATCAAGAACAGTTCCATGCCTTTGTCTTTTTCTATCTTGACATTTTTGAAGCCTGCAGGTCAGTTATTTTGTAGCATGTCCTTGATTTTGAGTTTGCCTGATGTCTCCTCATGACTGGATCTGAGTTAAGAATTTTTTCAGAACTCTGCAGAAGTGTTGTGTTTTTCTCAGTACATCATATCATCAGGAGGCCCGTCATGTCAGGCTGCCCCAGTATCTGCAATGCTAACATCGATCAACTGGTTAAATTTGTATCACTAAGTTTCTCTACCTATAAAGTTTCTATTTTCCCCTTTTTTAAATTAATAAGCATCTTGTGAGAAAGTATATAAATATCGCATGTCTCATCAAATTTTAGCCACAAATTTTATAATTCATTGATAATCTTCTAACGTCATCATTCCTTCTATATTTATTAGTTGTATTTTCTGTAAGGAGGAGCTGCCCTTTCTTCTAGTGTTTATTTAGATATTTATTCATCAACTTATGACAGAGATGATTCACTGATTTTTATTTCATTTGATGGATTAGAATCCATTTCTATCATCATTTATCTTGATGATCAAATTGTCCCTTATTTGGCCAGGGGGTGGCCGTTTATTTATTTATTTATTCATTCATTTATTTTATTGAAGTATAGTTGATTTACAATGTTGTGTTAGTTTCAGGTATACAGCACAATGATTCAGATATATATATATATATATATATATATATATATATATATATAGTTTTCCAGATTATTTTCCCTTATACGTTATTACAAAATATTTAGTATAGTTCCCTGTGCTATACAGTAGGTCCTTTTTGGTTATCTATTTTATATATAGTATATGTTAACATATGTGTATATGTTAATCCTAACTCCCCTTTGGTAATACTCCTGGGCATATATCCAGAGAAAACGCTAATTTGAAGAAACATATGCACCCCAAAGTTCATAACAGCACTGTTTACAATAGCCAAGACATGGAAGCAACCTAAATGTCCACTGACAGGTGAAATGGATAAAGAATATGCGGTACATATATATATAATGGAATATTACTCAGCCATAAAAATGAATGAAATAATGCCATTTGTGGTAACATGAACGGACCTAGAGATTATTATACTAAGTGAAGTAAGCCAGACAAAGATAAATATAATATGATATCGCTTATATGTTGAATCTAAAAAAAAAGATACAAATGAACTTATTTAGAAAATAGAAATAGACCTACAGATATAGGAGGTGGCCCTTCAGGTTGGTTCCTTGACCTTTCAATATGTCCCTATCTTTCTGAGCAAGTTATCACTTGTAAGGCACAAGATGTTCCAGCCTAGCCAATCCTATACTTCTCTCTAAGAAAATCTCTTATCCAGTCATACTGGCCTTTTTTCCATTCTTTAAGTAGTACAAGCTCTTCTTTCTGCATTAGGGCTTTGGGGCACGTTTGTCCAGCTATCTACATAGTTTTTCCTCCCATATGTTTACCAGATACATAGTAAGAGTACAACAAATGTAGCTGACCAAATGAATAAAAATGTGAAATAAGGAAGCAGATTTCTATTTGAGTTCAGAAGACGAAAATATGGACGCATGAGTAGCAATTACAGTGTCAGGATTCTACTTAGTGTAACAAGGAACTTGGGAATGTATTCAAGCAGTTACTTTTGACCTTTTGCCAGTAATGTCACAGAGAGAAACCTTGCTCTATAGAAAGGAGTGGACCAGATGGGCTCTGATGTTTCTTCTGATTCTAAGAACCTGTTTCTGGTATTCTAGAAAATATTCTTGGGCAGACATTTCTAATATATCTGAGAACCCAGCATGTGGGTGGATTTCTAACCTTCCTTTTCTCCTAGCATTTTCACTAAGATTCCTGGGCAGTTTGATGATTTCAGTTGCAGATTTTCCCATCAAGGTTGTCATCAGTTAAGAGGAGTTAACAAGCATACTCAGGAAGCATTCAGTTATAGCAATTTATTCTTTCCAACTTTAGAAGGCATAATTACATGCCTTTCAACATGCAGGAGGGATCCAATCACTTTTTGCCCTAGGAATCAGGGTGGTACAGAGGAAGGGCAACTGAACTAGTGATGAACAAAGTGGGTTTGTCTTACAGATTCCACGTCTGCTGGTTAAGGTTTTGGGCTGGTTTAAGATGAGAATCCTAGCTTAACTATCCTAGAAGTGTGGGAAATTTATAATGCTCCAACTCAGTAAACCTCAATTTCCTCATCTACAAAATGGGAAAATAAAGCCTATCTATCAGGAATGCTGTAAGGATTAAGAGATAATATTGGTGAATTAATTGGCAAAGAGCAAGGCTCATAGTAAGGGCTAAATACGTAATGATTGCTATTGTTATATAAAAGACCTTAAGCAAGTTGCTTAAGCTCTTCGAATCTTACTCTCTGCATCTATTACACTGAATGATAATTACAAGTCAGCCCTCCATATCCGCGGATTCCACACCCGCGGATTCAACCAACCTCGGATCAGAACCAGCAGATAAAGAGTGCCGACTGCACTCTACCATTTTATGTAAGGGACTTGAGCATCTCCAGATTTTGGTGTCCACAGGGGTCGTGGAACCAATTCCTCGTGGACACACAGGAACAACTTATCTTACAGGGTTTTTTTTATTAAGTTTTCACTGCACTAGGGCATGTTTGAGTTTCGAGCATACAGACAAGTTCTAAGTAAATGCTCTGAAATTTTTGTTAAAATTTAATCTGATATATAGCGACTTATACAAGGGTTTAGAGTTTAGCAATATGATTTTTTTAATCAAATTCTCAGACCAAAGTTTGCCAAAGTTTGGCAAAATATAATTTTTTCCATGCAGCCTTTACCTTTACAAATTTGCACCAGCCAGGACTTAATTGAAAAATACCTCTTTCTATTTGGTTTCCAAAATACGAAAGTAGCTTAAAAGGCGGTGACATTTTCAAATATTTCTCGTCTCACTGAGAAAATATTTTTCAATGCAAAATGCTTTGGGCTTCTTAGTTTTACTAATGAGACTGTATGGATGACAAGAATTGCTTTGGGGACAAGTCCAGGTTGACTTGTTCTAATCAACTCCTTTTTTATTTCCTGGTCTTACTCTGTCCACACACAGTGCCCTGGATAAGTCACCAGACAACTTGCAATTAGACTTTGGGTTCTGTATAGTGTGGTTGCCGTATGTACTGCGGGTGTGAAATAGTCCTCTCCTCCTGTACATCATTTCACATGATTCATCACCCCCCTGAAATGTCCATCCTCATTGCCACTCTACTCGTGCCCGTCCTCCTGTAAAACTCCTACTCTGGTTTCAAATCCAAGCTCAAACAATTAACAGTCTCTCCATGGTTTATCAAAGTTGGAAAGGTGTTTCAAGTAACCTGTTTGAACGGGCAGGAGAGACTAGTAGAATTTCCAAGAATAGTGATAGACCTGTATTGGGAGGAGGGAAAGAGGAAAATTTTGTGTTGGGGGGGTGGCCCAAGAAAACAAACTCACCATCTACACAATGAAAGGTCAAAAAAACATCTGAAGTTGATAAAAAAAAATAATACAATGAGTGTATTACCTTAAAATACGGTAAATACCACCAAAAGAGCTAACAATGATAATGATTAAATGTGGAGACAAAAAGTGGGGGGAATGATTCAACAAAGACTCTTGCATTATCTTATACGTTTAAAAATCCATATTCCTATACTGTTCTGATATGATAAATTAAATTAAATCATTTTTCTCATGTCCCTGGGTAAGTCATTCCTGAGTGACTCTGGAATCCCCGGATACAACAACACATTGTTTATAATTATGTTTGTTTGTTTGTTTTTCGGTACACAGGCCTCTCACTGTTGTGGCCTCTCCCGTTGCGGGGCACAGGCTCCGGACGCGCAGGCTCAGCGGCCATGGCTCACGGGCCCAGCGGCCATGGCTCACGGGCCCAGCCGCTCCGCGGCACGTGGGATCTTCCCGGACCGGGGACACGGCCAGGGAAGCCCTATAATTATGTTTTTATATTTAACTCTTTTATCAAACTGTGAGTGCCTCATTGGCAGGTACTGTACCTTGGTTAACTCAGTTGCCTTAATGGGTCCAGCACATAGAAAGTACACAGGAAAAGGTTGCTGAATGAATTCCAGAGAACTGGGGTTATGAAAAGGAACTAAAACTGACATGAAGCTTTCATTTAGAAGTTAATTAAATCATCCTATTAGTGAATATGTAATAGCAAACTGATTATAATGCTCTGATGAATAAGTACACAGTTCTAGGAAACCGTGAAACAAAGGACCTGAGTTAGGCTCGTGAGAATATAGGGGTGGTCAGGGAGGTCTTAAAGAAATAACGTCTGTGCAGAAAACTGGCATTAGTGGGTCAAAATAAATCAACTGTAGTCACTTGTAAGAAGGGAACAAAGGAATAGCCACTAATTCAGGCTTTACATTCTGCTCTTTTTGCAACTGAATGTTTTGGGACAGAAAAAAGGTGTTTTCAGCCAGATGTTTTCTGAGTTCAAGCCAGAGACAGATTCAGGAGCCAACATTTTTGGAAGAGAAAGGGGCTGTCATAGGAAACGGTGTGAAGCATTCATCGAAAGGGGTAGGGAAATGGTGTTTACTGCTCAATACGTTGTGATTTCTCCCATTAGAAAAATAAGTTTTGATGCCTCTTCTACTGCCATAGTCTGTCCTATTTCTTTGGTCTCCTTGGCAGTAAAATATATAGTGTTCTACATTTTCTATCTCTAATTCTTCTCTTCCCTTTCTCTCTTAAACTTGCTCCATAAAAACTGCTCTTTTTTAGGTCAATAGTGACCTCCAGGTTGCCGAATCCTGGGATAAATGATTCGCCTTATTAACCCTGAGCCCTCAGGAGCGCTTCACATCATCATTCTTGCTTTCTCCCAGATATCCTTTCTTCACTTGACTTTCCTGGAGTTTCTCCTATCTCATTGGTTCTCCTTCTCAGTTTCTTTTGTAGATCCTCATCTTCCTTAACCCCTTATTGCTGGAGTGCCAAGAACTCAGTCCTCGGACCTATTCTCTTCTCTAGTTACACAAACCTCTTGGGTTTCATTCAATCTCATGACTATTCCTAGTGACTCCCAGTTTTGTATTTCCAACCCAGAATTCACTCCTAATCTTCAGACACATCAATGGGGCTGCTTAATCAGTATTTCTGCTAGGATGCCCAAGAGACATCTCAAACTCACCATGTCCAAAGCTAAATGCTTAGCATACCCAAATCCTGCTGCAAACACCACCTTTCCCAGCTCCCGTGAAGGCATCTCCCACCGGTTATCAGTGTGGAGGACAATAAACGTTCATCCTTATCTAACATCCTTATCTAAACACTGATGGATTATGAACTGAAATGTAAAAGATAAAGCTATAAAATGTCTAGAACGAAACAGGAAAAAAGATCTTTGTGATCTTGTGTTAGACAAGGATGTCTTAGATAGAGCACAGGAACTCAAAATCTTATCTCTGGCAGCAATAATTTCAAGGAACCGCTTATGTTGCAATCACTCAACAAAAACACTTTCTAATTGGGGTTCCCAGAAAGCTGAATAAGCAGTTAGGGATGAGATACAAAGGGGGTATCGTCAGAAGGCTTTAAAGAAAACATCAGCCCCATCCAGATGTCCTTACCAACTTCATCCTCCCTGAAGGTAGAACTAAGACTCCTCGGGGTTAATCTTGGCTCTAGAGCTGATGTTCTTTTCACAATTATCCATTCAGTTCAATTAAACAAATACTTAAATCTGCCAGTGTAGTGCTGGTACTGTGCCAAACAGGGATGAGCAAGCATCAGAATCACCTAGAGAACTGGTTAAAACATAAATTGCTAGAGCACCTCAGACTTCCTGATAATGGAGCTCTTGGGGGGCTCCGTTTGCAATTCCAGCACGTTCCTCTGTGATACTGACGGTGTTGCTCCTAGTCTGGGGATTTCACTTTCAGATCCACTGCTCTAAGCTAAGGAATCTGGCATTAAAGGTGCAGTATTTTTAAAATGAAAAGTGCTATTTCAAGAAAAATAAACGTATATAATTTTTTTAAAAAAAGAGCTTGTGATTTCTCGTTCGACCAGTGGTGTGCTCGAGCCAGCTTCTGCTGGCTTGCAAGAGCTGATCTGTGGCTTGAAATCCACTATGATGGGAATAGTTCCACCAGAGAAACTGACAAACTCTATAAATGAGGAGTCATTTTTATTTCCTAGAGAGCTCCTTGTTGACATTGACCAACATGCTGTTGAATCAGACACACCTATCCAAGTTCAAATGCTAGTTTTCCTGTACCTGTTAATATGTGAACCCTTTAGCAAGGCACTTAACATCACTAAGCCTCAGTTTCCCCATCTGCAAACAGGCGCGCCTACCTCTACAGGATTGTTGTAAAGATTAGCTGATAATAACATTAAGCATTTAGTACATGGCACATTTTCTGTGCCCATAATGGAGCTATTATTTTATTATTAGTGAGCAGACTGCATTGTAAATGCACAACGGAGATACAGTCTGACACATGCCCCCTTAGGAGGATTGGCCGAGTGACATCAGGGTGGTACAAAAGAAGGCTCTAACTTCCAGATCGGAAGGGGATGGTCAGGGACATCTTCCTTTATCATTTCTTTAGAATCCAGCAGGATGCATGTATGGGGGAGGGGGAAGGGAGGGACCCAAGAGCCTGGCTATCATAGAGGAACCTTATGAAATTAGATAGTTAGACTTGATTCCTACACAGTGAAATCCAGGTTCTGCACATCATTAAATAAGTGTCAGCTTCAGTTTGTCATCCTTGATCACATCGAGAGCCCTGTTCCTGTTAGCCTAGACTTCATAGCTGATTGCTGTGGCATTGCGGCTGTCTGCTGAAGGCTTTAATAATGAAAAGGAGTGGGGTTTATGCAATACTTTACAGTTTGCACAGAATTTTTGCTTTCGTATCTTATTTCATTTTCACAAACAATATGATGAGAAATATAGGTTTATTTGTTCATTTGCCTATTTATTCAGAGACTATTCCCTTGGTGCCCACACTGTGCCAGACACTATAAAGAACACTTAAGATACTGTAGAACACAACAGATAGGGTCCTTGCACTCACGGAAAGTGTGGATTTAACCCACTCGTCCTTCGTTTCCTAGTTTAATTACTATTGGGAAAATAAAATGTGAGCTCATAATTAGGAAACTCATGTGTCTGAGAAAGTGACGTTTACCCTGATACCTAAAAGGATGAAGGGGAATTAGCCAATGATGTTGGGTAGGAGATAAGGAAGAGGACCCCATGCTCGGGGAGAACTTTGTACCAAGGAAGCAGCAGAAACTGGGGCTGTCAATGATGTAAAAAAAAAAAGGGCAGTGTGGCTAGAGATCAGGAAGCAAAAGGGAAATGCATGGCATGCGGCTGAGAAAAGCGCCACGGTATGATTACACAGGGCCTTACAAGGCAGGCTAAGGATCTGGGTCTTTTTCCTAAGAGAATTAAAGATTCTAAGCAGGGAAGTGACATGATCAGATTTGCATCTTTTAAAACTCTCTGTAGAAAAGGGAAACATCTGAGACAAAGACTGGAAGGATATTCTGCAAGACTTGTTGATTCTTTGGAGGTAGACGGTGAGAGAGAGGGTAAGGTCGAAGACGAGTCTTGGGTTTTAGATGTGAAAGTCTGGGTGGGCGGGATGCTCTATTATGGAGATTAACACTGGGGAAGATCAGCTTGGGAAACTGGAGGTGCTGAGGGGGAACTGGGACCATGTGAGATATCTAGGTGGTGACCTCAAGCCATCAGAGATATCTGGGAATGGACCTCAGAGGAAAGATCTGGGCTAGAATGATAAACGTCCAGAGTTTATCAGCAAATATTTGGGGGGGGGGCAAAAAGTTCGTTCGGGTTCTCCACACCATCTTATGGAAAAACCCAAACTAAACTTCTGGCTAACCCAATAGATGACAGTTAAAGCCATGGATGTAAATGCTCTCAACTGGGGGCAGGGAGGCCGTGGGAAGAAACAGGGTCTGGGATGCTGCCCTAAGTAATGACAATGAAAGAACTGGACAAGGAGAGTCAGGGAAGACAGAGGAACATGGTGGGGAGTGTGATGAGAAATAAGCCAAAGAAAGACAATTTTTTCTAGAAAAAGAAAGTGGTCAGTAGTCCATATCAGCTAAGCTGTAAGCAGTAAGTGAAGCCAGGAATGGAAAGAGCTCCTTGGACCTATAGCCAGACAGAGTAATTAGTGACCTCAGGGAGGAATCTTCTGGGGGATTGCGGAAGGCAGCGTCCAGATTGGAGGAGGTGGGTGGCAAATGAAGGTGAAGGAGGGGAGTCAGTGAATTTACTGAGACTTTTCCTGTGAGTTGTCGCCGTGAAGAGGAAGCAAGAGAAATTTAGCTGCTAGAGTGAGATTTAGGAGACATTTTTGTCTTACGTTTCCATTTTGTGCCCGTTACGATGCCTTTCTGCATCTGTATCAAGTAACAATGGCAAATTGATCATTCAGTGAATTGAATTTCTTTTTTCTTTACAGTTTGATATGAGGCTAATTTCAGTAAATTGACCTAGAGCCAAATTCAGAAGTCCATGTCAATAAAAAACATCAACTTTTGAGTACTTTCTACATGGCAGGCTCCCTCCTGGGTCAGTAGTACTCTATGTTGCCACATTTAACTCCTCACAAATCACTGGCAAATAGGTGGTTTTCGTCTCAATTTACCAGCCAGGAGACCGAGGCACAGGAAGGGTCTGTAACTTGCCTAAGGTCACCCAGCTGGTAAGGGATGGAGTCTGAATTCAAGTTGGACCTGCCTGGCACCAAGGCCAGGGCTCTTCATTGCCAAGCCTGGGCTTGCTTCCAGCGCATGGGAAAGGTCTGGAATACCACACCAAAAACGGTCATCCTTAACTGTAAGCAGCAAGGAACTCCTTTAGATCCTAGAGTGAGAGTGTGATCTTAGAAAGCCATTATTTAAGGCTTTTCTCAGATACCTGGGAAGGGTGGGCTTATATTGGGGAGGTCTTCCTTCTTCTTCTCACCTTGACTTAAATATACTATTTCATCTCTCAGATTTCAGTGTAATTGTCTCTTTGTCACTAAGGGGGAGATTTCCCTTTATGGATGTGGGGTTCCATAGCTCCGTGCCTCACTTCTTTTCAGCACTCACAGTTTTCATGGGATGTTGGGATGAGTAACATCTACCCTCTCCACCCCCGTTAGAAGGTGCGATGTATGAAGTCAGGAACCGGGAAGCCTTCCTTTGCTCTAGCACATTACACAGTCCTTGGAACATATTAGTGCTCAATAAACGTTTGTTGAATTAACATGTTGTGGGAGCATCTCACCAGGGTCTCGGATGGGATTGTAGCTCCATCACAACACCTACCCTCATCCTGGATACCCTACAATGCTGAGAGTGCAGGATGTGAGTTCCCTGGGGAGCAGACAGTCACAGGGATGGAAGGGAGGAGGTTGGTTCAGGCACTTAGGTCTCGAGATCTGTCTTAGTGAATCAAAGAGGCCAAATAGCTTAGCCATGCTTTAATCCCCCTGCTGGGGACCCTGGCTGATGAAATTGGCCTCTGGATCAAAAGGACATTGAACTGGATAATAATAATCAGATATTTCTGCTCTGCTTTTTTTTTTTTTTTTTGCGGTACGCGGGCCTCTCACTGCTGCGGCCTCTCCCGTTGCGGAGCACAGGCTCCGGACGCGCAGGCTCAGCGACCATGGCTCAGGGCCCAGCCGCTCTGCGGTATGTGGGATCTTCGCGGACAGGGGCACGAGCCCGCGTCCCCTGCATCGGCAGGCGGACTCTCAACCACTGCGCCACCAGGGAAGCCCCTCTGCTCTGCTTTTTAATTGGAAGGGCCTTTGGTGTATTTGGCAGGCTATGGACAGATGTCAAATCAGGCTTGCTTGTCCATAGTTGGGTTGGGGATCAGGGGACACCATGACCAGGATGTCCGAGTCAGCTCTTCAGCCATCTTAGAATTCTCCCTGGCCCCCCATCCCCTCCCTCTGCCTTCCTCTACACATGTGCACAAGCTCATAATTATGGAGTCTTCCTCATAAATCTCTCCCTAATTCATCCTCGCTTCTCCAATCCCATTGCCTTAGTTCAGGATTTCACTCTTTCTTACCTAGGGTTTCATTTCAACCTGCCATTGGTATCACCTGCCATCCCTTCACGCAGCAGGCATGATCTTTGTCAAACACCAATCTGCTCATGTCACTCCTCTTAGAAAGCACATCAGCGGCTCTCCATTGCCCTTAGGATAGAGTGCAAGCTCTCTAGACAGGCAACAAAGTCTCCCCACAATCTAGTTTCATCAGATCCCTCCCACTCCATCTCTGACCATTTCTCTTAAGGAGGACTTTTGCTTTAGTCATGATGTACCTGGCCTCTCCTGATCGTGTACCCTGTGAATATATTCAAGTCACCATGCCTACGAAAAAGTCACTTCCTCCACCTAGAAAGCCAGGTCCACATGGTAAAGTCCTGGTGACTTTTCAGGGCTGAAATCATTTATCCCCTTTGCCCAGTCATCCCCCAAACCTTAGGATAATTCAGTTGTATTCAGCTGATAGTTAGACGATAATCCATTGTCGGTGAACCCCGTGAACCTTATGCAATGATCTCAGAGCTCTTAATACCTTCTGTTGTATTTATCTGCATGTCTGCCTCCCCACTGGACTGTGGGAAACTTGGAGAGGTTCAGGGTAATATAGCCAAGAGGTTCAGAATTCAGGCTATGGTCTCATAAAGTTCTAAGTCTAAATCCTGGTTATGTCGCAGTGTGACCCTGGGGGATTTATTTAACTCTCTGCACTTGAGATATTTTTAATCTGTAAAATGGGCACAATAGCTACCAACTTGTGTTCTTCTTATGATATGGATTGAGTACTGAATGCTTAGCAACATCAACTGATGGCTTTATCAGACAGCACATAAAGTGTAGAGAGATAATCAGATGAAAATGTTAATCAAAGACACATTTCATGTCCTTTCATCTTCTCATCTCAACAATACAGTGCTATTAAAGGAGGTATAAAATACTGGGGAATGAATGAGGTAAGCTTTCATAGGGAGATGTGGAGACCAGGAGACACACCCATTTCTTCTATCTGTACTCACAGGCTAGAATTTCACCACCCAGCTTTGAGTTCTTCTAAGCACAGAGGTTGGAAAGAGATTTGACATTTTCCTAAGCAACCATCATTGAACCCTGTCTGTGCTCCAGGTTACTGTGCTGTATGCCTTCACGTGTGAGCCAGATGTGAGCATTTCCCATTTTTAAACAAGAAAACTGATGCAGTGAAGGTAAGTCAGTAAGTAGCACTGGAAGGGCTTGAACCAAGATCTGCCTGATTCCAGGTTCCAAACTCCAACTTCTGTAGTCAGCAGCGGCAGCAGCATTATTCCCAACTAGAAAGTTCTCCCAGGTTTCCCAGGCAGCCCTGGCATTTCTTTGCAGAAAAAGATTCAGAGGATCGTCCATTATGCCAATGCTGTTGCCTTGAAACATAAATAGTCACTCACTGTGGAACTGTTTGTTATGAGGAATGTGCAGACTGGAGAGAAGTGAGACATAAAACCATTATTTCACGCAGAAAGACATTGCCAAAAGGATAGAATTACTTACTATATTAATTCTGTCCTTCAGCCCCCAGCTCATCTCTCTGCATAATGACTTAGTCACAGAATGTATTGTTGGCAACATTTGGGGACATTTCCACTATGATTTTTGAAGAAATTGAATCATCTAAGACTTCCCGTTCTATTCCCTTTCGCTCTAACTACCTCCTCTCTCTTCTGCTGGTCTGTCAACACTTCTTCCTCTACCCCACCCTATTTCACCCTATGTGCAATCCCTATTTCTTCCCACCCACCTCCTTTCCTTCTACTACTCACTCATATGCACTTCTTATTTCCCTTTCTCTTCCGCCAAACCCCTCTGTCAACCCTCCATTTCTTCTCTCTCATTTTCCATCTGTTGAATGTCATCTTCTACAACAGGCTGGAGGAGCTGACAGTGGAAATTCCACACTAGTCTTAAAAATGGTACTATGGGGAGAGTGCATATAGGGCGTCATTTAGAATCATTGTCTAGAAGCATCCTATAGAATCACCCTCTGGATTCAACCCATAGATCCGTCATGTAGAGCTATCATAGAGAGCAATCCTATAAAACCACCAGATAGAACCATCACATAGCATCTCAGAATTAGAATGACAAGGATTAAGACAGTGGGGAGGTAAACAACATCTGTTTACCCCTGTGTTTATGTTTCCATGAATCATTCTTAATCCAAATCATACTTAATGGCAGAACATGATAGGCATTTCCAATTCAGTTAGAAATCCGATAGCTTTCATTTGATGTAGTTGGATGGATCTGCTATGGAGTGTGAAGCTGGACTGAGAAAAACAGAGTTAAATCCACAATATTCCAACTTGGACGATGTTTGCTGTCTTGTGGTCTCACTTCAAAAGATTTATGGGCTAACTGTACCAGGTGCATAGAGAGTTGTCATGTGGAAGAGGAATTTTCTTCATGGTCTAGTATGACCGTGATTATCTAAGGCTGTTCTACAATTTCTTTTAAATTAACACCAATTCTTACCATCACAGGTTGAACACCTGCTGTGTTGGGCACTGCTCCGGGAGCTCTAAATTTACCAGCTCATTTAACCCTCACAGCATCTGTGAGAGGCAGGGGTGAGCACGTCTGGTTCAAAAATGAGCTGAGGGGGCTTCCCTGGTGGCGTAGTGGTTGAGGGTCTGCCTGCCGATGCAGGGAACACGGGTTCGTGTCCCGGTCCGGGAAGATCCCACATGCCGCGGAGCGGCTGGGCCCGTGAGCCATGGCCGCTGAGCCTGCGCGTCCGGAGCCTGTGCTCCGCGACGGGAGAGGCCACAACAGTGAGAGGCCCGCGTACCGAAAAAAAAAAAAAAAGAGCCGAGGAAGTTCGGAGAGGTGGAGGAATCTCCCCTATATTACAGTGCTGTGGAATATAAATAGTAGTTATAACTGTTGCAAGGTGGGCACGAAGTGCTCAAGATCAGTACACAATTGCTACAAATATTTACCGAGAGCTCATAAATGCAGGCTGAGAAAACTGAGACTTGCTATGTGTTTCTTTGGAAGAATAATATTTTAAAACTATTAACTCTCCTAATTTATGAGTGTAAACAATTTAAAGCCAAATCTGAGTAATTTTTCACATCTTAACAGAGTTATTCTTAAATTTAAAAAATAAACATCCTGGAGCAGCTAGAAAAATATTAATAAGCAGTGAGAAGAGTGTATGTTAGTGTAAACTAATAAACTAATATACTAATATAATAATGTAATGATATGCTAATGAATAATATGTCTATAAATTATAATATTAATAAAATTAATATACTTGTTTCAAACGTTATGGGAACTGGCTCAAGAATGGGTAGTTTGATCAAAGAAAACGCAGAGATAGCTCAAGAAGAGACCAATATATATATAAATGTACAAGATGATAAATATGGCATTTTCCATCAGCAAGAGTAGGGAGAATCTTATTCTATATATGGTCAACCCACTATTCACTTATAAAAATGACAGTAGTAAGAAGAAGAAAAAAGAGAAGCAGAAAGGAGACGTTGAATGGTTACTTGAAGGTATAAAACAAAATAAATAAGTGGATTAAAGCATTGTAATGTTACAAGCAAAGGAAGAGAAGAAGGGAGGAAGGAAATAAGGAAAGAAACTAAAAATAATGAAAGATACTCTACGTAACCAAACTTGGTATAGAAAGGAAGACTTCTTTAGAATAACTCGAAAAGAAAAAATAAAGGAATATATCGATAGATATGATTACCTTAAATATTTTCATATAAAGTATTTATATCAAAAATATGATAAAACTGAAAGGCCAATTACAAACTGTGAAAAAGGTTTTGTCAACTATGTAACAGAAATAGTCTAGTTAAGTTTTTTAATGTTTATGTCTATTCTATTACTATTTATGTAACACAAATAGAATATTCTAACTCTGCAGACCTCTTAGAAATCACTAAGAAATGACACGTGCCCTGAGAGGAAAATGGGCAAAAGGTATGAACTAGCTGTTTCCAGGAAAAAAAAAAATCCAAATACTTAATAAACATGGAGTGTTGGATTCCTAGCAGTTAAAAAAAAAAGGGAAGAAAAAGATTGTGAACTATGTTTCACTCAACTTGGGAGTGAATGAAAACCATTGTTGATGAGAGTGTGGGGTAAAAAACATGCTCATACAATAATGAGAATAGGCAACGGGCTAAAATGCTATGACATTTTTTTATTATTGAAGATATTATGGGTTTATGTATCAAAAGCCTTAGGAAACATGCATAACAATAAACAATATGCATGATCCAACCCAATGATTCTCCTAGAAAACATATTTCAAATAAGCAACCAGAGGTATACTACAATATGTGTGAGGATGAAGATGTCTCCAGGTAAGAATACAGATATTCATAGCAACCTGCGGTAGGCAGCTTCTAACATGACTTTCAATTACTCTGTCTTCTGGTATGTACACCCTTGCGTTACCCCACTGCACTTAGCCACTTGCTTCTATAACAAATAGAATATGGGAAAATGATGGGCTGTGTCTTCTGTGATTAAGTTACAAAGACTGATTTCTGTCTTGCTGGCGCTGCCTTCTCTCTCTCTCTCTCTCTCTCTCTTTTTTTTTTTTATAAATTTATTCTATTTATTTATTTTTGGCTGCATTGGGTCTTCGTTGCTATGCACCGGCTTTCTCTAGCTGTGGTGAGCGGGGGCTACTCTTCGTTGCGATGCGCAGGCTTCTCATTGCAGTGCTTCTCCTGTTGCATGTAGAGCACGGGCTCTAGGCATGCGGGCTTCAGTAGTCGTGGCACGCGGGCTCAGTAGTTGTGGCTCGCGGGCTCTAGAGCGCAGGCTCATAGCGTACGGGCTTAGTTGCTCTGCGGCATGTGGGATCTTCCCGGACCAGGGCTCGAACCCGTGTCCCCTGCATTGGCAGGCTGATTCTTAACCACTGCGCCACCAGGGAGGTCCCTCCCTTCTCTCATGATTGCTCTGACAAAGTAAGATGCCAGGCTGTGAGGTATCCCCTGCAGAGGTCCATGTGGAACAGGACCGAGGGGGGCCTCCAGCCAATGGTCAGTGAGGAACTGAGGCACTCAGACCACCAACTCGCAAAGAACTGAATCCTGCCACCAACCACGTGTGTGGTCTAGGAAGTGGATCCTTCCCAGATGAGCCTTTAGATATGATCAAGGCTGCAGCCAAGGAATCGGGGTTCCTTGATTACAGCCTGTGAGACACCCAGCTAAACTATGCTCGGATTCTTGAGCACAGAAACTGTGAGATAATAAATGTAGTTTTAGGCCACTAAATTTGAGAATAAATGGGCCCTTGGAAGAAGCTGATCAGACAATTTAAAGACACAGGTTTCCGAAATTCCTCCCAACTGAATTTAATCTCTTCTCCCTCTCCAGGCTCTCCCTTCTCTATCTCAGGCAACTTTGACCAGTATGAGAGTTTCTCATTGGCAACTGGGACCTGGAGTCATTATCATGAACCAAAGCATAGAGCTGGCCTTCAAGGCGCAGCACCTCTCAGCCCACGTGAGTTTGTTGGCATCTGTCTGCGGTAGATGCTTTGTAATCCAGCCCCACTGTGCCTCCCGTGGAGCTCTGCAGTGGACATTGGTCACTACGTGTAACTGGACTTCTAGGTCATTCTCTCTGTCATGCAGCTAATTAGCCCAATGGCCAAGGCTCTTCTCCTAGTCTGCTTAATACTGACTATTGCTATAATAACTGACAATTATTAAGCACTTGCTCTGTGATAAGAGCATGGTAGACATAATCCCATTTAATCCTCTCCACAAATGTGTGAGGTAGGTATGGCTATGAGAAACCTGGGGTTCAGGGTGGGCTGAACTCATTTAGTGTCAGAAAATCATGAAGTGTCAGGATTGAGATATGAGCCCAGATCTCCTTGGTTTCAGGACTTTTTATTTGCCTTTCCCCAAGAAATCACATTTTGATTTCCTCACTTTTTTTCCTCCTCCCTTCCTATCTCATAGTATCTGATTTGGGGCGCTTCTTGGTTTTTGGAAACACATTGAGCAGAACTGTTTCCTGACCCATACAGTCTCTCTGTCCTTGCAATGCTAGCCTCTGAAACTGAATCTACCGCTCACCCCAACATTACTCCACTCAGGCCTTGCCTTCCTTCTCCCTCATCCATGCTACCCCTGCTATGAAATGATGGAGGCCGATTGCAATGCAAACTGTAAAGTGATGAGTACATGAGGGTGACCCTATGGAGGATATGGGACACTCAAATCTTCTGCTCTGGGCCTGGGGCCCTGTGTATAGCTTGTTGTGCAGTGAACAACCTATACAGCATATGAGGTGGCCCTGCGTCCCTTATTGTAGGTTTCAGGGTCAAAAATCCATTGGTTTCCCGGCCAAACCTAGGCTGCATAGCAGAATCACCTGACATCAGAGAGAGAGAGAGAGAGACATCCCCAAGTCTCACTCCAGACCCAGAGAATGGAAATTGGAGAGCAGAACGTAATCTTTATTTTTCATAAGCATCTCATAGAATTCTTAAGAAGCCTCTCTATGGTCAGACGTTTCCTTTTCCTAAATGGATTATGTCTATAGCACCATTCAGGTGATTATACAGGTGAAACCCAGGTCCTAGGGCTGTTTGCCCAGGAGATGAATTTCCAAGTCTCTCCTGCATCGTCCAGCCTTCATCACAGAGGATGGAATTCCAGGCATGGTTAATGAATCTGTGGGAGGTTGTGTGAAAGAATGTGGCATTTTATAATTGGGGGTTGCCCACTGAGCCGTCTATTGGCTTTACCCCTAAGCTGATCTTGTTTGTGAGCCCAGGCAGGCCTCCATGATTTAATCCATGTAACTCAGAGACTGTAATAGTGTACTAAAGGTATGTTACAGGCTTAATTGTGTTCCCTCAAAATTCATCTTAAAGTCTTTACTCCCGGGCTTCCCTGGTGGCGCAGTGGTTGAGAGTCTGCCTGCCGATGCAGGGGACACGGGTTCGTGCCCCGGTCCGGGAAGATCCCACATACCGCGGAGCGGCTGGGCCCGTGAGTCATGGCCGCTGAGCCTGCACGTCCGGAGCCTGTGCTCCGCAAAGGGAGAGGCCACAACAGTGAGAGGCCTGCGTACCACACACACACAAAAAGTCTTTACTCCCATAAACCTCAGAGTGTGACTATATGTGCAGATAGGGCCTTCAATGTGGTGATTAGGTTAAACTCCAATATGACTGGTGTCCTTATAAGAAAAGGAAAAGACACCAGGGATGCAGCCACACAGAAATGACCATGTGCAGAGGCAACAAGAAGGTGGTCAGTTGCAAGCCAAGGAGAGAGGTCCCAGAGGAAACCAAACTTTCTTGTTTAAGATACCCCATCTCTGTGGATGGACCTAGAGATTGTCATACAGAGTGAAGTAAGTCAGAAAGAGAAAAACAAAGATCGTATAATATCACTTCTATGCGGAATCTAGAAGAACGGTACAGGTGAACTTATTTGCAAAGCAGAAATAGAGTCACAGATGTAGAGAACAAACTTATGGTTACCAAGCGGGGAGGGGGGTGGGATGAACTGGGAGATTGCGATTGACATATATGCACTACTATGTATAAAATAGGTAACTAATGAGAACCTACTGTATAGCACAGGGAACACAGTGATCTGTGGTGACCTAAATGGGAAGGAAATCTAAAAAAGAGTGGATATATGTATACGTATAACTGATTCACTTTGCTGTACAGCAGTAACTAACACAACATGGTAAAGCAACTATACTCCAATGAAAAACAAAAGGAGACCCCGTCTCTTATTCTTTATTAGGGCAGCCTGTGTTCGTCTGCTAGGACTGCCATAACAAAATGCAACGGACTGCCATTTCTTTCTGTGTCTGTGTCCTCTTCTTATGAGGACACCAGTCATATTGGATTAGGGCCCACCCAGAGGACCTTATTTACCTTAATCACCTCTTTAAAGACCCTATCTCCAAATGCAATGACATTGTGAGGTACTGGGGCTTAGGACTTCCACATATGACTTTGGGGTCGGGGGTGGGGACACAATCCAGCCCATAACAGAGACCTTAAGAAAGACAAGGAGAGAGAGAAGAACACTGCTTCTCTGGATGACGTGCTTTGGGCCAAACCTGCACTGGGTGCATCCGATCCTTACAAAAGCGCTGGGAGGTAAACCACATGGTCTCCCTTTTAAAGGTGAAAGAGCCGAGGCCTGGAGAGTAAACATCCAGTCACCACCCCCAGCCCCAGGTGGGAAGGGAAGGGAAGGGCTTGTGGGGTATGAATTTCTTCTCAGTGTAGCCCTGGGTCACCTAACCCGCCTCTTTTCTAGCCGTTCACAGCTCCCTACCAGAACCAATTGTTGCAGAATTGGCCAGTCACAACTGGGATGCTAATGGGACCAGCCTCTTAGGCTTGTGGGGGCATGAGATTGCCATGCAGAGCACTCAGCAAAGTGCTCAGACCTGGCAGATGCTCTAAGCAGTGATGGCTCTGCTCATCACGACGATTATTTTGTTGCCTTGAAAACTTTTGAGTGCAAGAGAAAGAGGCTATCGAACTGGTGATTTTGCCATCTACTTCTAGGTACCTCAGCCAACACCTGGAAACTGAGCTAGGGATGTTTTCACACACATTAGCAGCCCTGGGAAGGAAGAATCATTATTATCTTCCAGGTAGAGATATCCCTAAGGAGGCCCAGCTGAAAACGCAGAAGCCCAGGCTTTGTCAGCTCACTTGAATGGGCTCATCTAAATAGAACTGAACACCAGCCTCAGCCACTGCCTCAGCCCTACCCCCACACATCATCGTGCTCCACAGCCCTGGAGATGGGAAATCACAGCCAGTCTCTTCTCAGCCAAAGAACACACAACCTTATCCTCTGTCCCACCTAGACTCTCCTTCCAATTTTCGCTAGTCAAAGCTTCCTGGTCTTAAAAGTTCATCCCTGCAGCTCCGTTCCTGGATCTGCTCTAGGTCCCTGAGGAATCTTCCATATTGAAGGGTAGAGGAGAAATATCTAATGGTTATGCCTAGGGTGGACCTTTCACGTCCTGTATGCTTTACTGCTCCTAACTAGTGTTATGAGGAGGCAGTGTATTGGTCCAGACTTTAGGGATGACTGAGGTCATAAAAATGTTCAGTAACTTGCCAAGGTCACCCTACCACTAAGGGACAAACCCAAGCCAGACTGACTTCATCTTTCCAGGTGTATATATATACACATATATATATTACATACGTATGTATGTATATATATATATTTCTTTTTTTTTTTTCTGTATTTGATTCTTAAGCCTCCAACCAATTTTACCAATAAGGAAATTGAGAGTGATTTGGTGACATGCTAAGCTCAGTTAGCTCCCAAGATGGAGCTGAGATTGGAAACTAGTTCTTCTAAGTCCAATGGTCCAATCAAGGGTCATTTATTTATTCAACATAAATGAACTGAGCTAAAACATAGAAGCGACCCCAATGTCCATCCATGGATGACTAGATAAGCAAAATGCGTTCGATACACACAACAGAACATCCTCCTATCTTAAAAAGAAAGGACATTCTGACGTATGCTGCGACGTGGATGAACCTTGAGGACATTATGCCAAATGAAACAAGCCAGTCGCGAAAGGACACTCTCCGTATGATTCCACTTGTATGAGGCACATAGAGACAGAAAAGAGAAGGGTGGCTGCCAGAGGCTGGCAGAAGCGGGCAGTGGTGAGTTACTATTTAATAGGCCCAGAGTTTCAGTTTTATAAGTGGAAAAGAGCTACGGAGATGGATGGCTGTGATGTGTGCACAATATTATGAGTGCATTTAATACCACGGAACTGTACCCTTAAAAATGGTCTAGATGGTACATTTTATGTTATGTGTATTTACCAGAATTAAAATATCAGGAAAAAACTTGGACTGAGCACCTGCTGTGTACAAGGTAGCCTACGAGTCAATGAGAATTCAGTCTCATCCCTGCCTATCTAGTGGCAGGGGATGGGGGCGATGTACAGTTAACAATAAATGTAACATGAATACTCTGGGTAATATGTTACTAGGTAGGAAAAGTTAAAAGGTACGTTAAATGGGAAAAATGGTGGCCATTTTAAATGAGTGAGGAGGTAACCTTTGAGCAAAGACTTGAAGGAGGAAGAGGAATGAGGCTGTGGTTACCTGGGAGAGAAGCATCCCAGACAGAGCGAAGACAGGGAATGAACATGGCGGCCGAGCACGCTGGCTTCATACACAGCAATAAGGTCAACATGGGTGAGGCACAGGCAGTGGTAGGAGATGATGACAGAGAGGAAGATGAGTCATGGAAACCACTGGAGGGACTTGGCTTTCTAACATGAGAAATACAGGAAAGCCCACAGTCACAGACTAAATTGTCCCCACGGCCCAGGCTGGTGATGTCACCCCAGGATGGCTCAGGTAGGCAAACAAGTGTGTCTGCCTCTTGTGAATGGGGCAGCCCCTACTCACTTTCATTCCAGATGTCCCCAAAGGAGAAGGCAAGCCTGATGTTGTCTGCTCTGCTTTTCAATAGAAGCCAGAAATCTGGACTTTTACATGAAGCTTCCTGACTTTTTAAAAATATTAGCAATGAGTTCCATTGTGTCAAAGCACCACATCTCCCCCCAAGAAGCCTCTGATTATAGAATTGTAACAAATTGACCCAGTTTGAGGCCTGTGCATTATACCGGGTTGCCATGTGATCCTACGTCACCAGGCCTGTCTGATAGATGTTGAGGCATTAGGAAGAATCAGGCCATTATATTCATTACCTGTATTCAGACATGAGATTTAACCTCTATCAGTGCAGTTACCTCTTTGTGTTGCAATGATCTGTGTATATGTCTGTTTCTCTTACTAATTTGTGAGCTAGTCAAGGCCAGACACTGAGTTTTCCTTGGCTTTGAACCCCTAGAAGAAGGCTACACACATAATAGGAGTCCAGTAAATATTTATTGAATAAAGCTGTAATGGTGAATGGGTAAAAATAGCTTGCATATGTATTGAGGACAGAAGGAAAAGAAAAGACACGAAAGTAAAATGTGGATTGTGTTAGAGGTTGGCATTTAAGGAAGTTATTTTCTTTTGTTTTCCAAACTCCCCATACTCTTATTATATTGATTTTGTAACTGTTAATGGGAGAAAACGTTTTAACAAAAAAAAATCGATTAGTCTTCTAGGCCTCTCCTTTCAGAGATGCTCTCGTTGGGATACAAACCCTGTTGGGGAGAATTCCCTGCAATATCCCACTTGCTGGCCCCAAGCACTTGCTCACATCACTGAGCTCAGAACCAATCCAACATTATAGTTGGACATATGGGAATCCACACGATAGGCTTGATATCTTCTCTATACCAAAGAGCCAATCCAGCCCAGCCCAGACAATTCCCGCTAAATTTCCAGGGTCTTTCTAAGAAAGGTTGTATTTAAGAAATGCTGGTGTTTCTGCAGTGAGGACAAACATGGAGGGAAGCAGGGTCTTGGTGATGGGACAAAATAGATGACATGTTGACCTCACAGGTCATGTGTAACAGGTGTGTGTAGTGGTGTGGGAATTCAATTCAGCAGCCAGGGCATAGCACAACAGAAGCCAAGTGACAATTGAACACTGGGGACCAGATGCATAGTGAACGTCCATCCACTCCTTGCTCTGGCTACCACTCCATGTACTCCATTTTGGAAACAAAATGTGATTTGGGTATTTGCAAATGGTGCCCGAGTAGGCAAATGTGCTCTGCATGGGGTGGGGGGTAGGGGTGTCCATGTGGGCTCTGGTGTGTGAACAAAACACTGGCATATTAGGCAGGGGAATCGATCAGTCCTAACTGGAAGCACCTATTACAGAATCTCTGTCCTGTGGATTAAGCCAACAGAGTGGAGAGGAAAATGGAACCAACTGGCTATGATGGATTCTGCTACTAAAGATCTACCTCCAGGGTCTGACTGCTCCAGGGTCTGACTACAGAGAATAAAGAAACTGATAGCCAAGTGAGAACTTGGCCATCAGCTTTATGAAAACCCAATCCCTCCTTGACCCCCCTTCCCTCCAGAGGGAGGCCCTCTGGAGAGCATGGATTGAGCCTGACCCTAGGGTAGAGGTTACCAATTCTATTCCTTATGCCTTGGCATGATGCTCTTCTGTACAGCAGACCCAGAGTTGACCCAAGGTTGAATGGAAGAAGCTGGGGAACAGAGCCATCTCCTCCTCTATATCTTCCCTCTAAGCACAGGCAGGTCCAAGAGATCAAGGTCCAAGGTACACATGAGCAGTGATCAAACCTACAGGCAAACATTGTCCAACACATACCATGTTCTCATCAATTATAGTGGCTACTCTACCTCCCGTGGGGAAGAACAAGAAAGATGGGTAGAAGCTCTCCTTACAACCTTTCTTGGAAGGTTAGAAGCTTTGACAAAAGTCTCCCTTTCTGTAGAAACACAAAAATGAGTAGGAACATACCTACTATGGATTAGACAATTTCCTCTGTCTAATCCTCTATGAGACTGCTACCATGGATTGAGCCCTTTCCAGTGCTCTAGGCATCTTTCCATATATTCACTCATTTAACCCTCCCAACAACCTTATGAGGTAACTAAGATGAGATGAGGCACAGGGAGGCCAAATGATGCAGCTAGTAAGTGACCGAGTCAGACTAAGAACCCAAAGGCATCACACCAGAGTATGGACTCTGAACCTCTGCTCTGGAGCTGATGCAAGCAACATTACACCAGCCCTTTGTCCCGGTTTGATAGCTAAGGAACTTGAGGTTTGCCCATGATGTCAAAGAAAGCTGGGTCTAAACTCCATGCCTGCCTGAACCTAGAGCGTGTTCAATTACACCACGAAAGAGCTGCTGCATATAAGCAGTTATAAAGGCCTCCAAGTCTTGTATCTGATGGGCAGATAGCAACTCACCTGAGGAGATCCCACAATTCCAGTTGAGCCAATGCATCATGGTTCTGACCCGTTATTTAATCCTAAACTCCAGTCAACTGAACGCACACGAGACAAGAGGAAGGCAGAGGTTACTGTGCTCCCTACCTCTCTGGTCTGGAAGGTCTGAGTTTGCAGCTGGCGAGGGTGAAGGCTGTAACCGTCATCCCTGGTTGCACATTAGAACCACCTGGGATAAATTTTTAAAAACATTTTTTAAAAGTGCCAGTGTAATTGATCTGAAGTACAGCCCTGGCATAAAGGTGTTTTCGTTTTATTTTAAGTTCCCTAGGGGATTCTAATGTGTAGCCATAGTAGAGAAACACTGGGCCGGGAAACACACCCCAAGCTGACAATTAGAATTAAAATCTTCCCCTAAACTAACCTTCATCTTAGACACCTGGGACCTGACTGAGCAATGACACTTGAAATGGAAACAATCTGCCATTATTTATGGAGTTTAATTTCAGCTCGTGATCCTAATGCTGGGTCTGTGAGGAGAGCTTGGGGAGGGGAACTTGCAGGGGTGGGAAGGTGAAATTGAAGGATGAGGCCATACAGATGGGACAAGAACCAGCAATTCACTGCCTTTGTTTGGTAAACACACCCAGTGCTTAATGGTGCCTAATGGTGCCTGTAATTGATGTCTAAAGTTATTTAAAAGTAAATTTACTAGAAAATAATTAGCAATTTTATAGTTCACTACTTCCTCATTTTGGGGATAAAAATTTTTTCAATGGTTTTATCAGGCACCACAATACAACAGTGCTGTGAAATCAGTTGCCCAAAGTGGAGGTAGACATGTGTCCCCTAAAGAGATAAATACGTTTAAAAAAATGTTTGATTAGCTATTTTCATTCATTGGAATGTAAGCCTATTTTCCCCTCCACTACCACTCCCCACCATGCCAATCTCCCGTTTGAATCTGTAATAAATTATCCTTAATCAACAACAAGGGAAAGTTATAGGAAGGCAGCTTGGGGATGGCTTAGATTTGACCTTGGGAGTCCTTAACCTTAGCAGTGGGAGTGGAGAAGAAAACTGTTCTCTCATTAGGCCAGATACATCTTTCCTTAATGATCTTGCAGGAATATTCATTACAATACATTAGCTCATCTCTTCCTCTTTCTGCCCAGCTAGCCCAGGGCTACAAGGAGAGATGGAATGATAGAAATAAATTTACTAAAGATTTTATTGAAGATCTACTGAAGAGGGCTTCCCTGGTGGCGCAGCGGTTGAGAGTCTGCCTGCCGATGCAGGGGACACGGGTTCGTGCCCCGGTCCGGAAGGATCCCACATGCCGCGGAGCGGCTGGGTCCGTGAGCCATGGCCGCTGGGCCTGCGCGTCCGGAGCCTGTGCTCCGCAACGGGAGAGGCCACAGCAGTGAGAGGTCTGCATACCACAAAAAAACAAAAAAGATTTACTAAAGAATTTGCTTGGACTTCTCTTTCTGGAGCCCTCTGCTCACAGCCAATGGGGAAAGGAATTGCTGTTGTTTTCAGTTCAGACAGAGGCTCTCAGTGGCTTTTACAAACTGTCTGCAGATGATCACCAGTTTCCACATCTGTGAAATGGGTAAGACAGTCGTTCCTCTGCTTGTTCATGGCTCAGCAGCATCAGCGACCTTGGAAGTTTGTTAGAAACGCAGAATTTCAGGCTCCTCCTCAAAACTACCCAAAAAGAATCTCTAGGGGTGTGAAGCTAGATACTAGTGTTTTCGTAAGTTTTCAGGTACTTCTTACACATGCTTGAGTTTAAGAACCAGTGCTTTACAGGAGTGCTGTGAACAGCAAATGAGATAAGTGAAAATATACTCTGGAAAAAAACTGGAAGATGCTAACAAGATTCTGGGTATTACTGTTTCTCTTCATATTATTAAATGTAAATGTCACAAAAATATTAAGAGGTATAGGCCTAGAAGACTCATCCTGTAGCTTCATCAAAATTCTCTATCGGTGATGTTAAATCTTGAGCCTTTTGGAGGCAGACATATGGAAGACAGAAAGCAGGCTGATGGAAGTCTCTAAGGACATATGGGGAGTGGGGTGAAGTAGGGACCCACACCCTTCCTAGGAGCACTCCAGTTCTGTTTCAAAACAATAGAATTGTGCAGGCCAGATAGAACAGTTCTGCAAACTGAATTTGGTCTGGGGACTAATGATATGCATGGTACAAAAGTTTGGAATGCCCAAGAAAAATGTGTCCCCAATATCCCTTTTATTACTTTTCTTCAATTTTTGATATTATAGAAATTAATTGTTTACGAGTCTAGTGGAAGTCACTCCAAAAGGTTCTGCCTCATATTAGCTTTCCCGATCATTTATAAATTTATAATTTTATTTTCACATGGCTGTTGGTTAGCTGTGTTTCACTGAACATTTTCATTTTTGGATATCAGTTGTTAGAAAGATAGCTAAATGTGACACCTTCTTACTGAATATCTGGGGTCTATAACTGTGTGTTTACATATGACTTATTTCTTCATCTAGAAAAATATTTTGGCTGCAATATTACCTTCTTGTAGCATCAATACTGTGCTTGAAATGTGAACTAAACTCTTTTAAAATATTTTTCCCTATATTAAAATCCACTACAATATAACATAGCCATTAAGAATATGAGTTTTACAAGAGAAAAAGACAACATGGGAGAAAATATTTGCAAATGAAGCAACTGACAAAGGATTAATCTCCAAAATATATAAGCAGCTCATGCAGCTCAGTCTCAAAAAAACAAACAACCCAATCCAAAAATGGGCAGAAGACCTAAATAGACATTTCTCCAAAGAAGATATACAGACTGCCAACAAACACATGAAAGAATGCTCAACATCATTAATCATTAAAGAAATGCAAATGAAAACTACAATGAGGTATCACCTCACACCAGTCAGAATGGCCATCATCAAAAATTCTGCAAACAATAAATACTGGAGAGGGTGTGGAGAAAAGGGAACCCTCTTGCACTGTTGGTGGGAATGTAAATTGATGCAGTCACTATGGAGAACAGTATGGATGTTCCTTAAAAAACTAAAAATAGAACTACCATATGACCCAGCAATCCCACTACTGGGCATATACCCTGAGAAAACCATAATTCAAAAAGTCATTACCACAATGTTCATTGCAGCTCTATTTACAATAGCCAGACATGGAAGCAACCTAAATGTCCATCAACAGAGGAATGGATAAAGAAGATGTAGCATATATACACAATGGAATATTACTCAGCCATAAAAAGGAACGAAACTGACTTATTTGTAGTGAGGTGGATGGACCTAGAGTCTGTCATACAGAGTGAAGTAAGTCAGAAAGAGAAAAACAAATACTGTATGCTAACACATATATATGGAATCTAAAAAAAAAAAAAGGTTCTGAAGAACATAGGGGCAGGACAGGAATAAAGACACAGACCTACTAGAGAATGGACTTGAGGACACGGGGAGCGGGAAGGGTAAGCTGGAACGAAGTGAGAGAGTGGCATGGACATATATACACTACCAAATGTAAAATAGGTAGCTGGTGGGAAGCAGCCGCATAGCACAGTGCGGTCAGCTCGGTGCTTTGTGTCCACTTAGAGGGGTGGGATAGGCAGGGTGGGAGGGAGCCGCAAGAAGGAGGAGATATGGGGATATATGTATATGTATAGCTGATTCACTTTGTTATAAAGCAGAAACTGACACACCATTGTGGAGCAATTTTACTCCAATAAAGATGTTAAAAAATTTTTTTAAAAAAAGAATATGCATTTTAGAGCAAGACAAACTTGGGCTCAGATAGTGGTTCTGTGCCTTACTAGCTGTGTATCCTTGGAAAAATAACTCCCACTCTTTAAACCTTAGTTGTATTATCTGAAAAATGGGGTCAATAATTTCTACCTTACAACGCTGTTTTAAGAATAAATGAGATGGGAAATGAGTATCATGCTGTATGTGGCATCTTTTATTATTATTTAATATATATAGGATAATATTGTTGCTATGTTTGTTCATAGAACAGTGTATTGTATTGGGAGATGATATCTTGTAGGAGAAGGGTTCCTTATGAAGTGAATAATTAAAAAAAAAAATAAGAGTCTAGTGGAGTTCAGTAGTTTTCTTGAGTGACAGATTGTTTGGGCCATCTCCCCACGGTCTAGTAAGGTCACCTGGGAGAAGATGTCATCATTTTCCTCTGGGTAAGGAGGTTCTGTTTACTCTCTCTAGCCACAAAGCACTTCATAAGATTAAGAATGCAGAGGGGGTTGGCTAGAGTAAGGTCATCTTGGGTTAGCAACACTGGCTATCCATGAGGAATAGCCTCTCTGTTTGAATGGAATATAAAGATTTAATGGCCATTTTGTTTTTAAAAAGGAGGAACTTTGCAAATGGAATGCACCTTACCAGGAACTGTCAGGAAGATCCATTCTAGCAAAAATGACCAATAGCCTTGCATAGTCTGGGTTGCAGAAGGCTTTGGTATGAGTCTGTGTTCTTCCTGCCTGGTCCACATGTGGCTATAAGCTCACTGCCTGGGGAGAAGGTCAGGGAAAAGGAAACTAGACACAGTTGGAAAACTTCCTCTGGGACAGCTCTCTTAGCCTCCCTATCTTTTGTTTCTTTCTCTGCAGAATGGGAATCATAACCTAAATCAGAGTCGAGTGACATCATGGATGGGAAAACGATTTATAACCTGCAAAGTTAAGAAGTCAGCCCCATAGCTCATCTGTGTCAGTCCAGCAATAGCTCAGTAAATCTCTTTCCTCTGGGGTCCACATGGTGACAGAGAATGGTTGGCCTGGGAAAATGTCCCACTAGGAACTTGAGAAGAATATAAAATCCCATCTCTGCTTTTCTAGTGAAGCCCAGAGATTCCCCAAAGAGGGAGATGCTCAACTGGACTCTGGGTCCTGGTTCTGCCACTTATTAGTTATGTGACCCCTTAACCCCTCTAAGCTTCAATTTCCTCATCTATAAAATGGAATGATATTAATGCCTACCTCATAGGGTTGTGGGGTAAATTTGAGTAAAATAACCTATGTGAGGTGCTCGATATGTCTTCATCAACTTGGTAAATATTTACTGAGTGCGTACTGTGTGTGAGGCACTTTTCCAGGAGCTCAGAGCAGAGCGGTAGACCACAGCCAGGGGGTCTTTGCCCACTCACCTGTCCCCCCAAGGGTTATGTCCCAGTGGAGGAGACAGGTAGTGAGCAATTGAACACCTTATGGTGATGTATGCTGTAATATAACAACAGGCACTGAGAAATGCTATGAACAAACAGTACAGGCTAAAGGGATAAGCTCCAAGGTGGAAGGGTTGTGTCTTTAAATGGCGTGGTCAGGGAAGGCCTTTCTAAGATAGGGATATTTGAGCAGAGACCTGATGGAATGAGGCGAGTCATGCAGTATCTGGCAGAAAAGCATTCCAGGTGGAGGGAATAGCACTTGACACTTAGTAGGTGCTCAGTAAACACTAGCTTAAAATAAAGGGAAAGCTCTACAAACAGATGGCATCTAGTCAGACATAAAGGTGGAACTCTTATCCATGATGATAGAATGCTAAAAGGAGTATTGATTGAGGTCTGAAGGCTCTGAAGCCTTTCTCCAAAGAGATGAAGAACTGTCTTCCTCTTGGAGTTCTTAATGATGTTTTCAGAAGAAAAGTCAGATGCCCATTCAGCCTGGCAAAATATACAGGGGAGATGTGCACAGCTCTTCTCTTTCCATTTTTCATCAAGTTATCCCTTTACAAGAGATCAGTACGCTCAGTAGGTAAAGAGGCAACAATGGGAAAGTGAGATTAAGAGAAGGTAACAGGACTTCCCTGACGGTCCAGTGGTTAAGACTCCGCGCTTCCACTGCAGGGGGTGCAGGTTCGATCCCTGGTCGGGAACTAAGATCCTGCGTGCTGCACGGCGCAGCCAAAAAAAAAAAAAAAAAAAAAAAAGAAAGAAAGAAAGGGATGGGCTTGTTCAAGGTTAAAGAGTAGGTAACTAAGTAGAGGGGAGTGGGCTCAAATGAAGACTGCAATCTCTTTGCCTGGTGCTCTCCTCATTAAATAACATGTTTACTCATTCGTCGAACCTTTCATTCATCCCTTTGTTTGATACTTGCTGTATCAATCCTAAGATGTGGCATCAGTGGAACAGAGCTGAATAAGATATTCCTATCCCATCCCCCCAAACAATGGCTCAGGGAAATGATTTACAGGGTCTCCATAGCATTGTAGAATCCTTAAAATGCGGAGGATGGGACAACCACTTCCGCCAGGGAATCATGGAAGGAACATTTCCGTCAGGTCTTTAAGCATGGTAAAGAAAGGATTGGTGCAGGGAGTACAGGTGAGCAAAAACTGTGTAGGGGATGATGACAAATCGGTGTGGCAGGACCACTGAGTATGCAGTAGTCGCCAGGGAGGAGGCTGGAGGAGGGGATTGGTTTGGGGAGCAGATTGTAAAATTCCGAACGCACTAAGCTGAGGAATTTGGAATCTATCATGAAGGCGACAGGAAACTATGAAAAACGTTTTATCGGGGCTTCCCTGGTGGCGCAGTCGTTGAGAATCTGCCTGCTAATGCAGGGGACACGGGTTCGAGCCCTGGTCTGGGAGGATCCCACATGCCGCGGAGCAACTGGGCCCGTGAGCCACAACTACTGAGCCTGCGCGTCTGGAGCCTGTGCTCCGCAACAAGAGAGGCCACGATAGGGAGAGGCCCGCGCACCGCGATGAAGAGTAGCCCCCGCTTGCCACAGCTAGAGAAAGCCCTCGCACAGAAACGAAGACCCAACCCAGCATAAATAAATTAATAAAACTCCTATCCCAACATCTTCTAAAAAAAAAAAAAAACAAAAAACATTTTATCGGCTTCCCGTCATCTCCTTTTGGAATCACTTCCCCCCATTCAATAATTGTGTTTTCCAAATCATAAGGGCAGGGTCTGCCTCTGCCTGGTTCCCACGTGGGACTGGAGCCAGGCTAGGAGACTGCTTTAGATCCTTGGCCACCGTGACTGCTTCCTGAGTGGCCATGCGATCCATTTTTGATGGAGCTCTTAGGAAAATGTGTTTCCTGGGGAATTGCTAAGAGTCATGTAGGTTGGACTGCAAGTGGCCATAACAATATAATATGAAAACACTCAGAATGATAAGACTGTTATCAAGTGAAAAGAGATCAGTGGAGACAAAATATTGGAAAAGAGAGTGGGTAAAGGAGAAGGGACTGAAAAAGAGCAAATTTACAGATATTATTCAACCCTTGGATTCAGCATACCTTAAGCCAATACCTTCTAGAAAACTCAGTTGCGAGCCAGTCAATTCCTTTAGTCCTTAATCTCATTTGAGTCATGCTGTCTGTCACTGCCAGTTAAAGAGGTGACTGACTAATCTAGGAGGCATGAGTAGTTTATTAGTAAGGGGATGTTATAATGTTTCCCTCGTCAGCTAACATAGCCCCAGATGCAGAATTGACTGTAAGTAAGAAAGGGACAACACTAGTGGAAGGGAGACCATTTATGTGCAGATCTCAGAAGACCATATGAGAAATGTAAATTGTGAGTATAAATGTGTTTTATGCAATTATTTGCTAAATCCGACAGCCCTAAGTGGAGGCGATGAGAAGTAGCTGAATTCTGGACATATTTGCTTTTAAATTATATGCAGGGGATAAGGAGAAAGAGAAAAATGAGGATGAATATAAGTTTTTGGCTTGGAGAGACAAAGAAGCCATTTACTCAGATGGAAAGACATTGGGGGGCACAGAATTGGGTGGGTTAAAACATCTGGAATTTGACTTGAGTGTATTAAGATTGAGATACCTTCTATACCCCCCAAATGGACAAGTCAAATGTTGTTCAGTATAAGAATCTGGAGTTCAAGAGAGAGATCTGGGCTAAAAATGTGAGATCGAGAGTCACCAGCATAGAGATGGTGTTTAAAACCATGAGACTATATGAGATCACCGGTTAATGATTGTTAACATTCTGAGGTCATAACGATTTCCCCAGATATTGAGGTATGCTGACCCATGCATTCTCTTTCTTGTCCCAAGGACTCTAGGGGCTTGTAATTTAGGATGCTTTAACATGCAAGAAAAAGTATTCATAATTACAAGTGTCTCAAGCCACAAAGATATTTCTTCTCTCACTTGACAAAAAGCTTTGTTGTCCTCATGGTTACAATTTGGCTGCCACAACTCTAAATCTGTCATCCTTTTACAACGGGGTTCAAATGTAGAAAACAATGGATTCCTATCATATCTTTTCTTATCATTGGCCACTCTTTTTTTTAATCTTTAAAGATTATATTTCTCAAAAGCCCTGAGCTGTCCACTGCTCAGGACCCACTGGCCGTAAGAGGATCACGTGTCTCCTGGCAGTGGGGAATTAAATGAGCATAATTGCTTAGATTGGTTATGGTTCATTTCTTGGGTTGTGGAAGAGGTCTACTTTCCATGTATGTATATTGACACCTCTTTCTAGAACAAAACCAGGGCTCTGTTTTCAAGGAAAAGGGGAATAGATAGCTGTTGGATAGGCTACCAACAACATGTTATAAGATTTGTGGCCATTGACATCATAGTTTTGGGAACTTGCTTATGACTTATAGTTGAAACCATGGGAGTATATGAGATGGTGCAGAGCATCCACACAATGAGGAATGGACCAAGGATAGAAACCTCCACCATTAACTGAAAAAAAAAAAAAGACGGGGCGGAGTCTGTGAAGGAGAGATAGGAAGAGCTGGAAGAAACATCAGAGAGAAGATGATATAGAAGATAGAGTAGGAGGGCTCCATGGAGCAAGGGGGTAACCAACAGTGTCAAATGCTAAGGAGATGAAATAGATGAAGGCTGAAAATGGCCTGTATATTTGGCAATTGTAACATTACTGACGACCTCAAGCATTTCTTTAGACTTATGGGAGCTGACTGCAGGACTCAGGGGTGTAAGAAGAGGAAAGCAGTTGAGAGACTGCAGAGAGAGTAGAATCTACTTTCCAAAGCTTTAGCTGTGAAGGCGGGATGGCGTATGGTCTTTTTAAAAATAAATTTATTTATTTATTTAGTTTTGACTGCGTTGGGTCTTTGTTGCTGCGCGCGGGCTTTCTCTAGTTGCGGCGAGCGGGGGCTACTCTTCATTGCGGTGCGTGGGCTTCTCATTGCGGTGGCTTGTCTTGTTGTGAAGCGCGGGCTCTAGGCACGTGGGCTTCAGCAGTTGTGGCACGCAGGCTCAGTAGTTGTGGCGCACGGGCTTAGTTGCTCCGCGGCATGTGGGATCTTCCCAGACCAGGGCTCAAACCCGTGTCCCCTGCATTGGCAGGCAGATTCTTAACCACTGCGCCACCAGGGAAGTCCTGTATGGTATTTTGAAGAGTGCTACAGAAAGTTTTTGTCTTTAAATTAGCGATGGGATGATCTGTTTTAGATTGACCTTAAATGTAAATTCCAGTGAAGAGGGGGGTAAGTGAATAAAGTACATGATTCTAGAGGTTAAGAATTAGGGATTCAAGGCAACAGTAGGACAAGATGAGACATGGGTGGAGGAATTAAGGATTCACACCATAGCTAGTAATTTATAATTTATAATAATATATTTATAGTAATGATAATAACAGCAAGCGTACTGAGCTCTTTCTTCTTTCCAGTCCCTCTTTTAAGTTCCTTGCCTGTATCATCTCACTTAGTCCTCACCCTGTCCTATGAGGTGGGCACTATTATTGTTTCCATCTGACGGATGAGGGGAGGCAAGACCAATGAGAGGCAGAGAGAGATGACCTTGACTTTCTCTACTATGTCAATTCTCTTGACCAATAGAACAAAAGGGAGGGGACATGGGTAGGGATAGAAAGCTTGAAAGAAGGTGGAAATTTCTGAAACATATACAAGGGACCTGGGGAAAAAAGGCTGCCAGGGGAGAAATCAAAGGGATGAATAACAGAACTGAGAACCTAGCTGAGGTTAGAAACCAGAAATTGACAGAGACCCCAATCTGCATCGTCTCCCAAGAGCACCAGAGCAGAATAAATGGCTGATGGGATCCATCCAGGCTTGGGGACTAGTCTGCGAGTCTATGATTTAGACTCAGTTCTCAGATGTGCTGCTGTCTGTGGCATAAACAGTTCCCATTTGAATTTCTGCTTTTTCTTTCCTCTCAGCAGGATGGCCAGAGTAATGAAAGCCCTTCCCCCGAGCATTCCCAAAAGCAGAGCCTCTCCCCTGGCACCCTTTAGAAGCACTTCTACTGGGATAAAAGCGAACTCTTTTCTTCCTTAAATGACGGTAAAGAAGCTATCTCCTTCTCCATCACGCAGTCTTGCCTTTGATCGTCAAAGCCACAGTGGGATCTGCAGCCATCAGCTCGAACGTTACTTGCTCTTTCCTCGTGGGATAGAAGGAAGCAAAGTGATTGCTAAATATTGCTTTTTCCATGAGTTATCAAAAAGAACACACACCACTTTTTTTTTTCTTTATACCATTTATTATAGATTTTTTCTTGTTCCCAAGGCTGTTCCCATGATCTTAGAAACAAACTAGTGACAAAAGCACATCCCCTAAAGGCACGTACATTTAAGGGGAAATATCCTTTGTCATAGAGACACTGGTGTAACCGATTTGCAAGTAAGGATATGGCAGAGTTAGGTCTGCCAAGGAGATTGGGCTTCTTGAATTTTTTTAGGGAAAAAAGACTAAATCCTTCCATCCAGCACAGAGCTGTGTGAAGGCTACCATGTACTGTCCCACTCTTGCCTTTGTGGACCCACTCCCAAGGCATGCAGGACATGAAGTGAGGGGTTCTTAACTTAACCTTTCAAGAACCATAATTTGTCATTTTTCCAACCTGGTTCCAACCTAATCCTGCGTTCCAGCTCATCTTACTCCCTTTTCCCCAGAATATTTTGTGTTTCTTCCAGGCAGGGAAAACTAAAACAACAACCCCCAAAGAAAGTTAGTTAGAAATGTTCAAAAAGCTTAGTATCAACTCCTGTCTCAAATTGAGACTTAAAGGAAGGAGATATCCAATATCTTCTAGAGCCCCAGATCCCCTTAATAATCAAATTCCAGAAGTTAATGTCCTCTGGGAAACCATCCTAGCCATTCTTGCTTACTGGCTGCATTGCTCTTGTACCTTTCCAGACAGATGGGCAACTTTCTCCTATTACAGCTTCAGGAGGATAGGTAATAGGACTTCTTGTTCACAACCTTCCTCTAACACCTGGCACACCTATGATACACAAATGCTTGCCAACTTAGTGATAGAATTGGATAAATGGTGGGGATTTCACAGCCTACTTGGTTTGCTTTAACAACTGTCACTGCCTAAAACTTCCCTCTTGTGCTTAATTTAGTGGATTCTGGATAGGGATGATTCCCAGTGGCCTCCTTGGGACTTCACATCTTGCTCCTGATCCCAAGATGCCTCTCCTAGTCGACAGATTAAACGTAGAGTTGACAAAGAGCAGTGGAAAGGTATGTGTACTGGTCAAACACACACACAGGTCTAGGTCCACCCAAAGGTGTGCTCTCTGCAGAACTCTGGAACGCTCTCAGCCTGCATCATTAGTATCTCATAAGGTGGGGCCTCTGACTTTGGGAACACCATTAAGAAAGGTTGGACTGCATTCCAACAAGGCAAAGCTGGGGCACATTTAGAATCAAGCATAAATTCATCCCTTGCTTCCTGAAAAAGTCTCCCTGTCAGTATTTGTAGAAGCACCACATTTCTGAGATCAATCGGTTAGGCAGAGCTACTTTTAAGACCTTTGGTTTGTCTCCTTAATCTCGAATGTGAGGGTGTGGAAAGTGCATTGGGCTACAAGTCGGTAGATCCAGGTTGGGAGCGTGGCTATTCTATTATCTTAAATGAGACAGGATGCTTCTTAATTTTGCATCTATAAAGTGAAGACATAAGACATGATTCTTCACACCAAGTTTCTCTATTGGTCTGCACCTAGACTCCTACAGTAACTTATTCTAATTCTCAGAGCACCCTAAAGCTTCTTCCTGACTTTCTATTGCCTTTTTTTTTCTCAGAATAGCCTGTGCTGGAGCTACAGGACCCAGGTTCCCAAGGCACGTGGAATAGATAATCTGGCATCTCTGTAAGGGAAAGCTTCTCTCAGTAGAGACAATGATATATGTGGTTACTGGAAGATGAGAGCAAGAAAACAAGAAATTTATTAGGGAAATAAGCTGTCCAGGAAGGATCCATCCAGGACACCTGCTAGGAAGTACTTCCTGGGGCCAGGTGGCTGAGAGAGGGTATACTGCTCTGGGTCTCACTGTGAACATAGATCTTTGTTTGATCTTGGACCAAGGGCCAGGGAATGACGAGACTGGCCAATGAGAAATGTTCACCCAAATGAGCTCCTTGTCTCACATTCAGACCTACTTACCCCACAACTGTCATAACAACAGGGTGTTACAGGTCCACTCAGAGCCAGAAGGAAGCTGTGATGAAGATACTCCTGACCCCAAAACACAACAGATTGTTCCAGCTCTAGTCTACTCATGGCCTCAAGGATGAGCTGCTGACTGGTCATTCATTTGAAAATCGTACTTTCCAAGTGATCCAGAATGATTAGATGAAATCAGAGCTATTCAAGGAAAGCTGTTTAAGCCCAGGAGAGGGCTTAGAGAAAAGATTATGAAAATACCCTTTGAAACGTTTCCTGCTGTTCTTTAGAACAGGCTGTACTGAAGCTTCTTTCTCCTACAATCCCCAGTTCAGCACCCTGTGTTGTGATTTTATTTCAGTCATTACACTGATGTGCAACTTTGGGAAAGTCCCCTAAATTCCCAAACCATCATAGTTCCCATCTGTAAATTACAGGGTAAGACTGGTCGGTAATCCCTGACCTAGAGGACAAGTCTATATCCAACTTAAGATGTGCGAGTGTGTGTGTTTTCATTTCACTATTATTGAGTTTAGCACATTTTCAGAAAAGTTGGAAATTGGTTCCATTGGTCTGCTATATGAATCAACAAGTAGCTAACAGCTAAGGAAAGGGGGGGGGTCATCATTTGACCTTGGCCTTACACAACGCCAAGGACACTATAGTTGGGGCCGGAAATCTCTGTAAGGACTTATGTTCCCTATTAATGGCTTGGCTATGATCAGTTAGAGATACACACCTTTTCTTCTGTGAAAAAATTATCCTTGATAGCAACATCCCTCATGCATACTTCTTTTCCCCCCCAAATCTCTGCCTTATCACCTTCTTAATTATCCATTCTTGTATTATGTTTTATTTTGCTGGTGTCTACTTCTCTGTGCTTTAGCCTAACTCTAAAGAATAAGAATAGTTTTACGATTTGAGATGAGGCAAAATGCTGCTGAGTAGGGTCTTCGATACCACAAGTACTTGGTGGTCTTTCCTTTTCCCTAGTTATGACCACCCCCACCCCACCCCCATTTCATGTTTCCATAGCACCCTATGCATCCCATCTCATAACAGTGTAAATCTTTTTTGTATACATTTCTCCTGTGTCCATCTTCCCCAGTAGGCTGGGAGCCATGTCAAGGCCAGTCAGCTTTGCTCTCTCTTTCAATTGCCCCTTGGTCACTCTACACATATTTGTGGAATAAAATCTGAAGGAAACATGGTTGACTCTGGAGCACAGCTGCTTTCCTGTACCCAGGGACACTCAAGATGCTTGCCTATCTTCCACCTGTGGACTCACATTTTCTTGGCCTTTATTTTTTGCCTTGATGATGTACTATCATTACCTTGAAATAACATATTTTCACAATTAAAGTGGTTTCCCATATCTCTTATATTTGAAACGGACACATCCTCACCCACTTGATAAGCTAGAAATCATATGAACTCATCTCTCCCCACCCCAAGTTGTCACACGAAGAACCTCAGGAGGTTCCCCCAGCCCACTTTATTTCCAGAAACGTATGAGACCTGCTCCCAAGCCCCTGCCCTGATTCTCAAGCTTCTTCATCTTGCAGGTAAACGTTTAGGAGTCAGAGTTCCAAGCACAGAAGTCATAGCCTGGAAGCTTGAAGACTTCACTCCCACTTCCATCTCAAGAGAATCTGTGTGGCTCTTTGTGAATGAGCCTTGGTGACTTGTAGCATCTTAAAGAACCTTGAGTGAGGAGAAAGGCCAGAGTGAGGTGACCCTGTCTGGGCATGGGGTGGGGGGAGGGGCCTGACCTGGATAGGGAGAAGATTTCTCATTTAAATGCCTGAAATCCAGCCAGTTCTGAGCCATTTATAGAGGGCTTTTCTTCTGGCCTCAGCTCAGAGCACAATCAATGGTGGTCCCCTTCTTCCTGGCCTTCTTATGATTGTCCAGTCTGAGTAAAGATACACCCTTGAAATACTGTAAAGGTATGTTGTTCTGGAAGGGCTATGGGGAGCCTCCTTCCTTCTTCTCCTCCCTCATCTTCGTCATGATCATCAGAAGGGTCACCACCATCATCTCACTATCCAGTGTGTTCTTTTCAAATACCTTCCCACCTATTAATGCAGTTTGGTCATCACAACAACTCTGGGTGGTAGTCCAGTAGGGATCAAATACGTCCGTTTTTGACATAGGAAAACTAAGGTTCAGATAGGGAAGGCTACTTGTCCAAGATGGAGGCAAGGATAAAACCCAGCTACTGGGCTTCCCTGGTGGCACAGTGGTTGGGAGTCCGCCTGCCGACGCAGGGGACACGGGTTCGTGCCCCGGTCCGGGAAGATCCCACATGCCGCGGAGCAGAGCGACTGGGCCCGTGAGCCATGGCCGCTGAGCCTGCACGTCCGGAGCCTGTGCTCCGCGATGGGAGAGGCCACAACAGTGAGAGGCCCGCGTACTGCAAAAAACAAAAAACAAACAAACAAAAAAAACCCAGCTACCTTTCTTCTGACAGTAGTGAGACAGAAGTGGTGTTTTGGGGGGTGGGGTGGGGGTGGGGATGAGGTGGAGGATGGGCAAACGGGAAGGGGGAAGACAGGCTGGAAGGATCGGGGAGCCAGAACCAAGGGGCTGAAGATTTAAAGACGTGAAACTCAGATGAAGACCCCCAGTACCACGGGAATGCGCCGGCCACACTCCCCTGAACTTAAAATTTGGTCCAAGAGGCTCATGAAGTTGCAGGGAATTCCCAGTGAATGGCCACATCCTTCCAACTCTGAAATCAGGGTTTTCATACACAGTCTAAAGATAAATAGGGATGCTGAATGTTTTTGTTATTATTGCTATTGTGTTTGGAGCTGGGAGGTCTCAGTTATAAGGTCAAGGCATTCATACCCTTCAGGTACAGACTATTACCTGCAAAAAGCGATGAACACGAGAATAATGCCAGCTGCACTACTTGGAAGGATGAATTCTCCCTTTTTTATCTTCGAACCACTCGCAGCAGCCTTTCCACGGCTGTGAATCATCCATTCAAGGGAAGGGAAGGGAATAGAACATTAAATATAATTTATGTTTTGCTAATTGAAATCAAATACAAAATTCAGTCTCCCGTGAGTTGCCGTGCTCGTGTTTAAACAGGGCGGAAGTATCATTAACCTGATTCTATTTTAGTAGGTTGACTTAGCTTTTTCTGGATAGGAATGAATTCCTTTGTCAAGTTTCCCCACGGAAGAAGGGGATGTGGCTTAGTGACTCGCTCCAAGTCACAAGGATCAAGCTAGAGGAGACACTGCCGAAAAGAGAACCTAAACATGTCAAGTTGGCATTTCTTTTCAGAGCCATGAGCTTTCAACCATATCGCCAGACAGATGCTTAAAATAAAAATCCTCCAGATCTCAAGGCTTAGGCCTCTGCCCTATTTCTCCAGAGAACTTTAGCCTACTGTTCTATGCAAGAGTGGATAAATTCTTTAAGGAGGTTTCCCCACTTTGATTTCCCAGGTCAAAATGGCTTCTTAACCATGGGCTAACCATTTTAAAAATGGATTCGCTTGTCCTATTTATGTGAGGATGCATACTTACTAGGCTTCTTTTTAAGCAGCACTTAAGGTCTTGATGTTCTGGGTTTATGGGGACAGGCAGACAGCCAGGGAGGTGGCACATGGACAGCAGGTGTGATTGAGGGGCTGAGCTAATAGGTGCCCACCCACCACAGAAGAGATGCTGGTAGGCTAGAGTAATGCTCATCCTTAGTTGGTGGAAAAACATCTTTAAAGCTTTCCTACCAGCAGCTGCTCCTTTGACCTCCTAAGTTATGAGATCATCCCTTACCTCGTTGTCACTGAACTCCCAAAGAGACCTATTCCTTCAAGGAAGCCATGAACCCTAGGGACCATGTCTCTCGGAAGTAATCCCCACAAAAGCATAAAAGGAGGGGAGGAAGGAGGATGAGGGGACAAAGAAATACACAGGTGAGACTTGCCTCATTCTCAATCCCACCTTCCATAAGATGGAATCTTTTGAAAGGATAGACGTCTGGGCCCTACCCTAGAAATTCTGATCCTTTAAAAAGGCTGCAGTGGGGCTTCCCTGGTGGCGCAGTGGTTGAGCGTCCGCCTGCCGATGCAGGGGACACGGGTTCGTGCCCCAGTCCGGGAAGATCCCACATGCCGCGGAGCGGCTGGGCCGGTGAGCCATGGCCGCTGAGCCTGCGCGTCCGGAGCCTGTGCTCCGCGACGGGAGGGGCCACAGCAGTGAGAGGCCCGCGTACCGCAAAAAAAAAAAAAAAAAAAAAAAAGGCTGCAGTGGAGCTTAGGAAGCTGTAGCGTGAAAACACCACACATCTGCCTCTGGTGTGTAACTAACTAGATCCACTCCTTGCTTTGCTTATAAAACAAGGCCCCAGACCAGCTAGCCCACAGTACACTCTTCTGATTAAGCAGGCGTTCTCTTTTCCAGTAGGTGTAGATGGGTACGTGTGTACGTATTTTTATATTTATCGTCTTTTACTTTGGTAGTAAAGGCATATATGTCGCCTTCAGCTCAATAACCACTTTCTTATCTGGAAAAAATTTATTTGTTTCTGAATCTGGCACGTCAGTCCATTCTTTGCCAGGATGGGTTAAGACAGGAGGGTACCGCACCCCTTACAGCAGTTGCTTCCTTTGTGCTATTTCAAGAATCATCCTGACCTGCAGACAGAATTCCCTGAAAGATTCTCTAATCTGGGTCTTTCCGGCTATCCCAGAGAAGGGATACTCCCAGAATTCGAGGGTAGGGGTAGAGGTGGGAATGGAGGTGACCAACACAAACACACCATCAAAACCCATTAATCAGATTGCATTAAGCTTTATAACAACACAGTTTTCAGTTAGCGGGAGAAATGACAGTTTAATAACAGCCGAACAGATTTCACTCCCCCCCAACTCATACATATTTCCAATTTTGCTAGAACAGTTCCTGGTTTTGGAGATCCGTGAAGAGCGCTTTATGTCAAATGTTGCATTTTAATGGAATCAAACTAATGGGAAGGGACATTTTATGCAGCAGCCCCTGATGGGGGCGTCCGCAGACAGCCCTTACCCTCCCCCACCCCCAGACACTGGATCTGATAAATGGAGTCAGCCCTCTTGTCACTGCCCCAATGTGTACCATCTCTGAATTAAGCAAAGGAAGCACGAGATGACCATGTAGGGGAGACGGTGGGACAAAGAGAAGGATGGTGACCGATCCCCTGTGGGTTGTGCTGCTAAAGGTTATTCACGACAAAAGACATGCCAGCTCTCTGGTCCTCGCCCCTCTGGGGACCCTAAGGGACAGAGCCCATCCTGATAGCATGTGTCAGAACCATGCGGCTGAGGGTCTTCAGGGATGGAGACCTCCCACCAAAATGACTGGCTTTCTTTTTTTCACTCCCAGAGATGGCATTCATCTTTCCCAACCTCAGGGCTCTGAGCTCTGCTGCAACCCCCCTGCTCTGAGAGCCGCCCTGTGATTCTGATTCTAAGGAGGCACAGGCTAAGCTTCTCCACCGCCCAGGATACTCACAAAGAGAGAGACTCAACCCCGCTTCGGGGGCTCCTAGAAAGGCTTCCAGGGGTGTCAGCGTTTTTTGGTGAGAAACATGCATGCCTCTGCCTTCATAAGGTGAGGAGGGAGTAAGTCAAAGGTTGTGGGACGAGACCTTTAAGGAGAAGGTTAGAGACACTTTAAGAGGGAGGACCTTGCTCCCTAGGAGTCCTGGAGCAATTGGCCACAATTAGTATTCTGGCAAGATGCCAAAGCAGAGGTTGCTAGAGCAGGGGCCTTTGCCAGATATGGGGCTAGAACTCGGGCTTCCCAGATTAAAGTGAGAGACTCCGGCCGAAAGTTGACCTTCCTTTCTTTTTTGTCATTTAAACAAACATTCATGCCACTGTCTCTGACCTTGACAACTATTTACGTGTCCTGTCTTCAGACTTGATTAACGAGCAGAAGACAAGAATTAGCAGTGGATTCTGGTGGCCATCTGGTCAACCAGATGCTGCTACCCAGGCAGGCCTGGTACCCTCATGAGTATGCCATGGGATCCATCCCTTTGCCTAAGTCAACAGCGTTGGAAGCAATCCTGATTGGACAAAGGAGGAGATCTACTTGGCACCCCAGCAAGCCTGAGGCTGCAGACCCTGGGGGATTCAGGACTCAGGTAAGGAGCCTCCCTAGCTATTCACCAGCCTTCCCTCCACATCTCTAGCCTCATTTGTCACCCTCTTCCTGTTCCCACTGGAAATTTTGACCAGTCATTTGGTAAAACATCATGTTGAAGGGTTTGTAGAATTTCCGCAGTCTGTGGATCACATCGGGGTCGATGCGGGGATGAGTCCGACCTTTGCTCTTGCCTAGGCACCTGGGGGCGCTGCTGTCTTCTGGCTTCTTTAGGCAAGGGAACCCCTTGGTTTTGTTGAAATAGAAATGCTTCTCAGTCACAACGCGCTTGAGGCCTAGAAAATCCTGTACTTTGGCCATTTCCCCGGCGGGGTCCACTATGAGTCGCTCACCGCTGACGAAGAGGATCTGAGAGAGGGGGAAATACTGGAGCCAGTTTTCCAGATGCAGAGCATAGATCCCTATTCGAATGGCACTCCAGGAGGCATCGATCAGCCCTAGGGTCCGATTTTTGAAGGCCAGCACCTCGAAGGTGGGGATCTCGGGTTTCTTTGACAGTGTCTGGGTGTAATCGGAGATGGCCCTGGTCACGGGGTTTCTCACCACCACGATGAGTTTGATGTCCTTGGCCATGGAGTGGATGCGCTTGGGGGCCTCATTTGTCACAAAGTAACTTGGTGTCTTCTCCATGGTTAACTGCCCATCCAAAGTCTTAGGCATCACATTTCTGGAAGACGGAGGAAAACAAAAGAGTGATTATTCCTGTCCAGAAATAACTGAACTTGTTGCACGAAATGTATGATATAAATAGCCCAGTGGGGAGCTACCCAATAAAATTCATGTATAGTTGGGAGTTCTTTTTGGACTATATATCCCTCTATAGTTCTGATTATAGTATTATCAGAAAAAGCAGCATAAAGCTTGCGCAATTCATTCATGGGAATCTTATGCACCTCCATTTAAATTTCTGCTCTATCTTTTACCAGTTATGTTTAACCGAGATCGACTCTTAATTTCTCTATGTATTAGTTTTATAATCTCTGAAATGAAGACAATGATAGCACCTACTTCACACAGTTGTAAAAAGATTAAGGGAGATAATGCTTTTAAAGCATTTAGCACAGAATTTGGCATGTGTAAGATCTTAATAAATCAGGGATATGATTGTTGTAGTATCTTTGAGAGAGCGTTTGAGCTCAACAAGACCTCAAAGATGATCTAGTCCAGGGGTTGGCAAACTACTGCCTGCCTCCTGTCATTGTATGGCCCACAGCTAAGAATGATTTTTCATCTTTAAAGGATGGGGAAAAAAACAAAATAATAAGACTAAAATTTTGTGATGCATGAAAATTATATGTAATTCAAATTTCAATGCTTATAAATAAACTTTTATTGGAACACGGCCACACATTCCTTTCTGTGGCTTTTTGCATCTACATCAGCAGAGTGGAGTAGTTGCAACAGAGATTGTATGACATGCAAAGCTGAACACATTTCCTATCTGGCCCTTTAAGAAAACATTTCTTGACCCCTAACCTAATCCAAAGGCATCTTTATGCAAATGAGGAAACTGAAGCCCAGAGACAGGGAATCAGACAGGCCTTGTGACCTCAGCAATTTGAGTCACATCCCTGAGCCTTATTATCCTCATCTGTAAAAATCCTAAAACTTGCTTCAAGTTCAGTTGAGGATGAAACGAATGACATATAGTGTGACAGCATCTAGCATAGAATTAGTTTTATACATGGAATTTCTTCTTTCTTGGCTCCCAAGGTTGCCCAGTGACCCAGTGATAGATCCCACAGCAGGAGGCATATCTCTTGGTTTCCTTTCCAAGGTTGCTTCTCCAAACCCACCCCTCCATCCACGTTTGCCTTCAGAGTGGCCTTGTCTTACTTGGGAACTTCAAGAGATTAAAGTAGTTTGATGTACTTGTACCTGTCGGTACAGCAGGTCATCTGCCACCACGTGCTCCATCCATCTCCATTAAGTCCATTCACTTCCGAGCCTTGCACCAAAGTGGTACATTTAGGATTACACAAGACCTCTTTGTTATGATGACATGCTTTTAAGTGTCTCAGCTAATAAAACTTAATACAGACGAAGATCCCTCAGCTTCCCCTACCATAATTAAATGTATTTACTATTGCGTGTGTGGAGAAGGAAGGATTCTTCTTTTATCTCTAATTCACATGCTCTGTCAATAGTTAATTGCTACTGGGTTCTGAGCGTTCTCGGCAAGCATTTCTGTCAGGCAACAGGCACTTGCCTAATGTAGAGAAATTCACATGGAGGTTGATGTGGTTCGTGTATAATGGTTGGGCAGTGAGGAGTTTTCAGATCAAAGCAATAGCCCTGGCCATAAATAATCATGCTCATCTTGAACTGATATTATCTCCCCAGTATTTTGAAAGTGTTCATGTTTGTGTGCCTGTTTGGCTCTTATCAGGTTTAATTGTGACGTTTGGAGGGGCGGGGCTAAGGACCACAGTTTTACGGGAGTCACGTGTGCCTGATTTAAGACTTCTGACGACCTATGTCACCTTGATGAAGTGCCTAAACCCACTCTGAATCTCCATTTTCTCATCTAAAAAATAGGGTTAAAAAGAGTCCCTCCCTTACAGGATTGTAATGAAGATTGAACGCCATAAGGCAGGTAAATCACTTAGAATACTGTCCAGTGAATGCCAGAATTTTAAGAGGCACAAGAGCATTGGCACAGCAATTCTTAGAGAAGAGTAAGGAGAAGATATTTCCGTTTGACCAAATGGAAAAGGTGAACAACGTGGGAACTAAGGAACTGATCTAGAAAAGAAGGATATTCTGATTCAAGCCAGTGTCATCAACCGTTCTTCCTGATCTGGAGGCTGGTGAGCAATGGGGAAGCTGCTACTAGTTCAGCTGAAGTTGAAAGAATATACTGATATCCTACTTTTCTTCCAGTTGGAGAGAGAGATTCTCTTCTTTTATTACAGAACTCATTTCGTAGTATAAAAATATTAAATAAATGTTGATGCATAAAATGCTGAAGATAGATATTTTTACATGGCCTCTTCCAGACTTTTGCCCCTCAGATATATCTTGCTTCTTTTAATTTGCTGTATTTTTCTTTAGCAAGGAGCAGCTGCTAGGTTTTTCTTCTCCTCCAGTCTCTGCCAGTCACTTCTTAGACCTCAGTGTTGATCTTTATGTTGACAAATGCATCTCCTTCACTTCAGCTAATTGTTACAGTCTGTCAAGATCTGTGTTGATCTCGAGTCTTTTATCTGAAGCATCTGAGATAAATGGTACCCAGCCTATAAGCCGGCGTGTATAGGAGTAATTATGTGACTAGCTCAGTGCTCGGTGCAGAAGGCAATGAGAGGAGCAGGGCTAGAGAAGGCAATAGAGAAGGTAGAGGGAGCAGAGGCGCCTAAATGGCTTTGATCGTCATGTTACAGATGGATTACACCAGGCACTTGAGGACAGTTCCTGCATTGGGGGCACACATGGTAAAACCATCTATCTCATTAAGCCAAGATACGACTGTTGTTGCATGAGATATACAGGATTCTTTGCTGGTAAGAAGCTATCCAGTAACTGCTCAAAATCAATGGAGTAGCAGTACCCCCTTTCCAAAAATGATTCTGAATCAGTTATATTCATTCATTCATTCATTTGTTCCATAAACGCTCACTTCCATAAATGGCAATATACTAGTGAACAGAACAGACAAGGTCCGTTCCCTGACAGAGCTTCCAGTGTTACTACGACATCTGATAAAAGGAGAGTTCTTTATAGCATCACATAAATGACTATTTTAATCAACAGAGTGGGGTATCATTACTATTTCACTTTTAGAGAGAAGGAAACAGACTCAGAACCTAAAGATACTTTTTCGAAGTCTCACTGGGTGAGTATATCCTTGGTTCCTAAGCTCACTGGCCAAGCAAACACCTACCACCAGTTTCTGGCAAAGAGCAGGTGCTGAATAAATACCTGTTGAACGAATGGATGAATAAACCATTCATCTCCTGTCCTAAGGTGAGGCTTTGGTGTGATGGGTTTTGTTGTCCTAATCTGGTCATTTCTCAGGCCTTGTCCCCTCACCAGTCTTCTCACCTGGGCCCACGACCCAGCATCTATTTCTGTATCTATCCTAGTGTCTCTGTTCCTAAAAGACTAGAGAGGGCAGTCTACGTGTAAGACCAACTTCTCCCAAAGTGGGCTTTGGATGTTGTCTCCCTCTACTTTCTCAGGAATGATTCATCCCAAGTTTCCTTCTCTCTCCTGGTTTTAGGGAAGTTCTTCTCGACTGGGTCTGACATTTTGACTGCCCATGTTCTCACATCTCTATGTGCTTGAGGAATGGGGAGGAGACCAGTCATGCCACAGGGGAGTGAGCAAAGCTAAGGAAGTGAGAAAATAAGGTCAAGGGGTGGGGAGGGAAAGACCACAGGGGGTCTTAGGGGCCACGGGAAGACACTGGGTTTTATTCCATGTGTGATGAGAAACCACTGAAGAACATGAAACAAGACAACATAAAATTTACATTTTAAGAGATTTTTTTTTTTCCTGGCTGCTTTGCTGAGAACACACAGGCATGTGGCAAGAGCAGAAGGAAGGCAGCCTGTTAAGAGGCCATTTCAGGAGAGCAGGTTAGAGATGGGGGTGGCAGGAATGCAGGTGGAGAGGGCAACCTGGGAAGCAGTGTTCACAATTAGGATGTCTTTAAAAGGTAGGGCCAACAGTCCTTTAGGATGGTTGGGATGTGTGTGCAAGAGAGAGACAGAGAGTATCATAGAAGACTCCAAGATTGTTGGCCTGAGCTAATGGGTAAGTAGTAGTGCAGTTTATTGACGTGGAGACAACTGAGAAAGAAGCTAGTTTCAGGGGAAGATACCAAGTCTGATTTTGGACTTGGAATCTGAGATACTCAAGCGAAGGAGTTGAGTAATCATCCTGATACAGGAGTCTGGAACTCAAGGGAGATCCCACTTGGAGGTGGACATTTATATCATGAGTTCACAGCCCACCTGCCAGAAAGTAGGGTGAAGGAATGTCAGATTCTCTTCACCTTCACGAGTAGAAGGTGGGACCTAACCTCTGCCTATCTGGGGAGTTCTCCTGGATAAGGAAAAGCATTCAGATGCTGGTGTGCAAAGCAAATCTTTAAATTCCATAGCAAAGATTTTCACTAACTCCTTTGAATGTCCAGGGTCTTTGATAACTTCCTGTATTACAGAGCTTAGGAGAATGTCATAATATGGTTGGTTCCCACCCCTCCATGGCTAAGCTCAGTTTCCGGAAGCCAAGGGCAATGTTTTATTCACCTTTGTATCCCCAGTGCCTGCCGCGTGGCAGCTGCCCCATAACTATGTGTGGTTATTAGATGAACGAACGAATGACATACGAATGGAAACAGGATCCCCAGCAGTCAGGAGAATTGGGGCAGCTTGGAGGGCTCCTCTAAGTAGGTTTCCCTCACGTGGGGTTCAGTGTTTCTGAATTCCAAGCCATCCCTCATCTGAAGGACCCTGCACTGCAGTGTGTACCATATGGTGAGAAAACACTGCATCTGGGCTTGGAACGGCTCGTTAACAGTATCTGGGGTGCTCAGAGCAGCCGTGACATCAGCGTCAACACACAGTCCTGAAGCGAGAATCAGCCTGCAAGATCACACAGCTGCTCTCACAACCCCAAATGTTTATGAGACACGATCCAACTCGCTCGCCCTCCACCACCTCCACTCTGCTGGTGGGGGAGCTGGGCGGAGCACAAGCCCCATCTGGATGCAGGTCAGCATCCAGGGCTTCATAGGAAACAACAATAATAGCGATCCTACAGTAGTTATCATACGCCATTTATCCAGTGCTCACTCTGTGCTGTTTGGTGGTTGAGAGTTCAAATTCTGACACCAGATCAATGTCTCTAAGCACGTTCAGACACTGGGCTCTACAGCCTGGTGGTTAAGAGCATAGCCTCCAGAGGAACCAAATTTGGATCCACTTATTAGCTCTGTGACTCCGGGCAAATTACTAACCCAAGTTGCATTATCTGGAAAACAGGCGTCATACTGATAATACCCATTTCATAGGGATTTTGTGACAATGATATGAGTTAATGCCTAAAAGATTGCCTCACAGATAGTAGGCTTACAATACATTAGCCGTGAATTTTTAAAACAACTTTCTTAAGAAGGTACTACTACCTTCACCACTTCAGAGGTCAGGAAACTGAGGCTCAGTGAAATTGATCTGTTAGTCCAAAGTAACAGGAGGTAGCGTTGAAATTCAACCCCAGGTCTGTCGTGAACTTTAGCCAGACCTCTTAGTTACTGCCTGGCAATGCTTAACCAAACGACAGAGGCTCAACAAGGTTACGTGACTGGCCCAAGGTCACTCTGCTGGTGGATGGCAAAGCTGAATCTTAAACTGAGCCTCATTATGTGTGTTGTAAAGGTGGGCTGTCACTGACTCACCACTGGGAGTTACAGAAACCCAGGCCAGAAGCCCCAGAAATTCTTGCCAGATCAAACTCCATCATTCGGTTTGCGACATCTCTCTCCGGGGCGTCATCAATTGAAGCAAATGGACACCATCACGAATGCCGAGGGAGAAGGCAGTCACCCGTATTAGATGTAAAGAGCCCGTGCTCTCTGGAAGGGTTAGCAGCTGAGCTTGCCTTTCGCTTGCCTGAATCAGAGGTATATGGGCACCTCACATTTTCCCAAATGCATTATCCAGTGGGGTAAATGGTGCATAAATGAGCAATATTTTCTGAGGCCTCCAGATAAACTGTAACCCAAGAGAATGGTGGTTAGAGCCAGGGCATGAGGTAAGGCTGTTTCTTCTGCACCGAGGAAAGAAACTTAGAAATTCAATCGGGCGCCTGCTACTCGCCAAGCATCGAGACGGGCAATTTCACATATTATTCTGGCTGAACTGCACAAGGAGCATACAATTCACTGAGCCCATTATAGAGATGTGGAAACTGAGTCAAAGAGACAATAAACCCCGCTCAGGACTACTTTTCGGCCTCATTCTTTTGGAAAGTTCATGCTGCTTTTCAAATCCAAGTTTATGAATCCTGGAATCCCTGAAGATGAAAAGTCAAACCCTTTGGAAACCACATTTCTTACGTAAACACCCAAGAAAAGCAGCCTTTGCCAGGGCCATACGGCTAAGGACCAAACTGAAGGTGAGACAGAAGGGATCCCGAGTTATAGCTCTGACTTAAGAATTAACTTGCAAATGCATTTAGGACAAGGACTTTTCCCTCTCTGGACCTGTACCATGAAAGGGCTGTGTTAATATGAACTCCCTCATTCATTCCAACGAGTGTTTGCCGGCGCTTATGATGTCGGGTATATAGCGATGCCAAAGCAGGCATGGTACCTGCCCTGCAACAGACTGCGAGTCCTTTGAAGGACACACCTGAACTTCCCATTTTTGTAAAGTGGTCTGTGCTTCAGATGAGGCATCTCTGGTGTGGGCAGAGGTCGCTTTTCAGACAAAATCACACCTGCCACCAAGAGGGAGAAGGAGGTGACAGAAAAGTGAGGGCAGAGGAGAGGAAAGGAGGGAGAGAGCGGAAGCAAAGAATGAAGGCACCTAGAAGCGACAGGAAGGAGAAATGAAGACAAGAGGAAGGAAAGGACTGAGGAAGGAAGGGGAGGAAGAAGGCAAACAGAAGGAGCTGGGCTTTGAAGAAACACAAAGAATTTGAATAACTGGAGAAGAATGAGGAAAGCATTCCAGTTTTGAATGACACATGACCACAGTGTTGTTGTTTTCTTTTTCAGTACGCGGGCCTCTCACTGCTGTGGCCTCTCCCGTTGCGGAGCAACGGAGCTCAGTGGCCATGGCTCACGGGCCCAGCCGCTCTGCGGCATGTGGGATCTTCCCGGACCGGGGCACGAACCCGCGTCCCCTGCATCGGCAGGCGGACTCTCAACCACTGTGCCACCAGGGAAGCCCGACACATGACCACATTGTGGCAGAAAAGAGCAAACCCGGATCCCAGGCACTTCTGTGGTTTTAAAGTTTGTGCCAGGCAGGTACAGATACTTTAGGATCTATGAAGGAAAAAGAGAGAAAACCATTTATCTGTTCATGAATTTGGCAACTGTCGTGTGCCAGGTACATTAGGAGATAAAATGAAGAGCAAGATGTGCCCTGAAGAAGTTCACATCTCCTGAAAGAATAAAAATAGTCTGTGAGGTCTATCCTTGTCTCTGAGGATTCACGGAGTCCCATGAGTTTCAGGTGGAGAATCACTCCTGGCTGAGGGTCGACTTGATTCCAGAGTCCACAGTCACCTCCTTTAGAAGCTTGTCAGTGGGTGCTCTTCCTGACAAAGGCGGGTGGCTCAGCGTTTGACTTCAGGGTTCCATCTCTGAACCACAAGTGGCTTTAGTAACTCATTTCATGTCTTTTATCCTCAGTTCCATCATCTGTCAAATGGGTATAATAGCATCTCCTCCTCATTCAGAAGAAAAGGTATCAGGCATCCTGGCACAGAGCAAGTATTGGTAAATGTCCCCCCTTGTTATTGCTGCTAGTGTAACGTAGCACATAGTAGGTACAAACAAATTTATTTGTTGAATGAGTGAAGGAGACCAGCCTTGCTTAAACTCTGAATCTAAATAACTATTACTGGTTGCCTAATATATACACCCCTCTGTAAATGATGACCCTGATTCATGGAAACCCACGTCTCCAATGGGCGTTGATACGACCCACTCTGAGAGCACCAAACAGCTTCTGTTTAGCATAGATTCCAGTGAATTCCTAGAAATCTCTTTCTCCTCGCCATCCCAGGCTGCCCAAGCATTTGGGAAGCTTCAGTGCTAGGCAGAGCTTGGCCACTTTATGGGGCCCATACCTCAAATGGCACAAATCCTAGGCTTGCTTTTATTTCTCCTTGTCACCCCTGGCTTTTCCCAGTTCCCCCCCAGGGCTTCAGCATCAATAGGCCACCATATGACAGAAGCTGACTTGTTCATATGGATTTTGTTTTTGTTTTTGTTTTTGCGGTACGCGGGCCTCTCACTGTTGTGGCCTCTCCCGTTGCGGAGCACAGGCTCCGGACGCGCAGGCTCAGCGGCCATGGCTCACGGGCCCAGCCGCTCCGCGGCACGTGGGATTCTCCCGGACTGGGACACGAACCCGCGTCCCCTGCATCGGCAGGCAGACTCTCAACCACTGCGCCACCAGGGAGGCCCCATATGGTTTGATTTAGAAAACACATATGGACAAAAAACAACTATGAATTTGACAATCCCTTAAAATGAATTTGTGACTGAGTCATCACCACTGAATCTACATTTTTGAATGTGGCCATGTGTGCGCGTATGTGTGTGTATGAGATTTTTATTGATGTAGTTTATACTCAGTGTTTGGTATCTATAGGGATGTGAAGGTCCCTGCAATAATTCTCAAGCCCACAGGTTTCTAAAATCTAAACCTTTGCCTACTTACAACCTCAGCTCCATCAGTGCCTTCTTACCCACAACTCTCCCTCCAATCCCTCCTCTCTTGTTATTGGACCATCTCACTCCAGAGATTCGAAAACAAGATGCTCCCTGATTTTGAATTCACAAGATTACGGCTCACTTCACCTGCCCCTGACTGGGGATTCCACCCAGAGTATACTTCTCTGATCCTTTATTCATACACATTCAAAGAGTGTCCCACTGCAGAACCTCACACACCAACTTCTATTAGCTGTTTTATTGTATTTTCTTTCCTCGGGCTCGGCGTTTCAAAGGGCAGGTGCCACAATTAAATGATGATTATGGAGGCGTCAGCGGTGTCTGCCTGGGCACCTTGTGCTCACGATTTAACAGACGGTGACAGGAGAGGGCTCCTCTCGGGAAGGCCCCGTTCCAGGTCTCTCCGCCGCACACTGCACTCCCAGCTGTGCGTCTGCTCATCACTGCCTTGGGGGTGCTGCCAGCCCTGCTTCCTTCTCACCTGCATCCTGCGGCTGGCCAAGCCCTGCTTGCTCCTGCTGAGTCTGCCCCTGTCACCCTTTGCATGTCTCAGCCCTACTGTGTGGCTCTATCCTGGCTCTGCCATCCTCACTCTAACGGACTTTGGGAAACTTATTTAACCACGTCAAGCCTCAGTTTCCTCATACAATGGGTATCACAAGCAAGACCTATCTCAGAGCATGTTTTATGAAGGTTGAAAGGGCCGGTGCTTATGATGCTGCTGTAGAATGAATGTGTGTGCCCCCCTCCACACAAGTCATATGTTACATCCTAACACCCAATGGGATGGTATTGGGGGTGTGGCCTTTGAGAGGGGATTAGGTCATGAGGGTGGAGCTCTCATGAATAGAATTAGTGCCCTTATGAAAGAGACCCCAGAAAGCTCCCTCCCACCTTCTGCCGTGTGAGGGCATAGTGAAAAGATAGCCCTCTATGAGCCAGGAAGCAGGTTCTCACCAGGCAGTGAATCTGTCAGCATCTTGATCCTGGAATTCTCAGCTTTTAGAACTGTAAGAAATAAATGTTTGCTGCTTAAGCCCCTCAGTCTATGGTATTTTTGTTACAGCAGCCAGAATGAATGAAGGCTTAAGCACAGAGCCTGGAAGGAATTAACTGCTGAGTACAAGTGTTAATTATTGTTGCTATTATATATGAACCCTGTTTACTCACTGTGCATTCACAGAGAATGCCATCTTAGGACCTGTGTTGACCGTGAGGTTATTTCATGTTTATCTCACATGCATCCTTAAAACAAACTTTGCTTTTGTAAATAATTTGTACGTGTCTCTTCCTTGTGATGCAAGGAATCTAACTGGCTAGACCGATATATATATAATAAAGCACTGGATGTTTTATTGGTGGAAGGGCTGCTCAGGTCGACTCATGCCTGCCCATGGAAACTTGTTAAATAACTCGGTCAAGATGGAGGCATCCATGCATATGAAGGACAGGTGTGAATGGTGCTGGGAAGAACAATATTTTGTCACACGGCCAGGCACCAACTCTAGTGTTGAAGGAAACTTGTTCTCTCCGCCAACAGAATGCAGCCCAGAAACCCCCCTTTTCCCTACATCTGGCCAGGATGGCAGGACCTGCTCTCCTACAAAGTGCCCAAGTAAGAGCCTTCCAGGTGTGTCCTTGAGATATTTCCTTCATAAGGGTGCATCCCCAAATCAAGATCTCTAGCTTCAATGATGTAAAGCACAATCATAAATTCATCAGTGTACCCTACTGTGCCTGTACTTAGACCTGACTTTCACAGCTTGGAGCGCATGAAATACTCAACAGATTTTCAAACCCATCCATCTGATCATATAACAGATGGAGAAATGACAAATAGGAAAGAAGATCAGTGCACAACTAGAAAGATATACATAAACAGGCACACATACTGTGCCCCAAAGATTGAAGATTCTAATGTTATATCATCACATATTCACGCACACTGATCTCCTACGGAGGGTTTCTCTTTTTCACACACACACACACACACACACACACACACACACACACACACACACACACACACACACACCCCTCTACTGGTCCCACAACTGGCTCCTTCTTATTATTCAAGTCTTGGCTCAAACATCACCTACTCAGAGGGCAATCCCCTTCCCCAGGCACCATCTAAATCACTCTCCTTCACACCAGCCTCTTTTGTTCCCTTCCTAGGGCTTCTTGTTATCTGACATTATCTTGCTTATGTGTTCATTTTCTTGTGTCTTGTCTGTCTGTCCTAAAGGAAACAAGCTCCCAAGAAGGAAGACAGTTGGGCACTTCTGTATCCTGCTGAATCTCCAGCATCTCGCTTAGTGCCTAGAACTGAGACATAGGTCTCAGTAAATATTTGCCCAATGATGGAAGAGATGAAGGAAAGAAGAGGGAAAAAAGCACAGTTGGAAAGAAGAGAAGGGAGAATAAAGGAAAAGAGGAAGGAAGGAGGAGAGGGAGGGAGGAAGGGAAGGAGGAAGGATAGGAGGAAAGAAAGTTAGGAAGAAGGATGGAGAGAGCTGGCTTCTTCCCATCATTCAGGTCTCATATTAAGTGTCTGGCTTTGGATTATTATGAAAGCCACTAGCCACATGGAACTATTTAAATTTAAATTAATTAAAATTAAATTGAATTAAAGATTTAATTTCTCAGGGACTATAGCCACATCTCAAGTGCACAATAGCTACAAATGGCCAATGGCTACTGTGCTGGAGGTACAGCTCTAGTATATTCCATCATCACGTAACATTCTATTGGGTAACGCTGGTCTGGTCCATCAGCTATGATTTTTGTGACATCAACATACCACTCAGAAGTCATCTCTCAGAGAGGCTTTCCCTGATCATTCTATCAAAAATCATGCCTGCTCCAAGTTACTGTCTATCCCATTGTCTGGTTTCTCTTCTTGTTCACACCGTGTGGCATTGGCCAAGATTTGGAACTATCTACTTCGCTCACGAGTTCACATGATTTCTGATGCCCTTCTACCCGGAACTGCACTCTGCAATGGCAGGACTTTGTCTTATTCACTAGGTACTATGTCTGTCTCTAATGGAGCACTGTATATAACAGGTACTTAATAAATGACAATGAATAAACGAATGACCCCTCTGGATGTGCACATTTACATTTTTACACATTGTACACATTTTACTCATTTCATGCACCCATGCAGCAAGACAAGGGCAGTGAAGTAAGGTCTAAGCTGGTGGTAGGTGGGCCTCCATCTCTTCACCTCCAGCTGGTGAGAAGGTGGGAAAGGCTGAGAGCTGATGCTGCCTCTTGCTCACGGCCCAACCCCCTTCACTGAGGCTCTGCACATCTTGCCAGACTTCTCAGGGGCTGGACTCAGCGTCCTGGCCAGGCTCTAGCACCAAGGGGCGGGAGCCTTGGGAAAATCCAGGTCCACGGAGCTGTGCTGCTGGCTGGCTGGGGAGGAGCACATACAAAGTCACAGCCTTGGGTTTACCTGGTGGCGCAGTGGTTGAGAGTCCGCCTGCCGATGCGGGGGACGCAGGTTCGTGCCCCGGTCCGGGAAGATCCCACATGCCGCGGAGCGGCTGGGCCCGTGAGCCATGGCCGCTGAGCCTGCGTGTCCGGAGCCTGTGCTCCGCAACACGAGAGGCCACGACAGTGAGAGGCCCGCGTACCGCAAAAAAAAAAAAAAGTCACAGCCTTTGCTGCATGTCTGATCAATTGCCTACAAACTTCTTCCTCTCACATCTATCCACAGTGACACCGCAGTCATGGTATCAGCATGTTAAGGAAGCTCCATTTCTGGAGGATGTTTTCAGGGGGAATGAATATTCCCTTGCTGTTCTCTTTTTACGCTCCTCCCTAGACCCTCTCACAATAGTCCTGGCAGAGTAAGATTCTGCTTATGCTGAAAGATCCCAGGGAAGCAGGACACTGCCCCCAGATGACTGTGGATCTCATCTTCTGCCTGGACTCACTCTTCCTGGTCTACAGAATTTTTGGTCCCATTCCGGAGCTCAGTGCACACTTGATATGCTGCCTTGGGAAACGGGCTTCCTCTTTACTTGGCAACCTGTGTGGATGTGTTCTCAATAAGCCTCAAACCTGTGTGCCTTGAATTGGGTAGATATGCTACTCTGATTCCAGGGGAATCAGATGTTTCCCTTTCTAGGTCCAGATGGCTGGCTTAGTTGCAGAAAAACATAATACCATTGACTCCTCTACAGACAGATGTTTCCCACTGCCTACAGCTCCCCATCTGCCTTCAGTCACCCCTGACCGTCTTTCATCATTAGTCTCATAGCTTAGCCCTCCTGCACAGAGCCCGGTCTCTTTGGGTGAATATGTATGCACTTGGGAGTATGGTGACACAAATAGTATACTACCCCATGCAGCATTCTAAAATTTGGGTTTCTGCTCGGTGCTTTGTGACCACCTAGAGGGGTGGGATAGGGACGGTGGGAGGGAGATGCAAGAGGGAGGAGATATGGGGATATATGTATATGTATAGCTGATTCACTTTGTTATAAAGCAGAAACTAACACACCATTGTGAAGCAGTTATACTCCAATAAAGATGTTAAAAAAATAAAATAAAATTTGGGTTTTCTACTCAAGAATCCTTCTTGATCTCTACGTCTGTGTCTCTATTTCTGCTTTGCAAATAAGATCATCTATATATGTATACGTATAGCCGATTCACTTTGCTGTACGGTAGAAAGTAACACAACATTGTAAAGCAACTACACTCCAATAAAGTTAATTTAAAAAAAGAAAAAGAAAAAAAGAATACTTCTTGAGATTTTCCCTTATCAGTTCACTTCCCATTTTTAAATGGATGTTGCGTTCTATAGCATATGCAAACCCCAGTTTACTTAGCCATTTCCCTGTAAAGGCTCCTTGCATTGTCATCAGTTTTCCATGACGGCAAAGAAGGCTAACGCGAGCACCTTTGCACACGCCTCTCTTTGTACGTACCCATTCGAGTATTTTCCTAACGCAGCCCTCCATGGTGGTCATGCCAAAGTATGCTCCGCTCATACCGTGTGAGGATATATACCCCTGTCCCCTCACCAGCGCCTAATGGTACTGACCCTTTTTATTTCACCAACCTGGTGAGAACCATCCTTCAGGACTCAGCCCACATGCCCTGTTTGCCCCAGGATGACAAGACACTTCCCTGCTGTGGACTCTGCTGCCTGGTCTATTTCTACCATTGACTCATCCCACAATATGGCACATATGTACTTCCTAGTCTCCTTTATCAGACTCTGAGCAACTTGGGGAAAAGGCCAAAATGGCTCCCAGGAAAAGCTTGCTTGGTTGGACCAGATTAATCCCCCTGCTCTTTCCAGATGCTATAACAGACCTTTGCCAGGAATGCTTGTGCCCCTGGCAGCACCAGGAACAGGTGGAGTGTCATGTGAACCTTGGGCATTGAGAAATATTGATGGGAAAATAATCTATGCAGAAGTGAGTGTGACTGGGTGTAACCAAGCAGAAGTAAGGGAGGGACAAAACTCAAAGGAAGGGTCTGCTGGCAAGAATAAACTGTAGCCAGGCCCTGCTGACCCCCGCACGTCAGTTCGTCGGTGAGGAGTGCTGTGCTCTGGCCACAGCCCTGCCGTGCGCCCCCTGCACTCTGCATTTTAGCCTCTTAGAATTATCTTGCCATTTCCTGGAAACAATGGATTTTGTCATATCTTAGATTTTGCATATGATGTTCCAGCTTCCTGAAATACCCTTTCCTTCCTGCCCACTGACTGGTGGAGCCCTTGTTCATGGCCTGCCTGATCCAAAGGCCTCCTCCTCTGTACAGCTTCCCTGGAACATATATAATATAGTATAGTATAGCATAATATAATATAATATAATATAATATGATGTAATATAATATAAATATATCATAAATATATACCAACCCATAAATTACTGATAGCGTTGCATCTATCTGTGTGAAGCTCCCCACCATCTCAAACGTTCCCGGATGTTGTGCCAGAGGGGTAGGTGAGAGAAAGAAAGAGGAAGAAGGGGAGGAACAGTGAGTACGTGAGCATTCCGGGAAAATACCACATTGGTAATTAGATGGTCGGCCTGGAAATGATTCTCATCATTTCTGCTAATTGACTGACCAAAACCAGTCTTGTGACCCCCACCCACCCACAAGGGAACAAGAAAGCTGAGAGTTACTAGAGAAATGACCTAAAGATTAAAAAACCCACTCTCCTGAATTTTGAGTTTGCTATTCTCTTGCGTGTGGCTGTATCATATGTTGCATTTCTAAACAATATGCTGTTTAGTTTTGTTGGGTTTTTTTCAAAATGGCATAATACTCTAGTCTTCTGTTAAGTTTTTTAAAACTTAAACAATATCTTTATAAAATCTATTAATGCCATTGCAGTTACTGTTAGTGAATCCATTTTCACTGCCGTATAATATTCCATTGCGTGGACATGGCATTATTTATCCATTTTTTCTGATGATGGACATTGGGGTTGTTTGCTTTATGAACAATGCTGCTATGTAAGTTCTTGTACATGCCTCCTGGTATAAAGGGGAAGAATCTCTCTTGGGTATTTTCCAACTAATGCAAATACTGAATCATGAGCTCTGAGATGCTTACCCTTATAAGATGATGGTGCTTAAGTTATATTCCCTCCACCTGTGCAGAAGAGCTCACATTCATCCTCCTTGTGACTTAATGTCTGCTACTGTCTTACTTTGAATTTCTCTCAGTTTGGGAGATCTTTTTCATTTATTGATGATTTGTGTTTCCTCCTTGTTGAAATATCTGTATCTTTTGCCCATTTTTCTAATGGATTGTTTTTCTTTTTTTATTTATAGGGGTTCTTTGTGTATTCTGGGTACTATGCCTTTGTTATGTAGATCGCAATGATCTTCTCCCAGTTTGTGGCTTAACTTATGACCTTCTTTATATGTATTTGATGGTCAAAAGTCTTAACGTTAAAGTAGATTAATTTACCACTCTTGTGGCTAGCACTTTTGTTTCTTATTTAAGAAATCCTTATCTACCTGAGAATGAAAATATATATATATATATGTGTGTGTGTGTGTGTGTGTGTGTGTGTGTATGGAAATTGAAGGAAAAAATTATGTGGCTCTCTGGGAGAAACCTGTTCTAAGCAGAGGAAACAGTTAGTGCAAAGGTCCTGGGGTAGGAGGGTTCTTAGTGTGCAGAGAGGCAAGGTGGAGGCCAGTGGGACTGGAGACCACGGCAGAAGATGAGATCAGAGAGGTAATGGGAGGCCTGATGATGAAACTTCATTCTGAGTGTGATGGGAAGTCCTTGGAGTTTTTTGAGCAGAAGACTAAGTGTCATGATCTGAATTGCAATTTTCCAGGACCACTTTCCACAGATGAATTGGAATTGACTGCACAGGGATTTAGAAGCTGGGAAGCTCTGAGGAAGCGATTGCAGCTGTCCAGATAAGAGATGATGGTGGGAGTGATGTAGTGGGGAGAGTCTGGGCATACTTGGAAGAAAGAGCTAATAGAATTTGCGGATGGATTGTATTTGGACTGTAAGGGGAATGGGAGGTGTTAGGGTGACTCCAAGGCAACAGCCCCGAGCAACTGGGTTGGAGGAAGACATTGAGAGAAGATCTGGGTTTAGAGTGGGGGAAGATTAGGAGCTCTGCTTCAGACACGTTATGCTTGAGATGATTTTAGACATCCAGATGGAGATGCCTGGCAAGCAGTGAGTCTGGAAGAGATCTGGGTGGAGAAATACTGAATGTTGCCAACACACACAGATGGTATACGCTAAGGTGTATACAAAGACGAGGAAAGGCCCAAGGACTGAGCCCTGTGACACTTCTACATTCATCTCTGGGGTTGGGGGTGTGGGGAGATGGACATGCCAGGAGATGAGCCTCGGAGAGCAGGTGTCTCCAGATGGACAGGACATTTCTGTCCCAGCTGTGTGCTAATTTCTGAGTCCCAGACCTGTGATGCACTGGCAGGGTATCAGTGCCGTGCCCTGTTGCTCCCTCCTCTCTCTTCCTCTACCCCTAGACGAATTACTAGTGCCAGTTAATGTTTGCTCTGGCTCATAAATCCATAACGCCTACCACACAAACCTCAACGGCCTGTAATTGAGACGCACAAACATGCAGAAAAGATTGTGTGCGTGGAAGGTATAAATGATGCTGTCACCCGAGGCTGCTGCAGGAAACAGGGCCACCGACACGGTGACTGCATTCTGCATTTGCTACCTAAACAGCCTGCCTCCCTTTGCCGCTGCCACCCTGGAAGGTAGAGGAAATTAGCTGTCAATATTTTACAGCTGGTTATTTGCAGGAGTAAATCACAGCTCATTTTGCCACGGAGTCAATGGAAGGAGCATGAGTTTCTTTTTCTTCCAGGGGTTGTTTGTGATGTCATCTTCCTGGTTTCATCCTGCATTTAACTTAGTCCTCAGCATGTTTGTGTCTTTGTAGTGTAAGTTATTCTGTGTCTCCTGGATGGGCAGGAGTGGTGGGATGGGGGTGAGGTGGAGAAAGGAAGCAGGATTTCTCTTAGTGCTCCAACACTGGGGCCCACTGGGTACCAATGCTCATCAATCAGCAATTTATTAATTCATTTACTAAGCAATTTCTGACTGATCACTGTATAACAGATGGTCTGCTAAGTCCCAGAAGATGAAGATCAGTATTACCCGTCCCTGTCATCAAGGAGTTCCACAGCCTATTTGGGAAATCCCTGACAATACCTAAAACGTACTCATACCAACAAATGTTCTGTATAATATTTACTGAGATCTTACTATATGTTCCAAGTGTTTTACAGAATTAAATCCATTTGCTGTGCAAAAGCTTTTAAGTTTCCTTAGGTTCCATTTGTTTATTTCTGTTTTCATTTCCATTTCTCTAGGAGGTGGGTCAAAAAGGATCTTGCTGTGATTTATGTCATAGAGTGTTCTGCCTATGTTTTCCTCTAAGAGTTTGATAGTGTCTGGCCTTACATTTAGGTCTTTAATTCATTTTGAGTTTATTTCTGTGTATGGTGTTAGGGAGTGTTCTAATTTCATTCTTTAACGTGTACCTGTCCAGTTTTCCCAGCACCACTTATTGAAGAGGCTGTCTTTTCTCCATTGTATATCCTTGCCTCCTCTATCAAAAATAAGGTGACCATATGTGTGTGGGTTTATCTCTGGGCTTTCTATCCTGTTCCATTGATCTATATTTCTGTTTTTGTGCCAGTACCATACTGTCTTGATTACTGTAGCTTTGTAGTATAGTCTGAAGTCAGGGAGCCTGATTCCTCCCTCAGAATGGTAGAAAATATTTTCAAATGAAGCAACTGACAAAAGATTAATCTCCAAAATATACAAGCAGCTCATGCAGTTCCATATCCAAAAAACAAACAACCAAAAATCCCAAAATGGGCAGAAGACCTAAGTAGACATTTCTCCAAAGAAGACATACAGATGGCCAACAAACACATGAAAGGATGCTCAACATCACTAATCATTAGAGAAATGCAAATCAAAACCACAATGAGATATCACCTCACACCAGTCAGAATGCCCATCATCAAAAAATCTACAAACAATAAATGTGGAGAAAAGGGAACCCTCTTGCACTGTTGGTGGGAAAGTAAATTGATACAGCCACTATGGAGAACAGTATGGACGTTCCTTAAAAAACTACAAATAGAACTACCATATGACCCAGCAATCCCACTACTGGGCATATACCCTGAGAAAACCATAATTCAAAAAGAGCCATGTACCACAATGTTCACTGCAGCTCTATGTACAATAGCCAGGACATGGAAGCAACCTAAGTGTCCTTGGACAGATGCATGGATAAAGAAGATGTAGCATATATATACGATTGAATATTACTCAGCCATAAAAAGAAACGAAATTGAGTTATTTGTAGTGAGGTGGATGGACCTAGAGTCTGTCATACAGAGTGAAGTAAGTCCGAAAGAGAAAAACAAATACCATATGCTACCACATATATATGGAATCTAAAAAAAAAAAAAAAAGGTTATGAAGAACCTAGGGGCAGGACAGGAATAAAGACGCAGATGTTGAGAATGGACTTGAGGACACAGGGAAGGGGAAGGGGAAGCTGGGACGAAGTGAGAGAGTGGCATGGACTTATACATACTACCAAATGTAAAACAGATAGCTAGGGGGAAGCAGCCGCATAGCACAGGGAGATCAGCTCGGTGCTTTGTGACCACCTAGAGGGGCGGGATAGGGAGGGTGGGAGGGAGATGCAAGAGGGAGGAGATATGGGGATATATGTATATGTATAGCTGATTCACTTTGTTGTACAGCAGAAACTAACACATCACTATAAAACAATTATACTCCAATAAAGATGTTAAAGAGAAAAAAATTACAGCCTAAACTCACCTTAAAAAAAATAAAAACATGACTAAACCCATTTAACTCTTACAAAAATCCTCTGGGGTAAAAATTACTTTTATCCCTATTTTACAGAAAAGGAAACTGAGGCACAGGGCAGTTCACTGACTTGTCTAAGGTCACACAGATGGCAAGATTCCAATAAGGCAGCTCCCTTAACTGCATCAGTGCTACCTTTTGATATGCAAACAAGCAAGAGGAAGAGGGTTAATTATGATTAAGCATCTATTACATTTGCTTTACGATGTAGAGCTGTGTTTGGTGATTTCTACAACAAATCCTTTAATTTCTAATTCTGGAAAACAAGCTCTATGATTTTACTCATTTTACCAAAACATTAGGCTCAGAGAGTGATCCAAGGATACCTAAATAACATGCCACCAGGCTGAGATTTGAAGCCAGAATTTTCCGACTCTACGCCAAGCTCTTTTCATGCTGCCGTGGGATGACGGTTGTTGCAGACAAAGGTCTGTTCAAGGCACCACGGAACAGGGAATATCTAACCCCTGAGAGTTTCAGAGGTGAAGAGGGGGCAGCTAGTCTAAATTGTGAAGACAAAAAAGAACAGTTTAGATAATCCAGGGCTGTAATGGCAAGAGAGGCAGCGGACCAGCACGTGAACGGTACATAGCGATGTGAAATACTGTTGCTGGTTTTCTTTTCCTAAGTTCTTGCACACAGGGCGTGTCAAGTCCTTCTGCACCAAGCAGAAGAGGAGAGATTAAGCAGGAAGATGACACAGTAAAGGCTAAGGAGAGAGGCTTTGGAACAGTTCCCTTGAGATCTCTCCTTGCCTCTGCATCTGTGCTAGGGGACCAGCACCTGAAGAAAGGTTTCCGGTTCCACTCTCCTCCGTTCACTTTTTTGCTGTTTCTGAGCAGGTCATTGGTCTGGGCCTTTATCTGCTGCCATTGTTAATATTCCCCAAGTGGCCCAAAGGCAGGGGCTGAATCTGCTGTCCCTGGTCTAAGCAGAGTGTTGGTCTGAGCGAAAGGATCGTGAATGAGGCCCCTTTGGGCTATTTAAACCTCACATCCTTCCATGTTCAGCTCTCGGCTTCTCCTTCAAGTTATATGCACGCTTTTTGTTCCATCATTTAGAACACTGGTTTTCAACAAGAAATGGTTCTGGCTAACTATTTTAAATGGGGAATTTACTCAAAGGATATATGAGGTGACTCATAAGGAATATCTCGTGAATAGGCTTGGAAAGGGTAGGAAATGGAGGAACTGGGAACACAGGCTGCAGGACCTGATCTATAGTTTTTTTAAGGCATCACCATAGGAACGGGTCATACTCAACTGTCTTCCTTTCTGCTTCATTTGATTCTTCTTTCGTTCCTTATTTATCTCCCCCTCCTCCTCTTCTTCTTCTCCTTCTCCTCCCCTTCCTCTCCCCCTTCCCCCTCCCTCTCCCTCTTCTTGTCCTTCCCTTCCCCTCCATCTACTTCTCCTTCACCTTCTTCTTTCTCTTCCTCTTCTTCTCCTTTTCTATTCCTCTCCACTAAAGATCCAAAGTCCTGGTAGAAAACATCTGATGACTCTAGTTTATTATCCAAATGAGTGCCAGTCCCAAACCACACACAGTGGGATAGAGGCAATTCCCTGAGTGCAAACTGGGGTACTTTAAAGCAGAAAACAAGGTCAGAGGGAGCATCTGAATAGGGATACAGAAGAAGTGTGAAAGTAGACAAGGTCAGAGGTAGCATCTGAAAAGGGATACAGAAGAAGTATGAAAGTAAGCCACATGGAGGAAGGCAGAGCAAACAGCCCTTGCAAAATTCTGGGGTGAAAGTGTGTCTGGTGTATCCAAGGATCAGGGAAGGAGGAGGTGGGGTGACTAGAAAGAAGTGTGAGATTGGAAGAGTGGGAGGAGATCAGGGCAGAAAAGCAGCAGGGTCCAGGTAATACAAAGCTTTGAGGCCACTGTAAGATCTTTGGATTTTATCTTGAGTAAGCACGGAGCCAGCAGGTGGTTTTGAGGAGGAGAAGGACATGGCCAGCCTTACACATTTAGAAGGTCATGGTGATTGCTGTGTGGGGAAGAGGCTCTAGGGGGTAAGTATGGAAGGAAGACCAATTAGGAGGCTACTGAAATCATCACAGTGAGAGGCAACGGGGGCTCGGGCAAAGGTAAGCGTGATGGGGGTGTGATGACATATGGCAGCCATAACAGCATTTGCTGTGGATTGGATTAAAGGTGTGAGAGAAAGAGAAGAATCAAGGACGACTCCAAGGTTCATGCTCTAAATAAAAGGAAGAACAGAGCAAGGCTTTCTGAGAACAGGAAGACTCAAGAGGAACAGGGTTTGGGGAGCTGAGAAACAAAGAGTTTGCTTTTGGACATGTTAATTTTGAGGTGCTTCTTAGATACCCAAGTGGGAATGTTGAGGAAGCAGTTGGATTTACAAATTGAGAGTTAGTAGGTCTGGATTGAGAACTGTCAATTGAAAATCAGTATACAGGAGATATTTAAAGCTTTGAAAGTGGCTGAACTCAGAAACGGAGTGGGTGAAAATAGAGAAAAGTTCTGAGAACTGAGTCCTGGGTTCTCTGTGAGCCCTGACCAAGCTTCCAAAAAAGGGATCTGCTGATCCTTTAACAAGTGGTACCAGCCCCAAATGGTCATGTTTTGGTCACTTACTAGAGTCAGAAGAGTGAGTCTAAGGTGACTTCAACTTACTGGGCTATTGTCCTTTTTTTTTGGCTGTGAGGTATGTGGGATCTTAGTTCCCTGACCAGGGATTGAACCCGCACCCCCGTGCCTTGAAAGCTCAGAATCTTAACCACTGGACCACCAGGGAAGTCCCTATTGTCCTTTCTCAACCACTGTCAATCACGAACAGCATCAAGTCTAAAGACACAGTAGAGACCGGGACAGGTTGGTGGGAGAGAGGCTAAATTCCCAAGTTTCCAGGAGGAACAGCTGGTTCCAGACACACTTGGTTACGGTGACTGGTTAGTAGTATCAGAGGAAGGGACACCTTCAAACAAGATAATGCTGAGCTCTATAGATGCCATAACTGAAGTCCGTTTATCTAAACCAACTTCTCTTAACGAGCAACCCACCTAGTGGTCGGGTCATGAAACTCACACTTCCTTTGAGGAGTTCTAAATCTAGTCCAATGTATTTTTTAAAAAAACGCATTTACAGCACTTTAAGATCTAAACAATGTTTAAAAGCATTCTAATTTAGCTTTGTATTTGTAGTGTGTGTTTGTGTGTATGTACGTGTGTGTGTGTATGTATTTATCATATCTGCACATTTTATGAAAGTTGGGCTTTCTCTGTATTGGTGTGTAAGTTGTCATATTTTATCTACTTTCAAACACTTTAAGTAGTTTTTAATGACACTGATAAAAAACCATTCTTTAAAATTTGGTTTCCTGGGGTAAAAAGAATAGGATATACAAATGGATGTGAAACACTCAACGGTATTGAATTTTAAAGGATATGGTTATTAAGTGACTTTATAGCTTGGTAAAACGGTGTTATTAGATTAATTAAGCTGGGAAGGTTTGGATTAATTATGTACCAAAAGTCTCACTCATGGAAATCAAATAAAGTAGCCAGGGCTCCCCTGGCGCAGTGGTTGAGAATCTGCCTGCCGATGCAGGGGACACGGGTTCGTGCCCCGGTCCGGGAGGATCCCACGTGCCGCGGAGCGGCTGGGCCCGTGAGCCATGGCCGCTGAGCCTGCACGTCCGGAGCCTGTGCTCCGCAACGGGAGAGGACACAACAGTGAGAGGCCCGCGTACCGCAAAAAAATAAAAAAAATCTCAAGTAGCCAGCCAGAGTCCTTTGAAGGTATAAAGTCAATACCTGGGGATGTAGGAGGTGGGGTGGGTAGATAAGAACTTCCTAATGAAGATGGCCAGAGTGCCTCCTGTCTCTCCTATGAAGCCAATGGGGGGTTTACTCCCCCATTACAGCTTTCATGGCAATTTCGAGAGCTCCAGAGTGACATCTTTTCCTTCCTTAGAGAAAAACTGTGATTCCTTGAGAAGAAAACTGAGTTGGAATCACATGGATCGAAGTTCAAATCTAGACCCTACAACTTATTAACCATAACAATGATGTGGTCTCTTGTAATTTACTTTATGGCTTAGGCCTCAGTTTCTTCACTGATGGTGGTGATGATTAGATTTCTCTGGCCCACTATTGTGAGTATTAAATAAGGCAATTATATAAAAACACCCAACACTGGGTGGCAGAGTTAGGCTAGCTACTCTCCCAAAGCCATTTTCTCTTTCTTCTGGGCAGATAACTAGGTTGCATTTCCCAGCTTCCCTGACAATTGAATCTGGCCAACAGAATATATGCTCAAGCGATGTGTTCACTCCCAGGTCTGTCCTATAAAAATTTCCCACTCGTGATCTCCATGTTCTTTCCTATTCTGCCTGGTAGCTGTTTACAACCAGACTAGTCTTAGAAGCTACATGTTTACCATGTCAGAGCCTCTATCAGCTTGGGCTCCTGAATCACTGTGTGGAAGAAAATTTTCCTTCCCTTGCCCCATAATCTGCAACCCCTTGGCTACTGATGTAAGTCGAAAATAAACTCTTACTGTATTAGCCTGCCCAAACCGGAACGGACAGAATCTGACACCTAGGAAGAAGGAACATGAGCAAATGAGCAAAAACCCAGAGAGAGAAAATCACCGAACATTATACAACAGAGATGGCAGGTCGACATAACACGTGGCGATTGCTGGGTGGAGGTGGGATGTATCTGTTTTGTATGTACCAGGTCTTCAATGGGATAATGGGCCTCATGCTGCCCAAGGGACAGCTGTTTCAAGGAACGGTATTTTACTTTGCTTGATTTGTTACCATTTGAGGAAATGGATGGGAAGAAAATGGTAACAGCAGGGGAGAAAGAAAGAAAGAGGAATGGTGGTGGGATGGACAAGAAACCCAGAGGCTTCTTCCCTGAAGCAACATGGAGAATTCAAAGAACCACCTTTCGTGAGCCTGGAGGATTAATGACAAACGCCCCAGCAGGTAGGTAATATCAGAATTCAGGATCCTGGGTGATGATGGTGCCAAATACCTTGGAGGCCTTCTTGACAGAAAAATCCTTGCTAGTCTGAGCCAAGAGGCCTTACAGAGACTGGATTTTTGCAATACTTTAGGCTTTCAAGAGCCATGGTCCAGTTTCAGAATTGTTATATCGACCCACCCACCCTGAGGGGGACCACTGTCTGTAAATGAAGAGTGCTTGAGGTGGGATGTGCTTTTGTATCACACAACTGTTTTGTCTCGTATCGTTGGAAGAAGGGAACTGATACCCAAAAGAAGGTAAATACTTTCCAATAATAACCCATGTTATTGTGCTATAGCCTTCTGATTGGGGTCACAGAAGAACCTCTTGTCTGTTAAGACAATACAATCCTGAGACAGATTTCAAAAAGCGAGAGAGAGAATATTGTAAAACAGAAAGGGGGGTGGGCAATCACAAAAAGAATGTAGCCTGGTTATTTGGTTATGAAAAAAAAGAAAAAAAAATCTGTGAGATCCCAAAGTAAAAAGCAGAAATCCATCGTTCCACGGAGAGGGTTACGACATGAGGCTGGAAAGGAAGGCCAGGCCCAGGTAGGGCCCAGGAGTTTGGATTTCATTAGAAAGGTCTTAAAGTAAAAGGATGCCTTGAAGTGGGTCAATTTTGAAGAGTCCATCCAAACTCCAGTCGGGGGAACGGACTGGAGATGTGGGGGAATTTGAGAATAGAAGTGAGGAGACTATTTAAGAAGAAAGTTGGCAGCTTGGCTGGGGGTGGGAGGAGGAGATGGGAGGAGTGAGGGGGTTGGAGACACACACTGGAGTAATCAGGTCTGCTGACAGGCTGGAGGCAAGCGGTGAGGGACATGGTGACAGCAGGGATGACTTCCAGGCTTCGGTTATTGGGAACTGGGCAGGTGGTATTGCCATTTACAGAACTGGAAGACGGCGAGGACTGGCCCTCATTTCCTGCCTTAACCCTGGCTCAGCTGGGGAGCTCCTGCTGCCCCATCTGCAAAATGGGGATAACAATGGCTTCCTTAACTACCTCATAAGACTACTAAGAGGATCACAGGAGATGATGTGATAATAATGAAAACACGAATGCAGGAGTTATGGGAAGAACAAGGCTCTCCATGGTGCCAGGTGGTGGTTCAAGCAACACTTTTTAAGATGAACTGATGACTGCAGTTTGGTTGGGGAGATTATGAGGCATGAAAATAATGCAAGGGGACTAATTTTCATAAATCAGAGTGGGAAAGTTTCCTCATTATCGCATGGCTGCACCACGGATTGGGAACAGGCATAAGGGAGGGTGCAAATGAGTGACTCAAACGTACCGTCATGTCTCCTGCTGTCCTCAAAATCTAGGGCAACTAAGTCATCTTTCGATACCTCGGGGAACCAAGAAAGCACCGGCTCGTGGGCACGGATCTGGAGGATCTGAGAGGGGCCCCCCAGAGCATTTGTGGCTTAGGGTATCCAGACTTGTCCCAAATATACTGCCACTCCGTGACCTTGAAGCAAGTACCCAACATTAAGTAATCACACCTTTTCATACATAACACTGGGGAGGGTACCTTACGGGTACCACTGTTGTGAAAATGACATGATATAACAGATGCGAAAGTCCTTCTCTCAGATATCCACTTGGCCCCTCCATAGTTTCTTCTCTTTCTCCTTCTCAGGGACCCCCTTCTCTTCTCTACTGGAATAGAAATAGGATAACCCCTACACCCTTTCCTCCTAAAATCATCAGTGACTCATACTTCTGTTCATTTGTTTACTGTCTGCCTCCCCCACTAGGATGTAAGTTCCAGAAGGGCAGGGGTTTCTGTCTGCTCTGCTCACTTCTCTGTCCCTTGGTACCTGGCTCATAACTAGCCCTCAGTGAACACTTATTGAATGGATGAGTAAGTGGATGTGAGTAAACTTCTCATGAAGATGACAGACATGGAGTGCACGTTGGATTTCCCTTCTTTGTTCCCCCTGTTGACCCTGGGAGCGATGTTTGCTCCAGTTCATCCCAGATCTATCCTTCATTTGAGGTTTGAGTCTGACGCAGGATGGAGTCTGACTGCCTAGGTTCAAATCCTAGCTCTGCTACATTCCAGATGTTTGACTTGGGCTGAGTTATTTAACCACGCCGTAGCAACACTCTCTCTTCTTTCCTCTACCCATCAGTCACTCTATCCATATGTCCATCTGTATATTCACCCATCATCATCCACACATCCAAATTTTCATATATCACCCTGGACATTCATCCATTTGTTCATTCATTCAACAAACATTTACTGAGCACGGGCTTTGTGCCAAATTCCATGTCATACCCTGGAGATCCCAAGATACCTAAGTGTGATGCTTAATTTTATGTATCAACTTGACTGGGCCATGGAATGCCCAGGTGTTTGATTAAACATTATTTCCGGATGTGTCTGTGTTTCTGGATGAGATTAAAACTGGACTGATAGACTGAGTAAAGCAGTTTGCCCTATCCTATGTGGTTGAAAGCCTCCAATCATTGCAGGGCTGAACAGAGCAAAAAGGCTGAGTGACGAAGGACTCTCTCTCTCTCTGCCTGTCTTCAAATTGGGACACTGGCCTTCTGTCTTTGAACTTGGACTAGAATTTATACCATTGGTTCTCCTGGTTCTCAGGCCTCTGGACTCAGACTGGAACTTACATCATGAGGCTTCCTGGGTCTCTAGCTTGCAGACTGCACATCTTGGGACTTCTTAGCATCCCTAATGGCATGAGCCAATTCCATTATAATAAATCTCAACTCTCTCCCTTCCCTCTCCCCCCCACCACTCTCTCAATAGACAGATAATCTCCTACTGGTTCTGTTTCTCTGGAGAATCCAGATGAACACAATAAGACAAGGTTTCTATTGGAGGAACTGGAGCCTCTACCCCACCAGGTCTAATGAATCATCAGATAGGATGCCTTAGGACAGTGGTGACTTGACAAAAAGCAGTGAGAACCACATGGCTTATCTGTGGCAGGACTCCTAGTGACATTCCTATGTTTATTGGCTGATCCAATTCATATCACTTCTCTCTGAAAGCCAAACAGAGCTGGGGATGGTCCTGTGGAGAAACTCATTATGGCCAGTTCTCCACCATACTTTTTTTTCTGCCAAGGGAAGTGTAGCCATGAACAGGGTCAGGGACGAGACAAAGACAGATCCCTGAACGATACCTCAGGAGGGCTCTAGAGGTCCCACAATATAATCTCTTGTGCCCACCCCATCCTGTTTTTTTTTTTTTTTGAGAGGACTCCAGTTGCCCCATGCAATGGTGCTCAGAACATGTAAACGGTCACCAAGAACCTTAGCTCAGCATTTCCAGATTTTATCCAAAACCTCCAACCTCCTGCTACTCTATCACTCCTAATTCTATACTATGATCCTCCAGTAGAGTTTAAGCCCCATGGGGCAGGGGTTTCCATCTCTTTGTTCACGACTGTGTCCCCACACCAGAGTAGTACTTGACACGTGGCAGGTGCTCAATAAATATTTCTTGAAAAAATGAATTCTTGAAATGTTTGCTTTTTGGATCCCACTTAGATTTGGGGTCCTCGGTTTGAATCCTCTAAAATTCTTGTCGCATGATGGTCACTTCATCAATACCAGTTTCTTCTCTTCTTCCTCCCTACCTATTCCTGATATTGCAGTTACTGGCTGGGATTCCTAGCCTTTTGGATGGCAATCCAAATGTTCCATCACTAACTCCATTTGGGCATCTCCTTAGGATAGGGTATCTTCTCTTTGCATCTATATCTGTGGCTCAGTAGCTCTCTCCTTCAGTTTGCCCTTTGCACAGGGGTCCCCAGCAGCAAAGGTGGAACAAAGGCTGGTCATCATGATGTACCTAAGGTGTCAGGAAACCAATGCCTAAGGACATGAAAGATGGGCTTCAATAACAAATACTGCCTTGGAAAGGCAGGGAGCAGGTGGCCAAGTTCTCTTCTGCTCCTTTTAAAAAAAAAACCTGTATGTGGATCTGATCAGGCATGATTTATATCCAGCAAGCATTCATTGCGTATCTCTTTTTTGTGCCAGAGTCTATGCTAGATGTTTTCAATATATCTGTTGATTAATCCACACAACACACCTGACAACATGTCTTGACGTTATAGAGGCTTAATATTACCACAGATCAAGGTAAACGTTACAAGTGAAAAAAACACACTTCGTAATTCCTCATCTATTCCTCTTCTTTATTAGGGATTGGTTAATTATCAAGAAGGCAGAGTGATTTAAATGTCCAGACATCTGCATATAGACATTGCTTCTTTCTCTAGTCTAGTTTCGTGGTTCTCAAACTTTAACGTGCCTAAGAGAAACTTGACAGGGTTGTATAATAAAACCTCACAGACTGCTTTATGGGTGATTTAAGGAATTCTCAAGGGTAACGTTGACTCTATACGTTGAGTGAGCCTCAGGTGCTCACTCCAGAAGCCAGCCTAGTAAACTCAACTCCATCCTATGACCTCATCTTCCCAACACAGGCTCCCCACAAGTCCCTTGATGCAGTCTCGGGGCCAGGGGGAGGGGGCCCAGGCTGGTGGAGGATTTGCCAGCTCCTTCTGACGTCATGCCACCCCTTCTCATAACTCAGTGTTACTGATTCTCTTTGCTGTTGCCTGGAAGTTTGGCATCTACAGATTAAAGTCTCTTATGACTATTTGTGATTGCACACCCTTTGGATGGTGGTACAAATCTTCTATACGGCTCCCTGGGTTCTCCACGGGGAGGGCCGCCATGTGGCAGTACAGAATTCTCAGGTCACCTTTACGAACCTAGTTGCTTTTATGGGTTCGGCTCTTTGGGTCTCATTCACTGGTTCTTGAGGACAATACTATTCCCGGGGGGGAATTAGGTGCACCCTTTCCATGTTCCTCTGCAGAATGAAAGAAATGGGCCATTCTCTAGGTAGGGCCCTGCAGGCTTTTTATACAATCATCCCCGATGTCTGTCAGCCCGTGTACCTCGGGGAATCCTGGCCAATGTGGACACGGCTCAATGATTAATGACTCCTCCAGGACGCATGGAAGGACCATAAACATCCAAATGCTGGGAAGGTTCACGTGATTTATTCAACTAATTCTTTCAAGAACTCTGGAATTGCAAACAGCTTCCAGGCCAGTTCTGCTCTTCCTTTGTTCCAGCTGCGTGATCCTGGGAAGGTTTGTCAACTAATCTGAGTCCCAGTTTCATTTTCTGTAAAACCGTCAATAGGAGAGTTGTGAAAATCAGAAGAAAGGAAAAGAAGGGACTGACATTAAATGCCTACGATGTGCCCGCTACTTCATAGATATAATTTCATGAGAGGCCCATGAACAAAATTATGAAATTAGAATTCATAATAATAATGATGAGAGTGAAAGTGAATTACTTACAGTGAGCCTGGTACCAGGCCAACTGTTCTCTATGCATTTTCTCATACGGTTCACAGGGCCCTATCACGTAGGCAGTGCTGCTTGTCTATAGGAGAAACTGAGGAACAGAGAGGTTAAGTGACTTGCTCAAAGTTGCACAGTCCAAAATTTGGGGATCCAGGACTCAAACTAACAATTCACTGGCACAAAAGTCCAGATGTGCTCTCCTATCTCCTCATATCATTGTTCCAACACTGTGCGTGTGGAAATTAAAGCTATGAGAGACAAAACAACTGGCCTCGAGTGACACAGCTTGTAAAAGGCCTATTCAGGGTCTGCCTGCTCCTGAAACATGCTGCCTCTGGGATTAATACGACCACGGTGTCAAGGCCAACAGACCTTCCTGGCACGAAGGAAGCACTCAGCATACGTGAGCAGCCTTGCTTTCTTCCTTCAAGCGTCCTTGTCTTTCTATCTGCTCTTCAGACCCACTCTGCAGTGACACTTGGCATGTATCCCTTTTCACAAACCCACCCTAATCTCTCTGGCTCCGGCATCAAGCCCTCCTCTTCCGCCAGCCTTGACAAAAGACGGCAGAATCAGCCTGGGTACACCCTCCATCAGGACTTTCAGGTGGTACCTGCTCTGCTCTCAGCTGCCACAGGCTGGGAGCTGCCCTTCCACCTTTCAGCTGAAAGAAGTCAACCTGTACCATCTGGAGATGCAGACAGTCCCGTCCTGATTTCTAGGGGTCCTTAGGTTGCTTCCTCATATGCACCTTCTCTGGGAGGTGCTGAGGGGTTTGGATAAAGGTCTTCTAGGAAGAAGAATGGGGCTGGGACGAACCTGTTACACCTCAGAAAAACTCGCACTGCTAGGGACGTATGTGCACGTGTGCGTGGGGATGCACTCACGCACACACGCATACACAGACCACACACAAATACACGGAGCCCCTGCAGGAACCTTGGAGCAACTCTCCAGGCAGGCAACAAACAAGAGGAGACAGGTCCTCCGGGCAGACTTTCATTCAGAGACGATTAAGCTCCTGCTACTGGTGTGTCTGGACTACACCAGAAGAAAACAGCTGGGTGGACTTTGTGGAATTTACAGGGTATATTTTGGATGGTTTGACATGAAATATACCCTACACGGCCTAAGGAAAATTTAATATTAGGGAACCTTGAAGAGATCCCGGATAGAAAGGCAGTCTGGCTCCAGAGCAGCTGAAACAGAGAAAGGGAGAGGCCTGTGTGACAGCTAACTGGGGGAGGCGTGGCATACCTGCTTGCACTCCAAGGATGGATAAAACGAGCTGTGATTCTGCATCTGATCTGGAGCTCCTCATTGCAGGTGCTGGTTTGCAACGTGCAGCCTTGCCCATGACAACCACACACTGCAAGCTCCTCCCTCGCTCAATGACTGACCATAACTAACGTGGATGTGTTTGGGGCGTTTGTACCTGAAATTAGAGTTGTGTGAGCTCGTCGGCCTGCCATTCACCCTACAACCAGCCAGCCACTACCACAACCCACCAACCAATACAAGCGGTCATCAACCCTCACCCTAGCTGACCATGCACCCTGACGGCCAACCAACCATGACAGCAAAACCAAACGTCACCACACAAAGCAGCCGGAACCACAGCGGGCCACTTTCTCAACTAACCATCTGCTACAACCAACTAGATAAGACTGCGATCGACCACAGCAATCCATCAACCACAACCCTAATTAATCAGAGACCAGCACAGCTAATCAAACGTCTCAACCGACTTCCAACACAATCGACCACCAACACAACCAACCAACCAAATGCATCTGTATTCAACCAGCCACCCTCCAACCCAACACCACGACAGCCAACCAACAGCTAGCACATCCAGCAGCCACCACTATTAGCTACTTTTATTTATTTATTTAACTTTTATTTAGTGCAAATACCATGTGCTAGGAACTGTGCCAAGTACTTCCTATGGGTTGACTCACGTTATCCTCACACTAACCCAGAGGGATAGGCGTTACTGCTGCTGCTGCTACTACTGCTACCACTGATATGGTATTCCATTATATTAGTTATACTATATTATACCCTGATGCAGGGATCCTCATAAGCGATGCAGAAGGTGTGCGACAGAGAGGTTAAGTAGTTTGCTCAAGGTCACACAGCTAGTAAAAAGCAGATTTGGAAATGGAACTCAGGCATTCTGGCTTGAAACCAAACACTCATCCACTAAGCAACATTACTCTGAATGACAGGCATCGTGTGCTGAGCACCTACCCAAGGACAGGCACTGTGCACTGCGGCCCATGGAAGGTCCGTCCACTGGGTGGGGACATCTCTCATCAACACCACGTGGGTGCTGAGCATTCTGCCAGGTCCTGGGAGAGGCAGCCCACCGTGGGCCCTGGGGAACCCTGCACGCTCTTGCTAAGTGAGCCAAACCACCCGACTGATCCGCTGCTGCTCGGATACTGAGCCGTTTCTACAGCCAGTCGCATTGGCCACTTAGTAGGTCAAGGCAACCATGCTGGCTGTCATGGACCTGTTCATTGCCAGGGAAGAGGACAGCCTCATTAATGCTCGCCTTCTTATGGTGCTGGGCCCTCGGCACTGGGTTCCTCGGGGGTAGGACAGCAGGAGCAGAATGTATTGGGGGCATCACATTGCCCGTGGGGCTTGGGAGTTGGTGTGCTACGTTGAGGCTGTTTGCTGTGCTGTCCTAAACGTCTCACTCTGATCCATGGAGTCTCCCCATCTACCCTCAGGGTTAATCCTTGCTGTCCTCTGTATGGCTGGGGGCTCTTCCCCGAGGGTAGGCGATGGAGCTAAGTATGAGCAAACACGGATATGGTCCTGCCCTTATGAGCTTTAAGTCTAATGAGAGACACACACAAAATCCAATACTTGAATCAATTATTAGAGTGACAAGTGCTGCAAAGATGAAGCGCAGTGAATTGTAAGAGCCGATCGTTTAGGTGTTAAGTTTTGTTAAAGTTGGATATTAAGTATGTGTATTTCATAGTCTTGGTCTCTCTATATTTTTCTATATTGTGAAACTTCTCCTATTAAAAATATAAATAGTAAAGGCAAGGATAGCAATCAAGATATATTAAAAAAAAAAAAAGTCTATCATTTAGGGATTTGACCAAGCCGGGTGGACAGGAAAGCCTCCCATGACGAAGAGCTGAAGTTGAGCTGAGATCTGAAGGAGGAGAGTTAAGTAGAAGAAGAGGAGCTTGTGTCCCACATGTGATGAGACCAGAGGGAGCGTGGCGGGCCGAACGGCTAGAGACGCCAGCGTGGCTGGGCAAAGCGAGGAACATGACATCTTTCAGAACCTTGGACAAGGCCACACTCATGAAGGATTTTATCCTCATCTGAAGAGAAATGGGGAAGCATTGCAGGGTTTTAAGCAAAGGGAGATGTGAGGGGTCTAATCCAAATCATTTTCTTTTTAAATGATCACTTTGGCTACTATGGGGAAAATGGTTTTGGGGGAGGCAGGATCAATGTACAATGGAGTGAGTGGGGAGGGCTGGCGCCAATAATCTGGGCAAGAGAGGCCACTGGCTTGGCCCAGGGTGGCGGAGATGGTGAGAAGTGGAGAGATGTGAGTCACGTCAGGGTTTAAATCAGAGAGCCTGCGGGTGACTTTGATGTTAGGGGAGTGAGGGAGCCAGAGGTGTAGGTAGGTCCCGGGTTTGGGCTTGGCTCAGCAGAATGACAGGCATTCCCTGGTTCCCTTAAGAAGCCTGGGTTCAGCTGAATCCCAATTCCGGTACCAGCTTGTCCCTTGATGGGAAAGAAAGGGCCTCTAGTGAGCGGGCGGTTCATTATGCAACTCTCCAGGGCAGCTTGGGGCTTGCTCTAACCAAATCAAGGGGATTGAAATCCTATTCATTGTAAGTAAGTATGTCTAGCTGCTCAGAGATGCCCGCTCTGCGTGGCCAGCATCATGCCTGCCGCTGACTTGAATGGTCAAATTACATAAACTTGAGCCCCATCAGGAGTTTGTGAAAGAGATGCCAGCGCACTCTTCATGATCCTGGCTCATTAAGGTGCGGAAACTGGAACCCCAAAGTGTTTAAAGAACAATTAATCAGCACGTTCTGCATTAAAGGCTTGGAAAAAACATTCCTGCACAATCGAGGTGGTCTGGAGGAAGAAACTGTTCGCTTAACAATGACAGCAGTTGGGCTTCCCTGGTGGCGCAGTGGTTCAGAGTCCGCCTGCCGATGCAGGGGACACGGGTTCGAGCCCTGCTCCGGGAAGATCCCACATGCCGCGGAACGACTGGGCCCGTGAGCCACGGCCGCTGAGCCTGCGCGTCCGGAGCTTGTGCTCCGCAACGGGAGAGGCCACAACAGTGAGCGGCCCGCGCACCACAAAAAACAACAACAACAACAAAAAAACAATGACAGCAGTGGCGTGGAGGAGGAGGGAGAGAAGGCAGCGGCAGTGAATGTGCTGCATCTGGGCCAATACGTGTAGATGTCCGAGACCCAACTAAACTGCAGTCAGGTTGTCAGAAAATACAGAGAAAAAACCTAAATACACACTTATGAAAGATGCAATCGAATATTAGTTGGTAGAGAGATAAGTGAAGGAAGGAACTGATATTTATTAAAGGTCAAGGGTTTTCTGCATTTCATTCATTTGTCAAGTATTTCCTATATACGTGCTAAGAGCCAGACATTGTTGTAGGTGTTTGGAAAACAGATGCAATCCTTACCCTCATGGTACTGACATTCTGGTAGGTGCATCAGACAACAGAAGATAAGCGAATAAAAATGATATACTCTTTTGTAGTTATAAGGACTACAAAGAAAAATAAAACAAAGGGAATAGAGAGGGAGGGTGCTATCATAAGCAGAGCAATGAGGAGGTGACATTTGAGCAGAGGTCCTGAGTGATGTGAGAAAACAGGCATTGGGATTAACTGGGGGAGTCAGCATTCCAGGCACGTCTCAGATAAATTCCATTTTATGCTCACGACCGGTTCATTTTATAAACCCATTTTACAGATGAGAACATTGAGGGCCAGAGAGGTGAGTTGGTATTTCTGGGGTTATAAAGCTTGTGATTAGCAAAGCTGAGGTTTGAATCTGCACTAGCCTGACTTTTATTAAATCAGCTACTCTTTCAGTTACACTCAACTACCTGTCTCCTGTGACATTTCATTCAGGTTTCTATCAGTCAGTGCGGGAGTTCAGTTCTTCAAATAACTAAACATGGATAAGGCTGGCTTAAAGAACCAGGTCTCAGTTGAGGGGCAACACAGAGGGGAGTGGAGATGGACAAGACACCGGCCACAGAGGAGAGGAGGATGGGTCTGTATTCCTAACTTGATTCACACAGAAACCCTCTATGTGATTCACTTCTCTCTGCTACAAAATGTAGCTGCTAAGGGTAGGAGAACATTGAGGAGATCACAGCTGTAAACTAAGGGTTTAATCAATGACAGCTATGACAAAGGCTAGAAACCTCCCATGTGTGCTTTGAGACCCTTCTAGGATCACCTCCTTGTTGAGATTCTCTGGCTACCTCCAAGTAGAATTCATCTCTCCTCTTCTTGTTTTACAAATCCCTATTAACGTATTTATTTGTATTTAAATAGATACATAAAGTATGCTTTTGGTAGATGAGACTAAAAATTCTTCTGTGGCTCTAGAGGCCTCTGCAATACCCTGTGGAATTTTAATCAATGTCTTCATGGTTAACATATGATATACAATCTAAGATGCCCTAAGGATTCTGTGGTATATGGCGTACATGAATTTCTGAAAAAAGAAGTATCTGGAACATGGACTACAAGTTCTAAACAACCATTATAAGAATCACTTAAAAAGGTTTTGCCCCGGGCTTCCCCGGTGGCGCAGTGGTTGAGAGTCCGCCTGCCGATGCAGGGGACGCGGGTTCGTGCCCCGGTCCGGGAAGATCCCACATGCCGCGGAGCGGCTGGGCCCGTGAGCCATGGCCGCTGAGCCTGCGCGTCCGGAGCCTGTGCTCCGCAACGGGAGAGGCCACAACAGTGAGAGGCCCGCGTACCGCAAAAAAAAGTTCTGCCCCTACCCCAGAAAAGCAAGACCGAATAAAACAAAATCAGTGCTGAATACTCAAACTACGTCTTCCAAGGTTTTAACCAGAATAAGCTCTCTTCCCGATCTGCACAAAGCCATCAGTTACAGCATCTAGGAATTCCACCATTCTTTCCACTCTGATTGAGCAGCATATTTTATTGGTTAAGGGCACTGGTTTTAGAGACAGACTGATCCACCTAAGATTCAAATCCTAGCTGTGGTCCTATTATTTCTATATTAAATATTTTCTATTAATATTTTCTATTAAATATTTTCCTTTTCTTAGTTTAAACCTATTTGCTAACTATGAAATGATGTAAGAAGTGAAAAATTTCAAATACAACATACAATAGCAAGAAACACATAATAGGAAAGTCACCATTCCTATAACATTTGAGGAGATCTTATCCCAGATAGACTAGTTTCTGTCATTATTAATGAAGAAACATGGAAACCACCTTTATTTTCTCAGTTTGTTTAAAGGTTCATAAGAGAAACTGGGTAGGCAGGAAGGAGAGAAAGGGAAACTAAAAAACTGAGGATAAAAATCACATTTCTTATGCAATGGATCAAAGAAATTACTGCCAGGAAACAAAATAGGCCCCAAAAGTATTAAAAAGTCAAACTGTAGGCAATCCTAGTCTGATACAAAGCAAAAAGAAATGGACAATCTTGGGTATGATGAAGTTTAAAAAGATGCAGCAAAGCTCTGTACTGTTAGGAAATGATGACAGAGATGAGTCCAGAAAATACCAAAAATAAATGGGTAGGCTTCTCTTGAGGAGGAAGAAGAGAGTCCAAAGAGGAAACCCGAAGGTTGACCAGATTGGAAACCCATTATCTGTTGACCTTGGGTAAATCCCATAACTTTTTAAGTCTCAATTTTCTGATATCTAAATTAGGGCTCATATATACATTTTTCATAAGGACTAATTGAGATCATTCATGTGCTATCACAGAGTACGGCTAAAATAACATTCAAGAAATGGCAAGATATTATATTATTATTATTATTATTTCTGTCCAGACTGTAAGCCTCATAAAGGCAGTATCTGTGCCTGTACTGTTCACCAATAATCTATAACACTGCTAAACCTCTGGATTCCTACACAGGGGCTGGTATATACTATACCTTCAATGAATATTTTTTGAATGAATAAATGAACTCACGTTCACATGTGCTACTTAAGTCTTCATGCAATCCCGTGAGATGGGTATTATTAATATGGTTCCCATGTTAGGGTTAAGATAATTAAGGTTTCCAGAAAGTGGTGAACTAACTTGCCCCGAATTACAGAGTTGCTAGGGAAGAGTCAGGATCTGCATCTAAGTTTTCTGGATCTAAACCCTAGCCTCATTCCAGCTCACTGAACTCCCCCCAGAAATCTCCAGGATGCAGGATGAGAGAGAAGCCGGTGGAGGCACGACTTTCCATCAAAGAGTCATATCTGGAAGGCCAGGAGCTGTGTCCCACTAGGCGAGCCACTGAATGGAGGAGAGCTACGTTCAGATGCAGGGTCTGCAGAGAGCATCACTAAGGCATTAGCAACCAGGACTCAAGGGATTTATAAAGAACAAAGGAAACTACAACAAACTCCAATCCTTTGGTTGGCAAAAGAAGGGTCTTAGGAGACAAAAAAGTGATGGAAGCATGACCACTGTTCAGACTGGGGAGCATTTAATACTTCAATCCCTATAATCTTGTAGGAGAAAGAAATGGGAGATTAGCTGGGGTATGAGGTTTGAGATTGGACTTCAGAAAGAAAAGCAAAAGGAAGAAGGGCTAGGGAAAGTGAACTGCAGTGGAGAGGCTATTTCTGAAGGTCCCTGGTGTCTTGAGAAAGACAAATCCCCTAAGGTCTCCTTAGAAAGCCCTTGACTGGAGGCACTGAAGGAACAGAGAGGGATTAAAGAAATTAAGTCTGTTTAGTTTGGATAAGCAGAGCCGAAGTGGAGGTATAATAACCGCTCACCGATGTCTGAAGAAAGGACGTGCTCAGGAGGGACAGATGTTATAGAAGCTGGCCCATGGGGATCTGGCCAGGAACAAAGGGATAAAGCCAAGCCAGGGGAAATTGGACCATCGGGACAAAGTCCAAATTTGGCAGGGAAGCCATCTCACCAGGAGCTACTGGTTCCTTTGCTGCTCCTCAACACACTATGTCCATTCCTGCCACGGGACCTTTGCACTGTCACTCCTCTGTAATTCTGTATTTCTCTGTAATTCTCTCCTCCCCAGATCTCACAAGGCTGCTTCAAGTTCATCTCATATGTTCTCTCCCTCAGAGAGGCCATCGTGACCTCAAAGTCCAAATGAAGTTAGCACTCTAACCCGCAACCCCCCACCCCCGGCAGCAGTCATCAAATTACTGTTTTCTCTTACTTAGGGCACTTGTCACATGTGAAACTATTGCCTTTATTTAACTCTCTATGGGATTATTATTATTTTTTTTTAATCTGACTTTAAATTTCCCTTTATTTTTTTTTAACATCTTTATTGGGGTATAATTGCTTTACAATGGTGTGTTAGTTTCTGCTTTATAACAAAGTGAATCAGTCATACATAAACATATGTTCCCATATGTCTTCCCTCTTGCATCTCCCTCCCTCCCACCCTCCCTATCCCACCCCTCCAGGCTGTCACAAAGCACCGAGCCAATATCCCTGCGCCATGCGGCTGCTTCCCACTAGCTATCTACCTTACTACGTTTGTTAGTGTGTATATGTCCATGACTCTCTCTCGCCCTGTCACAGCTCACCCTTCTCCCTCCCCATAACCTCAAGTCCGTTCTCTAGGAGGTCTGCGTCTTTATTCCTGCCTTACCCCTAGGTTCTATGGGATTATTTTTTATCCTCTCTGCACTAGAATATAAGAATGTAAGCCCCTGTCTGTCTAGATCAGAGATTTGCCAAGTACTGACCACGGGCCATATCTGGCCCTTCACTTGCTTTTGTAAATACAGTTTAATTGGAACACAGCAACGTCCATCCACGTACGTATCGCCTATGGCCAGTTTCACTTCACAAAAGCCAAGCTGGGACTCGAGTTTGGTTGCAAAGTCTAAAATATTTCTACCCAGCCCTTTACAGAAAAAGTTTGCCAACCCTTGGTCTGGATAGCACTGAATATTCAAGTGCTTGAGATAGATTTGATGGAATTAATGAACAGAATGAAATAAAGGTTAGAAGGGGACAAAAGTCTCTGATGCTCAAATTAGTTGCAATAGCTACAGAAATATTCAAATTAATGCAGCTCACTCACTTTAATACATTTTTCCGAACGCCCACTCTACTGCCATGCACCATGCCTACAGCTGGGGAAGAAATGATAGAAATAATAGACTTTTTTAAGTGCTGGAGACTAAGAGCTGGTGTGAGGAAGAAACTAACAAATGAACTGCCGTAATTCTACGAGCTGCAGAGGTTTACAGAACGTGCTGTCAGAGGGCAGAGGAGGAACAGCTAATTATGTCAGACAAGGGAACAGAGGCAGGTGAGGGAGAGCATCACTGAATCTATGTCATTTCACGCTGGTCTTGAATATCATGAATAAAGGCTTCTATTTATTGAGCATTTCCTTTATTCCAGGCACCGTATAAAGGCTTATCACATTCAGTCCTTACAATAAGCTCCTGTGGCCGACGCCTGTATCAGAACAGGTTAGGCTATGCTACAGCAACAACCAATCCCCCCCCATCTCAGTGTCTTAAAATAACCAAGGTTGATTTATTGTTCATATAACATGTGTAATACAGTTGGCTACAGTGAGAGGATGGGGGTAGTTGCAGCGTGAACTCTGCACATAGGACCCCAGGGTAACAGACACTCCACCATCTAATGAAGCTACTTTTTTTAACATGAAGCTCCAGGTTTGTTACTCCAGGGTGGGAGAGGATGGAGAATCACACACAGCTCTTAAAATCTTCTGTGCAGAAGCGTGGTGTGTGCCATGGTTCATTTGTCCAAACAAGTCACGTGACCATGCCTAACTTCGAGGGTGCTTGAAATGTGCCAGGAGAAACAGGAAATACTGGTTGAGCGTTAGTGATGTCTACCAAGGTGTTATTTACAAATGATGAAACTACAGTACAGAGAGGTTAGGTCACGTGCACAAGTTCACACCACTAGTGAGAATGGAGTCTGGGTTCAAACCCCAGTCTGTCTGATCCTATCACCTGTGTCCTTCACCAAAATGGCTAAAATGATCCTAAAGGCTGGACAAGAGCTTCTCAGGGAGAGAAGGGAAAAGTGAAGGCATCTTTAAGTAAATGATTTAAAAAACAGAGGGTAATGATCAGCCAGGTATTAAGGGCTGATGGAAGACAGCAGAGCCATCACTGAAGCCTGGACATGCTACTTGGTGAAGAACAGCTGTAGTCATGTCAAGGCTTAGAGAATTTTAAGGGCATATAAAAGTGACTGACAGAATAGGGCGCCCAGAACTCACCTCCATAAAGCCTATGTTATAAGAACCCTATGGGATACCAGTTCAGTTAGTTTCTACCTCCCTCCCACTTCAAAGGATACATCTCCTGAGATAAATGGTGTCTGCCTCTACTGGCAGTTCCTAAATGGCTTGGTGTCCTGTTCTTGGCCTCCAACTCTTAGGACATGCTATTTCCTCTCCCTCTGACATTCTTCTGATTTCTTCACCTGGAGAAGTCCTCCTGGCCCTAAGACACAACTTGGACACCTCCTCTCTTGGAAGCTGAGCAGGGTGTATGCCCCAGAGTGGACCTCCCAGGACACTGTAAACTTACCTTATCAATAGACCTAGTGTACAGTATTTGAAATGCCTCATAAACTCCTCAAAGACCCACTCTTGGACTTATCCATCCCTGAGTCCTCTGCACCTAGCGGAGTACCTGGTACCTTTGAGACTTTCAATCAATGTCTATTGAATGAATGACTATATTTGCAAAAACCCTGTAGCCCATTGCTTCCCAAACTTTGCTGTGTATATTTATCACCTAAAGGTGTTTTAAAATCAGATTTTGATTTAATTGGACTGGGGTGCTGACTGAGATTGTACATTTCCAATAAGCTCTTAGGTGATGCTACTAAATGTTGGTCCATGGACACACTTTGATTATCAAGGCTGTAGGGATGCTGTGGATGCCCACCCATATCCTCTCATCTCATTGTTTCCGTGGATGCCAACCGGACAGACTGCAGCTGCCAGCACCTGTGACTCTTTACTTGAGGTCTTTCTCTGGCTGCTGGACCCCACATGGCCCTGTAGGAGGAAGACTGGAAGGGGCTTAGAATTAACGCCCCCAGGAGAAGCCATCAACAAGTGACTGATGGGTATCGGTGAATAAATACCCCGGCTCCCTCATCCCTTGGTTGGAGTGGCCCTGAGACGTTCCCCATAGTAACTCCCAGAGTTTCCCCATGGGACTGTGCTCCCATTGCCCACATTGGTAACCTGCCTGTTGGTGAATTTGCTATTTGCTTTCTTCCCTTCTCCAACCCTCTTCTACTCCTTTACTAGGGTTTCCTGGGATGACTACCTAAATGAACCACTTGTAATCCCATCATGGTCTCAGGGATGCTTTCAGGGGAAACCAACTTAAATCAAGTCTCTAAAACTCTAGCTATCTGTTCTGTCTGTCCTTGGACTTCTATTAGGTACTCATTCATTCCTTCATTCCACAAGTGGGCATGTAGTGAAAGATCAATCAATACTTGAGGGTAGGGAATAATTCTGATTTTTTTTCTGTGTTCCCAGTTCCTAGCAGAAAAGCAGACAAAAACAGGTTTGCAGAAAATGTTGGTTGGTGAGAGAAGGACGAAAAGAAGGAAAGAGCTATTCTGCCCTGACTTCCTGAATCCAGCCTTGGCCATGGTGGGTGGTGCTCTCCAAGTATGGGGAGGTAGGCTGTCAGGCAGATAAGTTCATATTTCCCTTCTGCCATTTTCTTATAAGGTACTTGAATTCTCTGTGCCTTGATGTCCTCATCTTTCAAACCAGGCTATCAGTAGGACTTATTTTTTGGTGTAGTTATTATGAAGATTACATGAGATAATGGATGAATATCAACTCCCTCCCCAAACATGCCTGACACAGTGCTTGGAAAGCAGTAGATCCCATGATGTTGTCATTATCACTGGCTTCCTTCAATAAGTCGGCTCCAGTGCTAAAGCCTCTATGACTATTGTCTGAAACACTCCAGAACAGAGACGGGAGGTAGAGCTTGATATGTGGGCCCCAAGAGGAAATTCCCTTCCCTCTGCCTGAACAGAAATTGTTTTGCCTATCACAGTGGAGGTCCTGGAATCAGATAGACAGGGTTGCGTTCAAATCCCAGCTCTGCTACTGGTGATTCTGGGCCATTACGTAACCTCTCTGAGTCTCAGTCTCCTCATCTGTCTAGTGGGCGCAGTAATAGTACTCATCTCATAATGTTACGGTATTATGATGTTTAAATGGCATCAGGCATATAAAGCACCTGATAAATTGTAAGAGCTAGTAATGTTATTTTCTTTATCATTACTGTTATTAATACCAGACCTATGGAAGCGACGGCTTTCAGCTCAGGCAGCATTTGCTCTTCTGTGAGTCCAGGCATCCAGGCTGGACTGGTTCTCCTTGACTGCCAGCTTCAAAAGAGCCTTTCTTTTTCAAAGGATACATTTGTTAAGTATGTGAATTTGCATATGCTGCCCAAAGCCCCCCCGGGCTCCTGTAAATCCAGACTATTCTGTTTACTCCTTCCGTCCCAGCTGCTGTTGATCATATGGCGGTAGCTCGTTTATTATGTCTCTGGTTTCCCAGGCACCTGCTCAAGGCAGCCTTGGTGAACTTCAACTGCCACCGCTGCCACTGAGTTACATGTTGATGGCAGTACCCACGGTCCTGGTCACCCACAAAGGGGCCTGAGGAGATGCCGGGGCTGAGACGTTCCGGGGAAGAGCCCCTTCCTTGCATCCTGCCGGGCACCAAAAGCAACAGAGCTGCCTGTTTCACTATCATTTCTCCAAATTGGTACCAACAGCTGCTTTCATTCTCATACAAGACAAACATAGTCGTTTCGCTGTTTTATTATTAACACGTTCTGGCATAATTGCTTGGGCTCTCAACTGTGACCTGTTAGAGAGGCACTCAGCTGTGGAATTTTTAAGGGGAATACAGCTTCGTGGTTAAAGATGGCAATATGCATGTTTCCCCATCAAATCTATTCATCTGTAAGCCCCCAAGTCAAATCTCTTGTTGAATTTGTTCACCCATAAATTAATAGTTGAATTTACATAGATTTAATGTCTGATAACCTTTCTGGTCTGAGAATCTATATGCAAGACTAGATGCATCAGCTCAGATCGCATTTAAGGCTGAAAATAATTTTAATCCCTCCAAAGCCCAATCCTTTTGCACCATTACTAAACCAGAACAGCCAATCCTTTCTAATAAGACACGTAAAACCTGCTGCTGCCGAAGAATAAACACACATTTCTAGGATTTGGGCCATGTGCATGGGTCTGTTTAAAAAAAAAATTAGAGCACAAACAACTTTGGCAAGGGAAATGTGGTCACTTGTTATTCTTGTCCCCCTCCCCCAAATGATACAAACACTGCTCATCACTGAGGGTTATTCAAAGTGCCCGGGATAAACACTCCTTCAATCAATCCACACAAATGTCAGTTGAATGAACTCAATTCATGCATGCAACCAATATTCACTGAGTGTCTGATATGTGCCAGGCCCTGGCCTGGGTGCTGAGCACACAGCAGAGAATAAACCCGATGAAGGCCTGCTTTCCTGGAACTGAGATTTCAGTTGGGGAGGCAGACAAGCAAACCAACACAGATAAATGTGTAACACGTGGCAGGTGGCGATAAGCGCTCAGAACATAAGTACAGCAGAATAAAGGCTAGAGTGACAGTAGTGGGCAGGACATGGCAGCATTGTAGCTTATTGGATAAAGGCGGTCAGCTTCCCGCAAAGGCTGAGTGAAATGGGCAGAAAGCCATGCAGATAACCAGATGTTGCAAATGGAGATCATCATGACCGCTGATCAATCAGGCCTCGCTGTGACCACACCCTTTTGCAACATCCGTGTTGCTGCTCCTCCCATCAAGAGGTGGCATCTATTTCCCCACCTCCTTGAATCTGGGCTTGCCATTGGTCAAAGCAAGTCATACTTGCAGACCTTCTTTCATTCACCCTCTTGCAATCCTGAGACCACCATGATGCAAAGAGGCCCAGGCTAGCCTCTTGGAGGCCAAGTTACCCCAGTGGCTGGACAAATCAGTGAGGTCACTAACGACATCAGAGGATTGCAGCTGTGTGGATAATCAGGTGAGACAAGCAGAAGAGCCACTCATGGGGGAAAGTGGCGGGAGTGGTGGCAGTGGGATGAATTGGGAGATTGGGATGGACACGTATACACTAAAATGTATAAAATGGGTAACTAATAAGAACCTGCTGTATAAAAAATAAAATAAAATTCAAAAAAAAAGATATATCTACAAGGTTGTTTCTTGTAAATGGATGGAAATGCAAAATTGGAAACAATCTGTATGACCAGTAATTGTGTTTATCAATACTACTGTAGCAATTAAAAATGATTAGGTAAATATACATGTACTGAGATGGAAGCATTTCCAGTATATACTATTAGGTGAAAAAAGCAAGTTTCAGAACAATATGTATAGCTCCTAGCATATACATGAAAAACACATTATAACTATGTATGTGAAATGCACATGCATAGAAAAATTCTATGAATGGTGAATAACAAAATTTTAACAAAGATTTCCTCTGAAGAAGAGATGTCATGGGTGAGAAGCATTATCTCTTTTTTTAAAAAAATATTTATTTCTATATTTGCAATGTTTATGAATGTAATGTTTCTATTCATGTATTACTTGAGTAATTTAAAAATACAAATAAATTTTATAAATGGTTATAACATTGTCATCTCAAGAAAAAGAAAGAAAAAGAGCCACTCAGGTGTCACTCCACTGAAACATGAGAAAATATAAATCAAAAAATATAAGTGTTTGGTGGCGTTAAGTTTCAGGTTGCTTGTTATGCAGCAAAAGCTAGCTGCAACACTGGGGAAAAGAGTGTCCCCAGAAGAAGGAATAGTAATGCAAAGGGCCTGAGGCAAACTCTACTTATTGGTGGGGGGGGGGGCAGGGTTCAGAGAACCACAAAATGGCCAGTGTGGCCAGAATGAAATATGTAAGAATTCTTAACCATTCTGAATAATGTCTAAGGAATGCAGAGTTCCAATTCTATGAACCTATAAAAGCAGTGGCTACTCCTGCCATCCTCATATTCCAATAACAAGGGCTGCTAGGATTGACATACTTTCTTGTTACCTCATTTAATCCTCACAGAATCTTATGCGGAACATCTCATTATTCCCATTTGAGACATGAAGAAACTCTGCTTGGAGATGAGAAGTTTTGTACCCACCTAGTGAGTGGAAAAACCAAAAATGGTTCTAACTCCAAAGGCCATGTTTTGATCATGATGCTTCCCTGGTTCCTAACCCTTAATTCTCTCCCAGGCTCAAGCGGTGGGATAACTTCTTCTTAACCCACTGCCTTGACTGCAGCCATTCTCACAGTATGGGTGAGCCTGAGATGCTCTTCTCCAATCCAATACTTTAATTGATGCCAACACCTTTAGCCTATTAGAATATGATCTTTTGGGTAAAGAAAGCCCATTTCAACGCCAGAGTCACTGTTCTAACCATGTAAACCCCAATACTGTGCCCTTACTAGATTCCTGGGCTGCCCATCTCCCTCCCTACCACATCCACACAGAAACAAGCACATATGTCTCTCTGCTGGTCCCTGTCCTTGATCTGTACCTGCAAGTGCTTCTGTACTTTAATGAAGCTTGCAGGCTCAAGCTACAGCCTCCAATACAATATAGTACCTAAGAAGGTACATAATTTAAAGGAGATCCATGAAACTGGCTGGGTCTGGGACCAGCAGTGAAGGTGGAAAGGAGAGATTTTTTTCTGTCATTGATGGAAAAATGGATTATACTCAGGAATAAAGGCTGGGGATAAACTATTCCATTTCTAGATGACAATATCTAACCATCGTGGACATCCCAGGGAGGAGTGTTGGTACAAAACTGAAGATATTGAAAATTATTTCAAAAAAGGAAACGTCTAACAATGCAGAATATATTCTTTTTCAGTAGCGAAAAACCAAGCTGGCATCAAAGAATAACTGGAGTGTGTGAAATAGCCTGGGGATGCCCTTTGGGAATATATTAGGCAATATATTTAAGAAAAATGAATTGCAACCATATCTATATCCCAACCAGTTGAGAAAAGTAACTAAGACTCATGCTATACTGTTTCCTAAGCACTTCTGTCCAGTTTACTGCCATGTTCTCAAAGGTCCACAGAATATCTGCATAAAACCTCACGAGATCACATCCCAGCATGAGGCACGCAGGTCTCCAGTTAGATTCATAAGTGATAATAACAAATTCTAATAGAAAATATTCAGTTATTCATTCATTCTTTTAGCAAACCTTTGTTGAGTATCTATTATTGATCAGGCATAGCGCTGAGTGCTAGAAATGTCGTCCCTATTCTCAGGTAACTATTATCTGATAATAGGAGAGACAGCGTGTTAATGATTGAAATAGAATATCGTAAGCCCAGCGGCAAATAAGAACAGGTGGTAGGCAACCACCCTGGAGGCCTGCCAGCCATTTTATGAGGGAGAGAGTTGGCCAAAAAAGATAGTCTGGAGAAGTTTCTTGGACTCGGTAACACACTTTTTGAGTCTTAAAGTAAGAGTTAGTCAGACAAAAAATCGGGACAGGCATTCGCCCTAAATGAACGCAGAAGCTCAGCATTCTTGCTTGAAGCTCAGAGTCGAGACACTGGCAGAAAATCTATGGGGAACATGATAGTTGATGGACAGTAGGTAGGCGTTAATATTAGAAAGTAAGAATACTCACATTACAAATTGCATTGTGTGCCCAGTCTAGGAACTAAAGCTTTTTTTCTGATTCCAAAGGTCAAGAATCCTTATAAAAGAATGATAAAAAGATAGTCGGCTGATAAAACATGTCTTTTAAGGACCCAGCCTCTTTCTAATTTCCCTTCCATCATTCTCAGCCAGTTGGCTTTTGTCTTTGCGACCTCTCATTGTCAGATGGCTACCCAGCTCCAGGCATCACATCAACACTCAAAATGGGAAGAAGGAGGAAAGTGACACCAGTCCTAAATGTCCTTTTTATCAAAAAACCAAAAGCATTCCCAGGACTGCCTCCACAGATATCTATTTACATCTCACTGTTCAGAAAATGCCATGGGGCCCCTATCTAGTTGCCAAGAAGGATGGAAACGTCTGAAGCTTTTCCAAACACAGAAGTAGGAAAGGAGCCGTTTGAGACTGGTCAGTCAGATAGTTGAGCCTGATGAGGGATTTTAAGCAGAAAAATTTCATTTGGGGGAGAAAAACAAATACTTCTAGAGAAGGAATTCCCTGGTGGTCCGGTGGTTAGTTATGACTGCGCTCTCACTGCCGAGGGCCCGGGTGCAACCCCTGGTTGGGGAACTAACATCCCACAAGTGGCGCAGCGAGGGAAAAAAATGCACTTCTGGAAGATGTGGAGAAGCCACAAGTTTCCTACCCTTAGGGGATCCTGAGAAATGACGTGGGAGTGGGGACGAGGGGTGGTATGGAAATGATATTTCATATTAAGTGAAGGGCTTTTAGTTTGGAAACTGGAAGGCTGAGGGAACTGCTGAAATATTCAGTAGAAATAATCAAAATTGGAAAAATAATTCAAGTTGTCTCCCAATTTCTATAATTTTCATAATAATACCCAGACAGTGCATTAGAATGCATAACATAAATAGTTACGCTTTGTCTTGTTCAGTCTTATGACAACTCAGCTGGAGAGAAAACTAAGGAATCACAGAGTGAAAGCAACAAAGTATCCATCCAAGGGTGACACAAGTAACAACTGGCAGAAGTCCTCAGACCCAGGATTTTGCATACCACATCCCCGACACACTATCTCTTTGACAGAATATTAAGGAAATTTAATGATACCTAGAGTATGTATGATGTTTTAAAGATTATTTTAAAAGTACAGGTTCTGAAGTCAAAAAGCATTGCAGGTCTCCAGATCTGCATAATCCTGAAGAGTTTTCAAGAATAATTTTGACTCTACACAAATTCCACCCTCAACATTGACATTAGAACTCAATCTCCCTGCAGAATGGGACCATGCTCTTTCTAATGGCGGCTGTAAAAAAAATAAAATGAAATAGTTCATGTCAAGTGCTCAGCACAGGGTCTGGCGTAGATTTAGGGCTCAATAAATGTCTGTTGAATACATAAATGCACAAAATAGCAAGAATTTACAATAGTAAGAACTTATCGTAAGAACTTATAACTCCGGAACTATGTGCTGGACACTGTTCTAAGTCTTTGCATGTAGTAACTCATTTAAGCCTCATTTAAGCGAGATAAGGGGTAGTGTTTTGCCCCATTTCATAAAAGTGCTTTTGACCAGTATACTGTACTGCCTCTCATGCACAAGAAAAGGAGTTATTATCTCTTGGGTGCCATCTTAAATTTCTAAGACTGAGGCAACCACCACATAGATATTCCTTCCAACTATGTCAGGGGCTCTAGAGACCACTGGTCTGACGTGGGTACCAATTCTGATGCTCCACATCCCATACCAAAGGCACCACCAGCTCACCAGCCAAGATTCTCCCTGGCAGGTGAAGATGAAACATCCCTCTTCCAGGGCTTCCCTGGTGGCGCAGTGGTTGAGAGTCCGCCTGCCGAAGCAGGGGACACGGGTTCATGCCCCGGTCCGGGAAGATCCCACATGCCACGGAGCGGCTGGGCCCGTGAGCCATGGCCGCTGAGCCTGCGCGTCCGGAGCCTGTGCTCCGCAACGGGAGAGGCCACAACAGTGAGAGGTCCATGTACCGCAAAAAAAAGAAAAAAAGAAAAAAAAAATCCCTCTTCTGGACCACTCTTCTAAAAGCTAACACCCCCTCATCCAGAATCCTAGGTAGTCTGAGTCAGAATGGCCCTAAGAAATAGCTCATCCAAATATTTTCTGAGAATTGAGAACAAGCCCCAGAAAGGAAGGGCACTTACACAAGATCACGCAATAAGTAAGTGGCCCACCTGCGTCCAGAACCCATTCCTTCTGGTGCTGGGTTTTCCACATTACTCTGTGCTGACTTTCTCAAATGATCCTTCCATGTTTGATGGTCCTTCTCTCAGTTCTGTCAAAACCCAAGGACAGCAAAGGCGGGACCCATCGGAGGAAAAGGTGGGAGGGTATCTGGCTCAAGTCACACATCTCTGACTGGGCTTCTGATGAATGTTCCAAATGAGATCATGCATTCAGCAACGGTGATACGCTCACGTGACTGAAAGAAAAGGTGCATTCCAGGAGGGCAAGGAGAGAGTGAGGACCGTGAAGTCCCTAAGGCACAAAACCAAAGGGGGCTCCATTCTGACAGTAAGCGCCTCCTAAATTCTGTCCCCAACGAGCCTCATCTTCTTCACTTTAGTCCTGTCCCTGGTGCATCCTGAACTTTAAACCTGAGTCCTGGGACCAGCTTTTGGCGTACTACTAATGAACACACTGAAAAGGAAATCTTCTAATTATTTTGTGAAGAGCATGACTATTTTGCATCATATTTTCCTTAGTAAAAGTTTACGTGTAAACATTTGATAAATGCCACCGTTCATAACCGTTTTGACAGTTAATGACTTTTTAATACAGCGAAGCCTCAAAAAATGTAAGTGCCTCAGGCATCTCAGAAAGGAGACGTTTCTAAGTTCAGAAATACTTTCTTTTTGCTCTGGAATCTGCTTTTGGACTTAGATGCCACAACTCCTTGCTCCCTGCCTGGCCTCCCTCTTCTCTCCTGAAGCATCACTCAGGGCCTCAAGCCCTCCCTCCCCCACCCGAACTTCTCTCTCCCGCAGTCCCTTCCCTGACCCTCCCCCTCCCCCACCCCTCATCTACTCCCACTGATGTTTCTCTCTCTGTTTCATGTGCCTCTTCCTCAGAGCACAAAGAATTTCATCTCCAGGGTTTGGGGAGCTGTGTGTAGGGGTTCCTATGGGGCTTCATGCATAATTAATGACAATTCAGCTACACATGTTTTCTGTTAGCAATTCAGGCTCTTTTAGGACTTTTTAAAACATACTTTGCAATTCGCCAAAATTCTGAGAGGCATTTAAATAGGAAAAATCCATAAAAGGACAGAATGTCGGAGGGTTTTGGAAGGAGGCTTTAATGAAGACTTTCTCCCCAGAGAAGCATTTCCTGAAATGCTTTTTGCTCGGTCCCACAAGTTTCTTCAGATGAGTATAAGACTAAATCGCAGGTCTCCTCAAAAACAATGTCAATGGAATACATTTTTTAAAAAAATGGTCCCAGGTTACCATAACAACCAAGGTTCCAACATCATGTTGACTAACTGCAAAGTGATATGATCAGGAAGACCAGAGCAGAGAACAAAAGTATCAGGTTGCTATAGCAACTGGATATACAGAAAATGGAGTTGTTTCAATATGGAAGTTTTCAGTGCCAAAGTAAATGTACAACATCCTTCTAGGGTAAATGATCGCCCAGGCAATTTTTACATTAGTCAAGCGTTAGCCCATCATTTTGTTTGGTTAGCAAAGCTCTAAGGCAGGAGTTTTATCAGTTAGCTATTGTTGTACAACAAATAATCTGAAAAATGTAGGGGCATTAAACAATGACCATTTATTTTCCCCAAGAGTCTACGGGTTGCCTGGGGAGTTCAGCTCATCTGGGCTGGGCTCAGGTTATCTGGGCCAGGCTCGTCTGATTTCTGCTGGGCTTGTTCAAGAGTCTGCAGTCACAGTCAGCCAGCAGCTCAGCTAGGGCTTGGCTAGTCTAGGAATGTGTCAGCTGGGATGACTTGCTTTGTTCGTTTTGGTCTTCACTCTCCAGCAGGCTACCCTGAATTTGCTCTCATGTCGGAGCAGTTCCAAAAGAAAAGCAAATCTCAGAAGACCTCTTGACCCCTTGAGTCAGAACTGGCAGGCTACCACTTCTACCACATTCTGTTGACTAAAGCAAAGCACAAGGCCAGCTCAGATGCAAAAAGTATGGAAACAGACTCTATTTCTTGATGGGAGAGGCTGTAACATCCCATTTCAAAGGGTATGGGGAGAGGCAAGAGTGGAGAATTGGAGTCCTTTTTGCAAACAACATACCAAGGTGTCAACTTTTATATAAGACACACCTTGAAATCACACACAAAAGTTGAACATGCAAAAATCAAACAATCCAACTCCGTATTAAAAGTCAATTATCTTCCAGGGAGCAAAACAATATCATAAAATGCCAAGTTACAGCTCATGCATTGAACATAACTTTTGACGATGTATTTTCAGGATTTTGTACTTGTTCTTTAATTTCATTCCCTTCCTTCAAAACTGAAGAGGGTTAAGTGACCACTTGAGTCCCAAAGGGCATATAATTGAAGCTGGATCTGAGATTGCCTGAAATGTTCATTCATCAGCTGATGGAAAGAGGCTGTTTGGTGAAGTGACTAAAGTGTGGGCTTTGGAGTCAGATTGTCCAGGTTCAAATTTTCTCTCAAAATCTGCTTACATGAACTTGGGTACAACACCCCCATAATTCCCAGTTCTCTCACCTGTAAAATGAGGGTAGAATATTCCGTTGATCCTATGATACAATTTTCACTTTTTAGTATCTCTGAAGTTGAAGTTGGGGTGCACCACACAATTGATACCATGTTAAAAATCACACACAATCAAACTGCTGTGCATCCAATTAATGGCATTTTAGACTCAATGACTATGGTGGTGCCTTCCTCAAAGGGTTGAATTAAGCTAAGCTGACTGATTAGGACAGCGTCAATCCCCAGTAAGTGCCCAATAAATGAGAGTTGTGGGGAGGAAGAGGAGAAAAATTCACACTTGCCTAAGATGTTGGAGGTTCAGGAAAGTAGACATACAATTATGTACATCCAAGTTGTGCACAGTGTGAATGTTTGAAAGGGAAGGACACTCTGAATCTGCTCCTCTGTGGTGTCTTTTTAGGAGAAGTGAAGAAACTGAACTTCCCGGATGACTGGCTGGCGCCAGAAGCAATTTTTCTTGATTACACAAAACTGTCACATCAACCCTGGGAGGGCAGTATCATCTTCCCATTTTACTGAAGAGGAAATTGAGAAACAGCAAGGCGGAAAAAAAAATGTGCCTGGGGTCACAAAGTCAATTAGTGGCAGAGAGATATTGAACCCATATTTCTCTGATTCCAAATTGCCTTCATTCATCCCCCCGGGACAGGAACAAGTAGAGAGGGGAGCACGAAGGACTCCATTGTTTTGGTGCTTAGAATTATTGTGAGTCACTGCTGATCCAGAACTTCTCTCTAGAAGGACTCAGAGGCAGTAATTTGGTTGGAAGTGGGGCTGGGGACTTTGTCCTATGGACTGAGTATATGTGTCCCTCCCAAAATTCATATGTCAAAATCCTATAGGAGGTGAGGACCTTGGGAGGTAATTAGATCCTAAGGGTGAAACCCTCATGAACGGGATTAGTGCCCTCATAAAAAAGGCCTGAGAAAACTCCTTGTCTCCTTCCACAACGTGAGGTTACAGCAAAAAGATGGCTGTCTAGGAAGTGGGTCCTCACCGGACACCGAATGTGCTGGCACCTTGATCTTAGACTCTCCAGTCTCCAGAATTCTGAGAAATAAATTTCTGCTGTTTATAAGCTACTCGGTCTATGACATTTTGTTACAGCAGCCCAAGTGGGCTAAGAGAGCCTGGAAATAATGTTTGCATAGGAAACGTGATTTTTAATTAGACTGCATCTTAGTTTTGGGGTGCTTGGGAAGTGTTGGTTAATACAGATTATGAGGGACAAGCCACCCCTCAGAACAACATTGCAGCCTGTAAAATGCTATTCAATCCCATCTACCTCTCTGATCCATGGGCTTACAAGGACCTTCCTACCCAATCAAACTCCTTGGAGTCCCTACATGTCTTTATCCATGTCTGCATCTCTGGTCCTTGGCACAGACCCTGCCGCTAATTATTTGCTACATAAAATTTGCCGATGCCTAAAGAATCCTACAGGAATTCATTTCATCTACAGATTTGATGTTGAAGGAACAAATGTACCTGAACTTCACACATTGCAAAGGGATCTCCTTCCTTTGGCTAGAAAGACTCTAGAGTGAGACTCTCATTCCAAAATGAGGAGGAAGAAATCATTTGGAATTTTGCAGAGCCAATGAGGCAGGAGGAATTCTGCACTGTACTCAAACTGCAGTTACACAAGTGCATGACGTTTTTCTGTTAATTAACCTTTCACATGTCTCAGCATTGCAGCTACCTGTGGTGAGTCTCGTATCAGCTAGATTTCCATTTACCTGAGGGATAGGTTCCTGTTGGGAGTCATCTAGGTTTCTTGCAGATGCTCAGTGAATAAGCAGAAGGAAAGTGGCAGGAAAGGACAGAGGGATCAAGGGACAGAAGGGAACAAGATGAATGCACCAAAGGAGAATGAGATGAAAACTTTTCCACCTTTGGTCACTTTTAATGTAGAAGGTTTCATTTCTTCAATTAACACAGATAATATAAAATGATGGGATGATAAAATTCTCTCTCTCCAGGGGACTGTCTTGGTCAGTTGGGGCTGCTCTAACAAAGTGCCATAGACTGGGTGGCTTAAAATAACAGAAATATATTTCTCACAGACCGGAAGTCCAAGATCCGGGTGCCAACATAGTTGGGTTCTGCTGAGAACCTCCTTCTGGTTCAGAAAGTTTCAGACTGTCAACTTCTCATTGTACCTCCACATGGTGGAAAGAGAGTGAGCTAGCTTCTATCTTCTTTTTATAAGGGCACTAATCCCATTCATGAGGGCTCCACCCTCACGACCTAATTACCTCCCAAAAGCCCCACCTCCTAATACCATAACATTGGGATTAGTGTTTCAACATAGGAATTTCAAGGGGACACAAACATTCAATCCATCACAGGGACCATCTGCTAAAATGTTCACTGTCTCTTGCAGAAAGAATACCTTTCCCTTCACCTCCCTTAACAAATTCTTTTTGAAGTTTAGGGGGAGGAAAAAGCAAGTTATATATGATGGACAAGTGTAACTTCCTTTATCTCACGATCAGGTCACTTCCCTCACATTGTTCGTGAGAACCCTTCACCGTCTCTGCTGTTGCCCCACAGGCAGGTGACTGTGTCATAAGCAGCTCACTCACAAAGCAAGTTTCCTACTGAGAGGGTTTTCTTGCACCTTGCATTTTAGGGTTCACAGTGGAGACCACCCTTTGTTTTTACCAGATTTTAAGGACCTGACATGTCATAATCAACACTGAATTCCAGTTGTCACATGACATATTCAGGAAGATCATCTCAAACACACCCTCCAGACTGTGGAACTCCATCCAGCTGTTTTGAATGAAATAATAACTTAAAAATGGGCAAAAATGTATTTTATTAATGTAGATGAAATATAGATGATTGTCTTATTTTATTGTCTTATTTTGCCCCTTTCTACCACAATGAAGACGCGAGAGCAAAGTTTTAGTACTTGGTATCAAACTGTCTTCTCTCTGGACTTCTTCATATCAGGCTGTGAGTAGTTCAAAGTGGGATCTGCTTCCTATTTACTTTTGGTCTCCTGTAACTAGGCTGGTGTATAGAACTTGGAAACTAGGGGTCTTCAGTAACTGTTGAAATCCGTGGGCAAAATTTTCCCTCCCTTCCTTTTTTATTTCTTGCCTTATGGTTTAGTCTATGCTGACTGTCCAATCTTACTACACTGTGTTTTTAATTCAACCTCAAGTTTTTTTTACCATTGGGCATGGAATAAATAGCTAAATATATAAGAATATATTTCTAGCTGCCATCTCTGCTCCTAGGCTTTCTCCACTCTGTCCTGGTGTACACCCTCTGCCAGGTTTATTCCCTCAATCCTGATGCTCAATAACCTACAAGGATTCCCCACAGCCCATGAATCATATCTAAACTATTGTACTCTGGATAACGTCAAGTCTCTCCCTTATCTGACTCTATGTACCCTGTGTTATTCCCGCCAGTCCTCAACCCCTCCAGGCCATTCACATGACTCACTCTGGCTCTTGTACATGATGCTTCTGGGACTCTGTTCATGGTCTACCCACACCTGAGCTGACTCCAGTTCTCTCATCCACACCCTCAAGACCTACTCTAAACATTAAGACAGATGTTGGAAACTATTTTTTTGCTAGTGATTAAAAATAGCCAACATTTAAAAACTGAGTTTAGTTTAAGAAATCCAGATTTCCATCATCTCTTGAAAGAGTGGAAGATTTGGCTATGCTGAAGTTTCCTTCCTACATGACAACTTTTGGAAGGATCTGAGTCATGGCTTGGTTTCTTTAGAAGAGGACTGCATTGTCTGGGGACCATAGTCCCCATCACTCAGACAACACATGTGTAAATGCCAGCCCCATTCACCCGTGTACATTTACCCACCTAGCCTCTTATATATTTCAGTAGTGAACCCAAGTGAAGCCCTAAGACCTAATTTAAGGTAATTTTCTCCATAAGGTATATCTTAATTGTGTTTTAGTTGTTTCCCTGAGGAAGTATGGAATGCCAATTGTCAATGGCCTATTTTAATTTACTGGAGTTTACCAGTCACCCACAGTTTTGTTGGAAACCTAGGGGTTCACAATTGGCTTCCAAACAACCCTCTCTGTATCCGGCTCCATTCACACAGCTGGGACTTTTCCCACGGGAATGAAGTTGTATCAGATGACCTCTAACATCTTTTCCAACTCAACTCAATATGGTGCTGTGAACATCTCACCCACTCAGTTTCTCCCTATCACATTTCGTGACTAGGCTGAGCATGGGTTTGTTAGCTGAAAATGGATAGGACGGGGAATAGCCAGGGACTATACAGTGCACTGAAAGGACTGGGGAAGATGTTGGCTGTGATGCAGACGGATTGACTGAGCTCTAAGCTATAAGAGGAAGTCAGACCAACCAGAAACTCTGGAAAGTATTGATATATTCATGGGAAGGCTCAGCATGGGGTACAGGGGTTCCCACAGTGTATGATGCATGGCAGTGAAGATGATTCAGAGATAAGTCAAGTATGGCAGGTATGTATGAAAAAAGTAGGCTAGCAAGGCTGCAGACACCTAGCCAAAGTTCAGGCATAACTATCGCATCTTTGGGGGCAAAAAGAGATAGGCAGGAGGAAAGTAGGTCTTCATTTGACTGACAGTACCAAAACAGTTTTCATGGCAGAAATCTAGATAGAAAGACCAAGCCAGACTCTCATTTAGTAAAGTTTAATGTGCACCAGTCACTGTGCTAAGCACTGCGAAAAAGCTACTACTATCCTCATTTTAAAGATGAGAAGACTAAGTCCCAGAGGCATTAAGCAGCAAGTTAGTATTGAATCCAGAAGTTGAACGAGATCTTATTCCAATGTTCCCTTCTCTAATTTCTCTGAATTGGATCTGAGAAACTTAGCTGGTTTTAGTCTTGGGGATCTGGCTCTGAGACAGAAATCTAATGGTTGGATAGTACACACATGCTCTTTTAGCCACTTAACATTCATTAACCTCTTCCTCTCACTTTTAGCCCATGAGCTTTAGGGAGAAGTCCATTATTGACTCCAGAAAGTGGAGGACATGACCCAGCCTAGCTGTTTAGAAAAGTTCACTCTCCTGGCTACATTTGTTCCAGGATGAACATGTGACCCAAGCCAATCCAAGCAAGGATGAATCTCAGGAGTTTTTTAGGGACAACTGGGAGAAAAAACAAAAACAGAAGACCTTTTTTTCCCATGGGACCTGAACCTTGAGAGAATTGGAAGCTAAAGCTGCTGGTTCTACCTTGTCACCGTAAGATCAGAATTGGCCAGAGAATAAAGTCAGCACAGAGATCTGAGCCCTGAGATGGAAGAAGAAAGAGAAACTGAGAAACAGTCTTGGTGACATCATTTGAGCCTGAGTCAAATTGCACGTGAAGCTAGAATGACTCTTAGCTTCTTCATCTTCCTGAGCCAATAAACTCCCAGCTGCTTAGACCATTGTGGTCAGGTTTTCTGCCACTTACAATGAAAAAGTTCTACCCGAATTCTGGGCACAGAGTAAAGTTAAAAGGATGCCAAGCTCCCAATTATCTGGCCAGGATTTCTTATATCCACCCTCCTTCTGGTCATAATTGTTCCCAGATGCTTGTGTGCTGCCAAGATGGTGGGTGGAGGTCAAGGAGAGCTTGAAGGAAGAAGAGAGGTGTGGAGACTTGGAACTAGGTGAGCCTGGATATTCTCTACCGTGACCTAGGCTTGCACTCTGAGCCAGGAGCACACAGCGCAGCAGTAAGTACACGCTGTGCAATGAACCATCTCTTATTACAGAGAGACAACACAGTGTCTGCAGTCAAGCTCAACCAATTTATTAGTGCTTTCTGAGATGGCAAATAGGCATCTGGCTAAAGGAGTCTGTGGAAATAATTTAATTAGACAAAAAAAAAGAGAGAGAAAGAAAGACAAGAAAACCTTTGACAAACTTGCACATCGAAAGCTGTTCAAAACACTGCATCACCATGGGATTGGGGTGTGTGTGTGCCTTTTGCCATGAATAGAGAATGTGCTCGGAAACCAAGAACAGAGAAGTAAACAGGACCTTGAAAGGAAGGGAACATGTAATAAACAGTGTTCCTCAGGGATCGATGATAGCACTTGTCTTACTGATCTTATGAAAGATCGAGGAGGCGTTGCAGAGTAGAAAATCCCATCATGGGGGTAGTAGCAAATCCTTCCAGTTAGCAAGCAGCCAGAGGGAAGGGACAGAGACTCCCACTGGAATACCCAGCCACTCAGCAATCAGTGACTGACCAGTTAATTACAAATCCAGGGTGATCAATTGCAGGGCGGTGTTTGAAACTACTCTGCTCTTATGGGCATTTCTAGACCAAGGAGAATTAGAAACTGCTGCTTTGTTCCCAACACAGTATCCGCTAGAAGGTTGAACACATACCAGGCACTCAATCGATATGTGTTAGTTGTTATACCAGATTTCAGATGACAAATATGCCACCTTGGCTATCTTCCACCTTGTGGCTAATTAGAGAACCATGTTGAGAAAGCGTCCTGGTGCCTGTCACGTCTAAGTGTCAGTGTTATGATTGATTGGCACTGTCTGCTATGGAGGACAAAAAAAGCAGAGGGCAGTGTTAATACATTGAGTGTCTGAAGACCGTACAAACTGAGCTATTTGAGAGCAGGAAGCAAGGTACTCAGGTGGGAGTGCATTTCAGCAACTCAGCGGCCACCAGGAAATTCTCAGAGCAAGCGAGGAAGATAAGATAAGATGTGTCACTGGTATTTACCCTAGGTTACCAGCCACAGACACCCCCAACACTCCAATAGAAGAAGAGCACAGGTCAAGTTCAAATTGCTACACCTCCTTCCCAGGGCTTCAGCCTCCTCATACCTCTTAGGGAGCTCGAGTAGTCATCCGATCTTTCCATGCGGGGCAGGACTGGGTTTCTCTGAATTGACCATAAGGAAAACCTAATGCACAGACTCGGGGCTCTGACAGCAGTCAACAATCGCAAGTAAAATCATCATAATTATACACACACACACACACACACACACACACACACACACACACACACACACACATATATATATAGAGAGAGAGGCTCTGACAACAGTCAACAATCACAAGTAAAATCATCATAATTTTATACACACACACACACACACACAAACACACACACACACACAGAGTTTTATGTTTTATGAATTTCACAATGCAATGTGTTTACCTTCCTAGAGTAACACATTTAATCCTATCAAAATCCAGTAAGCTGTCATCATCATACCATCTTCACAGCTCAGACCAGGAGTGTTTATACGTTCTACCTGCCTCACGTAGTGAAGAATGGAGCTGGGAATCTAGCATATATTAGGCTTGTTCATGAATCAGTAAATGAATGAATGAATTGGTTAATGAAGCCAGCCTTTCTGACCCAAGTTTAGTGCCTTGCCTAGTTTTTCAATATCGGTACCTAAAGGGTTCTCTCTTCCTTATTGTAGTTCGTTGTTAGGAATAAAAGATAACGATTTTGTGAAAACAGTTCTGCCTCTTCTAGCCTGGTAGTTTTCTGTAAGAAAACCAGATCTCACGTCTTATGGATAGCATTCAAGAAAAAGAGAGAGAGGGGAAACAAGGGAGACAAGTAAGGAGAGAAAAGAAGCAGCCCAAATACCCCAATATTCATCATCCCAAACCCATCATTTTGACCAGGCCTTTCACTGCTTCCCGACTGTCCACTGATGCCTTTTTACACATTCTGGGGTTGCAGCTGGCTATGCCTCATTCTTTGAACTAGAGGCTTACGACAGCTGATCTGGCTTCCCTGTTGATCCTGACTTGAAATCGTCCTTTTTTTTTTAACATCTTTATTGGAGTATAATTGCTTTACAATGGTGTGTTAGTTTCTGCTTTATAACAAAGTGAATCAGTTATACATATACATATGTTCCCATATCTCCTCCCTCTTGCATCTCCCTCCCTCCCACCCTCCCTACCCCACCCCTCTAGGTGGTCACAAAGCACCGAGCTGATCTCCCTGTGCTATGCGGCTGCTTCCCACTAGCTATCTATTTTACCTTTGGTAGTGTATATATGTCCATGCCTCTCTCTCACTTTGTCCCAGCTTACCCTTCCCCCTCCCGGTATCCTCAAGTCCATTCTCTAGTAGATCTGCATTTTTATTCCTGTCTTGCCCCTAGGTTCTTCATGACCTTTTTTTTTTTTTTTTTGGATTCCATATAAATGTGTTAGCATACGGTGTTTGTTTTTCTCTTTCTGACTTACTTCACTCTGTATGACAGACTCTAGGTCCATCCACCTCACTACAAATAACTCAATTTCGTTTCTTTTTATGGCTGAGTAATCTTCCATTGTATATATGTGCCACATCTTCTTTATCCATTCATCTGATGATGGACGCTTAGGTTGCTTCCATGTCCTGGCTATTGTAAATAGAGCTGCAATGAACATTTTGGTACATGACTCTTTTTGAATTATGGTTTTCTCAGGGTATATGTCCAGTAGTGGGATTGCTGGGTCATATGGTACTATTTTTAGTTTTTTAAGGAACCTCCATACTGTTCTCCATAGTGGCTGTATCAATTTACATTCCCACCAACAGGGTAAGAGGGTTCTCTTTTCTCCACACCCTCTCCAGCATTTACTGTTTGTAGATTTTTTTGATGATGGCCATTCTGACTGGTGTGAGATGATATCTCATTGTAGTTTTGATTTGCATTTCTCTAATGATTAATGATGTTGAGCATTCTTTCATGTGTTTGTTGGCAGTCTGTATATCTTCTTTGGAAAAATGTCTATTTAGGTCGTCTGCCCATTTTTGGATTGGGTTGTTTGTTTTTTTAATATTGAGCTGCTTGTAAATTTTGGAGATTAATTCTTTGTCAGTTGCTTCATTTGCAAATATTTTCTCCCATTCTGAGGGAGTTTTGTTTTTAATTAATTTTTATTGGAGTGTAGTTGATTTGCAATGTTGTGTTAGTTAGTTTCTGCTGTACAGCAAAGTGAATCAGTCATATATATACATATACATATATCCACTCTTTTTTAGACTTCCTTCCCATTTAAGTCACCACAGAGCACTGAGTAGAGTTCCCTGTGCTATACAGTAGGTTGTCATTAGTTACCTGTTTTATACATAGTAGTGTACATATGTCAGTCCAAATCTCCCAATTCATCCCACCACCCCTTTCCCCCTTTGGTAATCATACGTGAGTTCTCTACGTGCCCAATCTTATCTGATCTCCAAAGCTAAGCAGGGTCAGGCCTGGTTAGTACTTGGATGGGAAATCATCCTATCCACTCTCTCCACCTCACTCTGAAAGGTGTGACCTACTTACTTGCTTCCCACCCCGCAGGCTGAACCCGGATGATGAATGGGGCCAAATGACACTCCCCTGGCACGTGTGCATCTGACCTGATTGTTGGGACGCCAGGGTCCAGCTCTACAGCTGTGGTTCTATGACCTCCCTCTCTCTCTTTCCTTCTCTGGGCTTCAGTGTCTCCATCTGTACCGGAAGGGGCTGGGTGAGATGTTCCATGAGGATGCTTCCAAAGCCAAGATTCTGGAACTAACTGCATTCATGTGGAAGAAAGCAGAGGCGGATGATATAAGAGAAGCCATTTCCAGCCCCGCTGATTTTGCCTGAGGGAGCAAGGGGGCCAAACAGAAAGACAGCAGTTCTTCAGGGCTGCTCTGAGGCCAAGACGTGATGCACAGGAAGGATCCCTGTAATCAGCGAGCAGGAGAGCGCGCGATCCATTAAGACCTTTCAGTCAAAGCCGCCACCGAGCTGTCCACCTCCTGCTGCGCCGTGAGCCCTGTCACTCCCCAGTATTTTTTTGTTTGTTTTGTTTTTTTGCGGTACGCGGCCTCTCACTGTTGTGGCCTCTCCCGTTGCGGAGCACAGGCTCCGGACGCGCAGGCCCAGCGGCCATGGCTCACGGGCCCAGCCGCTACACGGCATGTGAGATCTTCCTGGACCGGGGCACGAACCCGTGTCCCCTGCATCGGCAGGCGGACTCTCAACACTGCGCCACCAGGGAAGCTCTCTTTTTTCTTCTTTTGACAGACGGAAAATCTCCAGGGGTTGCTCTGAGCTAATGCCCAGATAATGCTCAAATAACAGGCACGTGTATAGCCCCTAGCTTGGCCCCTTTACCCTGTAGATGGGGAAAGTGGGCTTCAGAAAGGTGCGGGGGCTTCCTAGAAATCACACAGCCACAATTACACAGCTCAGAGAACCTCTGTAATTCAATGCTCTAATAGGGCCCTTTCCTTGCAATGACTTCCTTGCAATGACTCTCCCTCCTCCACCAGGACCTGATGCCCCCTTCTCAGGAAGGACTTCTCAGATTGCCATCACTCTATATTTTAATTCTCTCTCATATTTTCTGGAAGGACTGTGCCCTTCTACCTTGGACCCCCAGCGAGATGTCCCCCTCTGTCTCCTCTAAGATATTCCACAGTAAGATGGAGACCCCGCTTGGCTCCAGGCTTCTGCATCTCTCCTCTTGACAAGAAAGACTGGATACATTATTTAATCTCTGTGAGCCTTGGTTTTCCCACCTATCAAATGGAGATAGTATCAACTTCACAAGGGCATTGTCGATATGACAATAGAACATGAACTACTCAATAAGATACACTTAGTGCTAATTACAAATAGGAATACACCTTATAATACTAATAATGACACATACATTAACTTGTCATCTCTGGGTAGTTACAGAACTGAGAATGCCAAGTTGATAGGCTGACCTGTGTTATCATGAAAATCAAGAAGGGCAATAAATAAATAAATGCCTGTGTGTCATGGCTCATTATTGGGTGAAACACAAGGATGCCCTTAGCGATTTTTTAGGACATTGCATGGAGGGCATTGGCAGAAACTCCATTTAGTGAATAACAGAAGAGGATGGAGCTTCAAAGGGTGAACACACACGGATAAAGAGCGACCAGAACATCTGCCTCGTCCTAGAGAAGGCTGCTCGAGCACCTGCTCCACCCTGAGATGGACCTTGGAGCATCTCAGAGCCCTGAGCTCCTCACTATGCATTCATGGAACCCATGGCCACGTTCTCTGTCCTCAGCTCAGGCTCTCTCTGGAGACTTTGGATTTCGATGGGGTCTTTGCCTGTAAAATAACGTCTCGTTGCTGACACACCTGGGCTCCCATTTCCCATCTTTCTGTCTCACTTTGGTGGAAACAGCCACTCTTTTTGCACAACCCTTTCCTGATTACTAGCTCTCAAAAATTTCCAGCCTGGCTCACTGGCCACAGTTTTGATTATTTCAACAGACCAGCTTTCCTGGCCCCTTGATAGAAATTGACAAGGATTCATGGAAGCGAGGCATTTAGCCCTTGCACTGGTAGGTAAACTGAGTCCATTAAGAGGGGAAGTTGATTTGAATGGACAAGAGTTAGCATCCTTCTGAAAAATAAGAGATATTGATGCATATTCTCTTTCTTCCTCTCTCTCTCCCTCTCCCTCTCTCTCAGTGGTGAGGATACATTAAGATGTAAATCCAATCTGTCGAGTATGGTATCTACAGTCCTAGGGGATCTTTACCAAATGTCCAGTGAGCCTGAACCACGTAGACAGACAAGCCAGGTCTTTTAGAACTCTTGGCTCAAACTGTAAAGCTTCCTTATCTGTAGGAATCAAATCAACCAGATGGTTAGAACGTAACTTCTTTCTGGTCAATGTATATTCAACTGTTGTGAGTCACGATACCTTAAGGATGGTATTCATCTCAAGGACACCTAAGAGGAGAGGAAAGAAACAGAGCGTCCCTCACCCAGTGGCTCTCCAGAGTGGAAGACTTTTAGTAAAGGGACAGAGACTAGGTTCAGAGGATCTTAAAGTAAGTCATTTGGGAATTCTCATATGGGAAGTTGTTCTTCAAACCCATAAGGTTTGGCATTTATTTGTAGCCACAGCTCCATCGGTGGGTAACACCTAGAACTAGGCTGTTGCCATCGATCAGCAGTTATGCCTGAGACCTCCCTGAGAGCCCCCAAATCATTGTATTCCTCATTCCCCATCACCATGACCCAAACACAGTGCCCGAGTTTCCCCTAAATCATCATCAACGTTGGTCCCATGCCGGCTCTGAGCTAGGCAAAGTACGGTGTTTTACAAATATCATCTCCTTTACCATCATAACTGAAAGCTGAGCCTCAGAGAGGGTAAATCACTTACCCAAAGCCACACAGCTTCTCAGTGCCAGAGCTGAGATCTGGGGCTGGGCCAGTCCAGCTTCAAATCCTGTGCCTTCCTCTTGGATCTCAGCAGGCTCTCTCCCTGCTGGCAGTCCTGCCCCTCTTATTAATGATCCACATTAAAGGGCAATTTGGGATGATCTAAAAAGACCAGCTCATCAATTTAAGAAAGGATGACGGAGATGTGCAAAGCCAAGCCGAGTGACTCTGAATTCAATCTCCCAGGAACAAAATAGAACAAGCCGATCTAACCTTCAGCAGGTCCTCAGAGAACCGCTAGTCCAGGGGCTGGGAAAGCATGTGACTTCAGGCGCCACCTATGAAATATCGGGGAGGCAAGCCTCTCTGCCGGGCAGGGGAGCAAACACCCTTTTGTGGTCAAAGCCTTCACAAACATTTGCTTCCCTCGCCCTGGGAACACGGTAGAATCACGTGTCTTCACCCACTCACTCTCAGACACGACTGTATGAATTGCTCTGACCAGTGAAATGTGGGAAGAAGCGACACATGTCATGTTAAGATCCAGGCATCTACCGCCACAGTCTCCTTTGCTGGCCTTTGTGGTGGCAGAAGTCTGTGTTTCAAAAAAGCCTCCATCAGCTTCCATCCTTGAACCCCATGCTGGGCCATGCACCCCAGCTGATGCACAATAGACATGTTTTCTGAATGTGGAATAAACACTTAACTATTGAGAGTTTTGCTGTGATTGTTACTGCAACAGAGCCTAACCTATATTGTTACACTTGCCCAAACATCCATAGTAAATGCTAATAATAATAACAAATATGGAAATTTATATATATATATGGAAAAAAATCACAAATACATATAAGATTCTGATTTTCAAGTCTCTAGACAAGGAAATTGGGTCCAGAGAAGTCCATAGTTGACCCCAATGGTGCACAGGGACACACGTCGTAGTCCCAAATCAAGATCTCCTTGTCCCGGGTTGATTAGGACCATGTTTCCTACAGTCTCAATTTGGGTCTTCCTGGGAAAGAATAACCCATGTTCCCTTTACATCATTGTAAAGTCTGCTTCTTTCCTAAGACCATACTGTTTACATCTCCTGCAACCAGATATGTTTATCGTCCTCTACATGATTTTTCTGTGACTTGGGAGGTTCATGCTGGATGATAAAAGCAACAAATGATAACATTCATTAGTTATTCTCAGTGCCGTGATGAGCGTTTTAAAACGACTTATCTCACTTAAACTTCCTAAATGAGAAACCTCAATCTGCCAGCTGCTCTCACGGACCATTATAGAAAGACAACGTGTCCATCAATTTATCGGGAAAGTGGGTTTTTGAGTGATGTTTCTTATGTTGCCAGGATATACACATAGATGGCAGAGCTGGACGGGTGCCTAGAGAGTATCATTCAGATGGGGAAACTGAAGCCCAGAGAGGGAAAAGGGCTTGTCCAAGGTAACACAGCAAACTAGTGACCTAGAACTTGATCCCAGGAGTCCAGTCTTGTGGTCTTTTTTTCCCCAACAAACCTCACAGAATCATCTGAAGGCAACTAACAACCTACATTACATAAGATGAAAAGAGTTCAAGAAGGTAGACAAGGCATATTTTTAGTCAATCAGAAGTCTCCGTCTCAAATCAGAAATCATCTGCAGAGATAAAGGTCCCTGCATGGAGGAAAAGCAACACAGGGTACAAAGAAGGACGCAGAAATATATTCTGGCTTCAGGGTCCAGGAAGCATCAGGAGTGGCAGGGACCACGGCAAAGCATGTCACATGGTCTGCAGCTACATGCTCCAGCTGCTGTCACCATGGAGGAATATAGTGCCAGCATTGTCAGATCTTTTGAGTTTTTTCAGAATAAGCCACAATTCTGGATCTTACATTTTTTTAAAAAAAATATGCAGTCTCCTGACTTTTAAACGTTGTCCTTTCCCCCCAAGAGAACACTGTGTAAGACAGACAGAAAACTTTTGCAACATCTGGAAAGCAGAAGGCTGGATGGGCCAGTTCAAAACAAAGGGAAGGGGAAGGAGCGGATGCCAGGGTATCCCAGAGTCTTGTCCTGCCTGCTCACAGCTCCCTGTCCACACATGGACAGTCTCTCTGCCTTAGCCTACAAAGCTGGACATGATCTGCTCCCAGCTTTCTCGTCTCTGAACCAATCTCCTCCCAGTCTCCCCATTGCTCACTCAGGCCCAGCCCCAGCCCCATGGACCTTCTTGCTGTGCCTTAAACACACCGAACTCATTCCCGCTCAGCACTGTCATGGCTCAGGTTTGTGTTTCTCCCAAATCCATATGTTGAAGCCCTAACCCCTCGTGGGATGGCATCTGGAGATGGTGTCTTTGGGAGGTGATTAGATTTAGATGAGGTCATGAGGGTGGAGCCCTCACGATGGGATTGTGCCCTCAGGAGAAGAGGAAGAGACACCAGAGTCTCCTTTCTCCAGTGAGAAGGCGGCCATCTGCAAGCCCAGAAGAGAGTCCTCACTAGGAACTGAAAAGGCCAACACTTTGATCTTGGACTTCCAGCCTCTAGAACTGTGAGAAATAAATGTTTGTTGTTTAAGCCACCCTGTCTGTGTCTTTTCTGCTATAGCAGCCCAAGGAGCATAATACAGGCACCTTTGTGCTTGCTGCTTCCTCCACCTGGAACTCTCACGGGGCAGATTTCACAGAGTTTACTCCTTTACACCATTCAAAGCAACAGTAACTTCTCAGGGAGGCCTCCTATGGGCCTCCACTTGAATGATGCTTGCTTGCCATCACTCTCCATCACCTTGACCCTTCCCTGAACGTATTTTACATGCTTCCTTACTTGATATTATTTTTGTTTCTTATCTGTCTACCCCAGTGACCATGTAAATTTCATGGAAGCCGAGACATGGCTTTCCATTTCTCTACCTGCAGTGCCGAGACCAGCATCGATGGGTATTTTGTTTATATTTGTTAAAAGAAAGAGGACGAGAAGAAAGAACAGCTGAAAGGATGGAAAGAAGGAAGAGAGGAAGGAAAAATGGAAAACAGAAAGAGGGGTAGGAGAAAAGAGACTAGGAAAAAACCTGTCCTACTCCAATCTGGGTGATCCTGGATGTTATCATTTCATATCTTTAAGCCTCAGCATCCTCCTGGGTAAATAAACGTAAGAATGCTGACTTCTCCGGGTTTCTTCTGAAATAAAGAGACAGCCCAGGAGAAAATATGAATAGATTTACTTGCCCTGTGAAGGTGGGTTTCCTGGAATAACGCTCATCCTTGTCAGGAAAGCTCGTGGGAAGATAACTGTGTTACTTGTGTGGAGGGAGCCTAGGCAACCTGCACAGGGCTCCTGCACTTGTCAGCCTCTGCTTGAGGTTTGCAGGGTAATTAAAGGTACAGTAGGCAGGTGTTAACCTGAAGTTTTCTCCCACCCCCGCCCCTACTGGAAGAGAGCTTGCAAATGGGCTCCCACGAACCTGGTCTGGCTTAGATGGTTTCCTTTCAATTATCCTCCCTGGAGCTCTGCACGTTTGCTGGGCTCGTTATTAAAATTCAGGGGCTGCGTTATATTAATCCACAGTACCTCTCTAGATGAACACAGCGTGGATGCCACACTCCTTAAAAGTCACTGCTTCCCAAAGGAGATCCCTGACCTCCAAACTTCACGGCCCCCTCCATCCCAGCTCCCTGCTGCAGAAAGGGTTTTTTTTTTTTTTTTTTTTTCCACATTTCCAGCTATATTGCCCAAGTTAGGCAATTAGGTCTTCTGAGGAGCTGTATCTTTTGCATGCTTCTAAGTAAGGGCTGGAAAGGCAAGGATTGCCTGAATGGCACTTTGGAAGCACTGAACGTAAGGCTCACGGTAAGAATGCTGACCACATGCCTTTCCACAATTTGCAGTGTGTGTACATACATCTTGGCTCACTTATCACCGGGACTGATAGGTGGGGTAGGTCTCTGACATGGGAGGAAGATGAGGCTCAAAGGCTCAGAGTTCAAATCACTTGGCCAAGAGCGCTTGGTCAGAAAGAGGTGCTGCTGGGAGTCACAGACAATTCTCTGACCTCTTAGCCGGGATCCCATCTGTCTTAACCCCTGTTGTAGCTACAGTATCTTGCACAGGGCCTGGCACATGGAAAAGACTCAATGAGTTTTGCTGATAACTATTTCCAGAAAAACAAGCGGAATTCATATTATTTTGTACTTCAGGGTATGTAGCTGTATTTAATTCTATTTATAGAGAGGAAACAAAGGCAGAGCCAATCTTCCGAATTCATCCCTGTCGCCGGGGAGATTCCAAGGTATGAGAACACACACACACTCACAGGCACACAGGTCTCCCTCCAACACACACATACACACACATTCACAACGGCATCCGCCCCCAGATGCTTTTCCCAATAGTTGTCACCATTTTCCTTCCTCTTCTTCCTGCCTCAGCCCCACAAAGGTATTTCCCAGGGTGCAGGCTTTTGCATTCCACCTTCATCACTTTTGCTGTGGCTTATAAGAATTAGTCTATTTTTTTTTCCAATATTTTCTTTAAATCAACCCACTTCAAAAAAATCTTGGCTACCTTTAGGTAATAAAGGAAAGTTTTTGATGATTATTGCAAGTGGAAGCCCAGAATCATCTGTCATAAATGAAAGGCAAGCATAAAAATTAAAGAAGATGAGGGCTTCCCTGGTGGCGCAGTGGTTGAGAGTCCGCCTGCCAATGCAGGGGACACGGGTTCGTGCCCCAGTCTGGGAAGATCCCACATGCCGCGGAGCGGCTGGGCCCTGAGCCATGGCCGCTGAGCCTGCGTGTTTGGAGCCTGTGCTCCGCAACGGGAGAGGCCACAACAGTGAGAGGCCCGCGTACTGCAAAAAAAAAAAAAAAAAAAAAAAAAGAAGATGAGAACAAGAGTATTCTCAAATTCTAGCTAGATTCCATTATCTTCTAAGGCTCCTCGTCTTCCTCTTTGTTCAACAGGGGATACTAGCAAATGTCAGAGAGGTGTGAAAGGCATATTAGCACCAACTGAGATCTTCCTGAAAAACTGCAAGACAAATGAAAAGTGAATGACTTTCTTGTGGAGTGATGCAATGTTATTTCATGTTGAATCCTTACCACTTAAAACCTTGTCACACACAATCGCGTGTGCGTGTGTTTTTTCACACAATCAGTGCTATGGGTTCAGTGAAAAGGTGATCTCGAGGAAGGATTAAGTCCCAGTTCCCCCAAGTGCATTCCAAGTGCTGTGCCGCATGATCTGGTGTTTATCTGCAGCCTTTTTCATGATGCCACCTGGACATACCATGGGTCCCAGCTCATTAGGGGCTGAGCTGTGTCCCTCCAAAATTCACACATTGAAGTCCTAAGCCCCAGTACCTCAGAAAGCGACTGTATTTGGAGATAAGATTCTTAAAGAGGTGATTAAGGTAAAATGAGGTCATTAGGGTGGGTCCCAATCCAATATGACTGGTGTCCTTATAAGAAGAGGGCTTAAGACACAGACACACACAGAGGGAAGACCACGTGAAGACACAGGGAGGGGGCGGCTGCCTGAAAACCAAGGGGAGAGGCCTCAGGAGAAAACAACCCTGCAGAAAACTGATCTCAGACTTCTAGCCTCCAAAATAGTGAGAAAATACATTCATTTTGGTTCAGTCACTGAGCCTGTGGTACTTTGTTATTGCAACCCTTGCAAAGTAACACACAGTCAGAACAGAAGTGGCACACTTCCCGAAGTTCACTTATTCTCCAACGCTCAGCCTCCGTCTAGGCCATTGCATCACATCTGGTTGACTCAGAAGCTATGTCGCTCTTCAAGCACCACTTCAAATGCTTTTGTCTTCATGAGATATTTTCCAATCGTTTACACAAATGTAATTTCTTTTTCTTTTTCTTTTTTTTTTGCGGTACACGGGCCTCTCACTGTTGTGGCCTCTCCCGTTGCGGAGCACAGACTCCGGGCACGCAGGCGCAGCGGCCATGGCTCATGGGCCCAGCCACTCCGCGGCAAGTGGGATCTTCCCGGACCGGGGCACGAACCCGTGTCCCCTGCATCGGCAGGTGGACTCCCAACCACTGCGCCACCAGGGAAGCCCCACAAATGTAGTTTCTGCTTTTGTCAAAAGCCTGCAGGTTTCTGTGCATTGCCCTGATGGAACCACCACTTCTCCCATTCTCTTCTCACCATGAGCTCCCTGGGTGCCAAGCCCAGGTCTTTCTTCTATAATAGGAGCTCAGTAGGTACATCTTCAATAAGACTGGATTAAGTAAAAGGAAATAAAATGATGGGAGATAGGAGAAAGTGAGTAATAGCTGAGAACACAAGGGCTTCAGAAACAAGATCTGGGCTTGGGTTCTGCCCTCTGTCCTTTGCTGGCTGTGTGACCCTCAGTGACTTTTGAGGCACTCTGAGCTTTTGTTTTCTCACCTGTAAAGCAGGGTTAATAACAGCGCTCTGCAAGGTTGCTTTCAGGATTAAACTAGATAATGAGGCCTTCCAGGGCACGAGACCAGCTAGCAAATGACGAGATTCACCTTCCACCAACTTCCCTCTGAGATATTCATGAAAACGCACACACCAACACATGCAAAGTTGCCTCAGCCCTGGGAACAAGAAATATTGATCGAAATCTTTGGGGCCTTTGAGGGTGTCCTCTGATCAAAGAAAGGAAGTGTCCTTGCTGATAAACAAGGCCAGGCCCTTCTGCAACAGCTTCTTAGCACAAAAGCTTAGGGCCCAGGACCCAGGGCCAGTCAGAGGCAGGAGAGCTCTCTGCACTACATGGGAACTATTTCAGGAGGTGCCCACACATACCTTTTCTTTCTATTCCTCTAATCAGTGCATCCCTTTCTATACTCATTCAGGACTACGATGCCCAGTTGTGGAACAAAGCTCTCATGCCACTTCTTTTAAATAGGAAAGGAAAGGAAAGAAAGAGGCAACAAACCACTTTCTGCTGCTTTCCACTTTTTTTTTTTCTTTTTTTTTTTTTGCGGTACACAGGCCTCTCACTGTTGTGGCCTCTCCCGTTGCGGAGCACAGCTCTGGACGCGCAGGCTCAGTGGCCATGTCTCACGGGCCCAGCCGCTCCGCGGCATGTGGGATCCTCCCGGACCGGGGCACGAACCCGCATCCCCTGCATCGGCAGGCGGACTCTCAACCACTTCGCCACCAAGGAAGCCCTGCTTTCCACTTTTTATGCAAGAAAGGAATGAAAAGGAAGCATATCATAGTAGTTAAGAGCACATACTCTACAGCGCCTTTGCTCAGCTTTGAATTCTGGCTGAATACTTACTAGCTGTATGATGTTGGGTAAATTATACTGACTCAGTTTTCTCAACTGTCAAGTGGGGATACTAAGACTACCAACCTCACAGGATTATTCTGCAGATTAAATAAATGTAAAGGGCTTTGGAATAGTGCCCAGTACCACCCCAGTAAGCAATGTTTGTTAACTAAACTATGTGTATATAAATATATATGTGTACACACACACACACACACACACACACACACACACACACACACACGTATTTCTCTGCATAAAGCAGAGATAGAAAATTCCTCCTTAATCTTAAAGAACCACCACACTGGCTAAAAGTCTTCCAAGATGTCAGAAATTCAGCTCAGAGTGGTGAATATCACTCACAGGAAAGAAAATCTAACAGCAACCAGAAGTACCATGTAGGAAGTACAAATGAATCCACAGAGCCTAACATGGGCAAACAACAGGCTTGAATAAGAACTCTTCTTGTCCTTTCATAGAAACTATCTTCTAAGTACAGTCAAATCTTGTACAGCAAGAAAGAATGTAGCTCTCACATTCACGCAGCACAGGTAGAAAATGCCCATGAAGAAGATATACTCTAGGCAACAAAAGAAAATTTCTGAAAGCAAAAATGTTTTATGGTCTTTATAAAGTTTCAAAACTATAAACTCAATGAAATAAGAAATAAAGTGGAAATGATAAAACAACTAACTGAAATGGAAAGAACTGTTTCAGATAAGGTAGTATGGAAAACAAGAATATCATCAGAGAATTAAAATATGCATTAGACATGGTAAAGGAACAGGTTATCTGAAACGGACAAAAATATAATCATTAATGTCAGAGAAACACTGGGATGTTATAAAAGTGCAGAGAAACAGCAAAAAAAAGAAAAAAGAAAATGTTGAGAGAGATGGAAAATTCACAAATGATGGTTGTTCCTAAAGAAAAGACCAGAACACATACAACCAACATTCGCAGGTTTAGGAAGACACAGTGGTGAGAAGTTAGGCACAAAGCCTGCATTAGCAGAGCTCACCGTCTGGTGTGAGAAAATCCTAGCAATGAGGTAAAATCTTCCAGGGAGGACAGTCTACACTTTTTTCTTCCTACCTTCTGCAAGCTCTACTGCTGTGCTCGACTAAATCAGTATTTCCTAAACTAAATTCTGGGGAACACTGTTTGCGATGCTACTGGCTCTTCTGGGTAAAAATAGTTCTCTGGTCACAGAAATTTGGACAAGAATATGTTAATCTAAACTAAAACCAAATTCTTTACTTCATGACTTTAATGCTGAGATGCATCATGAATTTTGAAGAGTGAGATATTATGCCACATTTTCAAATTCAGAAAAGGTAGAGGTCATCTATGGCTGATCCTTTTGACCATGATGCCAACCCCCCTGTCTTTTTCATCTCTCATAACAGCTACTGACATCTCCTAGACATGCCTGAGAAATGCCAAGGTAGACCCCGAGCAAGCAAATGCCAGGATCGTAATATGTCAGGCTCTCACGGATGTGCCCTCAGTGCTACACCCGCAGCCTTCAGAGCAGCTTGATATACAAATTACACATTCAGACAGGCTGTCAGTGTCTTCTGCAAAATCGTGGCTGGGGAGACCACTGTCAGTCTTGCAGGAGAGCACTGAGAACCACAGACTGGTCAACCAGCAATCCTGCCCCAGAACTTAAGTGCCTCTGTTTACTTCTCCTGCCACTCTAGAGCCAGTAACCACAGGGCATGGGAAAGCCCTGAGCTGCTGCTTCCATCTGGCTGCAGCTTCATTGGGACATGGATAATGTGCCCCTATGGTGGTACTATAGCATCATGTCTACTTGGGATATTGCTCCAAACCAGCAACCTCTGCTACCACCAGAATCCAAGCATCATCCCAACTTGTAAATCTCCCATATCAGGCCCCACCCACTGGGCTGGATCCTGGAATGTTGAAATGGATCTGAAACACTACTTTCTCCATCTCTGGTCCAGCCTTCCTCCTTTTTGTACGTGGTATGGGTCTGCCTCTGGACAGCGTGTTATGATGCATTGACGGTCTCCCACCAGAAGTCTGTAAATTCCTGCCTTTCCTCCTTCTCCTGCTCTCTTCCTGTGGAATGACTTGGTGGCTCCTTGGAGCTCCTGCAGAGTCCATGTAACAATTAGAGCAGCTCTGATGGAACATCTGGTGAGGGAGAAACAGGACTCACTTGAGGTGCAATTACCAGAGGTAGGAAGCACTGCTGGGTTTCCTCGGCCAAATAATATACTGCGCAAGGAAGAACAGAGATCTTGGAGCTGGGCTGCTTATGTTGGAATCCTCGTATCACCAATGACCAGCTGTGATTTGGGGCTATTTACTGAATCTCTCTGGTCTCAATTTCTTAATCTATAAATTGGGGTTAAAAATGGATTGTGGAGGCACCAAGCTGAAGACAGAGAAATTGGCTAAGAGGTTCTTGCATTAATCCAGGCAAAAGGTACTAAGGGCCTGGACTGAGACAGTGACAGAGAGGATGAAGATAAGGAGGCAGAATTTGAAAATTATTTAGGAGGTCAAATGGCACAATTTGGTGACCAAGTGACCATGGGGGATGGGGTGCAAGAAGAATAGGAGGTGTAAGATGAGAATGGAACCATTCAAGTGTAGCTCCTAACTTTCTTACTAGGGTAGTTGAGGAAACGTGGGTGCTATTAAAAAAGACAGTCCATAAAAGAGATTCATATTTGCTGTGTATGTGGAGGGGATCAGTGTATTCCCAGGAGTTCCGTTGGAATGATTACTATCTCTGTTCATTTTCCTCACCACACTGTGATTACAATCCTCAGATGAGGAAACTGTGTCTGTTGCTCAACATCTGTTACCTACCTTAATCCTCATACCAGCCCCATGAGGTAAGTGTTCTACTCTTATCTACTCTTAGCTCCATCATGTAAAAAAGTAAAAAGCATCAGAGAGGTAAAACACTGGGCCAAGGTCACACAGCACCCCGGCTGGGATTGATTGATTATTTTAATCTTTTGCAATTTTTTTACATTATTTATTTATTTTTTGCTCTTGAAGCTCTTTTTGATTTTTAAAATTTTTATTGAGGTATAGTTGATTTACAATGTTGTGTTAGTTTCAGGTGTACAGCACAGTGATTCAGTTTTATATATATATAAGTATGTATTATTTTTCAGGTTCTTCAGCTGGGATTTCAACCCAAGGATGAGACTCCTTGAATTATCAGCCTTCCAGTATTACACACTGCCTCTCAAATACACTTTACCAGAGAGGCATTCTGAATATTGTCATCTATGCCATCTTCCTGCATGAAATAGTTCAGTCTCCTACATAATTTTGATTTGAACCCCTCCTTGTATATTTGAGAGTTTGCCCTAGCTAGTGCAAAGGTGTTTTACCATATTATGCAGTTGTCACAGCTGTTCTCCAAACCTGTGTGGGCATTATGTTTGCATCGTGTGGTTCCTCTAATTAGTGTTGAAAGCTATGACATGCACAGATAGATAGGTATACAGAGATTAGGAACACATAGCGATACCATTTTAACATCAAAGTACACATGCCTTAGAAGAAGAAGAGCCTATTTGGAACTCTTGGGCACTATCTGCTTAGCGGATAGCTAAGTGAAATTGGGGGAATGTTAGGAAGCTGTGAATACTGTTCAATATTCATATTATAGGTTACCTGGGAAAAGGGGGTTTTATGGTATAAAATGATACTGCCCAAATCCAGCAAAAGGCTTAAAAGTCCAAACCACTCTAAATATTGATTTGACTCAATTGTTCAATTTAGAACATTCCTATATCCCCGGAGAGGAGTCATTCCTGAGGAAAATTGTGAAAATGAAATGTAAAAAAGGAGAGAGAAGAAAAAGTAATACTGCAGATCTCCCACGGACAGAGTTCACTTTCATCTTTGGGTAAATTTCTTTCCACCTCCTGAAAAAAAGAGCCTCAAATAATGGTTCTCCCGATGAAACCATCCCAGCTGGATCAGGCTAAAAAGATTTTAGGAGGCAAGCGGTAAGTAAATTCAACTCTTCAAATGCATTTGGATATAATCCTAAATCAGTAGCATGGGAAATCGCCAAGCCATCAATAACTAAAAGGATTGAGACTATTAGATGTGGACAGCAGAGAAATAATGGATGTTAAAGGGGTCAGGAAACAGAAATGATTGCATTCACCCACCACATTGCTCTAAAGCTGATGCCGGGAGAATGGGAGCTCCATTTTCTAACCACTGAACTATTAAAACACACACACACACACACACACACACACACACACAGACACACAAACACTGATAAATGTCAGCTTCAGTTTTATCCTGTAGGTGGTTAGATAGTTTCTTCTTCAGTGTTTTGAAATAGAAGAGGACTTTGGTCTTTTACTCATTTCAGAGTAGAAGGGGAAGGATGTCTGTCTTCTCCACCAACAGTTCAGACTGGGAGGGTTGGAGGCTGGGGCATCAACGATTCCAGAACCTTGGAGGCAGGATACTGGAACATAAGGCAGGCAGGGACACACAAAACGTCTATCCATGATCTTAAAGGATTTTTGAAGAAGAGCCAGTTCTGCTTCTCCAGCCAAGCTTTTGCTCCTTGCCAGGACCATGACACTTCAGTAGATCTGGGATTCTTGCAGTATGAACCCATAAGGCCTGCCCACGTGAAATCATCTGCGTTGCTTGTTGAAATGAAAACTCCCAGACGAAGGTCCCAATGTACTGAAGCAGAATCGCTTGAGGTGTGGCAAGGATTCTTATGCCACTGACCTTGAGAATTACCATGGTCACTAGTGGAATCAGAAGTTGTGGTTTGAGTGGGATGATATTAAATTCCAGGCTCTTTGAAGTTATTATGATATAGACCAGGGGTGAGCAAACTACTGCCTCCTGGCCAAACTTGGCTACCACTTGCTTTTGTAAATAAGGTTTTAATTGGAACGCAGTCATGTTCATTCATTTTTGTCTTTGAATAGTTGCCACAGAGACTATAAGGCTTACAAAAATCAAAAATATTTATTAACTGGCCCTTGACAGAAGAAGCTGGCTCACTTCCACCGTAGAACAATGGTTTTCAATTATTTCTGTACGTCAGAATCATTTACAGATTTTTTTTTTTTAATGCCACTTCCCAGACCTATTCCCAGAGATTCTGAACCACCTGGATTGGGGTTGGACTGGGATACAGGTGTTGCTTAGAAGGCTTTTCAGGTGACTCAATGCTCAGCCAGGCTGATGAACAGGCAAACTGGCTAAAAAGAACTTGTTTCATAATCCCATCTCCCCACAGCTGAGCGTCCTGGGGTAGCCTAAGTAATCTGTGTGAGTCTCAGTTGCCTTATCTGTGAAAGAGAGATATCGATAGTCACTTTGTTGGGCAAGGTGTTATGAGGATTAGAGACAAGGAATGCATACCTCCCAAGACAGGGCTTAGCATCCAGGAAGTCTACATAAATGATGTGGGTGACGAGGGTGATGATAATGAAGACAACTGTGATTGAAGCCAATGCCTATGGCTTTAATAATGCAATTAAGTATGCATTCATTAAGCACTAGCTGTGTGCTTGGGAAGGGGAAAACGAGACACGTAAGACGTGACGACCCTCTGAAGGAGCTCACGGCCAAGGAAGCGAGGCAGGCACATAAAAAGATACTGACTGCAACAAAACCAGTCCAACCTCAGTAATAATCAGGGAAATGAGAAATAAAGCGTGAGACATTTTCTCCCAGGAAACATGCAAATATTAGAAATATTGAAAATATTCTGTTTTCACGGAAGTGTAATTTTATAGACTTTTTAGAGGGTAAATAGTCAAGTTAATATCTGTGTTCTTCTCAAATCCTCTATTTCCCTTCTAGGTATCTAGTCAGTAGGAATACATATGCATCTGTGTAAGAACATGCACTGTGGCATGGCTGCAATAATGGAAACCATGCAAATACCCATAAGGCGGGGAATGGTTAGCTAAGTCATCAGTCTATGTAATTTATCAAGGGTTTTTTTTTTTAAATGAGGAATACATACAGGTATAAAACAGACAGCTGTCCCAAGTATTTTATGATGAAGTTGCAAATAATAGAAAATGCCAAAACCTACATATAATAAAGCACACATACAGATGTCACTGATGAGTTTCATTAGGTGCCTATGAGGACAAGGTCAATGGTAGGATGATGGGATCAGGTTTGCATTTGGGGAACATCCCTCAGGCTCACTCTGAGGAAGAGACGGCATACAACAAGACTAACTGGGAGACTGTCAAGAGTTGCAGGGAAGAAGATGGAACTTTGTAAGTACTTTTTTTTTTTTTTTATTCGGTACGCGGGCCTCTCACTGTTGTGGCCTCTCCCGTTGCGGAGCACAGGCTCCGGACGCACAGGCTCAGCGGCCATGGCTCACGGGCCCAGCCGCTCCGCGGCATGTGGGATCCTCCCGGACCGGGACACGAACCCGTGTCCTCTGCATCGGCAGGCGGACTCTCAACCACTGCGCCACCAGGGAAGCCCAAGATGGCACTTTGGACTGAAATATTGGCAGGAGTAAGAGAAGTAGATTGACTCAAATGACTTTTAGGAACTAAAATCAACAGGCTGGTGATAAATCAGATATGGGGAACTGAGTGAGAAAGAGATGTTGCAAACGATCCTTAGCTTGTGCTTTGTGCAAATGAATGGGTAATGGTGACTTCACCAATAAAGGGGAATCTGAAAGAGAACCAGACTTGAGCAAGGGATTCGTGAAGAGCAGGGCTTCCGTTTGGAATATTTTGAAACTCCTAAGAGGAAGTGTTAAGAGGCAGCTGCATATACAAATAAGGAACACTGAGGATGTGTCTAGGTTGGAGATATTAACTTGCCAGTCCATGTACAAAGCTAAGGATATGCATAATATCAATGAGGAAAGAAGACAGAGCCAGAGACCAACTTGGTAACCGTCCCCTCTGTGTTCACGTTGACAACTCTTTCCATCTTACATTGATGCTGTTGGGTTTCCTCCCTCTCAAAATGTACCCACCCATGACTTGTTCCTGCCTAATTAAACCTAATCATCACCACGGCTAATTTCTGGGGATGGTATTTTGACTTTGTTAACTAGTTTTCATGGCGCCATTGTAACAATGCCTTACATAGGGGTGGTTTAAGAGATCTGACCAGGTGATGAGGCTAATTCCATTTTGTAAAATTCGTTCTCCTAATGGAGACACCAAGCATCTGGAATCTGAAACCCTATCCTCTGTTCGGCTGAGACCTCCTTCTCCCACTTCATGGAGCATCTCCAGTTTGGGGGATTACACATTAGGGCAGAAGTGGACAAGTTAGATTATGTCTTACGGACGAGGGTCCAGGACAGAGAGCAGCCTGGAGGTGCTGCAGGATGGAGAACAAGATAACCTGGGGGGTATGATCAAGAGGTCTGGCAAGAAAAAGAGAAACCTGACTTATTCTGTGTGGCCCCTAGAATAAGGACAGTATCCATGACTTATGGCTCGACTTATAGCTCTTGTGTTCTCAGGCCAGCATAAGCGCAGTACAAAGCAGCCTTCAATAAACGCGTGTTGAATGACTCTGTAGATGATGATGAACGTATAGAGCAGTGATGAGGCTTAGCTGAGGATGCTGAAGATGTCGTTCAGGCATCCTGTGCATACGTCACCCTCAGATGCTGCCTGGTGACTGGGCATGTGTATTTAGCACCCACCAGAATCTTGCCCCTCACATCATGATGTCCATGGGCCCGTCTCCAGCCAGTCCCTCCCTTGCTCTACCCTCTTCCCTGGAAACTGTAGAAGCCAGAGTCAGACAGCAGGGACTCCAGAAAGGTCCTGGGGAGGAGGCAATCAGGGTGAGACTCAATCATTTACTGCAGCTCTCCTTGTCTTTTCCTGGGATCACCCAGAGCTGAAATCCGATTACGGAGCCTGGGCCACTAGACAGTGGGGACATGGATGGCAAAATATTTATTACAGGGCTTCCCTGGTGGCGCAGTGGTTGAGAGTCCGCCTGCCGATCCGCGGAGCGGCTGGGCCCGTGAGCCATGGCCGCTGAGCCTGCGCGTCCGGAGCCTCTGCTCCGCAATGGGAGAGGCCACAACAGTCAGAGGCCCATGTACCGCAAAAAAAAAAAAAAAAAAAATATATATATATATATATATATATATTACATAAGACGATATGCAGTGTTATCCTACCAGCCCCTTCCCCTCTCTTTGTTCACGTGATTCGCATCTCACACCGGTATTCTCACTACCTTTCTTCAGAGAAGAGGGAGTTGAGGCTCAGAGAGGCTCGGATCCACCACCCAGCTCGTAAGCCATGGAATGTACTTCAGACTCCGAGCCTGTGTTCTTTCCACTCAACTTCACAGCCACTCTCCAAGGTTCTGAGTGGGTCTCACCTCATAGAAACCCTCCAGTGAGTGTCAAGAGAACACCCGAGCTAGAGCCACTGTTTTGTTTTAATTTATGATGAGGATATTTTGGGCCAGAATCCAGATCAGGGTGAGAACCATGCCTCCCTCTGCCGGGCTGTGCTGCTGGTGAATCAGGCCACAAAGCACTGACATGCTTTCTGAATGATCACTCCTCCTTTTTTTTTTTTTTTTTTTAATTTGGGACCCATTTGCTCCTCTCTGCTTGACTGGGATCTAACACTAGCTTAGCTGAAATAGATGTAATGATAACCAGCGTTTGCCTCTGTGCAGTCTTTTAGTGGAAGAAGCCTTCCCAGGCTTCCTCCCTGGCTGGGATACAAACATCTTCCTTGAGCAAGTGAAGTCCGATCATGAATCTAAACTTATTCTGATAGAAATGAGTGAGACATCTTTGCCGGAGGGAGTCGGGGCTGGAATTGTTCCTGTCACCGTGTGGTTGGAAGCTGCTAAGTGATCTGTAGCCATCGTCTGCCCCTGGTTCTATTGGTGGTGCGGCGGAGCGGGGTCCACGTTCCTGGGTTTACACTTCAGCTCCTCGGCCCCTCTTTGCAGCATCAGATTCCTCTTCTCCATCCCAGCATCCTGGGCAGGCAGCAGGGACATGCAATCCTGCTCCAGACGGAGCTCTTCCCTGCACTCAGTGTTCCCACCCACCCGCCTTCTAACTACCCACAGCTGTTGCTTTCCTGAGTCTGCTACACAGGTGCCCACCTCTGTGCTTGGCACTTTGCATAAATCATGTTACTTCATTCTCTCAACAGTCCTTCCCTTCACAAATATTTATTTTGCATTTCCTGTGTGCGAAAGGAATACAGTCCAAGGAATGCAGCAATGAATACAAAGCAGGCAACCCTCTGTCCTTACGGGCCTCGTGTTCTTGAGCAGGGGAACCTCTCTTTAAATGGTACTGTTATCCTCCTTTTTAAAGAGAAAATAAAGTTTGGAGAGTTTTCATAACTTGGAACCTCACACGGCTGGTAAGTAGAAGAGATGAAACTCAAGCACTGGTTTCTAAGACGAAAACCCACCTTCCATTATATTGGACCACTTCCTGCTGATGGCAGGTCTTACTCGTAGAATCCCTACGACTGAGGGGGTGAGATCAAGATCTAACAGCTTGTGCCTTGGTCTGTACACCTAGCACATTCACAAGGGAGGCTGCAAACTGGTTTTGACTGAGGCAAAAGGTCTTTCATTTAATCAGGTTACAGAGAGCGGAAAAGCACGATAATTCTAGCTTATCCATAGCAGGCCTACTATGGGCCAGGCATAGTTTCAGATGCTTTATTTGCATTGCTTCATTTTCTCTTCTTAACTAACCTACAAATGTGGGTACTTTTAGTATGATTTCCATTTTACAGATGAGACTAACAGATGGACGGTTTATGAAACTCTTCCCAGAGTCATGGAACTGGGAAGGGGCAGAGCTTGGGTGTGGCCCCAGGCTGGCTGGGGCCAGGGCTAGTTCTTGGATACCACTGGCTGCGTGAAGATGAGATGCAATTGCTCTCACGCTGGAGGAAGCCTAGATTCCCAGATGTCCCTCAGGCCGTGCTACCACATCACATGCTCTCAAGTTTGACAGGTCTTGCTCTTATAAAGAGCAAAAGATATGAAGGACTAGGGATCTGGTTTTGACAAACAGGCAGAGGAAGGGTGTACTTAGCAAAGAGGACAGTGTGAGCTAAGGTGCAGGGGTGAGGAAGAAGCATCCTGGTTTCTAAAAAGACGAGTCAGAGGATCATCACTCCTTTTGACACCGGACATGGCAACAGTGGTCACCCAACCAGGAAGATCCCCTCTCTGGTCAGTCCCTTCAGGCCAGCATCCTTCTCCTGGGACTGGTGCAGAGATAGACCCGGGGACTCTCCCAGGCAGAAGCAGCTACATACTTTGCAGGGCCCTGTGCAAAGGGAAAACGTGGGGACCTGTGTTCAAAAATTATTGCAAATGTCAAGGGGGCAACAGTAGATCATTAAACCAAGTGTACGGCTCTTCTAAAGGCAGGGCGCAGTGCCTCCAAGCCAGTTGTGCTCCCAGGTCTCTCCGAGCAACACAGTCACCTCCCTTATCTCATCTTTTCCTCAAGGCAATTCTGGGAACTGAATATCATCACGCCCAAGTTCCAGGTGAGGAAACTGAACGTCCAAGGCCAAGAAGGACCTGATCAAGTTCTCAGAATTAATGAGTAACTGTGTCAAGATCAGAATAATAATGAAACGACAACCAACAGTTAACATCTGTGGAGTTCCAGGACTCGAAGCTAAGATTCTCTGAAGCCACGTTCATACACATGCTGCCGCTCTGTCTCCTGCCTGTAGCTTGGGGCTCCCGTGTCTCACGCAGAGCTTGGACAGTTTCCTGCCTGGATTATATAGTCTGGTCTGGACCACCCCAGAGGTGGAATCAACGGATGTGTCAACAACTGTCCAGGGCCATGAGTATCTTCCCCAAAGCCTAGAGAGGATGCACAAGTGGAGACAGCAGGTAGCACCTTTACAAATTGCTGTCGCTGCCAAGTCAGTCTCATCCTCGGGGTGGCACAGGCTGCCCTCAACAAACAGATGGAGGAGTTTCTCTTCTTGATAACCAGACATGCCCAGTAGAGTTTTCTATTTAATTATCACAATTTTTAAAGGGAGTTTAAAAATATAGGCCCATATTCATACTCACTCTTCTACTCTATTTAGTCCAAAATTAAGACTCTTTGTTATCCAGATCGTTTCTTTCCTGTGTGATGCAATCCAGCCATACCCTTAGACAGGTAATGTGTTTAAGACCAAAGAGTCAGGCATAACTGAGTTTAGGTCCAGCCCCTTGTGTTACCAGATGTGTCAACTCGAGCAAGTATTAAACCTCTCCTAAGCCTCTGTTTCTTCATCAGGATAATAAAAGAATGTAGAGTTGTGACTATTACGTGCATATTAGCACCGTGCTTAATAAATGTTAACAATTAGCAGTAGTGTAATTAGCAGTAACACTCCTAAATTGGTCTCATCTAATTCCTCTGCTAACTCATTCACTTTTTCATTCATTCATTCGACTTAAAGAAATCTTGCTGAGTACCTCCTATGTTCCAGACGTGTACCACAGTTTGGAAAAGCAGAATGAGATAGAGGCCCAAATCTAGAGGAGTTCACAGACTAGTCAGCAAGGAGGGAGGAAATGTTGACCTAAATAGTTATACTACAGAGTAGACAATGTACCAGAGAACATGGAGACAGGACACGACTGGGTGAATCAAGGAAGGCTTCTTGGAAGAGGGAACACTGAGTTGGGCTTTTCAATTGGACAGTAAGCAGCTCAGTGGGTAGTGTTTCAACTACTGGCCAATGACAGACAAAGCTATTTTTTATGAATGGAACTCCCTACAGTTTCCTGACAGCATGGCTAGAGTCCAAAATTATCCCCAGTTCAGAGTTTTACTTTTACTTTTGAAAAGTAAAATAGATTTTACTTTAAATTTAACGTTTTGAAAGTAAAATAGATCTTTTTTCATATTCCAAAGGTCTACAGCAGGGACTTAGGCAGTAGACGTTTATAAGCAGGGGCACGTTGAAGGAGAAAGGAGGGCACTGACTTATGAGTAAGGATTCTGCCATGAGTCACAGGATATTTTCTAAACGCTCAGCCCACAGACGTATGCACGCACAAAAGGTTTAGCATTTATCATTTAAATGACCCACAGTGACCTCTACCCACCCTTTTCCCCTGTAACAGAAGGTTCTGTGGGCTCCTTCTTTTTTGATGGCTTGAGCACCAGTGTCCATTATCCATACCTGACTTAGAGGACACACCTGATGAGTCCAAAACAATTATGATGATCCCATTTCTCCTGGCAGGGATTTGTGCAGGCGTGGACATGTGACCCAATTCTGGAGAACAGACGAGCAGAAATCAGCTGGTGGGGCGGGGGGGCTTCTGAGAAAGGTTTCCTCTCTGATAAAAAGGGGCACCAGAAAGTGATGTCATATCTTGTTTGCCACATTCTTGTTCTGCACAGAATTGATTCTGCATGTGGTGCTTACCTAACATTGCTACATCTAGTTCATGACCATGAAGAAAAGCTAGCCTATAAAGAAAACTGACACATCACAACAGCAGAGGAGAAAGACAAGACTAAACAGATCACTGGAGACATCACTGAGCTACTGAGTTATCCAACACTGGAGCCATCCTATCTTCCAAACTTCCTATTACGTGCAGTAATAAGTTGTTCCTTTCGTGTAAGCTAAGGGAATCAGAGCTCTCTGTTATTTGTAGCTAAGAGCATGCTTTATGATTAAGCTATAATCTGTTGGCTTTTGAAATCATAGAATTGGTCTCGGTTATCAACATAAGGAGAAATGAGGGAGGTTTATCAATAAACGATGTTGTTTCTAACCCTCCTGTTACTTGAGAAACTTAATTGCTCGTTATTGCCTATCCTCCCATGTGACATCAATCCATGCCACAAAGGCAGCAGCCAATCTCCTAGCCTTTCACTCTTGTCCAATAGTTGGCCTCACCCCCTCTTCACTAGCTAGCAATTAATGAACCAAAATGGTGCATCACCAGCCAATCAGAGATGGCCTTGAGTTCCAGGGAGCATTTTGGACATCAGATGTGGGACCCAGGGTACGAATGAAATAGTAACAGACAGTGGAATGATCAAGGAAAGCTGGCAATCAACCAAACCTGCAACTGGGATCTATATTAATATCAAGTCATGTTATAGCACTTTCATGGTGGAAAAATTTGACCTTCGTGTTAAACAGTAACACATCTTCTCCCTTACATCAGAGGTGGTTTTGAAGTATAATTTTTATTCTCTGCAAAACTACAGAAGAGTAACTTGTGCCCCATGGTCTGGAGGAGATATGATGGAATTAATTAAGAAAAGTAACATTTGAAACTTATCCATTAGTAACTTTATTACTAATGGAATGGGAGAGAGGAAGCCATAAAATAAAGACAAGTCGGGCTTCCCTGGTGGGGCAGTGGTTGAGAGTCTGCCTGCTAATGCAGGGGACACGGGTTCGAGCCCTGGTCTGGGAAGATCCCACATGCTGTGGAGCAACTAGGCCCGTGAGCCACAACTACTGAGCCTGTGCCTCTGGAGCCTGTGCTCTGCAACAAGAGAGGCAGCGATAGTGAGAGGCCCGCGCACTACGATGAAGAGTGGTCCCCGCTTGGCATAACCAGAGAAAGCCCTCACACAGAAACGAAGACCCAACACAGCAAAATAAATAAATAAATTAATAAACTCCTACCCCCAACATCTTCTTTAAAAAAAAAAGACAAGGCATATCCTACAAACTAGCTCCTAGCTGGCCATGCAACTCTAAGCAGATTGCTTAGATGGTCTGGCCTTTTGTTTACCCATCAAAGATAAGGAGGCTGCACTTGACTCATGGCTTCTACTAGATTATATTTTGTCAATTTGGCTAAGGCTGGGATTATGTGAAGATCAATTAAAGAGGTACTGAAAGTGTTTTGCAAATCAGGAAGCATTATGTTAAACGAGACTTGTTTTAAAAACAAACAAAAGAAAAAAGAAAAACAAATGAAATAGTTCTAGAGTGCTCTTCTTGCACGTCATAGTTCTAAAGGGAAGACAGACGTAACACCAACTAATGGTCTATTATAATAGTCAGAGCTCTCATTTGTGGATGCCTTCTCGACACTGTGCACTGATCAATCCAAGTGTTTTCTATACATTCCCTCTATTACCTAGAATGACCTTGTAGGAAATGCATTTTCAGATGAGGACACAGAGACTCAGGTTGGACAATGGGCTGAGGTCACATGACTAATAAGTAACAAAGCCGGGGTGCAGATTTATATATGTCTGGCTCCGAAGCTCATATTCATTCTACTCTACTGTGCCGTATCAAATCAAAAGTCTGAAATAAGAACCATTCCAGAAAACTCTCTTATGCATTTTGGATTTTCAGTGCAGTCAAAATTGTTTTCTAAAATTCTGTCCTCTGTCCATTTAAATGCCATTCCTCTTACCAAACCAGCTGTGACAAAATTGGGGGCAGGAAAAAAAAACATACACATGCCTATACACATGGCCCATGGATATACACGGTCTTTATGGGGAAGTAGGTGACACAGATAGTACATCAGTATGACATAATCTTCAGCCATTAACAATAAAAATCATTAAGTTTTTAAAAAATTTACTTATATTTTATTTATTTACTTTTGGCTGCACTGGGTCTTCGTTGCTGCGTGCAGGCTTTCTCTAGTTGCTGAGAGCAGGGGCTACTCTTCCTTGCGGTGCGCCTGCTTCTCATTGCATTGGCTTCTCTTGTTGTGGAGCACAGGCTCTAGGCATGCAGGCTTCAGTAGTTGTGGCACGTGGGCCCAGCAGTTGTGGTGCCCAGGCTTAGCTGCTCCGTGGCATGTAGGATCTTCCAGGACCAGGGATCGAACCTGTGTCCCCTGCACTGGCAGGCGGATTCTTAACCACTGCGCCACCAGGGAAGTCCCAATCATTAAGATTTTTTGTGTTTTGTTTTGGTTTCGTTGGCTGCACTGCAGGGCATGTGGGACCTTAGTTCCCTGACCAGGGATCAAACCCGCGCCCCCTGCGTTGGAAACGTGGAGTCTTAACCACTGGACCACCAGTGAAGTCCCAAAGATCATTAAGATTTTTTAACTTGAAGTTTAGTTGATTTACATTATTATTAGTTTCAGGTGTACAGCACACTGATTAAGTATTTTTACAGATTATACTGCATTAAAAGTTATTACAAGATAATGGCTATAATTCCCTGTGCTACACAATATATCCTTGTTTATTTTATACATAGTAGTTTGTATCTCTTAATTCTATATCCTTGTGTTGTCCCTCCCCCCTTCCCTCTCCCTGCTGGTAACCACTAGTTTGTTTTCTATATCTGTGAGTCTGTTTTGCTATGTACATTCCTTTACTTTTTAGATTTCACATATAAGTGACATCATACAGTATTTGTCTTTCTCTGTCTGACTTATTTCACTAAACATAATATTCTCTAGGTCCATCTACATTGCTGCAGATGGCAGAATTTCATTCTTTTTTATGGCTGAGTAGTATTCCATAACACACACACACACACACACACACACACACACACACATACACACACACATATGCCATCTTTATATTCATTCATCTGTTGAGGGATATTTAGGTTGCTTCCCTATTTACTACCATAAATAGTGCTGCTATGAACATTGGGGTACATGTATCTTTTCAAATAGGGTTTTCATTTTGGGAGGATATATACCCAGGAGTGGAATTACTGGGTCATATGGTAAATCTATTTTTAGTTTTTGGAACTAAAACTAAAACTAGTTTATGGAACCTCCATACAGTTTTCCATAGTGGCTGCACCAATTTACATTCCCACCAACAGTGTATAAAAGGTTCCCTTTTCTCCACATCCTTGCCTACATTTGTTATTTGTAGACTTTTTGATGATAGCCATTCTGACAGGTGTGAGGTGATATCTCATTGTTTTGATTTACATTTCTATAATTATTAGCTATGTTGAGCATCTTCTCATGTGCCTGATAGCCATCTGAATGTCCTCTTTGGAAAAAATGTCTATTCAGGTCTTCTGTCCATTTTTTAAAATACTGAGTTGTATAACCGGTTTATATATTTTGGATATTAACTCTTTGTCGGTCATATCATTTGCAAATATTTCCTCCTCTTCTGTAGGTTGGTTTGTTTTGTCAGTGGTTTCCTTTGTTGTGCAAAAGCTTTTAATTTAAATTAGGTCCCATTTGTTTATTTCTGTTTTTATTTCTTTTGCCTTTTTTTTTTCTTAGCAAAAAAATACTGCTATGAATTATGTCAAAGTGTGTTCTACCTATGTTCTTTTCTGGGAGTTTTATGGTTTTGGGTCTTACATTTAGGTCTCTAATCCATTTTGAGTTTATTTTTATATAATATCATTCTTTTACATACAGCTGTGCAGTTTTCCCAGCACCATTTATCGAAGAGGCTGTCTTTTCTCCAGTGTTCTTGCTCCCTTTGTCATAGATTAATTGACCATAGGGGTGTGGGTTTATTTCTGGGCTCTCTATTATGGTCCATTGATCTTTGTGTCTGTTTTTGTGCCAATACCACATCATTTTGATTACTGTAGCTTTGTAGTACAGCCTGAAGTCCGAGAGGGTGATACCTCCAGCTTTGTTCTTTTTTCTCAAGATGCTTTGGTGATTCGGGGTCTTCTGTGGTTCTATATGAATTTTAGTGTTATTTGTTCTAGTTCTGTGAAGACTGTCATGGGTATTTTGATAGGGACTGCATTAAATCTGTAGATTGCTTTGGGTAGTATGGCCATTAACAATATTAATTCTTCCGATCCAAGAGCACAGAATATCTTTCCATTTCTTTGTATCATCTTCAATTTTCTTCATCAATGTTTTAGTTTTCAGAGTATAGGTCTCTCACCTCCTTGGTTAAGTTTATTCCTAGGTATTTTATTCTTTTTAAAACATGGGGAAATGATTGAGAAATAAAGTAAGGTGAAGAAAGGGAAAAAATGTCAAATGGTATAAACATTGAAATGACTACAATTATTAAAAAAGCATTGTCATAGGCTAGAAAATACTATGAAAATACGGACCTTCTTATTGACTTAGAGCAGGATAACTAACAAAGGTCCATGGACCAGCTTGGACTGGCCATCTGTTTTTTGCAGCCTGAAAATACAGCCATACGCCTTCATTTATGTGTGTCTACAACGTCTTTTACACTACAGGAGAAGAGCAGTGGACTCTGGGCCCCCCAAAGCTATCTGCCCTTTACAGAAAAAGTGTGCTGACCCCTGACTTAGAGGCCTGGGATTGTGAACACGTCACACTCATGCTCGGTATTAATCCTACAGGATATGTCAGATAAAGAGTAGGCATCAGACATTATCTATCGCTAACGTTTTCGGATTTAGCTTTCTTGATTTCAACCAAGATTCATCCATGAGATGGGTATTCACCATTACACTGAGAAGAGAACTTTGATGGGATGTGTTTAGAAACCTTGAGCACTGGGGGCAGACCCACAGCCTCACAGATCTGTGGGTTTCTCTTGCAAACACAGCAACTCGGAAATGGCCACTTTATATCATTTCCAGTGAAACTCACATAATAAAGTGTAGCAGTTGCTAACTCAGAGGTCTAGAGGGGTTAGGCGGGTAATTCAAATGAGAAAAGCTGGTTGTGCATAAGACAATAGGGAGTGTTGGGGACCCAGGTAAATGGGGAAATAATGCCCATCTCATCCCATCCTGCCCATGATGGACGCTGGCTACCGATCCCCAGGTGGTCACTTCTCTGCTTAGCAAAAATGCAGGACTGCTGTGGCCAGATCTTTTAACTTTTCTAAGGAAGCTGAAAATCCAGATATTTAGGTAACATTTCCCATATTTAAAAGTTGGCAACTCTTTAAAAACTCATCACATAGAATAATAGAAATCTGCCAGACAAATTTGTCCCATAGGCTGACAGTTGTCCAAGTCCGCTGAAATTAAATTCACAAATGTGTGAGTCTGCAATGATTTCAAGAAGTACACCTGATGGATATTCAAGTCCTTAAACAAGATCTACTTTGAGATTTGAAAGCTCCAAACACTCAAATAAATATGAGCAATCATGTTTCATGAGTGCTTGCCATATGGTAGGTACTGTTGCAAGTGCTTCACATCTATTCCTTTAGGAAGCAAGGACTGTCTTCGCCATCCCCATTTTATAGATGTGGAAACTGAGGCATAGAGAGGTTAATCAATTCACCAAAGATGGCGACACTAGTAACTGTAGGGATTGGGTTTGAGTCTAGGCAATGTGGGTTCCAGACTTTGGGTTCTTAGCCGGAGCTTCTTACCCTTTAATGTACACACAGATCATCTGAAGATCTAGTTAAACCCAGTTTCTAGTCCAGGAGGTCTGGGTGAGGCTTGAGATACATTTGCTAACAAGCTCCCAGGTGATGCTGCTGGTCCATGAACCACACTTTGAGTAGCAAAGCTCTTAACCACTACAACAGGGGTTCTCAAAGTGCGAGTCTTCAGGGCCGCACCACCAGCGTCCCATGGGAGCTCCTTAGAAATGACATTCATCAGGTCCCATCCCGAACCTGAAAGTCTGGAGTGGGGTCCAGCAATCTGTGTTCACCAAGCCGTCCGGATGATTCTGATGCAAGTTCCAGTTCTTAGAAATGCAAAGCCTTAGTCCTAGGGCTCCCACAGCCCCATCCTTTTCCAGCATCCCTAGCTTGGCTACGGGAATAGTCAGGTGCGCCTTCCTTCTGTCTTAGAGCTTTGATTCTTGCTTGGACCAGGAGACACGGTAGTGGGTGCCGATGGTTCTGAGTTTATCTATAATTCCTGGAGGCCCCACAAAGAGCAGCTCTTCCTTAAATAGAAGCAAGGGCTGTCTCTGTTATACACATTTATCTTCTACTAAGGCCAAGATCAAGGGAGATAAAATTATCCCAGTTTGACTCAAGTCACCTCTTTGATTCCACTACCAATTGTCAAAGGTGACTGCCACTGTGTTCTCTGGACTTGACATCCCTTCTCAGAAGTTCCCCACATCCTGAGCTTTAAGCATTCATAGACTTTGGGAGGTAAGACTGGTGGGAGCTGGGTGTAATTGGGGGAGGGGGTGGTGTCCGGAGAGCACAGACACACCGCACAGCTGCTATCTGGAGCACCAGACGTGTTTTGACAGTTTTCGAGATGGTCATTAAATCACACACTGGAGAGATGGTGAAGTGGGTGTCAGTCAGACTGGGGATGGGGCTGGTGCAGCTGGCGAGTAGCAATTGCAGTGACTATGCGATGGGAGTCAGAATGAGAATCATAAATCTTGATTATTCTCTGTCTCAGCTGATTTGATCCAAACGCCTGGGACAGGAACAGAGTTCACATCTCACTGAAAACTGCAAAAAAACTGATTAAATGTACAGACTGATATAAATAGCCCTCGATCCATGTTAATGTTCAAACTGTCACCACTGCGGAAAAGAGGTTACATTTTGCAAACTGGGGACCTGTTTTGATAAGAAGAGGCATTCTGGATCCTTGGGAGCCAGAGGGACCCACCGCCCTTTCTCTGTGTTTTCATTCTAGTCCCGGAGAACAGCTATCTCTGTGTTGCCAGAATGCTAGCTGCTCTTATAATGAAAGCAATTAGTACAGCCAGCCCTCCTGATTCAGAGTGCTCTCCTGTTAAAATCAGGCACCCTATAGAAAAATGGAAATGCAGAGTCGTTACCATAAAGCAATAATTAAGTAAACCATTCAATTATGGATGAAAAAAGCACTTGGATTAATAAGAATATTGTACGCTTAAGAGCATTAAAATACCAGCGTATTACCATTTCTGCATACATAATGAATGAACTTGGAGACCAGAATGATTAGGATATAAAAATACTAACTGGTGGCACCCTTCCTCAGAAACCAATGTTGCTGCTTGGGGTCTAGGGGTGGGGGAATGTGTGAATAGCACGGGACCCCTGGACATTCCTATCATTGCTTAGAAGTAGGGACTGAGGGGTGAGATGGAAGGGAGAACAGATGAGTAGCTGGCAGCTTCCGCTTGCACGATGGGAATGTGGCTGGAAGAGCCTTCAGCGTCCAGATGAGGCAATGACAGGCAACGGTGTGGAGCAGGGGTTGCAAAGTCACATGACTACAGAGGCCAGACAGGTGACACTAACAGGCGAACTGGGCCAGGTGAAAGGTCATGAGGATGGGGTGACTGTAATGAAAGTTGGCGACTGTCTGCTACTCAGCTGCTGCCCTTTTTCCGCCAACAGGAAGCATGGGCCCAGGGCTGCCAGATCTTCTGATTTTCAAGACAAGGTAGAAAAGCTAATGTTTGCCTGAAGTTTCCCGAGTAAAACACTACATGGACCACACACAGTGTTGGTGAGGACCAGATATGGCTCCTGGGTCACTAGTTGTGGTCCTTGGTGTAGTGTCAAATGCTTAAACGTAGAGGGTCAGGAAATCGTGTCCTTTTCTGACCTTGTCAATAACTGGTTGTGTTACCCTAGACAAATCTCATTGCCTTGCTAGGACTCAGTTTCCTTGTGTGTCAGATAAAGTCTTCTAGACTGTACGCACTTTGAGGGCAGTTATGATGTCTGTTTTGCTCACCTTGATACTTCCAGAGTGCAGCAACATGCCTGGCATATCGCAGGTACACAGATGTTTGTTGAATGACTGAATAAGTGAAAGAATGAATAGGCGTCATGCTGTGAGTTCCCACAACCAGTCTCCTGCTTTGTGACCGTCAGTTCTGACCAGTCCTATCCCCCCAGCTCTTTTTCCTTCTGGTCAAAATACAAACCCTGACTCCTGACTCTGTCACTTTCTCCATTTATACTTTATTTTATCCACTTTCCCAAACCTGTTCATTCATCTGTGAAATCTTAAAGTGGCCCCATTGTTCTGGGTTAGGTCCTATGCTGGGCACTGGACACAAAGGGATAAGACAGCGTTAGCCCTGCTCTCAAATAGCATCCAGTCTAGAGAGCTCGAATATCAAGCGAGCATCAAAACAAAACGCAATGGGATCAACTCTCCAAGGTAGATGTGTGCAAGGCTCCATTTTGGTTTACCTTTTAACCCAGCCATCGAACTCACCTAGAATCCTACCTTAGAAAATAGATTCTAGGACTCTGGTGCTGCTACCTGGCTTCAGAAAATTTGTGTCAGAAGTTCCTTTCTGCTCTTTCCTGACAGTTCTTCTCAGCATAATCCTGACTGTCCCAAATCTCCCCTTAGTACCATCTCTGGGGGCTGCTTTCCTTCCAAATGGCTTTTTTTAAAAGAAAAAAAAAAAAAAACAGGCTAGACAGGTCTCTTATATGTATAAGGAAACTTGATAGAACTGACATCATTTGCCAGAAATAGATAGGAAGCACAAATAGATCAGAAACAAAGCACACTTTGAAATTTCATGTAGATGTTGCTGCTGAAGGGTCCAAGTCTAAGACCCACTCTCCTTTTATTAAAAAAGGAGGTAAGCTAATGATAGAGAGAGAATAGAGATATGTTAGCCCCGGAGACACTTTCCTCCTTGGCATAAAGAGACAAAAGAGAAGTAAAATGTTAGTAACTTCCCAATGATGTGATTCAGTATCATTTAATGCCCTGACCATTTAGCCTCTAAAGTGATCTAGTATATACCAGTGGTACTTACACCTGTGAATTACTCTGACTCTAGAGCGTGTCTGGGTGGACAGAATTAGATATTTGGGCCCTGCTCTGACAACCACACTTGCAGGAAGATTCCTAGACACTGTAATCATAAGAAGAGCCTCATCAGAGTGCTCCGGTTCGCAGGAGCAAGACATCATGGGAGAGGGTGAAATCTGTTTGCTCACATTGACTCTGTGCAAGCCATGTGTGTATAGGCTCATTTCTGGATTTACTTTACCCCAGGGTTTCGCAATCCCACTGAAACTGGGCAGGTCACTGTGGGGCTCCCAGGTACAAATCCTTTCTGTGTCCTCGTTTCTTGTTTGTAGGAAATAGGCTTCTTTCAGCCTCCCAGACCTTCCCTAGGTTCCTGAGGGCAGACTGATGGTTGCTAATCAGGGAAGGGAGGGAATGCAGAAACAAAGGAGGAGCCGTCGAGAACAATAGTGCAGCCTTGGGGCAGGTCCTGGTTCCTCCTCAAGGGATACACATAACAATATCTTTGAGTTTTTCTGCAGGTACTAAGACCCCAACCCAGCAACTTCAGGCTGATCACCAAATTCCTGCAACATCACCCTGTTATCTTATCACCAACCAATGAGAAGAAAGTCTGCAAAGAGCAGAAGATGATGAAGACTCTGACCCCCTCCTCAAATGATTCTCCCTTTAAAAACTTTCATGGTCCAGCAGAATCTTTGGAGTTGGTTTTTGGACATGAGTCCACCTTCTCCCCAGGTTGCCAGCCTCCTGAAAAAAGCAACTTTTCCTTTCCAACCAACACTTGTCTCTTGAGTATTGGCTTCCGAGCAGCAAGCAGTGATGCTGTTACCTGAGTTTGGTAACAGCATCACTACTGACCTGGGGGCCAGATAACTCTGGTGGAGAGAGATGGCTGTCTTGCACATTACAGAATATTTAACAGCATTCTGGGCTCACTCATTAGACTCCTCCATCCCCAGTTGTGACAACCCCAAAATGTCTCTATTCCTGGCTAAATGTCTCTAGGTAGGGGTTACAGTCACCCCTAGCTGAGGAGTACTGGTTTAACTTAAACCTAAAAAATTAGAGAGACAATCTGTGGATAAAGGATTTTGGCCTCCAAAGAGAGGTCTGACTTTTGTCCTCACTCCTGGGAAGTAACCTCTAAACCCTAGGAACTTCCCTCAGTAGGATCATCTTTGTTATTCATGCTGGGCCACACCTGATAGTTTATGCTAATTTGGTGACACACGGTGGGCCCTTAGATAGTCTGTGTTAACCAAATGACTCAGGGTGGGGGCTGGCAACACCACCACATAGAGCAACCACGTGATTAGAAGCTCTGAGTCACACAGTATCCTGACCTCTAAGGAGGGCAGGGGGGCTGGAGATCGAGTTCAACCATGTAAGCAACAATGCAATCAGTCATACTTAAGTAATGGAGCCCCAATAAAACCTGTGGACACCACAGCCAGGTGAGCTTCCTGGATTGCCCATAGGATAAGGCATCTCTAAGGATGACAGAAGCTCTGTGTTTGGAACCCTTACTCTCTGCCGCCCACCTGAGTCTGCCCTATCGATCTCTTTTTTTGGCTGGTTCTGAGGCGTATCATTTGCTATAATAAAATATAATTGTAAGTATAGCACTTTCCTGAGTACTAGTGAACTATCACACCTGAGGGGAGGCATGGGAACCCCTAAATTCGTAACCAGCTGGTCTGAAGTGGGATGGCCCTGAGGACCTCCAAACTTATGGCTAGAGTCAGAAACCTTGGGCAAACTTGACACCTAGACGATTATATCCTTAACCTCCAGTTTGACTAATTCCGAGTACAAGTGTAACAGGGTCATGTATTTTTCATCATCAATTTTGTCTTAAAAATCTTTTCTCCAGCAGTTTACCATTGCTCTTTGTGGGGAAGGGCTGTGCATCACAGCTCCAGTTCACCATGAATAACCAGGAGGAATTTCCAAGGTGGTGAGTCACAGGGTGTGGTGGAAATGGCTCAGATCTCTAAATCATGAGCGTAAACCCTAAGTCTATCCCTTTGTCTGTAATGGTGGTCAAGTCACTTCACCTCTTGAGACTCGCTGTCCTCACATGTAAAATAGTGATGATAGAGCTTTCACTCATTCATTCATGAAGTATTCATGGAGTGTCCACGATGTGACAGGAACTGGTTTAGCCCCAGGGATATAGTATCAAACAAGACAAAAATCCCTGCCCTCATGGAGTACGCTTTCCAGTAGGAGAGATGGACAACAAACAAATAATTTTACGTGATGAGAAGCACCACAAAGGAAAATAAAGCAGGGTAAGGAAAGACAAAGTAATGGCAAGAGAGGATACTTCTTTCAGTAGAATCCTTTAACACCTCTCTGAGAATCCTTTAACATCTTGTGCAAAGGCCCTGAGGCAGGCACAAATTTGGCATATGTGAACTATAGAAAAACTTGGCTACTGAAGAACAAATAAAATAAAGCCTACAAAATTAATGAGCTTAGCGCCCGGCACTTAAATGAAAGTGTAATCATTCATTAGGTGATTCTGCATAAATACACACTGAATATTGCTGGAAAACATCCCCGGGAATAAAAATGGTTGAATTCGATTGTGTGCTTACCATATATTTTATATTAATTAACATATTTGATCCTCACAACACCCTCTTGAGGTCGATAACGTTGTCTTCACCATTTTTACAGCTGAGGACATTGAGGCCAGAGTCTTAAGGAAATTGCCGAAATTCACAAAGCTTGTAAGTGACAAAACCAGGAATAGGAACCAGGAGTCATCTCTTGAGTACCCTGCCCCTAACCACTCAGCTGTCCTGCCCATTTTGACGACAGCTCTAATCCAAGATCTGGTCTCCTTTTTCTGACCTCTCAAAACACACTTGGACCTTTCCTGTGAATTTATCATCTGATATATTTATTCAATGAGCATTTATCAAACACCTGCTAAATTGCCAGCCCTTGAACAGGCACTGAGAATATAAAGAATGTGGCCCGGCCCCTATACATGCTGGAGTGTAGGAGTAGAGACAAGTGCAAAATTATAATGCAGTATTTCAAGCCTTGAAATGGCATTTCACTGCCTCATGTGTCTTCTGCTTGTCTTCCCAACAACAATATGTCAACAGAGGTTGTGTTGTATGAAATTTATTGCTAGTGTATCTGGACATTTTCATAAACAACGGGGAAAATATTACTGGCTTCTGAGAAACAAAAAATTACAGTAGTAGAATTACAAATTTCAAGAAATCTTCAATTATGCTTAGAAGAGACTTCGCTGACCAGGTTTTCTCAGCTGCCCAAATCTTGATTTTTCTCCTTTGATCTTCCCTCTTTATTCGAAAATCTGGCTCGCTGGATGAGATACAAAGCTTCCCTTCCTTTTTGCTACTGTTGTATATTATTTCTTCTCTCCCTGGTCCTCAAGCTCATACATTTGACAGGAGTCCTTTCCCCATGGGCCACACGAGAGGAGGTTAAGACATTAACCTCTGTCTCCTTGTTTTATGGTCAAATAGGATTGTCTGCAAACCACGCCCTGCTGGCTTATCTACTGAGACATGAGGCCCTGTTGCCTTGTTTGATTAATTCTCGAGACTGATTTGGAACTTGTACCTATCTCCTTCACAATCATCAGAGAGGCATCAGTTGGTTATTCAGGTGTAGAATCTATTCTGTTCTCCAACTTTACAGCCCTCTCAATCTCTTCCAGAAACTGCAAGGGCTGTTTAGCCCTGGTGGGGCTTTCATTCATCTTGGCTTGAGTAATACATAGGAAAAGAAGCCTAGAATCTGTGGACCTCGTCACCTCATTTCTGTAACTTAGGTCTCCACCTCATATATCCGTAAAACATGGATTTTGCTTCCCTTTCTATTATACTTTCCACATTGTCTCCATTCCAACTACGTTTCCTGCGTGCACACACACACACACACACACGCATGCACGCACACATACACACTCCTGTTGCCAGATTGTGATTGGCAGTCCACCAGCCAAACCCAGCCTGAAGTCATGTTTTACTCTCCCTGTTCATGTATTTTAAACAGTTAAATTGGAATGCTTTCAATTCCTACTAGGGCTCTCCAGTAATGGTGGGTACCAGAGACCCCATCCATCTTTATTCTCCGGTTTCATTTATGTATCTCACCTGCCTGGTGGCTGGAGGAATCTGAATTTGCAATCTCTATCTCTAGCCACACAAAACTACTTCCAATTTCCTAACCATGCGACACTGTGTCTTCACCTGATGCCACCACACATACTGCTATTCACGCTTGGACCCTTTTTCCTTCCCTAGCTAGGGCTAAAAGCTGAGAACGTGGTATGGGTAGGGCACTATGATCATCGTTCAAAATGAAAGAGGGACTGTTGGTATCCCATCTTATAGAAGAGGAAATTCAGGCTTCTGGACATTAGGATAATTGTGTAATATCATACAGCTAATAAATAGTAAATTCCAGATTAGAAATCAGACCATTGGGGCCTCCCTGGTGGCGCAGTGGTTGGGAGTCTGCCTGCCAGTGCAGGGGACGCGGATTGGAGCCCTGGTCTGGGAGGATCCCACATGCCGCGGAGCATCTGAGCCCGTGTGCCACGACTACTGAGCCTGCGCTCTAGAGACTGTGGACCACAACTACTGAGCCCACGCGCCACAATCACTGAAGCCCACATGCCTGGAGCCCATGCTCTGCAAAGGGAGAGGCCGCCACAGTGAGAGGCCCGTGCACCGCGGCAGAGAGTGGCCCCTGTTCGCCGCAGCTGGAGAGGGCCCGTACACAGCAACGAAGACCCAACGCAGCCATAAATAAATAAATAAAAAGAAATCAGACCATCAGCTCCCCAAACACACCTCTTTTCCAATAAGTTATCTGTCATTCTGCCTTATTCTACAACACCCAATTCAGATAAATCCCTCCTCTGACTTCTTTGAGTTCCCACGGGCAGAATTAGTTACTCCCTCTTAAGCATCCCCACAGGATTATAGGAGTCTTTGTGAAGTTATCACACTTTGTTGCATTGATCTGATTCCATGTAAATATCCCACTGGACCAGTATTTCTCAGACTTGAAAATGACAAACGTCCCAGAGTACACATCCTGCAGGTTCCCAGGTTTTCCTTGAACCTCAATTTAAAAGCCCTACCCTAGCAAACACAAATGTGTTTAAAAACTATAGATTTCACCTTGTAAAGCCATTTAGACTATAAAAATATTGAAAACTCCTGCCCATACTAGTCTATGCCCCTCTTGAAGGCAGGGGCCATGTCTTATTCATTTTTAGATTGTTACTGCTCAGCCTCGGACCTGGCCTGGAATGCAGTTGAATAAATGAATGAATGACAATGCGGGCTTCCTAAGAAGACAGGAGCCACAGCTCCTGTTGTTAGGATCAATTAAGCTAAAATGGAAAGCTGAATTTGCAGAGCTAATTCCCCAAGTTCAGTGGCTGCAGTTTATACCAGTCTCATAGCTGAGACAGTTGGACTGGTTTTTTTTGGCCATATCTGCATTCTTCTTGCAACATAGAATTGCACTTCCCAGTCCCAGTGACATTTGGCAAGAGTGTGTGACTTACTTTAGCCAATACAATGTGATTAGAAGTGAAATACGTTGCTTCTGGGTGGAAGGCTGTAAGAGCTGGTGAACCATCTGTCATTTTCCTTCATCTGCAACATTCCAGATGGCAGAGGTTGCATGTGCTTACACACCTGAACAAGGATGCCACAGGGCAAAGGCTGGAGCCGACTGCAATGGACAGGAAGCATGGCTGAATGGGAAACGCCCCTTTGCAGTGTTAAGCCACTGATATTTGTTGATTGTTACTGCAGCAAAATTATTTACTTATTCACTTAACAAACATTTATTGAGCACCTAATATGTTCCAGGCTCTAGGCTAGGAGCTGAGGATAGAATGGTGCAAAATCAGATACGGTCTTTTTTTTTTTTTAACTTTTTATTTTATATTGGAGTATAGTTGATTAACAATGTTGTGTTAGTTTCAGGTGTACAGCAAAATGATTCAGTTATACATATATATGTATCTATTCTTTTTCAAATTCTTTTCCCATTTAGGTTGTTATATGCAGTCTTTAATCTCACAGAAGTCATAGTCTATTGGGAAAGACAAATATTTACTAAGGAAAGACATACATTTAAATATACAACGTGACAGATATTTTGAGATGAGAAGTATGTCGCTATGAAATAAACTAACAGAATCAGCTGATCAGAAGTGACTTCCCCCAAGGAATTCACAGTTGAGCAGAGCACTGTAGGAAGAAAAAGAGTGACTAGGTATGGGCTTCCCTGGTGGTGCAGTGGTTGGGAGTCTGCCTGCCCATGCAGGGGATGCGGGTTCGTGACCCGGTCCGGGAAGATCCCACATGCTGCAGAGCAGCTGGGCCAGTGAGCAATGGCCGCTGAGCCTGCGCGTCCGGAGCCTGTGCTCCGCAAGGGAGAGGCCACAACAGTGAGAGGCCCGCCTACCGCAAAAAAAAAAAAAAAAAAAAGAGTGACTAGGTAAAGGCTTTGGAGGACGGGAGAACAGGTGAGGCAGGGAGCACGTGCAAAGAGCCCAGGACAGGACCCCATGAGTTTAAGGAACTGAATGAAGGCCAGTGATACACCAGTAAGACCAGCTTGGAACTTCCCCACCTCCTGTGACAATCAGACAAGATGGAAGCACGGGCATTCTATCCATGGGTGCAGCTAAGTGAGACGGTGCACATGAAATTACTTAGGACCTGGAAGGTACTAGAACTTAGTAGGTACTTCACAGATGCCAGCTGACTCTGACTCTGTGGCAGGTACCAAATTCCTGACTTCCTGCTTGCTTTTTCTTTTCTTTTCCTTTTATTTTTTCTGTCTTTTTTTTTTGTTGTTTTCAACAGAGACCCTATATCTAACTGCCTTGGGTCCTCAAAGTTTACATCCTTGGAGGGAAAAGAGAGAAAAACAGTGTGGTGCATCAGTTTCCCTGGATATTGCTTCATAAACCCCAATTTCCACTCATAGTTCATGAAAGCAAAGTGTACGTTCCCTGAAGGACATGGTCATGTGATGGATAGAAGCTCTGGTCTTCACTGCCTGAAAATGCAAATTAGAAAGAGAGGAAGTGACCTGGTCTTGTGAGCCTGCACACCTTGTGAGCGGCACCCCGGATGATTTGAAAAAATGAGACAGGGGAGCAACATTTTATTAAGTTCTAGGGTACTTTTGGATGCTGTCCCTTCTACTTCCCTAACATCCCTAAATTGTACCTGGAAACATTCCCATTTTGCAGATGTGTGCAGAGCCTACAGCAGACAACAGATAAGGAAACTGAGCCACACAGAAATCCCAAAGCTCGTAACTAGTCAAGCTAAGATCTGAACCCAGTTCCATCAGATCCAGAATCTTCCCGAGGCTAACAAAGAAGCTTCAGATTGTGCAAAATTGAAAGCAGGAGTTATAAAAGCAAATACCTCCCGGGGCCTGTGCAGGGCAAATGAGGGGAGAAGCAGCCTGGAAGAAGCAGAGAGGGCGCCAGGCGAGCATATGCTTTTTTGAAAAGGGGCAGCTACTAACCGGCCACAACTGGTAATTGCCATGTGGCACTGAGGACAGATCTCCCCATATTTCAAGAGAATCTTCAAATATAGATAATAATATAAAATCTCTGAGCTGTTAAAATGCTAGCATCTAAGATAGATAGATGGATGGATGGATGGATGGATGGATGGGTGGGTGGGTGGGTGGGTGGGTAGATGGATGGATGGATGGATGGATGGGTGGGTGGGTGGGTGGGTGGGTAGATAGATAGATAGATGGATGGATGGATGGATGGATGGATGGATGGGTGGGTGGGTGGGTAGATGGATGGATGGATGGATCGATGGATAGATAGATAGATAGATGGATGGATGGATGGATGGATGGATGGATGGATGGATGGATGGATGGATGGATGGGTGGGTGGGTAGATGGATGGATGGATGGATGGATGGATGGATAGATAGATAGATAGATAGATAGATAGATAGATAGATAGATAGATAGATAGATAGATAGATGGGTGGGTGGATAGGTAGGTAGGTAGGTAGGTAGGTAGATAGATAGATAGATAGGTGGGTGGATAGATAGGTGGGTGGATGGATAGATAGATAGATAGATAGATAGATAGATAGATAGATAGATAGATAGATAGAAAGACAGACAGGCAGAGAGACAAATACCCAGTCTCTGCAGGAACCAAAGCTGTACTGAAGACTCATTTAACCCAGTGGTTCTCAACCAGGTGTGATTTTGGCTCCCAGGAGACATTTGTCAATGTCTGGAGACACTGAGCTGTCACAACCAGGGGCAAGGAAAGCTACTCTATTCTGGTGGATAGACGCAAGGGATGCTTGGAAACAACCTACCATTCATGAGGCAGCCCCCCATCCAAGAAATTATCCAGCCCCAAAAGGCCATAGTGCCAAAGCTGAGAAATCCTGGTTTAACCTGTGGTCCCTCAAGCTCTGATCTCTGATCTAAAGGTTTCTTTACCCAGTTAAGTCTTCTCCAGGTTTCATCAGCCCTCACAGCTATCCTACGGCAGGGATGGCATGATATTTACTTGCTTTTCATTTGGTTTGCCTTGTTCCAGACCCAGGCTAATTCTTACTAATGCTGAAGGTCTTGAGTTACACTTGCAAATCCAGCTTCATGTTCAAGTGTATAAGAAACAGGAGCAATTCAACTCCCGTCAATAATGTAAACAAAGCCCGGTTTAGATAAACCCCATTACCAGACCTGAAGTGGCCCAGGGCACCTCTGCTACTGCCGATTAGCATAAATGCTAAACACAAACCAATTAACACACTCTGGGCTGCTTATCTCCTGTCACTTAGCGCAGAAATAAAGCCCAACACTAAATACACATATTGATTTGGCCATTAAATCTAGCATCACTCAAAATAAAACTCATTATATTATTGAGTAACAACAGAGTCACTGCAGTTTTCAGGATGGGCTGTATTATTAAGAAATTTCACTTTTCCACTGTTCCACCGATTTCCCAAACCACCCTGAGCACTTCCTCCCAGCGTGGGTCTTACCAGCTCCAGGACAAACCTAGAAAGTAGAGTTCTGCATTCCCCTTAACATGATCTTTGCTTTTCGCCCTCAAAATGTCCATTCAGAAGGGAATCCTTTTTCTTTAAAATGCTATTTCAGCATAGACAAGGAAATTTTATGCTTGAAAGAAAGGACATTAAAGGGGAAGACGAACTGGGATGTTAAACAACAAATACAAAAAACACAGGCGTTATAATAAAAATGGGTTAACTTTGAACATTAACCACAGGCATTGATCCGATGCTTACCGGCAAAAAACCCTGCAGAAATGTCTTCCTTGTTTAGGTGTAAACAACAGACCGAGGCGTCTGACAAAAATGTAATCATGAAATCACTTTGAAGAGGCATTTTAATTTATCCTGCATCAGGTGCCACGTGCCATATCCTATATTCTATTGTTTTGGCAGCCGTCCCATTTCACCAAAATGAGTTAAATCTCCTCAGTGGGAAACCAAGCCCCAGTGAATGCTTTGTCTTATTGGCCTTCATATCCCATATGCTAGTTTGGCGTGTTTGCATGTAGAGGACACTATTCCATACGGGTAACAGAGACATTGGCCATGAACTGTCTGTCTCAAGAAATGCCTGCTTCTAGACGTGCCCATAGAAGTTAAGTGTCTACTTCTTGGGTTGTGTTTTCCCACAGATTTTCATTTGTGGGCCTTTTACCTTTATTTCTAATTGATAGGATTGGACACATGATCTTAGCCCTTGTAAATATCTCTCTCCCAAATGCTGCCCTTACCACAGCATCCTTGTAAAGTACTTAATAACCAGTGTATTTATCAGCTGCTCTTAACACATGACTCTGGTATGTTACAGATCAATGGTAGAGAGAGAAGTGTACTTACAGCTCAGGGAAGTACACATGAGCCACAGTATCTCCTATCTATCCAACACACCTTACTGATAGAAATTTGTTATACTGAAGAAACTTATTTGTCAGGATGGCAAGAAGCCCTGTCTTTAAAACAAAACAAAACAAAACAAAGCCTTCTGTGGGGACTCAGGATTACAAGGTGGAGTGAATGTGTGCATTTATCTCCTTTCCCTCCAGAAAGATCATTAAAATGTTAGTAAATACATGTTAAACTCTAATTTCTAGGTTTGTTAAACATGTATAGAAATACATATGGACAAAAAGAACCGGACTGGGACAAGAGTAGATGAGGAAACTGACTTGGCGGGATGGAAAAAAACTGGAACTGAGCACCCACACGGACAGGCATCAAAAAGAAGCAAGAAAATGTGTTCCAAAGAAACATGGAAGGCCCAGAGCGTGGAGGTTCCAGGCAGAAGGAGTGGGAACAGGGCATGGCGCTACATACGGCGTTGTCAGTTGAAAGTCTACTCATCCTACATTGCACTGCCAGGCAACTTCTTCACCTCACTCCAAAACCCCTGTCAGATGTCAAGCTGAAAATACCTCCCACACAAAAGAAACAGAAACAAACACAGTCTGTGGCTTCAGAAGGGGGACACAATCAGTGCAGCTCATCCCACTGTCCACAGTGATCCGTTCGGGAATGGCCACACTACCTAGCTGTTCCAGTGAAAGTCACCCTTGGAACTTCTGCTGGAAATGTTAAGCAAAAGACACATTCCTCCTGCTGGGATTGCTAAACTGGTAGCATCCGAGCCTGCAGTTTCTGGTGGTCACCTTTCCCCAGCGGAAAAACTGCCTGAGAATAAAGTCAATAGGGAAGCTGGTCCAAAAAATGAGACAGGCAGATTCATGATGGGCTTTGTTTGAGCACCAGGATCCAGCCATACCTGAAGCCAATTATCCCTGGATAAAATCAGCAAACACTCAGTGAGCAATTATTATGTGTCAGCCCCGCTTCTAAGAGATTTACTTATATTAAATCAATTAACCCTCACCACAGCCCTGTGATGAAGGAACTATAATTATCTCTGTTTTACAGATAAGAAAATCATTTGGACAAGTGAAGTAACTAGGTCTAAGACTCTAACTCAGGAGGTACGGTTCCAGAGCCTACAAGTTTAAAACATTAGAGTATATAATCCCTGGTTGTTACTTCTGTGAGTCAATAAATTCATTGAAGTCAGTTGGAGTTGGATTTCTGTCCCTTCTATCTGAAAGAGACTTAACCAATGTACTGTCTTGTCTGATAGGAACAAGAAAGAAATCTTTACTGATGGGAGCCTGCCAAGCATGTAAACACTATTTGTGTAAAATGCCTTGACAAACCCTTCTCCTACGAATTGTTTTCAAGTAAGGAATTCTAAGGATGCATCTGGGAATCCAAAGTCCTTTCTCTGGAAACACTGAATAATCCAAATCTTTCTAAAGTCCAAACGTTCAGTAGCTCTTATTTCTGGGTTTTTCCTAAGATCTAAGCCCCACTTTTCCACCATTCCTCTGAATTTCTCAGCTACTCAGATTTCTGGTCAGCAAGGAATTTATCTCTTAACCTTTTCCACTATTTCCGGCTTACTTCCTCTGTAATAAACAAACTAGAACTTTGCCCTACTGCCCCACTTGGCCTCATGAGATACATTTTAAGTGTGGTGACTATTTACTGTCCCAACTGCTCTGGAGTAATCTTTAAAAAACAATGTTCACAAGCTCCTAAGTTAGTCACTCTCTGTTTTTATGCCTCCACTTTTCCTGAGTAATCCCAAGGCTTTAATGACCCCCTACACACTGATGGTCCCTAAACTTCTTAGGGAGTTTTGGCTCTTCTGAACACTACACTTATAATGCCAGTTTCCTACTACATACGTGCACCTGGAAATCCCACAGAAGCAGCAACACCGAAACAGTCTCAGTCTCTTCCACGCTGTGCCAGAAACCCCACCCACCTACTCCTCTACCTGTATTTCAGTTCTATTAATGGTGTTATCATTCATTCAAGATTATAAAACAGACAACTTGGCTTTTTCATCTTTCTTGCCCTGGACCCCTTGCTCAATTAGTTACCAAGTCCTGAAAACTCTCCCTTAAAATATCCCTCAGAGAAAAAGAAACCCTTTTACACTGCTGGCGGGAATGTAAATTGGTACAGCCACTATGGAGAACAGTATGGAGGTTCCTTAAAAAACTAAAACTATAGAGTCACCATATGATCCTGCAATCCCACTCCTGGGCATATATCTGGAGAAAATTCGAAAAGATACATGCACATTTATGTTCATAGCTGCACTATTTACAATAGCCAAGACACGGAAGCAACTTAAATGTCCATCGACAGATGAATGGATAAAGAAGATGTTTTTATATATATATATATATATATATATATATATATATATATATATATATAAATGGAATATTACTCAGCCATAAAAAGAAATGACATAATGCCATTTGCAGCAACAAGGAAATACCTAGAGATTATCATACTAAGTGAAGTAAGTCAGAGAAAGAGACAAATATCATATGATATCCCTTTTATGTGAAATCTAAATAAAAATGATACAAATGAACTTATTTACAAAACAGAAATAGACTCACAGACATAGAAGACAAACTTATGGTTACCAAAGGGGAAAGGGGGGAGAGGGATAAATTAGGATTGGGGGATTAACATATATATACTACTATATATAAAATAGATAACCAACAAGGACCTACTGTATAGCACAGGGAACTACATTCAATATCTTGTAATAACCTATAATGGAAAAGAATCTGAAAAAGAATAAATTTATATGTATATATGTATATATTTACACACACACATATATATAACTGAATTACTTTGCTGTACACCTGAAACTAACACAATACTGTAAATCAAATATACAATTAAAAAATAAATAAATAAAGGGGAAAAAGGAAAAAAATCCCTCAGAGACATCCTCTCTTCTCTTCCCTCATTATTTCTTGGCCGAACTATTGCCGATAGCCCCCTCTATCTCCCCTCACCTCGAGGTCCTTTCCATCCTAATCTGCCCTCCCCACTGTAACCAGCACAATCTCTCTTCAAAAACCATGTCGGTGGGCTTCCCTGGTGGCGCAGTGGTTGAGAGTCCGCCTGCCGATGCAGGGGACGCGGGTTCGTGCCCCGGTCTGGGAAGATCCCACATGCCGCGGAGCGGCTGGGCCCGTGAGCCATGGCCGCTGAGCCTGTGCGTCCGGAGCCTGTGCTCCGCAACGGGAGAGGCCACAACAGTGAGAGGCCGGCGTACCACAAAAAAAAAAAAAACACACGAAAAAAACCATGTCGGAGCCTTGGATAAAATGGCACAGTAGATGCAAGCAGTCAGGAAGCCCTTTCTTGAATCCCTTTAAAATGCCCTCAAACAACCAATAAGAGGATGGTGTGATATCTTTGCGAACAGGATAAAATCAATTACATTCTGAATCAGGGCCGAGTTTATACTAATTGCAGCATCTTTTGAAATGGATTTTAAAACATATTATATCACAAGCTTGTTGAAATATCTCAACTACTTTGTTACTGCCTAAAGAAAGATAAATCCCAATATTTTTTAGAATTTTTATTTGGAACTAATTTCAAACTTAGGGAGAAGTTGCAAGAATAAAAACAGCACAAAAAATACCTGTACTCAGATTCACCTATTGTTAACATTGTCTCTTCTGCTTTATAATTTGTCCTATATAAATATTCACACAGACTGTTATTTTCCACACCAATTTTAGAGTACATGTACACATCGTGGTCTTTTACCTTTAAATGGTTCAGTGTCTATTTCTAAAAATAAGAGGTGCTTTTATATATCCACAGTACAGTTATCCTCTTCACTAAATTTAACACTGATTCAATATTTTTATCAAATCTACCATCTGAATTCCAATATTGTCAATTGACCCAATCCAGTCCTTTATTGCTTTTTCCTTCCCTCAGAGATTGCATTTAGTTGTTATGTCTCTTTTCTCCTTTAATCTGTAACATTTCCACAACCTTTCTCTATCTTTTATTACACTGACATGTTTTGAAGAATACAGTCCCTTTTTTTCTTTTAAACAGAACTTCCCTCACTTGAGGTTTGTCTGATGTTTCCTCATGATTAGATTCAAATTAACCACTTTCCCATTGAATATCACATAAGTATACCCTGTCCTTCTCAGGGTAATATGTCTAGGAAGCCCAAATATTTCCAGTGCGGCATTCAGGGTCTTTACATTTTGACTCTCCCTAGAGTCCACACACCCACTGAACCCTACCTGCCTGACCTCCCAGAGACCAGCCTTTGGAGAATCTGTTTACCCACCCATCATCCATTCCTTTGTGGAATGCCCTCCCCAAATTCCTTATGAACGCTGCTCAATCCTCTTGGTTTTCATAGGGTAGATCCCACCTCTCTTGTTCCAGAGATATCATCTGGGACCAGGAATGGCCAACAAGGTCCCTCCTCTCCTTAGACACAGAAATGCAATCAAGGATGGGCACATATCACTAGGGAGAACAGTATGGAGGTTCCTCAAAAACTAAAAATAGAATTGCCATATGATCAAGCAATCCCACTCCTGGGCATATATCTGAACAAAACTGTAATTCGAAAAGATACATACACCGCAATGTTCATAGCAGCACTATTTACAATAGCCAAGACATGGAAACAACCTAAATGTCCATCGACAGATGAATGGATAAAGAAGATGTAGTATACACACACACACACACACACACACACACACACACACAATGGAATACTACTCAGCCATAAAAAAGAATGAAATAATGCCATTTGCAGCTACATGGATGGACCTAGAAATTATCATAGTAAGCGAAGTAAGTCAGAAAGAGAACAACAAATACCACACGATATCACTTATATGTGGAATCTAAAATATAACTCAAACGAACTTATCTACAAAACAAAAACAGACTCACAGACATAGAGAACAGATTTGTGTTGCCAAGGGGAAGAGGGGTGGGGGAGGGAAGGATTGGGAATTTAGGCTTAGCAGATGCAAGCTATTATATATAGAATGGATAAACAACAAGGTCCTGCCATATGGCACAGGGAACTATATTCAATATCTTGTGATAAACCATAATGGAAACGAATATGGGAAAAATATATATATAATACTGAATCACTTTGCTGACCACCAGAAACTAACACAACATTGTAAATTAACTATACTTCAGTTTAAAAAAATACGATGCGCACATATCCCAAGTTAGGCCATCCTGGACTTTCTCCGGACCTCTTAGGACATCTCTTTTCTTTGAGCTTTGTGAATTATGAGAGCACATATGTTTGGATTTGTGGAGGAAGAGCATCTTATCACAGTGTAGAGAGATCCTTCTTGAGAATGAGGGAAAATGTAGCTGTAACCTGAAGTGAGCATATGAGAAAGAAAAAGACATAAAGAGATATGTGATGGCCTCATTGAAGCACCTGATTCCTGCCATGCCTGAAGTCTTCATTACCCAGGACTTTTCCGTTACTTGAGCTGGTAATTTCCTGCGTTGGTTAAGCTAAAAGTGGGTGTCTGTATCTTGCAAACTGTGTCAGACTGACTTTGTCACCTCTTTCACACTAGTCTGTGTTGCCGATGTCCAGCATGGTAACAGATTGGGCAATAGTACATACATTTACTTTTCAACATTGTGTACATTTATCTACAGACTAGATCAGCATTTCTTAGATTCTGTGTTCACCTACTGCTGTGCTGACTGTTCAATACTGCTCATGAGTAGCCTGATAGAAGAGATGAGTACATAACTATTTAAAATTATATTTCAAATTGAAAGTTCAACATGAATTTTTGAGAGTCCTTAGGATGTGTCTAAAGTAGTTATCAGAGGAAAACTCATAGTTCTAAATGGTATGAATTTTAAGCTACACAAATGAAAATAAATTATACTTAAGGATCTAGAAAAAAGAACAAGATATGCGCAAGAAAAACAGATGGCAGCAATTTAAAAAGATAAAAGCAGAAATTACTAGATTACAGAGTAGAAGAAAAATACTTGAAATGATGAATACAATCCCAAACGTGGTTTTCTGAAAAACCACCTGCTCATCTAATCAAGAGAAGAAGAGAAAAATGTGAGTTAACAATATTGAAATAAGAATGGAGAAACAGTGTCAGATGCAGAGGCAATTCCATTATGCAAGAAAGAAATATATGCTCAGAAAGATTCAGAAGTGAATTATATTAAAACTTCAAGAAAAAAAAAATCTTGTGCCATTTAACCTGTTATAGAGCATCCTGTTAGAAGCATAATGTGATAGGTGCTCAGAGAGAAATCTTAAACACTTATCAGGGCACTTCAGAAGGAGCCTTTTGCTAGTTCTTAAAGCTTGAACTTCCTGCTCTTGTCCATCAAATGGACGAGAGCAGGAAGTACATCCCAGACAATGGGAATCTGGGGAGAAAGACTTGGATTATGAACATATGGAGGAAAGAACTATTCCTCAAATGGCACAAGCCTGGGAAGAGTGAAAAAAAAAAAAAGGATCAAATGTCGGGACCAGGAATGAAAAATATTCTGATAAACTGGAGTCGTGGAGCCGATTTCTAAAAATACCTGGATATGGTACTGAACTTCGGTAGATCGGCCAGGAAAGTGGTCACACCTGTGATATCAGTTACGCAACACTAACTCACTATAACTCAGAAATATGATGTGCGTAGCAAAAACGTGAAGTAACCTGACGTTATGTTGCAGAAGTATACTATCTCAAAAGAAGATGAGAGTCTCCATCTACAGTACAAGTCAGTACACTTGGATATAGTGCTCAGTTTTAAAGAAATATCAACTTTTTTAAAAAAGTAAGAACATGTCCAGAGGAAGACTAGGATAATTAGGAGTCACTTGATGGAATCTATTGTTCTGCTTTTTCTCATTCTTTGGGGAAAAATAATTCATTTCTCCTTGCAGAAGCATTCGCCATTACCCTCCTCCACACACACATACACACACCATCCTTAGCCCATGTTGGGCCTTAAAATCGTCCAGAGCAGTGGATACATGATCCAGGCATGCCCAACCACAGCCTTATCCTCTTGGAAGAAAAGGAACTGATTAGTTTTTAGGCTCATGATCACCAAATTAAGTCAAGAATGAGTTGGAACTATTAGAAAAATATTCACTTCTTGCTGGGATTGCTGAGTGGAGAGGACATAAGTCTGGGGCTACTAGGGACACTGTGACCACGAAGCCAGTGGAGAAAGCATCATTGATAAGAGATGGAAAGAGACAGGTTCCTGATGCCATTAGTGAGAACCTTGGTCCAGCCAGTACGAACTTTTCGGTTATGCGAATCTACAATGCTCTTTAACTAGTTTGAGTTCAGTTTCTGCCATTCACCACCAAAAGATTTCTGGCTAGTTCAGCATGCCATATGAGAAATGATTAAAGGAACTCTTGATTTAAAATTCAAAGGACACACAGAGACCATTACTGCCCTCTTTAAACTCTCAAAAACCATTTCACTGAAATCAAGACAAGGTAAGGATGACCTGCATTGCTAGTATTATTTTGCATTTTCCTGGAAGTTTTAAGAATACAATAAGACAAGAAAAATAAATTAATTTCTCAACTACTAGATAAGAAGAGAACATTTTTTTCCTCTTTGCTGATATGATTATCTAGATAAACCATTTTGGTTTGACAAAGTGGCTGGATGGAAGATAAATACACAAAATCAGTACATTTTCTAAATCAAGTACTAACTAGAAATGAAAATGGAAAGAAAATTCATAAACATGATAAAAGAAATACTTAGAAATGCATTAAACCCAAAGAATATGAGACTTAGCTAAAGAAATCTGTAAAACTGTATTTAAGAATATCAAATCTACATATCAGTAAGTGGAAAGATATAGTATGTCCATGGATGGGATGACAATATATTATATCAGTTATTTGAAAATTACCTTATTAATTCAATGTAATTTCAATTGGATACCAAATTTTTGTTAATTTTATAAAATGATATTAGTTTTTATATGGAAGAATAAATTTCCCAGAATAACCAAAAATATGTCAAGAAGAATAGTGAGAAATGACTTGCCTTGCAAATTATTAAAACATATTATGAAATTACCGTAATCAAAACAATGTGGTATTGAAACAAAGAAATAAATAGATGGGGGGGTGGCAGTAATGAGCCCTGAGACTATATATATATCTCCAGTAACAAAAACATAGTTTTATTTAATAAATAGTGCTGGCATAACTGCTTATTATCTGGAAGAAAATGGAACCCATTATCTTATACTGTATATTAAATTTTTGACAGATTAAAAATTTTAATGTAAAGAAATAATAATCCAGTGAAAGCCTAGGTTATAATTAAAAATTATATGCATACCTCCAGATATTTAAACCACACAAAATACCCAGAAGCTATAAAACTCTCTCCTAACACTTTATCTTGCCCTCAGTCTTATCCCAGTCCTCTGGTGGAGAAGGATGGATGCAAAGCAATCACATAACAAATAGAGGATTCTTAGACTCTATGAAGGTATCAGGGGATAGTGTTGTCATCACCAATGCCTGCAGAGAATTGCTATAACTAATAATTAGAAGGCTTTTGGTCCCAAATTTTATCTGGGCTCTGATCACATTTCTTTGCTAGTTCTCAGCCAAGGAAAGAATTTCCTGTATCATTATTTATACTGATTATCTCCTGGTCCATCTTATCTACAAATATACCCTTTTTCAAAAAAGGAGAAAGAACAAATCAACTGAAGCAAATGTGCTTCTTAGCAAGGTGACAGTCACTTTTTGAATACATAATCCTGGTAGACTCTAGGGAAAACGGAAGTGGGAGTATCAGAAGAAGAGAGAAAAATTCACATTTACTGTTCACCTACTATGTGCAAAATACTTTCAATATCAGAAAAAAAACAACCAAACAGAAAAAAAACAGTTTGTGTCATTATCCCTCTCTTATAAATGAGGAGACTACCACTCAGCAAGTTGAAATAACTTGCTCAAGGTCACTGTGGTAAGTATCCTGATGTATTTTCCCACCTGTTCCCTCCTTTCGGCACTCTGATTTCTCTTTGAGAAATTACACACCCCCTTCTCAGTCCTTGTGTATCCAGGGATGGGCGCATGGCTGAGGCACAGACAATCACTTTGTTTCCATCCCCTCACCACAGGGATTGGGCTAGGCATGGGACTCTGGTCAGTCCTATTAGTGCAAATTTAAAAATTTTTTGTAACTGTTGAAAAACATAAGTTTTTGAGCTGGTAGTTGAGCTGGTAAACTGTAGGCCTGAGCTGCCCTGTGGACAGAGCCAACCTAAGAACTGAGCTGGACAGATGAAGGCTTTTTCAGGAACTAGGGCAAGAGACAGAGTCTTGATTGTACAATTTGAGCCCCTGGATCTAGCTATACCTGAAGCAAATGCTGCTTTTGAATTTTGCAGGTACATAGACCAATAGATTCCTGTATTTACTTAAATCACTTCACATTGGGCTGCTGTCCCCTGCACAGAAAATGTCTTGATTAATTGAGTCACCACAGAGCTAAGAAGTGATACAGCCAAGATATAAATGCCTTTCTTTCTGACTCCAGAGGTCATAATCTTTCCACAACGTCATGCTTCCTAGAAAAGCACTATTTATTAGCTGGAGAAAAATAGTACACTTCAAAGAATCTGCTGTGATACCTGACACATCCTTAGCCTGCTGTGAAAACTACACTGTCTTTGATGAATGAGATTAAGGAAGAACATTCTGGGAAAGTTGATGTTAATGGGATTTAAATTGTATTGGATAAAAAACAATGAAGTCTGGTTACCAACGATTTGGCTGTTACTTGGGAAAAAAGCACATGTTGAAGAGGAAAGATCAATGGACTCTGAGTAAAAAGAACAGAAAGGTAATTCTGGTTTCACCATTCAGCTGTGTGATTTTAGGCAAGACGGGGTAGTCCTCTGAGCCTTAATTCTTTCTCTTCCTCCTGGCGGAGATTTTGTAAAATGAAAATAAGATCTTGGCTGTTAAACTACTTTTATTTTTTTAATTGTAAAGGGCTATAAAGTAATACTATTAAATTTGCTGGGGTATTTGAGTACAGTTGAGATTTCCAGTGCCTTTATTACAACATATAATAACGAGTCTTTAGACTCAGCATTAAAAACAAATAACATATTTAAAGAAATGAATATTGGTTAAAAATAAATAAGTAGGATCAAGTTAATTGCATTTACTAATAGAAGACATTAGCTCAAAGGCAGTATTGGAAAGATAAAAATGGTGACTCATAAGTAAACAGCATATATTATATTGTCTTTCCAATACTGTATGAAATGGTAAGATATGTAGATAATGTAAATAAGATAAAATGGGCAAATAAAGAGAATAAATGTTATAATAAGACTGAAAAAATAAATCTAAAAGATTAAAAATACCAAACAAGACTACGTAGAATAAAAATTAAAACATGATTAGGTCATAATAGGGAAAAGAGGAAGATATTACAAAGCTAAGAGAGTTAAGTAAAACAACGTACATAGAGGAGTAGAGAGATTCTAAAGCCAGACAACTACCTGGATCTGTACCTGATATTTACTGAGTGCAGAGTATGTTCCCAGAACTAGGTATTTTATATTCAGTATCTCATTTATCCTAACAGTAACACTGTACGCTCGGTATTAACATTCCCATCTTGCAAACTGGGGAGCCGAGGCCTGCAGTGGAGGTGTGCCACGGTCTCACAGTAGGTCCAAGTACAGCTGAAATGGGAACTCCAAGGTTTGGTTTCTAAAGCACATTTACTTTGCCCCACACTGCCTCTAAAACAGCAGTGGCTACCTCTCAGCGCCCCCCAAAGGTTGCCTCTAGGTGTCATTGGGATTTCAAGACAGAATTAATATCTTTAGGGTGTGACGGACGTAAATGTACAACGGTGCCCACGATCCACCCGGCGTTATTCCAGTAACCAGCCCATTCTTCCCTTGGGAAACCACCCAACCACACTCTCGCATCTCAGCTCTGGGCGGGGCACCAAACCTAGGCCTCAGCCAATCAGGTTATCCCATTCCTTTCCCAGCAGTGATTGGCTCCAAGGTGGTCAGATGACCCAAGCCGGGCCAATCGGAGCTGTAACCTCAGATTGCAGGGCTTCCGTTGGAGCTCACAGAGAGTTCGATTTCTCATCCCCACTCATCCCACACCCACCTACCTCGATTAAAAAAGAAAATAAGAAGTTCCCCACTGGCGGCAGCCATCTATCCACCCCAAAGGGGACGGCCTGCCTGGGAATGGGCCGCACAGAGTGCAGGACGCAGCTGAGCAGTGCAGAAAGAACGACAACGTCCTCAGGGCTCAGCTTTATCCTCAGTCACGCTGAACCTGAAGTAAAATTACCCCTGCACCTTGCAAGTACCTGAGCCAGCGTGCCCGGCGGTTTCTCTTCCTTACAACCTAAAATTTACAGAGACATCAACTTGAAGCCTTGTATCCCTATTGTGAGAAGCCATGAAGGAAACCAAGAACGTTTCTCACCCCTAGCCTCAAAGTCCCAACAAGATGCTGACTCTAATCTGGGGCTATGGGTGTCACTGTCAGACTGCTATGGTTCTAACTGGGAGCTCCCAATAGACCTCAAACGACCTGGATGTTTCCTTTGAAGATTATGTGGCTAAGAAGACGACAAATTCCCTTTTGTGGGTTTCAGTGTAAAGAGATAATCCTGGATTCAAATATTAGCTTTGTCACATACTAGAGTATGATCCTTGGGAAGTGAGTGGCTTTTCCCTACCTCTGTCTTGATACATATTCCTCTACCTGGAACACTTTTTCCACCCCTCTCCACCACCCCCTCCCCTTTGCCTGGATTAGCCCTGGTCATATCTAGATCTCAGTTTAGACATCACTTCCTCCAGGAAGCCTACCTTGACTTCCTTGACTAAGGTCTAAATCAAGTTCGCCTTAACCAGATTCTCCAAGCACCTCCATTCTTTCCTTGCCCCAGCACTTGTCTCCCTATAATAATCATAATCAAAAGATAAATATCTAGGTCTCCCCCCAGGATAGAAACCCCATGAGGCAGGGAATGTGCCATAGTATTCACCATCGGATCCTCAGGGTGAACTAGCACAGTGCAGAAGTTTTGATGAATGAATAAATATCTCAGCCTTTCCATTTTCTCATCTGTGTAATGGACATCATTGTAGCCAGAATCATAGGATCGCTTGGTGATTTAACGCCAGGTGTAGACAGCCCATCACGTCTGGCACACACTGGGTGCTCCATAAATGTTAATTCCCTTCTACTTCATTTACCCTTTCCAAGACATTTGTTTCTTATGGAGTCATTCTCTGCTAATCACTAACTTGATCTCCCTGAATGCCATTAATAAAGCTAATAAAATCCTCACTATTTCTTCAGGAGACCATGACAACTCAAGGGTTAATAATAATCTGTCTCAGCTTGCCAATAATTCCTGGGTCACAATCACCACAGAAAGCTCTTTTTTTTCTCAGTAGCTGTCAACACAGAAATAAAGTGATTAAACGTGTTAAATATCAGATATAATAAATGGCACCAATATAAAACTTAATGCCCCTAATATTTCTTTTGAGTTGCTACCTTTTGCATTAATTGAAGCAAGAAATGTTCCACTTAGTTAAAATATCTACTTAGTATCCTGCACATAAACACATCTGCAACCCGAGCTCACTGGTTCAGTGGGTTTAAATTAGTTGGTATCAATGTTATTGATGATACGAGGATTCCGAGAGCATGCTGAGGCCGTAATGAGGAGGCCGATGCTTTAGGTTCTCGTATTCTCCACAGGCATGGACACAGTTCTGTGGACGTGTGTGGGTGAGATGACTACAGGTCCTTACAGGAAAAGTTACAAGGCTTTTTACAGAGACCCAGTAGCATCATAATGGATCCTTTGCTGAAATGAATAGCACCTGCCCTGCTATGTGCCAGAGGCAGGACGACATTTTTACTGAACATCTATTATATATGAGGCAATGGGTATCATGGTGGTTAAAGGCACTGGCCCCAGAGCCAGGCAGATTTGGGTTTGAATCTGCCTCTGCCACCCCCTACATATCCATGAGCACAACACTTTCTCTCTCAGATCTGCTGTTTCTTTATCTGCAAAATGGAGCTAAGAACAGCACCTGAGTCATGAGGTTACTGTGAGGATTAAATCCACAGTGACTGGCAGGTGCCAAACGCTAGGCATTATCATTATCACAATACTTGTGTGATGCAATTTCATCTTCACACTGGTCCTATCAGAGTGCATTATCCTACTAGAGGGCTCACTGGATTTAGAGCCAAAACATCTGGGTTCAAAAGTTGTTCAGAATGGCCAAAATCCAGAACACTGACAACACCCAAGGCTGACCAGGACGCGGAGCAACAGAAGCCCTCATTCATTGCTGCTGGGAACGCGAAACGGTACAGCCACTCCGGAAGACAGTTTTGACAGCTTCTTACAAAACTAAACGTACTCTTTACCACACAATCCAGCAGTCACACTCCTTAGTACCTTCCCAAAGGAGTTGAAAACTTATATCTACACAAAAACCTGCACGCAGATGTTTATAGCAGCTTTAGTCATAACTGCCAAAAGCTGGAAGCCACCAAGATCCCTTCCTTCAGTAGGTGAATGGATAGATAAGCTACGGTACATCCAGACAATGGAATATTATTCAGTACTAAAAAGAAATGAGCCTCAAGCCATGAAAAGACACAGAAGAACCTGAAATGCATATTCCTAAGTGAACGAAGCAAACCTGAAAAAGGCTACGTACTGTATGATTCCAGCTACGTGACATTCTGGTAAAAAGGCAAAACTATGGAGACAGTAAAAAGATCAGTGATTGCTGGGGATGGGGGAAGGGGAAGGAGATGACTAGGCAGGGTACAGAGGATTTTTAGGGCAGTGAAACTATTCTGTACAATACTACAGCAGTTGTTGTATGTCATTATAAATTTGTCCAAACCCACAGAATGCACAATACCAAGAATGAACTATATTGTGGACTTTCAATGATTAAAAAGAAAAACGTCCGAGAGACTAGGTAGCTGTGTCACCTGAGACCATATATTCTCTCTCTCCAAAACTCCATGTTCTTACCCGTAAAATGGGAACACACAACCCAGATGAGGTCACTATGAGTTTAAATGAGGTCATGCATTAGAAAGTCTCTGGCTCAGGGCAGGTGGTCAACAAGTCAGTGTTAGACTCAAGACTAAAAAGCATCCGCAGTCCCACTGGCCTCAGCTTGGGGTAGGGGCATCTGTTTCCAGAGGCACAGCCTAGGATGGTGGGGATCGGAGGCAGGCACAGAGCCAGCGCCGACGGAAGGAAGCCAGAGTCGTTTACATTCCTAATTACAGGAACCAAGGCTTCAGCACAGCCAGGTGTCATTCCAACAGACAAGGTTAATAGGACGTGAACCGGCCAAGCTGCCGCCACTCTGCTCGTGGAGGACGGGCGTGGAGGCGAAGCCGGCAGCCGGGCCACGCTGGTCAACTTCAGCCGCTTGGAGGCACGGGTTAAAATTCAATCTTGCAGATCCTGAGTTTCTCCTACAACCTCCTCAAGGTTGCTGTAGGTCTGTTTCACAAAAAGGCACTGTCACAGGGCGGGGTGGCGGGGGAGCCAGGGTCAAGTCAGATATTTGGCCAGGGGTTTCAAACAGTGTCCTCTTTCCCCTCCAGCCGTGTAGTTTAGGGAGGAGAAATGCATGTGGCCGTTAAGGGCACAAGCTTCAGAATCCAAACCCTGGGGGAGATCCCACCTCTGCCACCTGCAAGTGGTGTGAACAGCAGCAAACCATTTAACTGTTTCGGAATTCAATTTCCTCATCTGTAATATGGGAATAACCCTTTTAGAGTTGTTGGGAAAATAAGCTACTTACAGGCACATGGGAAACTAGCTCAATAAATATTAGTGAAAATTATTAGCAGTATTGCTTTAACGGGCTACCTGGGCAAGTTCTGAGCCCGGGCATCCCTCAGTCCACAGTCTGCGCCCTGCCAGCCAGCAGACGCTTTAACCAGACCGATTAACAAACTGTTTCTGATCAATGATTTATGGCTCATGTTTCCCTGTTAATGAGATGTAATTGCCAAGCCTGAGATGTACCACGGTGGCAAAACAAACCGCCGTCTGAAAATTACATCCCAGGTCCCATAAGAAAAGCTGCAGCCACTCGCTGGAATGTCTTACGATCAGAGGCAAGTGCTGCAAGGCCTCGCCTTCGAGGCGCTTGTCCTGTTTGAAGGTGGAAGAGGCGCTCCTTGCCAGTGTATTTTCTCCATAAAAATTAACGCCGTAACAGGACGCCAAATGGTTTCGGCTAATGTGCTTTTGAATGAGGACTAAATTTTATTCATAAGCATCCGTGTCAGGACTAAAATAACATTTTTATGGACACTGTGAGTATAAACAGCAGTGCTGACTCAACCAGGTCTGCCACTGAATTGCCTTGTTTCCCTCCGGGTGGCCGTTCAGACAGCAGGGGACTGGAAATGAGAGAGCCTGGGCTGGGGTCCTGCCTCTGGGTTCTCCTGTTCTGAGATGTTGGAGGCAAATTAACCAGAAACAAAAATGAAAACACAGCACCCCCGACCTTCCGGCTCATCATCTAGAAAGCGGGGATAATAATAAAACCAACTTCAGACTGATGTTGCAGATATAAAGCTCACTTATTCATTCATCCATAGTTCCAGTTTCCCACCTGGATTCTGGGCACACAGCAGTCATCAAAACAGAAACAACCTTGGTCTCGTGCAACTTACGTTCAGACAGTAGAAAGTGAGTAAGTATACTGGATACTCTGCTAAGGAGATGTCGCTGCTAGTGAGAAAAATTAAACAGAAGAAGGAGATTGGTCATGCCAGTGCGGGTGGAGGTTGCAGGCAGTTTTAAAGAGGGTGGTCAGAGAAGGTCATCCTGAGAAGATGACACTGAAATAGCCCCGGAAGTGGGGGGTCAGTATAGATCAGGAGCAGAGAGCCAGACTCACACAGTAAACATCCAATAAATGGTTGCTATTGCTGTTGTTGAGTTTTTGCTGTCGTTACGGGGAGAATGCTGTGAGAATACCCATGTGAGAGCTTTCAAAACTGCAAAGAACCATGCAACCTAAGTCAATGGATTCGTGCGTGTAAATGTCCAAGGAGACTTTTTCACCCCTTCCTGCGATAGAGATTAACCTTAACATGGGTGCCCTGGGCAGGAAAAGCTGCCCTTGCCTCCAGGAAGACCAGAGTGTTGTGACTCATTTGTTTAACAGTGGGTCCCCTCTACCTCCTAGAGCATCCCACTCAGATTTGCCCAGTGACTAAAGAAGGCCAAGAGATGTGGGGAGAAAGGGGCGGAGCCTTGACTTTTCAGTAACTACCTGAATTCTTGAGGGTATGTAGGGATGCAGGAGTATGCTACCTTGTCATATTAGCCTGTGAATTTCTAGAGACTCTCTAAAGTTAAAAGTTCTAGATTGTGATTTCCACCTTCCGGAATCAAAGGACCAAAACTCAAACCTGCACTTTGAAACTTAACTGTGTGATGTTAGAAAATGTCACTTACCCTAAAATGTGGATTGCAAGAGTAGCTTATGAGGCACAGAACCAGCACGGGGGTAGAAATGGGACCTAAATGCAGGTCTTTCCGACTCAAAATCCCACGCTCATGTGGATTTAGGATGGTGAGAACATATCTCTAGTAGAAGCACGAGGAAAGACTCCACACAGTTTGACCCTGCCTTAGCCATCTAACTGCATTTCCTTCCAACAAAAATTTCTGATAACAGGAAGGCCGTGAACTTGGGATTCAGAGAGAGTTATACTACATGAGTTACTTACCTTCATCTGAGAAGGAAGAATCAAACCAACTTTATGTCATTGAAGGGATTAAAAATTACATCAAACATTTATTGAGTATTAATATGATACAGACGCAATGCTAAGCATTTTAGGGACACTACCGGCTTTAATTCTTAGAGCAAAAGTATTATTATCCCCACTTTGCAGAACAGGAGACTGAGCCTTAGAAAGTTAAGATTCTTCCCAGTGTCACATAGCTAGAAAATGAGGATTAAACTCAAGCAGTCTGACTCCAGAGCAAATGCAATGCATCTCTACCATGCGCATCCCTTAAAGGAGCTAGATCACTTCTGGGTACACGGTAGGTGCTTAATCAAGAGACACTAGTCCTAACCTTTCTGTAAAGTGAAACCCTATCCTTAGTGCCTATATACACTGCTTCTCCTCCCACTTCTAGGCCTTTGCTTAGAAAGGTCTTCCTGCCTAAAGGGCCTTTCCTGATTCTCTCCTCAACACAGTATCTGCCCACGTTTATCACAGTTAAAGGGAAGATCCACTTCCTCGTGAAGCCAGCAGACATTGTGATGGGATGAGTGGGTCGATCTTAAACTCCAAACACTCTACCTGCAGTGCAAGTACAGTACAAGTTTTTTGTTTGCCTGTCTTTTTTGTTTTATTGCCTGCCTGTGTCTCTTTACCTCTTTTTCTAAAAATCACCCCAGTTTTCTTTTCAGGGAATCTTCACATCCAAATTATCAGTCCAGGTGGTTTATCTGAAATAACTCCAGGCTCCAGGAATGACACACCACTCAACCTAGGTCACCCAGTGTACCTCAGAGTGTCTACCAGAAATATATTGGGATACATACAATTTTCATTCTGGGATGACCAAGCTGGTCGTGTGTAATGCTCGTGGAGATGCCCACGCCCATCTTTTCCCTTACTGAGGACAGCCTTGGTAAGAATAAGAGTAAAACAAAAGGAGACAGATACCTGATTGTATTGTTTGAACCCCTTGATCCAGCCGTACCTGAAACAGTTACATGATCCCATACATCTCTTTTTTTTTTCCTATGGCCATTTTGAGTTGGGTTTCTGTCACTTGCAACTAAAAGACTCAATGCACACAAATTCTTTAACATTTTAGCTCTGTAGCCTAACCCTTTTGTAATTTTTTATTACAAAAAAGTGTATTCTGTTACCTCAGTGATCTTAGAGACTCTGTAAAGACAGCAGCAGATTCCTTTCCCAAGTCACTAAGAACCTGTACGACAGTCAAGGGTACCTGGTGACTGATCACATCAATTAGAATAACCTATATAGCAGCCTTGGGTTTTTATGCTTACAGCATCTATGGTGTATGGACAGAGATGGGAATGTGAAGTCAGGTTCTAGAACTGGTCCCATAGTTTACTGTGTGACCTTGGCAAAGTCCTTTCACCTATCTAAGTCTCAGTGTCCTCATATAAACTGGAGAAAATAATAGAAAATGACAATGTCTAGGATATTGGGTGTAAAAGTGAAGTGATAAGACTCATTTCTTGAGAAAGGCAAGCAGTTTCTCCTACTTCTCTTCCCTTTTCCTTGGCCCCTAACTCTGTCTCTACTGACACAGGCAAATGGACCTATTCCAGGTATGTGAACAAGTAGAAATTAATTTATCCAAACAGACATGTCAACTCTGCTTGGAAACACAAGGGAAGCCTGTTGGACTGGTTCATACCATGGCAACAGGAAAAGCATCAGCCATCACCTACCACAGGGCTCTTGTGTAAATTACATGATGCTTGGGAAAATCATTTGCAAACTGCAAATCACTATATGAATGTGCACCAGGAGAACCAGGTAACTAAATGGTACAAGCTTTCTGGAGGTCAGCAAGCAAGGGGCTATGAATCCTCCTCAAAGTTCAAACAAATCCCTGAGTACATGTTCTCTTTTACTGGGTAAATAAAGTGCAATAAAATGCAAAAAAAAAAAAAAATTCATGAAGTGTCTTCTAAGTGTTGGCCGTTATATTGAACCTTAACGTATATCTCTAATCATCACAATGATTAGAGATATGTACTGAGTCCTGACTATATGCTCCTTACTCGAGGAATGAGAATAAAGAAATGGTCCCCAGAAACTCAGACCAGTGGAAGAAAAGAACGTGTGAACAGTCACACAAAGAGAGGTCTGTTCAGGGAACTAAATGAGGCCCCCATGTAGTAGATACTGTCAGTTCTAGTCTATATATATTCCTGGGACCCACTAGCCAGAACCACTGGTTGATGGGAGTTGGTGTACAAATGCCCCAGCTCCCTCGCCCCTTGGGTGGAATCACCTTGAAGTTCAAGTTCAACATTTGCTCCCGGAGTTCACAGTGGTAACTTACCCGTTATTGGATGCCTTCCCTGTCTTCTTGCCCTTCCCCACTCCCCTACCTCTGTCTCCTGGAATCATTTTCCCAATTCATTATTTGCACTTGAGTTGTTGTCTGAGGTCAGCTTCTGGGACAACCCAAACCAAGACATCCTATGAGGTGAGAATCATTGTGCCTACTTTACAGACTAGGGAACGGAGACTTAAGGTCACACGGGTGCTTCTCCCATGCCCTCCCAGTTGGATACTGGGGTTCACACCAAGTTATGTAACTACATGCACATCAGGCAAACCAATGGGAGGATCTTCCCTGAGATTCTCCACCATCGACTCCAGTGTTGACAAACACTGCTCATTTCTCTCCCAACAGATGAAACCCCAGGTAGTACTAAGTGGTGAATAATTCACTTCACTCATCTTTATTCATATGCATTGAGGTCCACTGAGTGCCACGTGCTGACCCATGCCGTGCTATAAATACTAACTCAGGACAATGACACGGATCATGATTTCAGACACCTGGTTGTGGGGAGTGAGCCAGACACTTAACCCCAGATCCCATAGCTCTAGGACGCAACTCAAAGGGATCTGAGAATGGCGTTCGCAAAGAAAGAAGGCCAGAATGTCAGAGGGTGTCTTCCCTAGCTCTCCCAGGCTGTATCACCACCTTTGTCCTCTCTCTACAATCCTAGCTCCACCCAACCTCTGGGTCGTTCTTGACCAGCCCCGTGTCCACCCACGCTGAGTCTCTGGAATAAGTTTGCTTCTGTGGCAGGCAGCTTCTAAGATGGCCCCAGCGATCCTCTCCTCCTCGTGGTCATGCCATGCGGCACCCCCTCCCTGTGAGCGTGGACTCAACTCTCCAACTCATTTCTGATAACGTGGCCGTCGTGACGGGATATCACGAGGGTGTAAGGCTCTCACTCCCCTCTTGCTCACACCCACTCTGGCTCCTTCCCGTGCTCACTCTGAGGAAAGCTACACTGCACGTTGTCCCAGTGGCTGGGAACAGAACCCTGCCAACAACCAAGGCAGTGAGCTTGACGGTGGATCCTCCCCCTTCTGGAGCCTAAGATGACCCTGCAAGGTTGGCACCTTGATTGCAGCCTGTAGACGCTGAGACAGAGGATGCAGGTAAGTCGTGCCTGCATTTCTGACCCAGAGAGACTGAGATAATTCATACGTGTTCTTTTAAGTCACTAAATTCTAAGATAATTTATTACACAGCAATAGGTAACTAATACAAATGCCTTCTCATCATCTTCAATGTTGTCCCTCATATGACTAGGCTAACATACTGCAACTAGTGCTAGGACTACTTCTACTTCCACTACTTCCATTAATACTACATTGCCTGGAGCAGTGGAAGTGCTCAAGAAATACTGGATGCTACCTGTCTTAGTCCGTTTGCCCAGCTGTAACAAAATACCACGGACTGGGCGGCTTATAATTATAAAAACCAGAAATTTATTTCTCGCAGTTCTGGAGGCTGGAAGTCCAAGATTAGGGTGCCAGCACGGTCGGGGAGAACCCCTTCCAGGATGCAGACTTCTCATTGTGTCCTCACATGGCAGAAAGGACAAGGCGGTTCTTTCAGGCTTCTTTTATAAGAACACTAATCCCATTCATGAAGGCTCCACCCTCTTGACTTAATCCCCTCGCAAAGGCACCACACCTCCTAATACCATCACCTTAGTGGTTACGATTTCAACATATGAATTCTGAGGGGATACAAACATTCAGACCTTAGCACTACCATCATCGTCATCACTATCCCCACCATCACCATCATCACCATCGTCATCATCGTCATCATCCTTATTATCATTATTTACCAACTGCTACTGTGAAGCAGCTTCTGTAACAGGGGTAACAAATAGGGCTATATTATCATATTTAAACCTCAAAACTGAACTCTTCAGGATGCAAATCAGTTCCCCCACCCCTAGGCCCCCCTATCAGGCTAAAATGTTTTATCGATTTTCCAGTTCCCTTATGATGTGGACCAAAATCCCTCACTTGTTCTAGGCTTTCTTCCACTCTCTCTGTGTCAGCCACCTACCCTGGCTCTCTTTAAGCTCCTCAGAAACCCCCTTGCTTCCTGCCACCTCAAGTTCCCTGCACCTGCTGCTGCTGTGTGTGCAATGCTCTCTCCTTCCCTGTGCCTTTTATCTCCTGAGTTCTCTCTCTCTGCTCTGCTCAAGCTCTCAGCTTTCATCGCCCAGCTGACCAATGCCCTGCCAGACTCTCAGAAAACATGTTCATCTCTTCACCACATCTTTCTCACAGCTGACTTTCTTGACTTGTTGATTCTCTGATTAATTTCTATCTCCCTCCCTGAATCCCGAACTCTGTGAGGGTAGAAACTACGAGTGTCTTCTTTTGTTAAACATTCTAAGCGCCTTGTTGGGTACACCTTTTTTTCGTTAGCTCCCCAGCAGCCCTGCACAAATACGGCCCTCGATATGTATTGAATGAATGAAGCAAAGCTTACTACCCATATTTTTAAACTGAAGAAGCTCAGACAGGTTAAGTAACTTGCCCAGATCACACAGCTGATAAGTGGCAAAGCCAGGATTTGGTCTCAGACAGTGTAAAGGATTAAGATCTTCAGGCAACCCTTAAAAAAGCATTGCGTGCCTCAGGCCTAAACTGTTCTGTTTTCTTGATAAACCTGAGAGTACAGAAAGTACTTTTCCCGAACTTGTCTTAAACACCTGTTTCTTATATAGCCCCAAACCACAGAACGTAGGAATGTATTTGCCCTGGGCTTACTTACCTTGGGTCATCTTTTCCGTGAACTAAGCTCTGGAATGAACTTCTCTAGACTTTAGAGTCTCTTTTCTGGAAACTGAAAACAATGACCTAATCTTCATAGAACTGCATTCCCTGTTTCTCAAGCCCCCTCCTGGAGAACACATCACATCTCTGATAACTGACAGGATTCTAGCAGTGTGAATTTCAGACTTTCTCCCCTACTGTAGTGGAAATGAAGGTTCTTCTTTCCTCAGCTGTTTTTCTGTGATTACTCTAGGACAGTGATTCTCAACACATGATACCAGACTAGAAGCATGTGTGTTCCCTAGAAACTTGTTAGAAATGTGAATTCTTGGGCTCCATTCTACCTACCACATCAGGGACTCTGCAGGAAGGTCCAGCAATCTGTGTCTTCACGAGCCCTCCAGGTGATTCTGGTGCAGGCTGAAGTGTGAGAATCATGGACTGACAGACTGATTAACATCCCCCCCCAACTTATCTCCCCAAGAAAAGCTTTTCAGCAGAGAACGAGTCAAGTTAGAGCATCAAGAAAGAGGTGAGGGCTCACACTGGCCAGAATGGCCATGATCAAAAAGTCTACAAATAATAAATGCTGAGAGGGTGTGGAGAAAAGGGAACCCTCCCGCACTGCTGGTGGGACTATAAATTGATCCAGCCACTATGGAGAACAGTATGGAGGTTCCTTAAAAAACTAAAAATAAAACTACCATAGGACCCAGCAATCCCACTACTGGGCATATACCCTGAGAAAACCAGAATTCAAAGAGTCATGTACCACAATGTTTACTGCAGCTCTATTTACAATAACCAGGACATGGAAGCAACCTAAGTGTCCATCGACAGATGAATGGATAAAGAAGATGTGGCACATATATACAATGGAATATTACTCAGCCATAAATAAGAATGAAATAATGCCATTTGCAGCTACATGGATGGACCTGGAGATGATCATACTAAGTGAAGTAAGTCAGACAGAGAAAGATAAGTATCATATGATATTCCTTATACGTGGAATCTAAAAAACAGTACAAATGAACTTATTTACAAAACAGAAACAGACTCACACACTTAGCAAACAAAATTATGGTTACCAAAGGGGAAAGGGAGTGGGGGAAGGATAGATTAGGAGTTTGGGATTACAAATACACACCACTATATATAAAATAGACAAACAACAAGAATGTACTGTATAGCACAGGGAACTATGTTCAATATCTTGTGACAAACTATAAAGGAAAATAGTCTTGGTACATTTCCCATTCTCCTGCAATTCTCTATCTTCCGAAACTGTGGACCACCCCCTAGCTTCTTTGATACTCATCTTGTCTCAATTCACCTACTGCGAGCAATTCCTAAATGCCAGGCACTTAAGTAGGTATTTTCACACATCTCCTGTAGTTCCTGCAGCAACCCTGCCATGGAAGCATGAGAGACTCATTTTATAAACAAGGAAACTGACGAAGAAGACATTCCAGTAACCTGCCCAAGGTTACAGGACTAGTCACTGGTGGCTTGGGAATGTAAACCCAACAGCCTCATTTCCGAGCTAACACTCTTAACCCCATATTCCACCTCCACAGTATGATGCCTTCCCAGCCCCAAGACCCTCAGTCCCTCTCAAAGGACCGGACTGGAAGTTAGGTGGGCAGAATTCCCCTGGTACAGTCGTCCCTTGGCATCCACAGGGGATTGGTTCCAGGACCCCCGGGAATACCAAAATCCATGGATGCCCAAGTCCATTACGTAAGACACTGTAAACAGTCAGCACTTCATATCCGCTGGTTCTGCATCCGTGGACTCAACCAACGCAGACCTCTCGGGTAGGTTGAATCCGCCGGTGCAGAACGCCGGCTACGGAGGGCAGACTGTACACCTTGCCATCCTGGAATGAAGCTGAACTGCTGCTCCAGTTCTCTAGGAAACATGCTGTGTGTCCCACTGGGATCCCGAGTCACTGTAGGACTGAAGACAAAAGAAGCCACGGAGCTCCCACAGCCCACTGATGAGCCTCCTTTATCCTTTAATGAACCTCCATTCCTGAAAGCTCCACCTGTGTGGGTCCACCCCTCCGGATTTTCAGGAACCTGACTCTGGTGAACGGTGCGTGCATGTGACACAGTATGCACTTCACCCTTTCATTCATTCTTTGCTGGAGCCCTGACTAGTGGGGACCAGATTGCTAGGAGCTGGGGAATCCGAGCTGAATAAGACAAGAGTCTGCTCTCCAGGGATGCCGGCCTCCACCACCAATTCCAACACAGGGGTTCTGTGGCCAGGAAAACAGTTCAAAGATGTTCAGAGAGCTGATCGGAAGAAATGACCACCCGAAGGCGCTGAGGGAAGCCACTGAAGGAGGCAGAGAAGGAGAGAAGAGGATTCCAAGCACAGGCGGTGCCTTGTGAGAACACGTAATACTGAGTGCAGACCTTCCCCTGAGAGTCTTACGTGCTCCATCCCGTTTGTCCTGCACCAGATCCTGGGATGTAAGTATTGGTATTATCTTCACTTTTCAGCTGAGGTTGAGCCTATGGTCACACAAAGCAGGGAGAGCAGTTCTTCCTCACTCTGAAACCTGGGGATGCTTTACCCTGGGGAGGGTGAAGATGTTGGTAAGGATGAAGCGTAAGTGGACCAGGGTGGATGGGGTTCAAAGTGAGCTGAAGAAGGAAGCTGGATTTCGATAGTGGAGGGACCTGAATAGCGTCCTCGTTCCCTATCCTATATCCCCCTTCCTTCCTTCTACCCATGTTTCTTCTCGCACTTACTGTCACGCAACACACTGTATATTTACTTATTTCCGTGTTATTATTTACCTCCCTCCACTGGATGTAAGGGTTTTTACCTGTTTTCTTCAATCTTGTCTCCACACTGTCTAGAACAGTGCCACTCAGCTGGGGTTCGATAAATAATTGTGGAATAAATAAGAGATCGTTGCAGACTAAGGACTAGGACTTCCAGCTGTAGACACAGGTTTTGAAACAGGGAAGTGCTGTGGTCAGTTTTATTTTAATAAGAGAGCTGTGGCTTGGGAGGCGTTTGGCCCCAGGAAGTAAAGCCGGGCACTTGGTTATGACAAGGGAGCAGAGGTTGAGGCAACAGAGAGTTGGGATGACCCTACACAGGTGACCAGATGTTGCTCCAACTCGAGGCCTCTTAGCAAACATGGCCTGACTTCCTGCCTGGGGCTTTTGGAAGGCACAGGGAGGGCTATTTGTCAAAGCACATCCAGAAATTCAGAACCCAGCTGGGTGAGTGGCGAGCAGAGAACTCGGTGAAGATGGAACCACCCGTTCATCTCCCCCTAACATCCTTCCGCAGCTGCAGCTGTGTCCTGGGCCAAGTGGGATGCTCTTTACTTTCCTGGGGAAGCTTTCCGGAAGGTGGAGTGTGTAGGCGCAAACAAGGGCCATCAGGCACGTGGACGGAAATCCCGTCCTGTGTGTGCATGTGTCTGTGTGAAAATATACACATGTGCTGGTGTGCACTCGTAGACAATCTCCTACATTCCCCGTGGAACATGACTGTGGCTGCTGGTAGGAGTTCAAGGCACCAGAGGCCATTTTTTGAGCACTAACTACAGGCCACAGCCGTGCTGAGCGCGTTTCATTTATTACCTATGTGATAGGTATCGCTGCCATTATCCCCATTTTGTCCGTAAGGGATTGAGGCTCCAGGATCGGGTAGTCAAGATTGGAAGTAGAGCTGCAGAGCCCACAACCTTGGAAACCACACTTACAGCCTCCCCATAGAGGCTTGGTCCCTCCATTTCAGCCTTTCTGTGGCCTGTGAATGACAGGCCACAGCCATCTACAGGTCACCTACAGGATGAGGTGGCAGAGGAAGCCTGTGGACCCTGGACAGACCACAGGTGAAAGCCCTCTGCTTCCTGGGCACCTGCTCTGGCATTTACGGACTTCCTGAGTGGGCCGAGGGCCTTGTGACAGAACCCAGCTTCTCTGTCCTGTAATCTCTGAATCATCACCACCAGAGTGCCACCCACCCTGAACTCTGCACTGTAGGGGCTGGCAAACGACAGCTCCTAAGCTAAATCCAGCCACTTCCTGTTTTTGTGAATAAAGTTTTATTGGAACACACCCACACCCATTCACTGATGGGTGCTCTATAGCTGCCTGCAGCTTACAACCGCAGAGGTGAGTAATTGCTATGGAGACCGTTCAGCCAGCAAAATCTAAAATATTTACTATTTGCCTCTTTAGGAATAGTTTGCCAACCCCTGCTCTACTGGGTAGTTCCCAAGGCTGGTTAAAGAGAGGAATGAACCAATATTTTTTAGCACCTACTATTTACTTGGTTTTTTAAAACTCCTAAGAGTTTTTATTTCTTTTACTCAAAGTAAAAGTAACATTTCTATTCTGATAAAGTTCAATGCTGAAAATTCAAATTAAAAAAACTTGAGGGCTTCCCTGGTGGCACAGTGGTTGGGGGTCTGCCTGCCGATGCAGGGGGCACGGGTTTGTGCCCCGGTCCGGGAGGATCCCACATGCCACGGGCTGGGCCCGTGAGCCGTGGCCGCTGGGCCTGCGCGTCCAGAGCCTGTGCTCCGCAACGGGAGAGGCCACAGCGGTGAGAGGCCCGTGTACCGCAAAAAAAAAAAAAGAAAAACAAACTTGAGATTATATATATAGGTGTGTGTGTGTTTATATAAAATTACTATCATCTGAATTTTCACCATCCAGAATTAAATATTGTTAACATTTTGTTGAATACCATTTCAGGCACATGTAGAGACACTATACGTGTGTGTGTGTGCGTGTATGTGTAGATTTATATATGTGTGTGTGTGTGTATTTAGACAAATAAGATCATGTTACACGTGACCTTCTGTAACCTGCTTTGTACATTTAATAATACATTACAAAACTCTTTCTATGGGAATGAATATAAATACGACAAATAAAAGATGAATAAAGGAATTATTAAAGCTAAAAGCAAAATTTAACAAACCAGAAAACAGAAGAATGATAGTGCTGGTAATCTCATATGTTCATTTAACAAGTATTTATTGAGTGCCTAGCATGTGCCAGGCTGGGAATATGATGGAGAGAAATACACCCACACCTCTGCCCACTTGTCTTATAGTCCAATGTGGTATACACACGTTTATTCTAATAACCTCATATTAAATCAGCTGTATGATGAAAAGGTATCATGTGCTACGTGTGATTAACAATCTAGCTGGAGAAGAGATTTAGAGCTCAGGGGTGAATATGGGTAGGTGTATTAAGCATGCTTTTTGGTGTTTTTTTGTTTTTTGTCTTTTTTTAAATTTCAATGCTCTGACAACTTGGGGCCTTGCTGATACTGGAAAGGACTGCCCCTCCCAGGATAACCTAATTCCTAGAAGTAGCAAAGAATTCGGCCTAAAGCATGCCTTTCATGTGCAAACCACCCACTCTGAAGCTCATACCCCCCAGCTACCCGCTTCCTGGGGCTCTCACCTGCCAGGCCACTGTCCCTCTGCTCTAATCACTCTAAGGCCAGGTACCAGAGGACTAGGGACAACCCCTAGCCTCAGAGGATGTGGAAGCTGTTCAAACCAGCCAATCCTAACTCTCCTTAGCCTGCTTACCCTAGCTGGCTCTTTCCTTCCCAGGGAAACCACAATAAAGGCTCTTGTCTACCTTTTCCCCTTGTTCCCTCTGCCTCCTGCTGACACTGGTGCTCCCCATGTAGCCCTGTGTGGTGTGCCCCCATGTAGCCCTGTGTGGTGCCCCCCATGTAGCCCTGTGTGGTGTGCCCTCCATGTAGCCCTGTGTGGTGCCCCCCATGTAGCCCTGTGTCATGTGGCCCCCATGTAGCCCTGTGTCGTGTGCCCCCCATGTAGCCCTGTGTGGTGTGCCATGCCTCTTGTTTCTAGGTATCTGTGAGGATAAAAACTTCTTCCTTCAGGACAGTCATGTCTCTGTCTGTCTGTCTTGCCAAAGCTGAATAAAACAAATCCCCCAGTACACTTTAAAGCAGGAGTCTGTCAGGTGGGCATGTGCAAAGTAGGGAGATATTGTAGGATGGAAGAGGGCTAGAAGCCTTTGACTGAACGTTGGTGGATGGCTCCGCCCATTCTACCGAACTTCTATCCCCAGCAACCACAGGAGATGCTCACCTGGCTGGGACTATGGAGAGTACAGCAGTGGCTGGCCTCCTGGAACTCACTGTGTAACCCTCTGTGATAAATGATGTGGTCAGGAAGTACCAGGGGTTAACGTAACAAGAAGAGCGGAACTTGATCCAGACTTAGAAGAAGAAACAGGATCAAAGAACGCCTCCCAGGCAAAATGACATTCGAGTTGAGTTCCAAAGTTATCCAGGAGAAGCAGGAAAAGGTAAGGATGGGTGTGTACCAGGATGAGGGCTGAAAGCGTGACAGGTTTAGGGAACCGCTGGGCAAAGTGCACAAAAGGAATGATGTGGATGAAGCTGGAGAGGACACAGTGCCTGGAAGGTCACACCTGTGAGTTTAGAACTCATCCTGGGGAAAACCTGGAGCCACTGCAGTCTTAAGCAAGGAGCAACCGGTCAGATTTTTGTTTTACAGACACTCGCTGTGTGAAGAGCAGACTGGGGGAGGACACGACCAGAGGCAAGAAGACCAGGAAAGAAGCAGGTGGGATGACTGAGGGAGCTGATGAGGCCTGACATGGTAGCAGTAGGAATGGGATGGAGGAAGCAGATCCAAGAGAGAGGCGTGGAAGGGGGGCTGCGATCGAGGATGACGTCGGGTTATAATCGGCATCACTGGGTAGGTGGTATTACCATTCACGGAGGAGTGATCCACAGAAGAGAGGAAGCCAGCTGCGGGTCCAGGGGAGGGCAAGTACCAAATCCAGTTTCAGAGCCTCTAAGGACATCCAAGAAGAGATACCAGTGGAATGCTAGAGGCAGAGTCCAGGGCTTATGAGAGATAGCAAGTGAGCAACCCCCTTTGGGCAGAGTTGTAAACTCTCTCCAGAGCCTTGCTGTGCTTTTTACTGCCTTTTCTCTATAATTTCTGCTCCTAATCCTGAAGAAGTCAGTCATGAGGAGGAAAAGGAGAGGGGGAAGAGGAAGGAAGGGGAAGAGGAAGGAAGGGGAAGGGGAAGAGGAAGGAAGGGGAAGGGGAGGGGGAGAGGAAGGAGGCTGAGACTTGTCTGTGTTCATCTGAATTTTGGCAAAACACTCGTAAAGGAAGCAATGACTTTTACGCTTATTTTCAGATGAGGAAACTGAGGTCTGACTTAGGATCACCTGTGAGATCATCTCTATATCTCTACCTCCATATCTCTATCTCTATCTCTACCTATATCTAGTTTGAAGGAGGAGAGCCAGTTGGTGAAAGTTCTAGTCCAAGTCCCAAAGCAGGAGAAGACCAATGTCCCAGCTCCTTAGACTGTCAGGCAGAAAGCAGATTCTCTGTTGCTCAGTCTTCTGTTCTATTCCCACCTTCAACGGGTTGGATGAGGCTCACCCAGCTTGGGGAAGGCGATCTTCCTTCCTTCCTGAGTCTACCAATTCAAAGGTTAACCTCAGCCAGACACACCCTCACAGACACACCCAGAATAATGTTTAATTAAATATCTGGGCACCCCAGCACCTGGTCAAGTTGACACATAAAATGAACCCTTCCAGAGGTGAACTATGGCCCCAGGCCAAATCCAGTGCCCATCTGTTTTTGTAATAAAGTTTTACTGTAACACCATGCATGCACATTGAGTATTTTCTACGGCTGTTTTTTGCACTACAATGGCAGAGTTGATTAGAGACTATATGGCCTGAAGAGCCTAAAATATTTACCATTGGGCCCTTTAGCAGGAAAACGGTTGCTGACTCTTGCCTAGAAAGTTGCCTCTGTTCTCTCTTCTAATGATTGGAATTTCTGAAACCGGGAAAACCAACTGTCATTGTCCCAGGTTATTGTATAACACATGGCAGCCCCCTTTCCCCATCCTTAATTCAAAGCCAACGTTGGCTGGAACAGTACTAGTGACACCCTCCAGGCTGGAGTACCTACTGTGTGTCAGACATTTTAAGGGCAGCCTCACTCTCCTCCCCCACACTCTTACATAGTAGATATTTTCCTCATCATTTTGCAGATGAAGAAATAGAAGCTTGAAAATGTGAAGGTACTCGCTCTAGGTGAAACAGCTAGTAAGTGGTGGCCAATTCCACACTTCTCTCTAAAAGCCCTGCTCTTTCCACTACCACCTGGGAACCTCCAAGAAAGATGCCTGGTGGAGGGTTCCAGGCTGGGGGCAGCAATCTGTGTTGGACATCGCAGGGCACCCACCCTGGTGCCTGGAGTGCTTGGAGTTCCACTTCCTCTCCACAGAGGAGTTTAAATCAGACTGTCATCAGCTTAACAACTACTGCTTTAATTAAAAAAATAAACAATACCCTTCCTCTTCAGGCCAAGTATCATAGGACTGAAGATTTGAATTCCAAAGAAGCCAGCAACTTGCTATGCTGTTAACAGGGTAATATTTGGGAACGGGATTCTCAAACACATTCAAGGGCAGGTTCAGACAACTTGAATGTGATTCTATGGGGGAAACTATTGACATGTACGCACTGCTATATTTAAAATACTTAACCAACAAGGGCCTACTGTATACCACAGGGAATGCTGCTCAATATTCTGTAATAACCTAAGTGGGAAAAGAATTTGAAAAAGAATAGATACATGTATATGTATAACTGAATCACTCTGCTGTACACCTGAAACTAAAACACATTGTTAATCAGCTATGCTCCAATATAAAATAAAAATTTAAAAAAACCCAATAAAGCAAAGTACAACTAAACAGGTAAAAAATAAATAAATAAAAACAAAGAGACTTTGGGTTGGAGAATATAATGATGGATGTGTAAAGACCTTTTAGGTCCTAGGGCTCTGTTAGTATTATTTATTATCTCAGTATTGAGAGGAAACCAGTTGGGCTATGTTTAAAGGATTAAGATATGGGGCTTCCCTGGTGGCACAGTGGTTGAGAGTCTGCCTGTTGATGCAGGGGACACGGGTTCGTGCCCCGGTCCGGGAAGATCCCACATGCCGCAGAGCGGCTGCGCCCGTGAGCCATGGCCACTGAGCCTGCGCGTCCGGAGCCTGTGCTCCGCAACAGGAGAGGCCACAACAGTGAGAGGCCCGCGTACAGCAAAAAAAAAAAAAAGGATTAAGATATACAATGTGATGAGAATTGAAAGGTGAAAGAGGGCATGGTGCGTTCAGAGAACTAAAAGGATTTCAGTCCCTTGGAGCACAGCATGCAGGTGAGAAGCAGTGACAAGTGATTTGCATATACACAGGGCAAGAGAAACAAAGGCATTAAATGTCTGTGATGTACCGGGGATGTCCAGGCAAATTAGATCATCTTAGTCATGGTCCAGCAAGTATGTAAGGAGAGAATTAGCCCTTATTTTAAAAATGACAATTCTGATAATATATTACAAAATTGTATTAGTGAAAGAAGAATAGTAAGGATATATGCTAAGGTCTGTGCCAAACAACAGGTCAAATTATTTACAAATATCTTCTCATTTAGTTGTCCCAAGGCACTAGGACGGGAGTCAGCAAACTGTAGCCCATGGGACAAATCCTACCTGTGAGCTAAGGATGGTTTTTACATTATTAAGTAGTTTTAAAAAAAAAGGAGATTTTGTGACACTATATGAAATTCAAATTTCAGTGTTAATAAATAAAACTTATTGGAACACAGCCATGTTCATTCATTTCCACGCTGTCTACAACTGCTTCAGCACCACAGTGGCAGAGCTGAACTGTTGCAACAGAGACAGTGTGGCCCACAAAAGCCAAAGATGTTTACTATCTCTGGTCCTTTAGAGAAAGAGTTTGCTGACTCTGGCTCTAGCAGATGGGCAGGCATTCTTCCTAGACCCGTTTTCCTGGTAGTACAGAGCTTTGGAGAATCTCCTCTCTGGCCAGCTTTGCACAGCCAGGACACAGTAGAGCCGTGGCTGAAAACCAGTCCTCTGATCCAGACGCTGCATGTCTAAATAAGACCCCACACTGCCACCCGCCAACCTCTCCTTCCCAAATATGGGTTTACAGGAAGCCCCAAAACTCTACCGGAGATTCAGAGACCAGTCAAGAGAGAAACTGACACTCCTGGAGAAACAAAGGCAGAATACACAAATAGACAACTCACAAATGATAATAATGGTTTGAAGGAAAAGGTACGTGAGCCGCTTGTAATAACCTAAGTGCCATTAAAAACAGATATCATATTTAAAATTATAAAGCTGGGAGACAGGAAAAATTTGTAAACTTCACTGCTGTTGAGGGTATAGTTTTCCAGATACTCGCAGACACATTTGATGGAAATATAAACTGGGACAAAGTTTCTAGAAATTAAACTGGCAGCATTATTCAACTTCTCTCCTTCCCTGATACAACTGGAGGAGTTTCCTTTATTTAGTTCCTTTTATTTAGTAATTCCACCTCTAAAAATCCATCTTAGATAAATCATATGAGATCACTGCTTACACGCATCATGGTACACTGTTCATAAAACTGGTGGGGGGGGGGTAGGAGTCCACCAGTAGGTAAAGAATTTACTGGCATATCATACTATTTAGCCTACTAGCCATTTTTTTTAAATCATGTTTTTGAAGACTATTTTATGTATGAATTTTCTTCTGAGTGAGAACAGAAGCCACAGAGAGATTTGACAGAGAAAGGACCTGCTTGGACTTAACATTTAATGATCTCCCTGCCACATAAGGAATAAATCAGAGGAGGGGTGAGATGACTGATTAGAAGGCTACTGCAATACTCTAGGTGAGAAATGATGCTGGCTTAGGCCCGTGTGGTTATGGCAGAAAGAAGAAGTCGTCAGGATAGTTTTCAAAACTAGACAGGACAGGATTTGCTGACATATTACTTCATGTAACTGGTGAGAGCAGAAGTCAAGGATGATTCCAGGGCTTTTGACCTGAGCAACAGGATGCATGGAGTAGCTATTTATTGAGATGGAAAGGCCAGCATTGGAGGAGGTTTGGGAAGAGACAAATAAATAAATAAGAGTTTGGTTTGGATACACTAAGTCCAAAATAATTATTATAGCAATTTCATGTGATCCTGTAATTTTGAATGTCTCAAGTTATTGAAGGTCCACAAGCATACCATTTTTAAATGACATTTGTCTAACTGTAATTATTTTGTAAAAATTATAAAATAACACATTCATTAGAGAAAATGTGGAAAATAATATATATATATATATATATATATAAAGAAAATTAAAATCGCTTATAATGCCCCCCTCACAGATAACCACTGTCTTCTCTTGTCTCTAGACCACAGATTTCATGCTATGTTCTTGAAGCATGGTCCTCGGTCACTCAAAGACCCCAAAGGGGAGTTTCTTTGCTACTCTGAGCTCTAAGGATCTAGCAACTTCCTTTGCTGCCTTCTCAATCAGGACACATTTTCTATTCCCCAAACCAGATGAAAGGACCTCTCTGGAAGAACTTGCATCATTCAGTTTCTGAGCTTCAATTGCAACATAATGTTCATGCTATAACAGTGGCTTTCCCAGAATGCAGTGTTACCAAGTGGCTAAGTAGCTTAGTGCATCCATGTCCCATAATGCTATCTGAGACGTCACAAGAGGGTGTTAAAAGTAGCTCCAGCGGCAAGTAGCCCTGGAGACCACGCAGGGCCCTCTGATGTCTCACAAAATCTAGTGTCAGATAAAATAGTAACAACTCGTGGCTTGATGACTGCCAGAAAGGTATGTAGGCAAATATAGCTCAGCGAGATTTAAAGGTGAGTTCTCGAAAAGAGAGGTTGACAGATTATGGAGAAATACAGAGAATATATAAAATTTAACCTCCCTCGGTCATGTAACAAGTATATATAAGAGCTTTGTCTCTGATCAGAAATGAGCAAGAAGCTGAGGTAAGTCTGACCTGGTCCCGGTCCTTATGAGCAAGCTGCCTTGTACGTCTAATCCTCAGGCAGATGGAAAGTCTCTTCCTTTTCTCTGATAGTTTGTTTGCAGAGCAGGAAGGGCCATTTCTTAAGCTCTCAGACATTGGCACTACAGCAGAGGCACTTAAGCTACAAAGTCAAATAGCCTGAGGGTGTGCTCTGCCAATTACTGGCAAGTCATTAACCTTTCAAGTCTCAGTTTTCTTACCTGTAAAATGGGCATAATAAAAACCTACCACACTGTTAAGTTTTTTAAAAGTATCCGTAAATGGTAGCAATTTGTGTGTGTGTGTGTGTGTGTGTGTGTGTGTGTGTGTGTGTGTGTGTGTGTGTGTGTGTGTGTGTGTGTGTGTGTGTGTGTGTGTGTGTGTGTCTGGTTGTCAAAGTATTCAAGGTCAGCAAAATCATCCTAATTTCAGATGAGGAAATAAAAATGCAAAAAGTTCAATGACAAGCCCAAGGTCACAGAACTAGGCACTAGGTTCAGACTCAGCATCAGCCCCGAGTTCTTGGGATTATTTTCCATAAACCAAGCAGAACTCAAGACTGGGAGGAAGAAAATGGTACTCTCCTTTTGGGCACTTTTGGAGAAGGGTCTTGCAGAAGAAACAGTTGGTTTTCTTGCACTGGATTTTCTTCTGTTGGACTCTCATGGCCAAGAAAGATAATCTCTTTTCTTAACTTTAATAGGTGGCTTCAGAGCCTCCAGTCTTGTCCCCTCCTTTCTAGGGCAGCCATCTATGCCTATGACATTCCTCGGCTTAAAAATCCTTCCTGGTTTCCCACTTCATAGGAGATGGACTCCAAACTCCTGTCACAATCTGGCACTAACCTGACTTTTTTTTTTGTGGTACGCGGGCCTCACTGTTGCGACCTCTCCCGTTGCAGAGCACAGGCTCCGGACACGCAGGCTCAGCGGCCATGGCTCATGGGTCCAGCCGCTCCGCGGCATGTGGGATCTTCCCGGACCAGGGCACGCACCCGTGTCCCCTGCATCGGCAGGCGGACTCTCAACCACTGCGCCACCAGGGAAGCCCTAACCTGACTTTTTTAACTTTAAAGTGTCCTGCTTTCCAGCCAAACTGAACAACTGCTAATCCCCATGCACAGCCAGGGCCTTCCAGCACTGCATCTCTGCCCTCCCCTGACAATACAACAGTCATTTTCTACTCTGTGGTCTTTACTTTTTAAATGAACATCCATCCCACAGGAGACCAGGAGCTCTTTGAGGAAAGACTCCCTAATAATTCATCTTCTCCCAGCAATCCCTCTAATAATTCCCAATAGTACTGACGATGATGATGTTGATATAGTTGAAAGCTTAATAAATATTTGCTGAAGACATACATAATAATATTAGTAATAATAATAGCTAAGAGTTTTTAAGTGTGAACTATGTCCCTGACACGCCTCTCAAGGCTTTACATGCACGGCTCATCTAATCCTCACAACCACTGTGATGGGAGCTTCACACATGACTCCCTCGGATCCCCCAATCCTGGCGTTCATGCCTTGTATAATCCCCTCCCCTGAGTGTGAGCTGGACCAGAAGACTTAACTTCTATTGCAGAGAATACACAAAAGTGATGGGGTGTTACTTCTGAGATGAGGTTACAAACAACTAGGACATCTGTCTTCCTGGCACTCTTTTTATCTCTCGTCCTCTCACTTGATCTCTTTCACGAACCAAGCAGACACGCTGTGAGCTGCCTTACGCAGAGGTGCGTGTGGCAAGGGGCCAAGGCAAGTCCCCGGCCAACAGTTTGGGAGTAACTGGGACCTGTAACTCAGATCCAACAACCCTCAGGAACTGAATCCTGATGACACCCTCTTGAGTGAGCTTGGAAGCTTCAGCCTTAAAATAACTGCAGCCCCAGCTCACACCTTGATTGTAGCCTTGAAAGAGGCCCAGAATGAGAGACCAAGGTACGACACGCCTAGATTCTTGACCTACAGAAACTGTGAGATGATAAATGCTGTCCTTTCAAGCCACTACGTTTTGGGCTAATTTGTTACACAGCAATAGATAGCGAATATAACCACTTAGGTACTCTTACTATCCCATTTTGTAGTTGAGTACACCAAGGCCCAGAACGGCTCAGGAATTTCACATAAACTATGTAGCTAGGAAGCAGCAGAGCCAGGATTTGAACCCACACAGTCTGGCTCCAGAATCTTCACTCTTGACCATGATGTGATGATAACAGGCGGAATGAACAGGTGGATGCTTTTCTCCCTTTCCTTACTGAAGGGGACTGTTGCTCACCCCTGAGCATGATCTCATTATTTACCTCATCAAATGGCACCATCAGCCCCAGACAGAGCACTTTATTAAAAAGTAGTCTCGGGCTTCCCTGGTGGCGCAGTGGTTGAGAGTCCGCCTGCCGATGCAGGGGACACGGGTTCGTGCCCCGGTCCGGGAAGATCCCACATGCCGTGTAGCGGCTGGGCCCGTGAGCCATGACCACTGAGCCTGCGCGTCTGGAGCCTGTGCTCCGCAACGGGAGAGGCCACAGCAGTGAGAGGCCCGCGTACCGCAAAAAAAAAAAAAAAAGTAGTCTCTGCAAGAGTGTCTACGTCTTGGTGAAGGTGATGTTTGGGTGGGGAGGGATGGGAGCAATGCATGGAAACAGACTGCATGAGTTGGGGAATGATGCACTTATGCAACAGCTGTGAGCTTGGAGCAGAAAGACTGTAACATCCTCAAGTGAAGTATTTGGTGTTATTAACTTTTATATCCCCAGTGTTTCTAAAAACCGGTGTCCCTCTTTGAGGAATGAATGAGTGAATAAGTCAAAGGAAAAAATGAATGGATGAATGGATGGATGGATGCATAAAATGCATTTATGATGACTAGCATATGGATGTATTCAACCAGGAGCCTCTTTAGTATCTAATTCATACATAAAATGATTATTCAAAGGCCAAAACCCTCCCTTCACTCTAAAACAACCAGAGGAAGGGGAAAAGGAAACTAACATTTACTGAGCACTTATTATGTTCCAGGCCTCGTCTCGAAATCATACTTAATCCCCCCAACAGTTTGACTGCAGAATTTCCACTCGGCAAAGGGGAAACTGAGACCCAAGCAGGTAACGTGGGCCTCCCCAGAGCTACACACAGTGCCAGACTTGTGAATCCATCGCTTCAGACTCCAGAGGCCATCTCTCTGCCTGTCCACTCATGCCTGCTGAATGAGTGGCTGGGGGAGGGCAGGTGTGTTCTTATTTAGAATGGAGAGTCCCATCCTGGTTTACTGACTGTAAGGGTACCGTCCGTGTATTTGTTCCGTCCACAAGAACTGACGGTGCAGGCACTACTCTAAACACTGGGGGCAGCACGCTGGTTTGGGGGGGGTTGGGGATGGAACTTTGCTCCCAGGGAAACTCAACACGGGTGCCTGATCTCAGAGCATGTGACCAGAATAGCGCTCACACCAAATAATCAGCTCCTCTTCCCAGGCTCCCAGAGGGTCTGAAATGGGTACCGCCTGCTCCTTATGGGTACATGGTGAGCTCAAGTTCAAGTTCATGCTATGGCAACTTTCATTTTCCCTTAGGGAAAAGAAGGAAAAAGGCATGAAATGGCCGAGTCTGCAGTGGGCCAGCCTCACACACGCATACTGTCTTGTTCAACTCGGACACAAGCTGACAAGTTACGACTGCCCTTGTTTTAAGGAGGAGAAAGTTGACACTCAGAGAGGCAAAGGGACTTTGGCCCAGGTCACAGGTAGGAGGAAGAGGGTCTGGAATGAAATGAGGCCATATAGCTCTACAGCCTAGACTTGTAACCACAGTGCTGTGATGTCCACTGACTGCTTTGCAATGTACTTTCACACACACACACACACACACACACACACGACCATGCCGCCACCCCTACCGGTTCTGTACAGGTGAATTGTGGGCCCCCCACCAGCCCAACAAGTTAGCACTATTTCTGAATGAATTCAGCTAGAAGCCTTCATGTGGCCAGGATCCCAGAACACTCCCTGTCTCAAGGAATAAGATATCTATTCAGGGCAGGAAACTACCTCTAAGCTTTGTGTTCCAAAGACTTTGGGGCCCATGGCATGGGAGCATGAGAGAAGCACTAAAAGAACACTAAATCAATAGTTAGTAATTCAAATATTGGGGTGGTAGGTGTATAAGATGACTAGCAGTAGTAACAATGATCACTGGTAGTCATTAGAGCCTTCACTGGATACTAACTACCAGACACGATTCTATGCCCCTCACTTGTATTAACCCATTCATTCTTCATAGCAATCTTGTTTTATGAATTTTAAAGTTGAGGAACTACAGTGCACAGAGGGGTTAAAGAACTAGGCCAAAGTCACACAGCCAGTGAGGGGCAGAGGCAGAATCTGAACCCCAGCAACTGGGATCTAGCATCCACACTCTTTTTTTTTTAACTGAAGCATAGTTAATTTACAATGTCATGTTAGTTTCAAGTGTACAACAAAGTGATTCTGTCATACATACATATATATACATATTCTTTTTTAGATTCTTTTCCACTCTAGGTTATTACAAGATATTGAGTACAGTTCCCTGTGCTATACAGTAAGTCCTTGGAATCCATATTCTTAAATAATACATTATACCACTTATCATTATTATGAATACAGGAAGGAAAGTGTGTGTAGGACAACAGAACACAAATGAAATTAACCAACACCTGCCAATCAACCTCAGTGAATGAGTGGGCGTGATGGGGAAAGGGGCGAACTGGAGCGCTCACGCCTCATCTAAAGGGGCAGCCCCTGTTCATCTCCCACTGCTGGCGGCCTGTAGAGGACATGGCTGCTGTGTTTCCAGATGTCCTGCTTTTCCAGATTTGAGTGGAAATTTCCAGATTGTAGATGCTGGTGCTGTGCTAGCCATGTGGGATACACGCTCAGGCCCCAAGTGCCTGCGCGCTGCCCTTTGCAGCTCATCCTCTGGTCTCAGGCCATGAGCTTCAACTTCGTCAGGCGATCCTTCCAACTCTGATTATGGGAGTTAAAATCTGCCCCATTCAGCCTCCATCCCGCTCCTTCCCTTCCCTGACAGAGCCTCCCACTTCTCCTGTAATCACTGAGATCAATCCCTCTTCCCTCTGACAGCCCTTCACATATTTTGATCATTGGCATGATTTCTGAGCTGACAAAAATCTTATCCCATCTAACAGGGATGGTAAAGCGGGTACCATATTCCCAGGCAGATTAGAGCAGCTGAGGGTCACTGCCTCTAGGGCAACTCTGCCAGCCCCACCTGGCCCCAGCCCTCCCCCAAGGTAGGCACACAGGCTTGTAGCCACAAACTACCCCGAGGGCCCCCAACCCCATCACTGGGTCAGATGTCTCAACGTTACCTTCTTCTTCTTCTCACCTGAGTCCAAGAAGTGATTCTCAGATTAACTCATCGAAATTAGGGCAAACCAGGGATCCCCTTATTATGATTTGCATCAGGAACAGTCTCAAGAGAAATACTAATAATGGTTACCTCCTGCTAAGAGATAAAATTAGTGGGCAACTTTCTTAAATTTTCTTTTTGTAATTCCTAATTTTTCTAAAAGAATATTGTATGTTTTATATTATAAAAGTAAAATATTTCAAATTTTTTATTTTAAAATAAGAACTATAGGGCTTCCCTGGTGGCGCAGTGGTTGAGAGTCCGCCTGCCGATGCAGGGGACACGGGTTTGTGCCCTGGTCCGGGAAGATCCCACATGCCGCGGAGCGGCTGGGCCCGTGAGCCATGGCCGCTGAGCCTGCGCGTCTGGAGCCTGTGCTCCGCAGCGGGAGAGGCCACAACAGTGAGAGGCCCACGTACCGCAAAAAAAAAAAAAAAGAGTGCAGGCTCTGGAATCAGCCCGCCTGCTGTCAAAACCACTTCACCATTTCCTAGCTGTGGGACTTGGAGCAGGTATTTAAATATGCCTCAGTTTCCCCCTCTGCAAAATGGGACATCATAGGGTTGCCATGAGCATTGTTATTAGTTGAAACATGTCAAGCACTTAACACAGCGTCTGTCACATGGTAAGTAGTCAATGCTGTATATACTTTCATGATGAGAGGATTTGTGACGTATTTTTTTCCAAATATTCTCTAATCTTGTTATATTGAATGGTCCATTTTCAAGAGCACCCCTTAAATCCTGCCCACAGAGCACACCAAGTCACCTCGCCAGCTCCTCCCCCGCCACCCGTCAGCAGGTCCCCGACACGGCTGTCCTGACTCAGCCAAAAGACCTCAGGTCTACAAAGGACAAGGACGTAGAGCTAAACCGGAAGGACGTTTGCATCCAGCGTTACGCCACTAAATTCTTTGACGATTCTGAGAACAGAATGCTGATGAAATCCTTATGGCAGTACATGCAGGTACAGGCAGTCTTTCTAGGAATAGGAAATTCTTAGGGCAGACAGAGATAATAAAAGCAGCTCTGGACACGAAATCAGAAGGGCAAGTCTGAGGTCCAGCTGTATCCATAACTGGCTGAGGTTTCTTTTTCTAGAAGATGGTGGGAATAGCCCCAGGATTCCGGGGACGAACATGCTGAGATTGGCCACAGGGAGCAGCACCTGAGATAATCAAAGACACTCAGGAGAGGGGAGACAGACTAGAAGCCGGCAGAGGTGAACTGTTACAGACATGATGTTTAGCAAGCAGAAGAATGAGGAACCTGAGTTGGGCAAGGAAGGGCGAACATGGGCAGCCTCGCCTGGGGAGGGTATTACGGTTCATGAACAAAATCCGGAAACTGAAGATTCAGGCCGTGCTGCATGTCTCTGCTTGCAATTTGGGGTACAGAGGTGACGTCAATGTAACATCAAGAAAGGGATTTTGCAAAAAAAAAAAAAAAGAGAGAGAGAGAGGAATGAAGGAAGGGAGGGAGGGAGGAAGGAAGGGAGGAAGGAAGGAAGGGATTTTGCATTTGTTCAGAAGCCCACCTTTGCTTTCTAGACCACACTTGATTTTTATTCCTGTTGCTACTGCTGCCCCAGAATTTCTCCCTGGCATTCTCTCTGGGTTTTTTGGTTTTTTTGCGGTACGCGGTCTCTCACTGTTGCGGCCTCCCCCGTTGCAGAGCACAGGCTCCGGAGGTGCAGGCCCAGCAGCCATGGCTCACAGGCCCAGCCTTTCCGCGGCATGTGGGATCTTCCCGGACCGGGGCACGAACTCGCATCCCCTGCATTGGCAGGCGGACTCTCAACCACTGCGCCACCAGGGAAGCCCCATTCTCTCTGTTTTGCTAGGACTACACTTCCCTCTGCATCTCAGGTGGAAGAAGGAGTAATAGTAGTTGTAGTCACAGCATCTACTGCGTGCTTACTATGTGCTGGACAGTGTTCTAAGTGATGGTACACATGTTAACTGATTTAGTCACAGCAACCGTATGAGATAGTGTGGGAGAGATTCTTAGTGTTCACCAACGACCCCTCCACATCTCCCAGCCTGCCTGGGTTTGGTCAGCCATGACTCACTCTGAAAGGAGTAGGACAATGTGTCACTCCAGGCTCAGGTACACAGTGCCCATCTTGCCTTCCCCATGTTTTCAAGGCTGGATTTCAGGGCTATGAATTCCACAGTGGTAGAACCAAATGATGGACACAGCTGGATCCCTGAGTCACTGCTTGGAGGAGAGCCATTCTGGAAAGATGTGAGACCCTCATCGGTTTGTATGAGGAAGAAATGTTTAATATGGATGGGCACTGATATTTGGGTTTGTTTTTATGGAAGCTAGCATGAATTGATGACTCTGACAAAAACAGGTAGAGACTGTCTTCATGCCCACTTTACAGATGAGAACACTGAGGCAAAAAAAAGGATAAACAATATGTCCACGGTCAAAAACTATGGAGTGGTAGAGCTGAGATTGAACCCAGATGAACTGAGCTCTAGAATCTATGCTCTTCCTTTTTTTTTCCTCACTTTGTTCATGGTTTTTGTGGCTCTCTTCATATTTTCCAGGATGGGTATCATCTTGTACCAGTTCCAAGAGTTAAAGTGAAACCCAGGGGGGAAATCCATCCTTTTTCCTGGATATTCGGGAATAAAATCTATGAAGTTCTACCTTTTGTCCTCCCTGGGTATACATGAGAGCTAACTACACCAGAAATTTTACTGAAGATGCTATTGAGTGTGTTCAAGAACCATTTGTCTGTAATTCCTTTCTTTTTATAATCATATACTATAGTCACACCTGGCTAAAGAGAGAATTAGTGACGAATAACCTTGCAAATCTCAAAGCCTAATGAGTTTTATTTTCTAAATATCAACACCACCATCATATCTTGCAACTCGTTTCACAGTTAAAAGAGCAAATATCCATATATAATTGGGAGCGAGGAGGTGGTACAGCAAGAAAGTTAATGGCATTAACTTTTTAAGTCAAAGAAAACGATTTCTTTGTCTAACTCTTTCATTTACTCCTGCGTGACCAGACCTAAGTACATAATCCATGCATCCATTTATTCCTTTTTAATAACAGATATTTATCTCACCAGGTTGCTGTGATAATTCAATAAAATAATGCTTTGGACTCCTACATTTGAATGAAGAGTAAGCTGAGGGGAAAAAATGCAGTGTGCAAAGACGTACTGCCCCTTCCTCTAGGTAGGAAACATACCCTGTGTAGGTATTATTAATTCTAATTTTCATTATTCCTTGAGGGCAGGAAATACATCATGTTCATCTCTGTGGGCCCCTTGTCTATCAAAAGTGTAGGACAAAATAAGTGTTCAGGGCTTCCCTGGTGGCGCAGTGGTTGAGAGTCCGCCTGCTGATGCAGGGGACGCGGGTTCGTGCCCCGGTCCGGGAAGATCCCACGTGCCGCGGAGCGGCTGGGCCCGTGAGCCATGGCCGCTGAGCCTGCGCGTCCGGAGCCTGTTGATAAGCGTGTCCACATCATGGCTGGCTTGGGGACCAGGAGCCTCATCCTTCTAATCACTTCTTATCACCATTCAATACATGCCTGGCTCCCAAGGAGACAGAATAAGTATGTGTTTGACAGATTCCAAGACACCTACTGGGGCACATCTGCAGATGGGTGTGGTTACTGTACATCCACTAATAGATTAGCTTAAGAGAAGCCATCTTGTTCTCTTCTCTCTTCCAACCCTGTGGAAGATGGAAGATGCAGTAAACTGTCCCAGGGACTGTTCTGAGGCCAGTCCTCTCATATTTGTCCTTCTATGTGTCAAAATATATACGTGTTGGACTATAGGAAGAGGCAGCATAGGGAGTGAGGAGAAAAGTGCAGGCCAAACGCATCAGTTTAATTCTTCAATGTGAATTCTCAGCAGTGAATTTGAAGATTAAGCCCCGTTAGCAATGGTCACCCAAGTTTCCTCAGACAAAGTTTCATGTTCGCTTCAGGAACTCGTGTAGAGGAGCATTGGGCTGAGCAAGGTAAGTTAACACATGTCACTCTGACTTTTAACATTTATTGTCTCATTTGCAACTTCCCAACAACCCTGCCTTTTGCCAATATTACTGAAGTGGTCCCCTTTATACGACCTGGAGGCTTTGGCTTCGATATATAACATCACTGGGCCAAGATAACAGGGCAAGTGTGTAGCCAAGGTGGGCAGGGACTCAGACCTTCAGAATTCACCCCCAAAGAGTTTGAAGCACAGTTCTCCCAGAGTTTATTCTAACAGTCTCATAGACTATGTGGCTTATTCTACTAGTCTGCTGGACCAGCGAATGAGGGCCCCCCCCCTCATTTATTTTATTTAGAAGAAATGTAGCATCTGAGAAGCACCAATGACCATGAATCCTACAGAGTCATGTCAGGAGTTGGGTTGAGCCCCAGTACTATATATTTTCCACCTTCCATCATGATGTCTATTTTTTTTTTTTTTTTTTTTTTTTGCGATACACGGGCCTCTCACTGTTGTGGCCTCTCCAGTTGCAGAGCACAGGCTTCCGACATGCAGGCTCAGCGGCCATGGCTCACGGGCCCAGCCGCTCCGCGGCATGTGGGATCTTCCCGGACCGGGGCGCGAACCCGCGTCCCTTGCATCGGCAGGCGGACTCTGAACCACTGCGCCACCAGGGAAGCCCATGATGCCTATTTTTTAAGGTCCTGGCTCCCCATCTCCAGACAGGGGCCCTGTCTCTGGGTTCTCTTGGTAGATTCTATTTCCAAAGATGGAAGCAGCCATGGCACCTGTTCCATGGGTTCTTCTGCAATGTGATCTTGTCACTTACCCACCTAAGAGATAGAGTCAATTCATTTGCCCCTTGTCTTGGGGCTGGCCCTCTGACTGCTTTAATCCATAAAATATAGTAGAAGTGACATCAGAGCTCAGATATTAAGAAGGCCTGGCAGCTTCTGCTTTTGTGTAAGAGGTCTGGCTACTCTGAGACCTCAGCATTAGGAGAAGCCCATGCCAGCCAGGAGAGGAAGCCACGTGGAGGGCACTGTCCTGTTTCATCCGAGCTCCAGCCAAGAGCCAGCACTGGTTTGACAGCCTCGCGAGTGAGACCATCTTAGAAGCAGACTCCTAGCCCCACGGAGCCAGCTCAGTTGATGCCACGTAGATCAAAAAAGAGTCTTCCTAGCTGCACTCTGCTTGATTTGAAGACTCATAAACAAAAGTATGATTGTCACTGAAGCCACTAAATTTGGAGGTGGTTTGGCAGCAAAGACAGCCAAGAGTTTCCATGGCATCTCCCCCAACAGAGAGGTTATTATTCTTAACATTGATTACTGTCTCATTAGGTATCTCTCCCTAATCTGACTCTCTAGGGCCTGCTCCCTGTGGAGTACCGAGAGTCCAGAACAGTGCCTGACACACAGTAGGCATGCAAAGAGTCCTCTCAGAAGGAAGTAGATGGTGGCTTTGAACCAGGCTGTGCTCTGTCTAGCCTGCAGCCGACACACCTGCAGTGATGCTGCCCGGCTGCACCGTGGAAGGAGACCCCAATAAAGAGTCTACCCATCTGTCTCCACATCTACCTGCATCTCAGAATTCACAGCAGCTCCCAGAAAACACTAAACTGAACCAAACGACGCGCTTCCTTCCTTCACGTGGTTGTTTTATGACAAAAGTGCTTGTGTTAAGAGGGTTGTGGAAGGTTTGCTGATTTTTCATCGGCTACATAACTTCAGATAAAATTTAATTAAACAGATCCCTGCAGTCCTATGCCCGCTGTCCCAGATCGAGTCAACTATTTTCCTTTTCTGGCCTTTACGAGAGAAGATGCAGGGGAAGGGGTTGAAGCTTGGGACGTGCGGTGTGACAGACACAGGAGGGCTTCTCTCCAAAGGAGGAGTTAGAGGGGTCTGTGGGAGGGCCAGTAGTGGGAACCCTGGCTATCTCTGGCCACAGGATTCTCCAGACCCCTCATTCTCTGAGCTCCTCTCATCCTCACCAATACCAGCCAAATCTGGGCTCTGATGGTCTCTCTACGGAAATATGGCCACAGCCTCCCTGTTTCCAGTTTCACCCAGATCCAACATCAAACCCACACTTAAATCAGTTCCCCTCCCCTCCTTTTTTTTTTTTTTTAAGACACAAACCTAATCACACCAACTCTTGCTCCTGGAAGGCATCCACAGGAAATTAAAGGCTTTCATATTTTGACCTTGCCATTTCCTCTTCAGGCTTCCTATAGCTAAGGTGGGTGGGGATGGGAGCGAGTGACCTAGCTTTGGCCAGTGAGACTTCATTGTTGGGTTCTAGGAAGGGTTTTACTCCATGAAAAATGAAACAGGGAGGGGACCTGTCTCTTCTTCATGCCATGAGCATGGTGGTGTGAGATCACGATGCTCAGACTTGGGACGGGCATCAAAAGGCTGTAAGGCAACAAGCCAACATCTCAGGGGAAGGCAGAGTGGAAACCCAGGCAGAACCCTCACACGTGATGACATTTCTCAGCCACTGGACCAACTTCGGGTAAGGCAATTAAATATTTTTAGTGTCCATGCCTCCAAACATGTTGTTGCACTGAAACCTTTACTGCTACTACCAATAATAATAACACACATATAATGAATTGTGGGATGAATTGCTTTGCCAAAGGAAATTGGCTACCATGTTGGCTTAGATCAACCAAGCTTTATCACCATGGCTTGACCTCCCAGAAATGTTGCCATTTCTCCCCAAACAAGATTCTATAAACCTGGAGAAAAGGAGAGCAACTTTTGGGTAGGCTACCAACACAGTCTGCCATAGCCTTAAAATATGAATAAGATTTTGACAAGGACGGTAGAAAAGATAAGGTGTCCGGACAGAGGCCTCAACGTGCACAAAAGCATGGGGCTGTGTGAAGAATGGAGAAAAGTCTAGGGTTGTGGCTTCTCTAACTCCTTCAGGTGAATTTAGTAACCCTTTCCTCTATACGACACCTTAAAGTACGCATGTCATTACAATATAATTGAGTCCATTTTCCCCAAGACACTGCAAAGTACAGCACCACATCCTATTCGTCTTATTCCTGTTCGTATCATCTTCCACTATTCAGTGCCTAAAACATACTAATCACTCCAATAAATGCTTGTTGAACAAACACACAAATGACATTATCTCATTAGAAGTGCCCTGGGAGTAAAATAAATCAGACAGAGAAAGACAAATACTGTATGTTCTTCACTTATATGTGGAATCTAAGAACAAAATAAAACAAAACCACCACCAAACTCATAGAAAAAGAGATCAGACTTGTGGTTACCCACGGCAGGGGGTGGGAAAAGGGGAAATTGGAGGAAGGTGGTCAAAAGATACAAGCTTCTAGGTATAAGGTAAATAAGTACTAGGGATGTAAAGTACCAATGATGGCTATAGTTAACATGCTGTATGTTATATATGAAAGTTGTTAGCAGACTATATACAAGAGTTCTCACCAGAAGGAGATTTTATTCTTTTCTTTCTATTGTATTTATATGAGATGATGGATGTTAACTAAACCTACTGTGGTAATCATTTCACAATATATGTAAATCAAACCATCATCATGCTTATATCTGAAACTTATACAGTGACACATGTCAATTACTTCTCAAGACTGGAAAAGAAAAGAAGTTCCCTGGGAGTATATCTGCCACTAGACAGCCTGTGGCCAAACTCTTAGAGCCCAGGGACTGGAGGGATGCCCACACCAGAGACAAATACACTTTGCATGTTCATCTATTTACAGAGCCATTGTAAATATTCCCAGTGGGAAATGCACTGTAAATGCTCACAGAAAAGGCAACTGCTTACAGTTCTGGACTTGTATGGGCTTCCTAGGTACAAACTATCAGTGAATGAACACTTGCACTAAGAAAGAAGGGAAGCTTGACCACGGTGGATTGGAAATGCATTCTGAAGGCTATAGAGTTACAAACGAAGCTCATTACATCTTTAGGACAGTTTGCAGAGCCTGTCTTGTCTAGTCTCACAGCCCAGTGCCATAACCCTCTACAGCATCCCTGACCATTTGCCAACCAGCCTCTGTTCGATCAACTGCAGGGTGGGGCCAAGGCTACCCGGTCACAGGTTTAGCAGGTCAAGAAGAGGAGCTGTGAGTGGCAAGGGAGGGAAGGGGTAAGCTTTTCAGAAATGCCTTGCTCTGAGTCTCTCTCATGGGGACCAACCATTCCCTGGCCTGGCCCTGGCCTTACAGAGTTTCTAGAAGAGCTGATCCTGTCCTTTGCTACAGACCTCTGACTCAGCTCCTCATGTTGCCTTTTTATGAAAATGATCTATTTCACAAGCACATTCACAGCTTCATCCCATCCCAGGTTTCTGTCTTTGCCAAGACTCAGACTCTCGGGCATTATACTTCAATTGCTTATAGGATAAGATTTCTAAACTTTTCACCATGACACAGAGGTTAAGAGCTGGGGAGCTGGAACAGACTGAGAAGGGTTCAAATCTTGGCTCTTCCTTTAATGTTTTCTCACTTATTCATCCATTCGAGACATATTTTCGAAGTGCTTGCCATGTATCAAACACCCTACTAGGTACCAGGCAAGAAACAGGCCAGAAAAGGTCATAAAACTTACCTTTGTGTGTGTGTGTGTGTGTGTGTGTGTGTGGGAGCCGGGAGGGTGGGACTGGGTAGATAATAACAAGTAGACTCAAATATCATATGTTTAATATGTGCTAGTTATCTCTATTACCATTTTAATTATCATCATCGTCATCATTTAATCCATCATTTGGGATTAGGTTTGGCTGTGAGTGATAGAAAACCCAACAATGGCTTAAACAAGATAGATTTTTTTTCTTTGACCTAAACTCTAGAGGTAAGTTGCCCAAGCCTGGTGTGATGGTGCCACAGTCAGCAGGGTCTAAGGCACCTTCTTTCGCTTTGCTCACCATGTTTAAACTCTTGGTCTAGAGCATCCCATAAGTACTCACCATTACAAACATGCTGACAGCTCCTGACTGCAAGCCCCTGAGACTCTCAGAGTGTTTGGTCCACATATGAAAGCCTGGAAGCGCTGGGGAAGTAATGTCTCCAAGAGCAGCCCTCAATGAATGGCAGACAGGTGTTGGTGTATAAATACCCCAGCTCCCCCACCCTTCAAGTAGAATGTCTCTAAAGCATGTGTCACCCAATTTCCTCGAGTTTTCCAGCAGGATGGAGCCACCATAATTCATTCATTAACACACCCTATACTAGCTTCCTTCCCTTCCTATCTCAGGTTCCCATCCCCTATCAGTGCTTCCTGGGATTACTCGGCACATAAATAACTTGCTCGCGAATCTCTGACCGAGAGTCTGCTCTTCAGGGAGAACCTCATCTAAGACATGGCCTAAAATGGCCACTTATGCTCTGCCCATCTCATCCACATCCCAGCCAGCAGGAAGGAGGAAGCAGTGAAAAGGGGTGAGCCTCTCCCTTTAAAGAACATTTCTTGGGAATTCCGCAGGATACCTCTGTTTACACCCCATTCATTGGGTAGCGAAGGAAGCTGGGAGGTTTAGTTCTTATTCTGAGTGACTGCATGCCCTGTGAGATCGGGCATTCTATTACTAAGGAAAGAGGGGTAAGTGGCTCGAATAAGCCAGTTTGTCAGTGTCCAGGGGATAGGAAAGGCAGAGCCTTGTGGTGTAGGCTGAGGACCCACAAGCAGGTGTCTGGGTTCCTGATCAACCATAAATAGCATTTCACAGACACCTTAGTGCCTGCCTCCCCACCTGCTCCCCAGCACAGTCTAAGCAGAACTTAATCTCTCCAATCCTGGGAGAAAAGCCAGGACTTAGCTACATCAAACCATGCCAGGATACAATTTGTATATTAAAATCACTCGAGCTGGCTTTTCCTTCACCTTAATTTTAGATAAATAACAAGCGGCACAAAAGACCCCAGCCCTCCAAGTGCTGAGATGATTCATAAAGAGGTGTGACAGATGCATTAAAGAAGATGTGGGATGACACAGGGCTAATGACAAATGAGTGGTCCAGGGGTGAAAGCCATAGGGGGAAGCTCTACGGACACTGCAAACCCATAAAATACCAGGGGTGCAGGGAGACGGGGAGGTTTAAGAAAACATCCACTGCACACTTACTGCATGCAGCAATGAGCTATCTGAAGACATGTAAACTTCCCAACCAGTCTATGAGGTAGGTTTCATTACTGGCACCATTTTAATATTATTTTTTTTGGCCTCACTGCGTGGCCTACGGGATCTTAGTTCCCCAACCAGGGATGGAACCTGTGCCCCCTGCAGTGGAAGCGTGGAGTCTTAACCACTGGACCGCCAGGGAAGTCCTCTGGTACCATTTTAAAGACGAAGAAGCAGGCTTCCCTGGTGGCGCAGTGGTTGAGAGTCCGCCTGCCGATGCAGGGGACACGGGTTCGTGCCCCGGTCCGGGAAGATCCCACATGCCGCAGAGCGGCTGGACCCGTGGGCCATGGCCGCTGAGCCTGCACGTCCGGAGCCTGTGCTCCGCAGCGGGAGAGGCCACAACAGTGAGAGGCCCGCGTACCGCAAAAAAAGATGAAGAAGCTAAGGCTTTGATAGACAGAATAACTTGCCCCCCAGTCACACAGCTAATAAGAAAGACTGAGAAAAATATTTTTTAAATGTGAATAACAATACATATTCTAGCTCTTTTTTTATGTGCCAGGCACTGGGCTGAGTACCTGCCATGCTCACACAACTGAAGTCTCACAACAGCCCTTGAGGTAAGAATGACTGTTATTCCCATTTTACAAATGAAGAAACTGAGGCTGAGAGAGAGTTAAAAGCTTGAACAGAGTGACACCAGGATTTAAGAGACCAACTCGTCCAACTGCCAATCAGATGCCTGAATCCCCTTTATGGACGTGTCTGCCTGTGGTTACAGGGCCATCGGCTAAAATGCCCCGTGTCAGAGAACACACAGCCTCCTGGACCCATCTGTTCCTTTCCTGGAGGAAGCCAGCTGAACAGTCACTGCTTCTGACATCCTGGACTCTGACCCCCATGGGAAGGACCATTTTTTCTTCTTTGGCCACACCACGCAGCATGTGGGATCTTAGTTCCCCGACCAGGGATCGAACCTACACCCCATGCAGTGGAAGCTCAGAGTCTTAACCACTGGACCGCCAGGGAAGTCCCAAGGACCATTTCTTATACTGAGTAGCCCACCCAAAAGTTTACCCTAGGACAGAGCTTGGAAAACTTTTTCTGTGAAGGATCAGAGAGTAAATATTTTCAGCTTTATCACCCACATCGTCTCTGTCACCACTACTTAGCTCTGCCCCTGTAGCTCAAATGCAGCCAAAGACAATACATGAACCAATGGGTGTACCCTAAGAAAACTTTACTTATAGATACTGAAGTTGACATGCCATGTGATTTTCACGTATCACAAAATAGAATTCTTATTTTGATTTTTTTCCCCAACCATTTAGAAATGTAAAAAGCATTATTAGCCCATGAATACTAAATCAGGCAGCAGCCCAGACTTGACGTTTGGGCTCTAGTTTGCCAATCGCTGGCCTAGGATCTAGGAAACTATCTGGACAAAAGTGGTACTTAGGAGCTCTGGTTTCCCTCCTCACATACAACAGTGCAGAAAGATATAATGCATTGCTTTTTTATAAAGTGGCAAATGGTTAGAGAACTGGAGTATAATTTGGGGCTGGCCCACCTCAAGTTCAAGGGCTAACCTGAAGTTTAGCCTGCAACCTGAAGGCTAGAATGGAAAGTAGAACCCATATAGTAAGAGCCCACATAGCCTCGCTAAGCAGGTTGAACTTTTTTTAAGTTGCCATTAGGTGCGTAGTACCATGTGACAGTTCCTGGGATTAGTGGGCTAGTGTTCTATTGCTGCGTATCTCCATCATGACACAGTTAGGAATATCTTCTTATCCCCACTTCACAGGTAAGGAAACCAAAACTCAGAAGGGTTAAGCGACTTGCCCAATATCCCCCAGCAAGCAGAAGGAATTCGCAGGCAGAGTTGCCTGATGCCAGTTTCTAAGCACTGCGGATCCTACACGGGATGAGCAGAGAGGTGAAAGAGAGTCAGCTTCCCCCGGAAAGACTGGCAGTGGCTCCAAGCTGGTCTGCTGCATATTCGTTGCTTCAGGCCTGATCTAGGAACATCCACCGCTGATATCAGTCTCTAATCTAAATCCCCTCTCAGCTTCCAGAGCTACCCAGAACCAAGTGATGCTGGAAGGCCTACGTCTTAGCAGCAGGCGGGCGTCAACCTTACAGAGGGAGGGACTAATTAGAAGACTCAGTGGGCTGCCCCTTGCATAATAGAATCCATGCTTCCTACGGAAACGACTTGTGCTTGGAGTCTACCTGCTGCTCAGGACAAGGAGTGCCCCGTAGGGTAGGGGCAAAGGAGTTGATCCATAGGCAGTGTTTTCAATCATAATGGCAAGAGTGATCAAAGCTGGCATCGTGGAAGACCTTTCCTCATGCTGGGCTTGGGTCAAGAGGCATGATATATATTATTCTACTTAATCCTCAAGACAACTCTAGGAGGTGGGTCTTACTGCACTTATCTGCAGATGGAGGAACTGAAGCAGCGCAGCTGATCCATGCATCACGCTGAGAAAGAGTGTTGACTCCAGAGTCCATGCTCACGTGCCTACTGGGCTCAGGAAGGCGGTCCCAAGGTGTCAATCTGGACCTTTATCCTCCTTTGGCTCGCAGTAGTTCGACAGCCATTGACCCAGATATGTTTGAAATGACCCAACAGAACTGCTTTAAAAATAAATATTTCAAGGAGGAAGGGCAAGATAAGGGTATAGGATTAAGAAATACAAACTACTATGTGTAAAACAGATAAGCAACAAGGATGTATTGTACAGAACAGGGAAATACAGCCCTTATTTTGTAATAACTTTAAATGGAGTAAAATCTATAAAAATATTGAATCACTATGCTGTACACCTGAAACTAATGGAGCACTGTAAATCAACTGTACTTCAATATAATTTAAAAAACTATTTACAATAAAAATAAAATAAAATAAAAACCAAGGGAATTTCCTGGTGGTCCAGTGGTTAGGACTCTGTGCTTTCACTGCTGAGGGCCTGGATTCAATAGCTGGTTGGGTAACTAAGATCCCACAAGCCACGTGGTGTAGCAAAATAAATAAATAAATAAATAGTATTTACATAGGGGAAAAATGTTTTAAAATAAACATTTCAGGCAAAGAGTAGTCAAACCCATAGAGCATCAAACAAGAAATTTTATAGGCATCATTTGTTTATTCATCCGGTCATCCATCCATTCATCTGTCCAAATATCTGTCCATCCATCCGATTAATCAATCATTCATTTAAACATATAATCAATATTGCCCGGGTGTCCCCTGTTAGTCAGGCCCTGAAGAGGGAAAGTAAAATGATGAATAAGACCTACTCTCAGCCCATTCACAGGGGTTAACATTTCACAGGGGCCACATTCCTGAGTGGCCAGGGGGTCACTCAAGGCCGGGGGTCCAATGGGTCATCTACCTGGATATGAATGAATCTGTGTTCCCTGACTACTTCCACATCTTTTCCCTCCAGCCCACTGCCCTCACTGGTGCCAAAGCCATTATGCCCTAAAAGATCAGAATTTGGGGCAGTGAATAGATGTCACAAGTTGGTAAAACAAAGGTACTTCATGACGCTGTAAAGAATTCTTAATCTGAATTGTCCTGCAAAGGGATATGCACTAGAAGGCACTGGTTTCTTTGCGGTTATTCAAGGAGACTCTGATGACCACCCCAATGTACAAGATTCTCTCCTTGACCAAACTTGGGTCAAGTTCCTCTGAGCTCCATTTTGACAAGACCCAACCTTGGGCTCTATCCTTGGCTCTTTAAGCCCAGTTTTAGCAAGAATTCTGCAGGGTCAGTTTAGCAAAAATCTCCCACCCTTGATATCTGATTGGATTCCTCTTCCCCCACCCTCAACCTCTTATCACCCCACCTGTCTTCAGCAAGAATCCTGCTGAGTCAGTTTCGCCAGAATGGCACTTATCCCTGAGGTCTCCTCTAGTGATTTTCCATCCACTAACCTCCACCTCGATTCTTGGCTATATATCCTTACTTGTCTTTTGTTGTACTGGGAATGGAGCCCAGTTCCATACTGAAGTCTCTCTTCCCCTAATGCAATGGCCCCTGAATAAAATGTACATTCACCACTTTAAGTACTGTTTGCTTCTGCTTTGTTTTGACACATGGATGGCATGGAAGGAAGGTCCACATGGAAAAGATTGATTTGTTCTCTCAAAAACAACTCACTAGATGATACCTGCTCTGAAAAGCAATGTAACCCAGTGGTTGCTGAGGCAGAGGGAGTAACAAATACCATCTGGACATGGAAAGTCTTTGTGCTGATTGTCAACTCAATACTCTCATCCTCAGATTCCTGCTTTTATTAACTGGCAAGGTACTGAATCCTTCTTTGCTTCAGTTTCTTCAACGGGAAAATAGGCCTAATAACAGCATCATTGCAGAGAGATGGGAGGATCAAGTCAGGTGATGATTCAGGTGATGATCAGGTGATGGTCATCAGTCAGGTGATGGTCATCATCAAGTCAGGTGATGATCAAGTCAGGTGATGATCAGGTGATGGTCATCAGTCAGGTGGCTGACCCATGGCAATGCTCCAAAGATACCAGCAATGATAACCATTGCTACGAATGGTAACTAGTCATGTAACTAGCAGTAGTCATTAATATTAGGTGTGAGAAAAGTGACTAGGTGATGGAGGTGTATAGCATTTGAGTCAGAGAACATTTATGCAGTGCATGCAATTTTACACTATCCCTAAACTCAAGAATCAATACAAGTAATTAGAACAAGGGGGTACAGAGTGATCAATGCTATGAGAAGGCAGCAGCAGCAGAAATTATTTCCAGCTTGGGGGATAACAGAATGAGGTGATGTTTGGGATTGTGGCAGGACTAGAATTTATCCACGAAGAGGGGTTTGGAGGGCATTTCAAGAGGAGAAGCACAGGACGCACACAGAGAACCACAGACACACCATGTTTCAAAGCTAACACTGGCCATGATTCTTTATCCACAAGCCTAAAATCCAAAATGCTCTGAAAACCAAAATATGTTTATAACTAATTTTTGTGACAAAACCTGAGCTGATCTGATACAGATCAGCTTTTTGTTTTTCCATTTTGTGTGAATGATCATGTTTCATGGCAGAATATTCAAGATTTTGGTGGTAAGTTTTTGCTCCAGAACCCACTGGGGATGTAATGTATTTACTATATTGTGTGTGTATCACATTGCCTTTCTAAAACAGAAATAATTCTAAATTTCAAAACATGTCTGGTTTTCAGTAAAAAGATATGAAGCTATACTAACAATCCCTAATATTTATGGAGCACTTCTTATATTCAAGCAGTTCTCTAAACACTTAACTAAGTTAATCCTCCTAATGCAGGTAAGTACTGTGATTTTCTTTATTTGCATGGATGAGAAAACTGAGGCACATGGTGGTTACTAACCTGCCTGGACTCACACAGTTAAGAAGTCTCAAAACCAGGATCAAAGCCACAAAGCCTTGCCTCAAAACCTTTCTTTATTCTTAAATACCACACTCAACCACATCTACACACTATAATTAAGAGCAAGTGTGGCTGACTTATTATTTATTCATAATACTTTCCTTCCTCGTTCTCCTCTCGCCATGCCTTCCGCTTTACAGAAGGATTCTACTTCCCACTGCAATGAGGCTGGACTGCTTTAGCCAATGAAATGTTAGTAGAGGTGGCATAAGTAGAGGCTTTAAATGTGCTTTTGTGGTTTGGCTTGGCCTCTCATACTCTCATGATTTATTATGGAAAAAGCATGCTCCAGGTAGCTGAATGCATCTCAGAATAAGGGACAAGTACACTAGACCTCTACCCAACCCAGAGCCTGAGGCAGAGCTACCTCTGCCAACTCACAGACTCATGAAGGAGAAAATGCAAAATGCTGTTGCTGGAAGCCACTGAGATTTGGGGACTGTTTGTTACCCAGCATTATCATAGCAATAGCAGACTCATTTCAACTGCTCAGCATTTCCTGAGATGAGGATTTAAAGCCGATGAGGATTCATCCATAATGGGAAGAATCCTAAAAGTAATGTTAAAGATTTTGGATCCCATCCCAAAAGCAACGGAGAAGCATAAAATGCTTCTAGGCAGAGGCATAAAATGATATGACTTCTATTATCTACAGTGCAACAGTCATCTGTTACACAAAATGAGTCACTACCTCCATCCCCCATCACCACACATACACTTACCTAATACCTGTCAACAGCTTTCCATTGGTCTTAGGATAAAACCCCAAATCCTTAATCTCTGGCCCCTGCTCAGCTCCCAAACCACATCTCGCCCCATGCTTCCCCTCACACTGTGCTCTAAGTCCACTGTCCTTTTTTCAGTTCTTTGAATGGGATCACTCCTTTTCACCACAGGATCTTTGCATACACTTTTCGTGCTGCTAGAAAAACTCTTTCTCTAATTTTTTGCCTACTTTACTCTCAGCTTAATTGTTGCTTCCTTCTGGAAGCCTTTCCTGAGCTCTTTGGTAAGTCAATTTCCCCTGTTATAGGTGCTCTTAGCACCATGTGTTTCTCTTTTATTTCACTTATTATAGTTGTAGTTTCACATTTGTTCTTAAACTTTGATTAGTGTCCCTCTCTGCCACTAAATTGTCGACTTCCTCAGAGCAGTTACAGGGTCTTTTTCTCCCCCTTATCTTTGTATACCCAGCGTTAGCACAGTTCCTGATACATGACTGATGCTCAGTAAAATTTGCTGAATGAAAGAATGCTGTTGGATGATAGCTCAGACAGCAGTGAGGGCAATGGATTATTTTGGTTGCCTAAAGCACACAAGAACAGAACTAATCCTTCTTTCTTGCATCAGCCCTTTCAACTCTCACTTGCTTTCTCTGAGAGCTGGCCAAGACAGACCTGTCACAAAGCAAGAGTGTGGTGGAAATGCATTATCAATCTGTTAGGACCAATGGGGAACTAGGACCACAGCGCAGTGCAAAATGGTCCATCTATGTGGCAGGTGTTCATCCTGTATTCCCCAACATCGCACTGTAATTTTACAATCCAAAAGACTCCCATAACTGGAGGAGGATGAAACATCTGGATGCTGCAAACTCTCTCGACAGGTTGTCTATACCATCACCTTCAAAATCAATGCACAAGAAATGAGAGTTTCTGGAGTAGCAGAATAGTGGCTGGCATTGGAACATGCTTTTTAAGTCCCTTCTTGGTATTAAGCAAAGACTACCTGGATTTCCTTTGGGAGTGATGTGGAATATGGGATCTGGCAGTCAAAGAGGCCATGGGTAGGACGGAATGATGACTTCATTTCGAATGTGTTTGTGCTTAGGGAAAAGGACATCCCTGTTACCACATATTACCTGTGAAATAAATAAATGAATTTGGTAAATAATTAACCAATACCCTAGGATCATTCTGATCATAAGATGGAAGTCTGTATCTGAATAAAGGTCAAATGAGGGGTAGTTAAGCGTGAGCATGGAGAAGCTGGAGTTGAAAACGAGCAGTAGGCAAGCAGAGTGCTGGGAACTATGATCTGAACTCGCTAAATCAAGTGCAATGGCAACAAAATCAAGTGCAATGGCACCAAAGAGAGAATAAATTTGAGAGAGCACAAAAATCAAATCGGTGACCTCAAACGTTGGTGGGAATAGAAATTGCCCTGATTGCTTTGCAAGGCATTTGGGCCTTCCTTATATTTTAAAAACTGAGATGCGTATATACTTGCTGTACGATTCTTCTCAGTATATTCCTAGAGAAGCACTCGTCCAAGTGCAAAGGAAGGCAGATGATGGGAAGTTCACTGCAACATGTTCATCACAGCAAAAACTGAGAACAACCCGGCCGTCCAGTATTAGAGGACTGATCAGACAAATTAATCTACGTAGCCATCTATGGCAGGGGTCCCCAACCCCCAGGCCACACAGCAGGAGGTGAGTGGAAGGCCAGTGAACAAAGCTTCATCTGCCACTCCCCAACGCTCCCCATCTCTCACATTACTGCCTGAACCATCTCCCCCCGACCCCCGGCCGTGGGAAACCTGCCTTCCATGAAACCGGTCCCTGGTGCCAAAAAGGTTGGGGACCACTGATCTATGGGATACTAGGCAACCAGAAACATGTTAATACAAGTAAACATTTCCAAAAGATATTGTAAGCAAGTTGTCAAATGACGGAACTAGCATGTTATAATTGTCTTAAATATACATATCTAAAGTAGCAATACTGTATATTGCGCATTTTTTGCTGACATATATATGTGTGGAATCATGGAGCGGGTGGCCCAATAGGTGACACCCCAGATGGTTAAGAGCAGTCACCTTTAGAAATGGGGTGGGGACTGGAATTGGGTGTGGGGAGTCGTGGAGATTTGGGCACTGTCTATAACATTCTATTCATTTCACAAGGAATAATAGAGGCAGCCTTAACTAGTGAAATTAAAAGTTTTTTAAAAAAAGAAAAACAAGTTGTTCAAAAGCATGAACGTGTAACAAAGAAACCAAGGAACTGAGCTGAGTGAAATTGCACTTGAAGTTGCAGCCAAGAGAAAGGGAAAGTTGCTCAGAGTGAGATGGAGGTTTCTAGATATCTCGATGTGGTTCTGAGGGCTTTTATTGATGGCTGGTCTCTCTGTGGACATTCTCAGCCCTATGCCACCTCTGGGTATCAAGGAACTTCTGACAAATGTGGAAGAGGAGGCTATTTCATCACGGATCAGCAACTTGGAGGTGGAGGGGGCGCAGAGAAAAGAAGTAAAGAAGCAGGGAAATCACCACATCTCTTAGATAAAGAAAGGTTCCCCAGGCACCACTGCTGACACTACTGGGCTTATTTACAGTTTTTACAAATCATCTGAAAGGGATTTATAGTTAAATATCTAAATGTACAAAGTACACTGAAGCTCTGGTGTAGGAAAATGCCAAGCAGGTAAGGATAAACAAACCACAGAGCAGAAATGACCACAGGTCCAACCCAGTCTAATAATTCTTCCATCTCTCCAAGTTCTTGTTGAGGATTAAATGAGATCGCTCATGAATGCCCTGGGAAAATTGTAACATGGTACACAAATGTTGCTTATGACTATGATTGTATCATAGCTGGTTTTACATCAGAATTTGATAACAGCTAAAAGTAGAATCCATAATGTAGTTTGGGAGTCTATTCAGCCATCTACCCTGACTGGGAGCATTTTATAAGAATGATTCCGCGTTTGTAAGGGATCAACCTCACTTTTTTGCTTGCTTTGGCTTTTTTTTTTCATGGAAATAATCCATCCAAATTTAAAAGCTGGGGAAGCAGAACAGGAAAAAAAAGTTACTCATAGTCTCAATAGCCCCCAAGCGTCCCCAGTATTTGCTATATGAGTGACAGAATAAATGAAACAATAAATCCATTTTTATCATTTTGCTGCCTTCCCTTTCAGTCTTTTCTCATTAGCATGTTTTACATGGTGGTAAGAGAAGCATAGCTCTACATTTTTTTTTTTGCAGTACGCGGGCCTCTCACTGTTGCGTCCTCTCCCGCTGCGGAGCACAGGCTCCGGACGTGCAGGCTCAGCGGCCATGGCTCACGGGCCCAGCCGCTCCGCGGCATGTGGGATCTTCCCGGACCGGGGCACGAACCCGTGTCCCCTGCATCGGCAGGCGGACTCTCAACCACTGCGCCACCAGGGAAGCCCAGCTCTACATTTTTATAGCCTGCACTTTCCACTGGGACCATAAATAGTTCCTCATGGTCCTCCACAGCCTTCAGAACTGTGCAGTATTTCCTGGATTTGAGGTATGTAATGTATTTAATCCATCCTTCATATTGAACAGTCGTCATATCCTCTACAAGCCTTTTCAGGGGGTATCTTTGTACAAAGTTTTCCATTCGTTGGCCTGCACCTAATGCTTAAGAATTTCCCAGTGCTAGGGAATTATATCCAATATCTTGTAATAACCTATAATTAAAAATAATCTGAATATATATATATGTATCAACGGAATTACTTTGCCGTACACTTGAAACTAACACAATTTTGTGAATCAACTGTACTTCAATTTAAGAAAAAGAATATTCCAGAGCTTAGAATATGGTTGACGGCAAGGGCTCCATTTTACAGACCTTATCATTAGTGTTCTGGCTCTGGTATCGTTATCACTTTGTGTTAATGAAGTGGATTGCCTTCTGAACTGCTTCGTTTATTTACTTAATGTTTAAGCTATAGAAAGAAAACACTCTCCAAGAACTACAGAGTTGATGTTAAAAAGGAGACAGGGCAGAGGACACACATTATGGTACACTGCACTATAAAATAGTGTGCACAGAAATAATTCTCTGGACAGACAGATGATTTCAGAGAACAAGTCAGCCTGGACTGATGAAAAGCTCTCTCCGTACTCTCTGAGAAAGGATATGGAATAGCAGATGACCCTACTCCCCGAGGCCATCAAGAGGCGGCAAATAATACAGTAAGACGTGATTGTAATCCATGAGACTAACTGCCCCCAAAACATAGTGTGTTCATTTGTTCTCGACTTCCTTCTTCCAAGAATTCTGCCATTGGCCAGATTTTTCAAGACCCACTTTACATTGTTCACGTTGTAATGGATACTCTATCAGGTCCTGTTTCTTCTCCCCCAGTCCCCAGGTTTGTGGCTCCAGGGCCCATAACGCTACTGAGCTTGAATCCATCAACTGGAACAGCTCCCACTACCTGAGACTTGCTGCCAAATAATTAGGGGACCCAGTGACACAGGGGGATTCTATTCATCCCCTGAATTCTTTCGAATGGGCTAATTCTGACCTACAGACCAAGCTACCATTCATTTGCTGATTCATTCCGTAAATATTGACTTCACACCTATCACGTGTCATGCATAGTTATAGCTCTGAAGATAAAAGAACAAAGATCCTGCCCTCATGGAATTCCATTCTAGTGCTGGGAGATGCATAATAAAGAAGGGAATCAATAAACAATTCAAGTACCTATGGAAGTGCTATGAAGGACACAAAATAGGGTATTGGATTGAAAGTAACTGAGGGTGGAGGGAGACTACTTTTGTCTGGATGGTTAACGGAAGGGCCCTCTGAGAGGTTAACATCAGAGATAAGACCTACATGAGAAAGAACCGGCCAAGGGAAAATCTCAACCTAAAGTGTCCTAGGCAGAAGAACGGCAAAAGAAAGGCCCCAGAGCAGAAATGAAGTAGATGTGTTCAAAGAACAGCAAGGAAGCTATTGGTTGGTTTTTCTGGTTGAAGTTCAAAGGGCAAGGGGGAGAGTAGTAGGAGACGAGGACGGTGAGGAGGTCAGACAGCAAATGACTTGGGTAGTAAAGGACTTGGTAAGGAGTGTAGTATTCATTAAAATGGAAAGCTTCTGCCTTGATAAGCACTGTGGTCCATCTGGTCAACCTACTTCACACTCCACTCTCCCAACAGAACCCCTCTTCCTATTATTTACACAGAGTTCTTATAAATCTTCTTCCATAGGGGATTGCCTCTGCTCTCTATGCTTCTGATCAAGACTCGCAGACTTGCCTAAAAAGGAGTTGGCACATCTGGACCTAACTCCAACCTTCTGGTTCATTCTGTAAATCTCTGCTCATACCAGGCCTTCTGAACCATGTCTAATTCTGCTTTGCCTTTTGGACTTGACACCTTGGCCAGTTTGAAATCAAGTCGGCACACTCTCAGCCCACATCCTATCCCTACTAAATGGTGTTCCACTTGGTCCTGTGCCGTTCCTCCTCCCCGACGGCCCTGGGGCTGATCCTAGCATGTCTTGTCCTGACCATGCTCTTGTTAAAGCTTAACTGCACATCACAGTGCCCCCAGAACAGTACTGTTAAGCTTACTTATCAGACTAATTCCTTCGACTTAGCTCCAGGTAACTCTTGTCTGTTCCAAAAAGCCAAATCTGGAGATCTGTCACAATTGAGGACATTTAAAAATTATGTTCAGACTCTGATGGTAATTTTCAAAAATTTCAGAATGGCTGGGAAACTGCCATGTAATTGGAATAAAGCTATGACCTCCTCAGGGGTCTGCTTGGAAGAAGGACCACATCCATGTGGATGCAGAAGAACCAATGAATTTGTTAATAATTGGCCTCATTACCTACCTACCACCCGTGTGGTTGTGGTCATAACTCTTGTAGCACTTTGGGGTCTAGATTCTTATCTGGTAAATTAGGCACCAAACTGGGAGAGCCAGGGCAGCAAAGCTGAATAGTTCCATTAAATATCTGCATTGGGGGCAACTGCTCCTTTCATGGCATGGCCTCCAGACCTTTCATCGTTCTGGCTGCCCTATTTTCACCTGTAGTTTTCAATAAGCCTTTTGAAAAATGGTACTGAGGTTAGAATTCTCTCCTCCCAATGCAGTCTGAGCAGTGCAAAGAGGCATGTGTACTGAGCTTTTCTCCAGAGAAGGCAACCCATTCCCCACAGGGCCAGGGCCACGGCCAGCTCCCATATGTGACTGCTTTGATCAATATAGCATTTACCTTAAAAAAATATTGTTGTCAACATTAAAAAATTGAAAGGAAACCCATCAAATCAAGACTTCAAAACTTTCTTGACAATACTGCCAAGACCTGTCCACACTGAGTCCACAAAGCTGCTTGTAACAAAACCAACAGCTAACGCACTGTAGCATCTGCTCCCTTTCAGTCGGGATATGAGCTCCCATTCACCACCATCCCCACCTGGCCCAACACAGTGTATGTGTCTCTGATTTCTGCATGTAGGTTTCATAAGCCAAACAATTCACAGTGGCAAACTTATCTGATCTGGAGTCAGAAGGGTCCACTTGATGCATTCAGCCCCCGAAATCATCACTGATCATTTATTCGGTGTCAGATATCACACTAGACTCTGAGGATACAGTTACGAGCAAGAAGACACAGAAGTTGCCCTTGCAGAACTTCTATTTCAGCAGGGGAAAAGGGCATAAACAACTAGACTTGCCTTACTTACTAACTGCAAAGGTGAGAAGGGTTTCCAAGGGAAAACAGCACCATTAAAACAAATACAAGAAAAGTCTGCTTTCTTCAGGGAATCAGGGAAGCCTTCTCTGATACAGTGACATTTAAGTTGAGGTTTCAAGGACAAGAAGAAGCAGACAGGAGATGTGAAAAATAGAGTAAGGAGAGTTCCAGGATGAGGAAATACCAAGTGCACAGGTCTTGAGGCACGAAGGAGGTTGGCGCATCTTGGGAATTAAAAGAAGGTTTTCTTTTCTTTGTATTTTTAATACTGTAGATAAAAGCTGGGGAGGATTTTATTACTGTTTCTTTCTTAGGGACAGGTACCAGCTCCCTATCACAACGACGATCTTTCCAATATGCTCCCTATTGTTGAGCAAGAGATAGGTATGCGGGCTCCTGCCTGTGTTCTCACACGCGAATGCATGAATCCCCGGCAGATGATGGGCAGTTTTATTTTTTTCCTAAAAAGGCAATGAAATATATGTAACTCATAAGTCCCCAACCTCATCAGCCCGTGACTACAAAAATGAGATTATGCTCTTCTCTCACAGGCAAATTATTATGGCCTGAGGCCTCCCAACTGTCTCCCAGCTGTTTCTGAGAGTTTCCCTGTGCCTCCTATATGTCCAGAATTATGTTTTTAGCTTCAGTTTGCTCCGAGCTTCTTGTCTTGCTGGGCCCATCTGTCCTCACTGATGGCTACTGCTGATGGAGTTCTTGGCTTTGGGGAGAGGATGCTCTTGCTTAGGTCCAAAGGGACAGTCCTGGTGAGTTTCAACACTTGCTAGGGCGATCTGAATGCAGAAGCATCTCTGAAGCTGGGAAACTTAGCACTGCTCCCAAACATTGGCTGCCCCAGAAAACCCAGGTTGCAGTGATGCTTTCATCCTTCCTATCCCCTCCTGCCTCCCTGTGGCCAGAAGGCCGCTCGTTCCCACCAGTGCACCCCTCGTTCCCACCAGTGCACCCCTCGATACTGCAGAGTTGGGCTTCTTCACTAGATAATCTTGAGCTAACTGCTAAATCTCTCTGTGCCTAATTCTGTATTTACAAAACGGATACACTCACCAACTTCACTGTGCCCCTGGGAGGACAGGACAAGCAAATGAATGTAGGAGGATTCTGTACATCCTGAACAATATCCAGAGAAGCCTTGTACAACAGACCCAAGCTCTGCCCAGTTAAAACCGTAATTAGCATCTCAGTGCCGACCTGACAACATGGGACAGTGATCCAAGCTCTGCCCAGTTAAAAACCGTAATTAGCATCTCAGTGCCAACCTGACAACATGGGACAGTGATCCAAGCTCTGCCCAGTTAAAAACCGTAGTTAGCATCTCAGTGCCGACCTGACAACATGGGACAGTGTAGGCCAGGGTATCCTCAAGACTTACCAAAATCTAGCCTCTACCCTCTCTCCAGCTGCATCGCCCACTAGAACCTTCTGCAAACCCACTGACACACACCGCTCAGATTTCATGAGCACATGCTGCTTCCCTGTGCCTCCGTGTTTCATGCATGCTGTCCCTCTGCCTAGAAGATCCCCTCTCTCCACGTGGGCCAATAAAATCACATAGGATTCCCATTCTTTGAAACTGAGGAGATCATTCAACTCAAAGTCATAAAAGAAAAGTAAAAGTGAATTGACAGGTTAGTGTTAACTAAACAGTCCGTGTTTAACTAGGTCTCAGGTTCAAATGATAGCACGGGGCAGAATTTCTCTTTCTTTGTTTCTTGTTTCTTTTTTCTTCATATTGACTCCATTTTTACCCCCTATAAACTCACCACCCAGGTGAAGTAGTTTCTAGATCTTTCTCTCTTGCTGGCAACCAACTAGACAAATGTTCAGCTTTCCTACTAACCCAAAAAGTAGTCCCGGAAGGGTATAGCCTTGTCCCTAATTGGTCCATCCTGGGTGGCCAGAAGCAGAATGTCCCGACTACGGATTCCACCTGAGATACAGGAGCTGAGTTAACTTCATGCAAAGCACGAGGCCTGAGAGAGCTCCATAATCTCAATGCCTCATGCCAAATACCGGGGGTAAAAAGCACAAATATCTACTACTGCTATTCCAACAACCGTACTCTCTGTTTTTCACATGAAAAGCTCCTAATCTTCCTTCAAAACCCCATTTTGGGGCTTCCCTGGTGGCGCAGTGGTTGAGAGTCTGCCTGCCGATGCAGGGGACGCGGGTTCGTGCCCCGGTCTGGGAAGATCCCACATGCCGCGAGGCGGCTGGGCCCGTGAGCCATGGCCGCTGAGCCTGCGCAGAGCCTGTGCTTCGCAGCGGGAGAGGCCACAACAGTGAGAGGCCCGCGTACCGCAAAAAAAAACCCCATTTTGTTAAAAGTCCCCATCATAAGAAAAAAAAATTGTAACTATGTATGGCGATGGATGTTAACTAGACCTACTGCAGCGATCTTTATGCAATGTATACAAATATCAAATCACTATGCTGTACACCTAAAACTAATACAGTCGTCCCTCTGTATTTGTGGCAGAGTGGTTCCAAGACCCCAACCCTCTAGGATACCAAAATCCGATGCTCATGTCCCTTATATAAAATGGCATACTATTTGCATATAACCTATGCACATTCTCCGATATATTTTAAATCATCTCCAGATTATTTGTAATACCTAAAACAACATAAATGCTATGTAAATAGTTGTAAATACAATGTAAATACTATGAAAAAGGTAGCAGGGTGGCAAATTCAAGTTTTACTTTTTGGAACGTTCTGGAATTTGTTTTTTCCTGAATATTTTGATCTGCAATTGGTTTAAGCCTCGGATATGGAAACTGCAGATACAGAAGGCTGACTGTATAATGTTATATGTCAATTATACCTCAATTTAAAAAAAAAAACTCATTTTGCCTCCTATGTGAAATTACGTAATGCTAGAAAAGCAGGCACTGTATATTCTAGACTCCCGTAATTCTCTGTAGAAACCTCTTCTGCAGAATTTATCCCACTGGACGGTAATATATCTGAATCTGCTGCGGGGACAGCATCAAAAGCAGCAACACAGCCTTATTCATCTCTTTATTCCCTACATGTAGCATGTTCCTGGCACAGAGAAAATGCTTAGGAAGAGCTGAGGAATGGATGACTATTTGTATATTTTTGGCCTCAGTTTTTTATTATCTTTATCAAACTGCTGGCTATATTCATCTTGTGGTCAAACAAATCCTCCCAGATCTTACTCTTTTCCTCCTTTTACACGGACACATTCCAATTCAGGTTTTTTTCTCACCTGGTGAAAAGGCAATTCATATTTTAGACCTAAACCCCAGACTTGGCCTTAGTTCCTACCAAGTTTCAACGTAACTGGTATGTTTCTAGCTCTCCAACTTGATCAGAGAGTTCTGAGTCCTGATTTCATTGTTCCTCCTAATAACGATTACACTCAGCTTGGCATCATCTGCATATCTGATTACTAGACCTTCTAGGTTCTTGTCAAATCACTGATTAAAATGTTCACTAGGGCAGAAATGGACGCTAGAGGATCATGAGTGGACCCATGGGTCATGAACAGAAGTCTTTCTCCAGGTGCAAAAAGAACTATCCAGCACATTCTAAGGTTCAAAGAGCTGGAAGTCAACAAGATGGTGTCATCCTCCATGAAATACATCACCATCTCAATCAACAGGGGCACACAGATATGCTCCCTCAGTTATCCAGTAGAAGTCAAGAGATCCTGGTACCCCAATGTGCTGTTGGTCCCACAGATTTTTTTAAATTGACATTTTTTTAATGTGGGAGATTTCACATAAAGGTCTCAATTTCTGGCTTTTAAGAAAGCTCCCCAAACCCGGCACCATGGGGCCCATGTTACCTAACTGCAGATTTCCATGCACGTACCTCAGTCAACGCTCCAGCAGGAGAGCAAACGGCCTCAGTCAGAACACTCCCAGTATCAAGGGGCTCCCTGTTCTGCAGGGGCAACTCTGTCTTTGCTAACAGAGCTGATCATTACTGTTCTTTCTCATGAGGAGGTAAAATTTCCCCCTCCACCTCCCTTCTTTCTCCATTGGACTGGATCTCATCCTCTGGCGCCATGTTGGAAATCATGACCACCTCTTTCACACACCAGGGCATCTACGTGTTGAGGGCTCTGCCTCCTATCGCCCCCTGGTGGAGTGAGTCTTTTCTTTTCCCATGTAAATAACCTCAGTTCCTTCCATCATTTTTATGGGTCATGGTTTCTAGACTCTACCTATCAGCCTGGTCACCTCCTCTTAACCCCGTGAATGTGTGGCAGTCTTCAGAGAGCAGAACGACATCAAGAACCAAACAGGAAGCAGACACTTAGAAACAAGTCAAAAAAGGGATTTACCTGAGAGGCAAGCACCTCTTGCCAGGAATCATCAAGGAGTCTCAAGGTTGGAAGGGACCTCAGCGATCACCTGGCCCTTTCTAATATACATTTGAAGATGTTTCTCACGGGCACTGAGAAAACCAAGTGAGACTGACCCTCCTCGAGGTGATCAGAAGAAACAGCAGATAGACTTGTACAACAAATGCCCTTGTGACAACTGCTAGACAGTTCCTAGGGCAGGGTCAACCTTCACCATGGGATCTAAGGTTTCTTTTCTGCCCCAAGAAACAGGGGAAATAGGGATTTTTTTTTTTTCCCAACTGTGCTAATTCTCACTTTAAATGCAACTGAAGGTAGAAAACCAGTGCAAGACGCCTCTGTTCGGGATGATGCTTCACCTGGGAACCAATTATCACCAGGAAGAGTGTTAGAGAATTAGGGAGACTAACCTCTTCTAATCCGCTAACAGGAACGTCTCAGCAGCCAATCAATAACAGCTGCGGCGGAGGGGCACCTGAGGTCTCTCTCTTCATCTTCACATAAGCGATTAAAGCCAGTTTAATGAGATTGCCCAAGAGCTGGGTGTCTGAGAGCAGGAGCGGGTAGACAGCACTGAGTGAGAGCGAGCTAGCGGGTGTGAATCACCCTGAACCTCTGTGGCAGAATGGGATGAGGACGTCTGGAAACAGGCCCCTGAGTAAACAGAAAGGCTATGATTGCCTGCTGCGGTTGACAGCCGAGGGAAGGAGAACTCAAGAAAAAGACCCACGATGTCTGAGATCTGCTCCCCCCGCCCCACCCCCATTCCCATCTTTGCAGAAAACTCAGCTCCGAAATCTCACTGTCCCTCTATGGAATGGTGGAAAGAGCTAGATTTAGAAACCAGATTGCACAGAGTTTAAAGGCCAGTTCTGCCACTTAGAAGCTGTTCTATTTTGAATAAGTCCCTTCTATCATAAGCAAGTTCCTTCACTTTCTTAGGCCTCAATCGCCTCTTCTGTAAAATGGGATCATAACAGTACATAGCTCTGAAGGATTTCATGAGGGGTAAGTGGGATCGTGCATTTAAAGTGCTGAGCACAGTGACCAGCTTCCGACGAGCAACCGTCGGGCATGGTTATCAGCTATTGTTTTCCCTCATTGTCTCAGGCGCTTCATCCAGGTAATGGTAGGAATAGCATCCCACACAAGGATGATGTTAGCGAAATGCAGCCTACGAAGGTCCTAACGAGGCCCAGCAGGAAGCAGCCACAAAAAAAACGGCAACTCCTATTCTTTGTCTGGACTAAACACTGCAGACAGAACATCAGCAAAGAATTACCAGATAGAAAACTGCTTTCCACAGTGCAAACACTGCAATTTTGAGGGTGGCAGAGAGGGATCACGGAAATGAACTTTCAGTACAGTGTTTTGCTCCTTTTCTTTCAAACATCTCCGTTTGAGGGAAATGCAGCCTTTGGAAACCAAGTCCCATCCAATAGACTTGTTTCCCCACAAGCCACCCATTGGAAGCAGCGAGGCAGCCTCTGCCATGACACCTCTCAGAGACGGAAAGCCTTGAAGGTACAGCAGCAACAGACAGGGGTGCTGGCAGCCCCCCAGACAGAACCGTAGGGCTTTCTACACATTCCACATAAATTATCTATTGGCACTGAGCTAAACAGAAGAACTCAGAATCACCCTGCATTTGAATAACAGCCTCCCTTTCCGCAGCATCTTTCCCACCAAACAGAATCTACCTGCATATGCTGGTGCCACATGCATCCTGGTCATCTGGACTGTGGTTGAAGACCAGCTGTTTCTCGTCTCCAACCTACATAACCAAGTCAGTCCCATTTTATTGCCAAATGGCCCTGGTAATGCCTCTGTAACTGCCCATCCAGGGTGCTTTGGCTTTTGGGAATAAAGAGCGAATCTGAATTTCACCAAGATAAACTCATGACTGGGTCAATACATCGGACGGTTATCGTGGGTGCATCTGTTTTTAGGCCTTGTTCCTGCAGGGGAAATAAAAATGGATCACCTGACTGAGTAAAAGCCATGGGCCTGAGGGAGAGGAGGACCAATTGGGAACTGTTTTTTGAGGGTGGGGACCAGACGAAGCAAGCCCTTCACTGCTGGTAGAAAAGAAAAGAAAAAAAGCAAAGCGGGAGGAATGAGGAGGGGGCAATAAAAAGAAGGAAAAATCACTGACTCCAGTACTGACTTTGTACTTCATAAGAACTTCTTTTTCCCCATGGGTGACATTCAATCTTCCAAGAGTTTTGAGCGATGAGCCTCATTTTACACAAGGGGAAACTGAGGACCAGTGGTCGAAGGGGGCTTTTTCAAGGTCACACGGGGATTCTGGAACTTAGATGAGAACCATGTTTCCAGTTCTCTCGCCTTCTAGACACATGGAAAAGTCACACCCTGGCCCTTTTGGAGTCAGGTGTGATCCGTGACTTATTTTGGACCACGGAGCGTGAGCAAAGGGAAGGGTGTCACCTCCGGTAGAAGCCTGGCCAGCCAGAGTGCAATTCACCACTCTCTCTGTGCTGTGACCAAACTAACATTCCAGACGGTGGCTGCCCTGGCAACCTGGGAGTGAGGGGATACGAAGCAGAGCTCCAGCCCAACCACGATGGACACGAGCAAAAGTGAGAAAGAACACTCTGCTGTCTCACACCCCCGGGACTCGGGTACTGCTTGTTACTGGGGCACGACGGAGCCCATCCTGACTCTCAGCTCCTATGCGGAGCTCCTCCCTCCACTGAGCAAAGCCAGAAACTGAGCTCGGGTCTCTCAAGTCCAAGTACTCAATTTTTCTTTGACCTTTCTTCTTCCATTAGGAGGTTCTCAATTTTTTTACTCCCTATTTTGTAGAATACGAAATTAAATTTTGGAGAAGTCGCTTGCCTGAGAGCACAATGCCGATGAGTGGTCTGATGATGTCTGCTTTAGTACCAGAGCTCCTCTCAGCATCCTCTCCTTTTAATTCCTTGTCCTCACTTCCCAGGAAATCCTGTAGTCCAGGGATTGGCATCACAGGCTGTTGAGTTGGATTCAAATGTGACTTTGGGCAAGTGTCTAAACTTTCTGAGCCTTCATTTCTTCGTCTATAAAATGGGTGCCAACAGTAACAGCACCTACCTCTTGGGGTTATTGCAAAACGTGTAAAAGTGCTCCACGCCATTCATGGCATGCATTAAGCGCCCAGTGTATGCGCACCCTCACTCTCCTTCATCTGACAATACTTTGCTACTCACAGAGGATGCCAGCCTTCTCTGGGCATGGTTACTGCCAGTTCTCCCATGGTTCTCCCACTGTGTCCACCAGCCTGTACTGCTGAGATGCCAGCAACCCTGCCCCTAAACCTCAACAGTGTGGGAGGGGGACCCCACTTGCAGCCCACACCCTGGAGGTCCACGGGCAGGTGGCTTCTGGCCTTGGGCCAAGGTTGCCCAAATTTTGTCCTCTGTTGCTCACTCAACCTCACAAACTATAATTATTTGTCTTAACACTGTTATCATTACTTCAGATCTTTAGGAACTTACCTTTTCTTCCATTTTCCTTCATTATTTACAGAGTGGCTGCCTGGTGCCAGGAACAACGCTAGGTGGCCGGAATACAAATGGCGATTCAGACACAGCCCCCCCAAGATTCACAAGGGAAGCAAGGGAGGTAGGCCCACAGGAGAGCAAATCTAAAACACTCTGATCAGCACTTATGATAGAAGGTGTATATGGTGTCCTGGAGGCATATTGCTCTATTCAACAAACATTTACTGAGCACCTATTTTGTATATGACATTTTTGTTCAACAGTGAAAACACAGTGGTGGAAAAGCCAGGAACCATTCCTTCTCACACGGAGTTTAGAATCTGATATCTACACCAGCTTCTCTCCATATACTCACTATGGCTGGTCTAGATGGCTCAGGCATGCCTGACTCTACTCTCTGACTCCGAGGATGGGTTTGTAATCAAGACTTGGCCAGTGGGAGTTTGGTCACAGTCACGGGTTAGGCTTAGGCATGCCTGACTCTACTCTCTGACTCCGAGGATGGGTTTGTAATCAAGGCTTGACCAGTGGGACTTTGGTCACAGTCACTGGTTCAGGAGTGGGCAAATGATCCAAGTGTCCATTGAGCGCCAGCACCTAGACATTTGCTGGAGCTACCGAAAAAGGGGTCATCTCAATTTGCTGGGATGTAAACCTGGAGGGACCAATGTATCTTTATCAATATTTAGGGAGGACCAGGCTGAGGATGAAAGTATCAGCCAGGAAAAGAGAGACAAGAGATGAAGAAAGAAAGACTTCTGTTGACATTCTTTTAGCCACAGTCATACTGAATGATGCTGGACGTAGCCATACCTGAAGACATTATTATACCTTGATTTTATAGTTAACTGAGCATTTTTGATTCAGCCAGTTTTAAGGGATTTCTGTCACTTTCAAATGAAAAAATTCTAATGCACTAGGCAAAGAAAGAGGAAGTAGAAAGTTCTGTGAAGAGAGAACAGCATTTCCCAGCCCAGGACTCTGCAGATCTCATATCAAGTAGAGATCTGTGGGAAGAGAGGTCTGATGGAAAAGGCAACTTAGTGTGCCAGTGATCCCAGTGGATGGGGCTCAAACACCAAAGCCAGAGGTTACAAACGGATCCATGGACCAAATCTGACAAGCGAATAGGATCTGTTACTTGCCTACATGTTTCTAATTGACCAGGCAAGACAAAGGCTGTATCTCTTCTGTTCAATTACATCCTCAGCACTGTGTGAGCAGTATCCTCACATAATAAGTATTCAGTAAACATTTACTGAATTGATGGATGAATGGATACTGGAGTTGGGTGATTTTCAATAAACATCCAGATTTCTAGCTCCTTTTGAAAAATCAGAAAAATTAGGAAAATAGTAAGCTGGGGCTGAGTAGCAGCCGTTCCCTGTAGACAGAAGCTGTTCCCTCCATTTTACCACAGTCCTCACCCCTCTCTATTGTCTCATATAACACCCACTTCATTTCTACACAACATTGCCAGCATGTAAGTATTTATGTTTGCTGACCTAAGCCATTATGGGATTTTTCCAGGTTAAATTGACTCTAGTCCCTGAAAAGGGTGCAGCCAGAGAGCCTGGGTTATCACTTGCCTTGCTAGCCCTTTAAGCATCCCTCCTGAGAAAGCAGGACCTCACTTCTGCCAGAGTCTGTGGGCTTTAGGAGGTCAAAAATGTCACAAACTCACCCCACATCTTGTTCTTCCTTTGCTTCCAACGTTTCCAAAATGGGGAACATGAATCATTCAAAATTCAAAATAATCTATTTCATTTTTTGTTTGTTTTTTTAGTAAGATCACAGGCAGGTTTTTTTTTTTCTAAAATGCTTTACAAATGCTAAGTTTGTTATTATTACTGCATATTCCACTGGGCCATTGCCTGCAAGGAATCAATGGGGAAGGAAAATGTAGTTGATTAAGCTGATCAAGAAAATCAAATAGCTTCACACTAAATTAGTCAAAGACCTTAAAGTATTTGGAATGGTCCCACTCCTGTCAGAGAGACGGACCCCAAAGTGAATGCAATGGGGGGCGCTCACTGACCAAATCACAAATTAAAGTCTACAAGGTACAGACCTATTGAGATCCCAGGAAATCCATTAGGCAAGGCTCTTGTGGATACCCTGTCAGCAGCTGGGAGGCACTGCAAGTTTGTGGTTAAGGGAATGGATTTCTTGGCTAAACAGCTCCAGATGTGAGGTCTGGCTCTGTCACTTACTATCTGAAAGTGCTGAGTTTCTCAGGCTCCGTCTCTGTAAATGCCAATAAGAATAGAAAACACTTCTTCAATTGAAATGAAGGTTAAATAAGGATCGTGAGGTTTCGGTATTAATACAAACACTTAGCAGAGCTTCCAGCATCCAAGAAATGCTGAGTAAACATTAGTTATGCTATTCTAAAAGAGAAATGGCATGAAAGTTTGCCCCAGATCAAACAATAAACTTCATTCATGCCCATGCTCACTCATATATAGACGGTTCTATTCGACCTATGGTCTGCAGGCATTCTGCTAAGCCCCAGGGTAAGGAAGTGATCTTGGTATTTAAATTCTAGCTGGAGAAACACACACATAAACAACAATTACCAGATCATTTTACAAGTTCATACAAAGGACGAACAAAGGCCTAGAGGATGAAATTACTCTGCCAGGGAGCGTCTGAAGTTCTTAGAGAGGCAAGTCTATAGAAGCAGAGAGTAGATTAGTGGTTGCCTGGGGTTGAGGGTAGGAACGGGGATTGATACAAAAGGGCACGAAAGATCTTTTCCGGGGAGAAGGAAATGTTCTAAGTTGGACCGTGGTGATGGTGGCACAACTATGTAAATTTGCTGAAAACCACTGAGCTGTATACTTAAGCGAATTTTAGTAAATCGTATCTCAATAGATTGTTTTTTTTAAAAAGAGTTCACAGAGAAAATACCATGTAAGCTAAGTCTGCAGGTTGGGTAGGATTCACTATAAAGAGAGGATTTAGTTTTCCCCCAGGTCCTGGCATACAAGCAAAGGCAGAGAGTGGGCAGCACTCAGCTGATCAGCGACCAGCAACATGGCAGGTGGAGGGAGAGATGCGTGAAAAGGCGGGATAAGGCATCCCACCTAGTGGTGAACTGTGGGGCAGGGGGCTTCCCCAGGATACAGCTGTATTACCCCACCCTCAGAATGCCTGGTCTCTGCTGTTTCACCTTCTGTCTCCCACACAAACGGTGGGCTTCGGCTTTGCCAAAAAAAATACGTGCTCACTGATTAAAACCAGATGTCACCTCACAGGACAGGATAACAGAGCGAAGTGTTTGATTTCTCCGCTGTTTCTCCAGTTGAAGCTTCCCCTTCACTGGTACTTAGGGCATTTGTAGCTTCTTTACGGAAACGGCACAAGAGGTTTTCTCTGCTTAATCCCCAGATCTTCATAGTTCGGGCGGCATTCGGTTTCTGTTTCAAGAGCACCACAGTGAAATGTGTGACAGCCAGCTTCGAGCTGGGAGACATCAAGGCGATCAGAAAGCTTTTAAAGATGAGAAAGCTGAGGCCAAAGCAGCACCTTTCAAGATTTCTACCCAGGCCACAATTTCCCCTCTGCTCTCCCACCTGTCAACATAGCAGACGGGGTTATAGTCTCTGACCCCACCTTCCTGACCTAGGGTGACTGGATCCCTGGTCCCAGCTGGGCCGTTTACATGATCTTTCCAAAGGGTTTAGAACACAACTGAGGAATGTGCATTGCTCTGGGCTGGTCAGTGGACCTGCATCCACGTGGAATTGACATCTGCTCTGGAGAGAGTGATGGACTTGACCTTTCCCCTCCATTCTGACAGCTTTCTGGTTTCCAAGTCTAGTCCTCTGTGAGATGGGGTTCACTTTATGACACCCCTGGGATTTATTAAATGCTCTGGATGCTTCCAGTAAATTCCTATATTTTGCTTACACAAGTGGGAAATGGATTCCTTTCACTTGTAACCACAGTGTCCTAATGGAGTCAGGGAGTGGTTGGCCCAAATCACAAAGCAAAATTGACACCAGAATCCTTCTCTCCTGCCAGACCACGGATCTTGATGTTCATTGCCCAAGACGGTAGAGGTCAGCTGCTCATCAAGTGTGGGCACCCACAAAGAATTCATGTGATTGTTTCCAGAAGCAAGTCCACCTCAAGTTCAACCTGAGAAGGGAATGCATTTTATAAAAGAGGGAAAGGTTGTAGTGTGGAAATCATAGATAGAAAGACAAGCCAGGAGAGGCAACCAGGGCTTAGAGTCGCAGGACTTTACAGCCACTGCAACAACTTTAGTTTGGCTTAAAGGGGGTGATGCAGGAAAATGGGTTGAAATATGTAAAACACAGAGCAGTGTCTAGTACAAAACACTGTGCTAGTTATTATTAAATACTAGTTATTATCCTGAGGGTAATGGGAAGTACTTGAAAGATTGTTAGCAGAGGTAATATCACTTTTAGATTTTGAAAGGTCCCGTGGATGTAGGATGAAGAATGAACTGGTAAAGAGCCTCAGAGGGTTGAGGAGGAAGATAGAAGGCTGCTGTTATCCTCAAAATGGGAAGGGACAGTATCTTTAATAAGAGTGGCGCCAGTGGAGAGAGAGAGAAGCTGATAGACCTAAAGGGATGCTTAAGGACTTAGTGAGAGACTGACTATTTGGAATAAAAAAGCAAGCAGCTCAGAGACTACTCTCAGATTTTGGACTGAACAACTAGACGGCTGGTCATGTCATTTAACAGAGACAAGCACTAGAAGAAAACTAAGTTGCGTGGGGAGGTGATAAGTTTAGTGTCTGGGCACTTTGCATGTGAGGTGAATGTGAAATAGCCAAGTGAAGATGTCAAGTAAGCATCTAGATATTGATGTCTGAAGCTGGGAGGAGTAAACCTAAAAAAGAAAACATTTTAAGTCATTGTTGTTGCAAAGTTGAAGCCATGAGTATGGATGAGATGTTCCAATGGGAGTGCCCAGAGTCACATTCCAGAGAAAGCCAATGGGATCTCCTTAAGCATGATGGATGCTGTAGCCCACGTGAGCCGCCACCAATGCCCCAAGCCCCAGCTCAATAAATAGTTACTTACTGAATAAACAAATCAATAAGTCAATTCATGAACGGGATTGAAAGCTAGAGCGGCATATCAGATCCTTCTGTGGAGGCAGTGAGAGGGAATCATAGCCTGGAACCAACTTTGGGGTTTTTCCCCCCGTTTTATTGAGAAATAATTGGCACATAGCACTGTATATATTTAAGGTATACAAAATGACGGTTTGATTTACAGATATTGTGAAATGCTTACCACAGTAGGTTCAGCTAACATCCATCTCCTCGTATAGCCAGAATAAAAAGAAAAGAAAGGAGAAAAGAAAAAGAAATTGTCTCCTTGTGATGAGAACTCTCAGGATTTACTCTCTTAACTTTCCTATACATCATACAGCAGTGTCAGCTGCTGTCATCATGTTAGATATGACATCCCTGGTACTTAAGTATAACTGAAAGTCTATACCTTTTGACTACCTTCCTCCAATACCCCCATCCCCCATCCCCAACTTAGATAACCACAAGTCTGACCTCTTTTTGTATGAGGTGTTGTTGTTGTTATTGTTTTTTTTAAGATTCCACAGATAATTGCAACAAAAAGAATAAAATACCTAGGAATAAACCTACCTAAGGAGACAAAAGACCTGTATGCAGAAAATTATAAGACACTGATGAAAGAAATTAAAGATGATACAAATAGATGGAGAGATATACCATGTTCTTGGATTGGAAGAATCAACACTGTGAAAATGACTCTACTACCCAAAGCAATCTACAGATTCAATGCAATCCCTATCAAACTACCACTGGCATTTTTCACAGAACTAGAACAAAAAATTTCACAATTTGTATGGAAACACAAAAGACCCCAAATAGCCAAAGCAATCTTGAGAAAGAAAAACGGAGCTGGAGGAATCAGACTCCCTGACTTCAGACTATACTACAAAGCTACAGTAATCAAGACAGTATGGTACTGGCACAAAAACAGAAATATAGCTCAATGGAACAGGATAGAAAGCCCAGAGATAAACAAACACACATATGGTCACCTTATCTTTGATAAAGGAGGCAGGAATATACAGTGGAGAAAAGACAGTAAGACTCTTCAGTAAGTGGTGCTGGGAAAACTGGACAGCTACATGTAAAAGAATGAAATTAGAACGCTCCCTGACACCATACACAAAAATAAACTCAAAATGGATTAAAGACCTAAATGTAAGGCCAGACACCATCAAACTCTTAGAGGAAAACATAGGCAGAACACTCTATGACATAAATCACACTAAGATCCTTTTTGACCCACCTCCTAGAGAAATGGAAATAAAAACAAAAATAAACAAATGGGACCTAATGAAACTTCAAAGCTTTTGCACAGCAAAGGAAACCATAAACAAGACGAAAAGACAACCCTCAGAATGGGAGAAAATACTTGCAAATGAAGCAATTGACAAAGGATTAATCTCCAAAATTTACAAGCAGCTCATGCAGCTCAATATCCAAAAATCAAACAACCCAATCCCAAAATGGGCAGAAGACCTAAATAGACATTTCTCCAAAGAAGATATACAGATTGCTAACAAACACATGAAAGAATGCTAAACATCATTAATCATTAGAGAAACGCAAGTCAAAACTACAATGAGATATCATCTCACACTGGTCAGAATGGCCATCATCAAAAAATCTACAAACAATAAATGCTGGAGAGGGTGTGGAGAAAAGTGAACCTTCTTGCACTGGTTGGTGGGCATGTAAATTGATACATCCACTATGGAGAACAGTATGGAGGTTCCTTAAAAAAATAAAAGTAGAACTACCATATGACCCAGCAATCCCACTACTGGGCATATACCCTGAGAAAACCATAATTCAAAGAGTCATGTACCAAAATGTTCATTGCAGCTCTATTTACAATAGCCAGGACATGGAAGCAACCTAAGTAGCCATCAACAGATGAATGGATACAGAAGATGTGGCACATATATACAATGGAATGTCACTCAGCCATAAAAAGAAACAAAATTGAGTTATTTGTAGTGAGGTGGATGGACCTAGAGTCTGTCATACAGGGTGAAGTAAGTCAGAAAGAGAAAAACAAATACTGTATGCTAACACATATATATGGAATGTAAAAAAAAAAAAATGGTCATGAAGAACCTAGGGGCAAGACAGGAATAAAGAAACAGACTTACTAGAGAATAGACTTGAGGATACGGGGAGGTGGAAGGGTAAGCTGTGACAAAGTGAGAGAGTGGCATGGACATATATACACTACCAAACATAAAAGAGATAGCTAGTGGGAAGCAGTCTCATAGCACAGGGAGATCAGCTCGGTGCTTTGTGATCACCTAGAGGGGTGGGATAGGGAGGGTAGGAGGGAGGGAGACGCAAGAGGGAAGAGATACGGGGACATATGTATAACTGATTCACTTTGTTATAAAGCAGAAACTAACACACCACTGTAAAGCAGTTATACTCCAATAAAGATGTTTAAAAAAAATTCCAAAAAAAAAAGATTCCACACATAAGTGATATCATACAGTATTTATCTTTCTCTGTCTGACTTATTTCACTTAGCATAAGGTCTTCAGTGCCATCCATGTTGTCTCAAATAGTAGGATTTCCTTATTTTTATGCCTGAATAATATTCCCTTTTATATATACGTATGTGTATATATATATATATATATGGAATATATATATATATACACCACATCTTCTTTATCCATCAACCACTTAGGTTGGTTCTTGTCTCGGCCATTGTAAATAATGCTGCTATAAACATGAGAGTTCAGGTATCTTTTTGAATTAGTGTTTTCATTCTCTTTGGATATATTCCCAGAAGTGGAATTGCTGGATCATATGGTAGTTCTATTTTTAATATTTTGAGGATTTCCATCGTGGCTGTACCTGCAATCAATGTTTATTTCCTGAATTCTAGGCTGTCTTTGACTATTATTCATATATATATATATATATATATATACACACACACACACACACACACACATTTTTTTTTTTTTTAGAAAAAACATAGAGGCAGAAGTTGCAGGTACATGAAATATGTCTGAAATCTCATTCCAAAAACAAACAAAAAAATCCCCAAAACTTGATTGTATTGTAGAAATCCACTCATTACTAGTCTTCCAATATATCTTTCTCTTTGATAGATGTCTTAGGTTTCAGGCACCAGAATTATAGAAGAGCCACCCCTGAGCTTTCTAGCATGGACATAGGGAAACAGAAAAGTATCAGACAAGCCTGGCTGAGAGCAGACATTTAATAACTTTGTTAAATATGAAGGCAGAATATAGCCTTGAGTATTGTATCTTCCTTCCAACTAACATCAGCTTTTCCTCCCGACTCAAAAAGCTCTTAAAAACCCCTGCCACCTTCTCAAAAGAAATTCCAGAGAAGAGTAATCTGGAATTTGAAGTGTCACCCTATAATGCCTTGTTTGAAATTCATTCAGCATATGGATTTGTGCAACAGTGGTGGAAAAAATGGAAGAAGCAAAGAGCAATAAAAACAAGGTTGGTGAACGTGATGTAGCAGAGTCACAAAAACTAATTTTTAAGGGTGGCTGCTATGGTCATCAAGCAACTGTGTTTCTATCGAAAAAGTTTATATTATATTCTAGGTGCCAACACTCCAATGGGCCCTTCAGAGGAAAACTGACTGATGGTCCTGGCCTTCCGCCATAGCTGAGTGGACCAGGGTGAGACCCAGCCCAGGGCAGCAGTAGTTCTTAGATTTTAATGTACAGAAGAATCACCCAGAAAACTTGTTAAAATACAGTTTTCTAGGACACATGCTCTGAGATTGGAATTCAGTAGGTCGGCAGGTAGCCCATAAATCTGCATTTCTAACAAGCTCCCCTGTGGTGATGCTGACGTTGCTGGTGCCTGGGACTGGTTGCAAGCATTGTGCTTCACAGCTGCTATCTCTGCCATGGCAAGGATGCTCAGATATCCAGCATGCCCAGAAGAGTGCCAGGCCATAGTAATTGCTCAATAAATATTTGTTGAATAAACAGTCCTCTCTTGAGGAGTTGCAATATTTAGAGACAGCCAGTTAGGAGATAAGAGAAAGGCCAAAAATACAAATAAAGAAGGCAGTGGGAAGAAGCCACGAGATAGCAAAAGCCACAAGGCAACCAAAGGCATAGGCTTGCAGTGGCCATGTATGAGTCAAAACTTAGAGAGAAGACGGAAATTCATCAGTAGTGTCCAGGGTAATAGAAGCAAAAGCTAAGATTCACTGACTTGCCTACAAATAACAAATGCTGGAGAGGGTGTGAAGAAAGGGAACCCTCCTACACTCTTGGCGGGAATGTAAATTGGTGCAGTCACTGTGGAGAACAGTATGGAGGTTCCTCAAAAAGCTAAAAATAGAGCTACCATATGATCTAGCAATTCCAGTCCTGGACATATATCTGGACAAAACTGTAACTCGAAAAAATACATGCATCCCTATATTCATAGCAGCACTATTTACAATAGCCAAGACATGGAAGCAACCTAAATGCCCATCAAAAGATGAATGGATAAAGAAGATGTGGTACATATATACAATGGAATATTACTCAGCCATAAAAAAGAATGAAATCATGCCATTTGCAGCAACGTGGGATGTACCTAGAGATCGTCACAGTAAGTAAAGTAAGTCAGAAAGAGAAAGACAAATACCATATGATATCACTTATATGTGGAATGTAAAATATGGCACAAATGAACTTATCTACAAAACAGAAACAGACTCACAGATACAGAGAACAGACTTGTGGTTGCCAAGGGGGAGGGAGTGGGAGGGGTAGATTGGGAGTTTGGGGCTAGCAGATACAAGCTATATATAGAATGGATAAACAACAAGGTCCTATTGTATAGCACAGGGAACTATATCAATATCTTGTGATAAACCATAGTGGAAAAGAATATGAAAAAGTATATATATATATGAATCACTTTGCCGTACCCCAGGAACTAATACAACATTGTAAATCAGCTATACTTCAATAAATTTGTTTTAATTAAGAAAAAAAAGAAAACAAGGGCTTTTGAGAGAAATGAAAGACGAACAGGGTGGAAAGAAGCACAGATCCCATAGTCACATGAGGAAGAAGACTTCAATCCACACTCTCTGCTTTATAGATGCTTCACCCCTGGCTTCACTGATAGTTACTGAGGAGAAACTGGGCCTTTTTCTTGGGTCCCTTGGTTAGCCAAGTTTCTTGGAAGACTTATTTATAGACTGAATTTAATTCCTTTCTTCCCTTTCATTTTTCAACCCCCTCAGATAGGGTTTATTTCCTTATCACTCCTCTAAAATGATTGCCAAATCCTCAGGATACGTTTAGGCTCTCACCTTCTCACACCTCCCAGCAGCCTTCAGGCACAAGTGGCTATGCCATCACTTTGAACACTAGCCCTTCTCAACTTTGGTGGCATCAGCTTTGCTATTCCCCACCCCCACCCCCAAATCATGTGGCCACTCTTTCTCCTAACCTGGGTCCTCATATTCTTCCTACCATGTTAGAATTTGCCAGGGCTCAGGCCTGGACTGATTCTCACTCCACTTGGTCTCCCTAAGTGATGCCCTAAGTCCCATGACTTGCAAAACTAGTTATTGCCAATGACACCCCAAATTAACTGATGCCCTGAGCTCAGGCTAATACCTACAAGTACTTTCTCAAGCACTCTATCTGCATGTCTACTAGACATCTCACACTTAACATATCCAAACAGAATTCTTGATGTCTCCCCAACCCCCAAACACGTCCCATCTTCTCTAATTAGTTCCAGTAATGATAACTTTTAAAATGCATTGCCAACCTTTAACCATCATGGAAGTTCCTACGAAAAAAATGGAAAGGTCTGTTAACACGGGGCCCCTATTCCCACAGGGTGAAGGATTACTCTAGGAAGCCCATGCACGTTCCAGTTTTTAAATCCCTGGCTGGCTCACTGCACACAAATACATCACCTACCTAGCCTCTGTGGGCATTTAGCGTGGCACTCCTACACCAGCCTCCTCTTGCACTTTTCTCCCCACTGAGCACACTAGCATCCATCCACATGGGCTTTATTTTCGTTCCTTAACTGAGCCTGGTTCTTTTCTGCCTCAGTACCTTCCCTATGTCATGAAAAAGTCCTCCTTCTTTACCAAGCTGCCCCTACCCATCTTGCAGATTTTGGTAACATGTCACTTCCATTAGCCTCACCACCAGCCCCCATCTAAACTGCCCTTGTCACGTGTTCCTTCATGGCACTCCCTACAATTTCTAATGCTGCACATGTGTGCTGAACAGTTTAGGGCCATCTCTCCTCACACAGGCTGTAAACTCCTTAAAAGTCCATTATCTAATGGGATTCATCTCTGGATATCTAGTGCTTGGCATAGAATAAATATCCAATAAATACTGGCTAAACGAGTGAATGAATGAATGTCATCTACTTTATAATATGCCGAGGGTCGGCTTCCTCATCTGCAATGTGATGACAATGATATTTGCCCTTCTTTGGACACGTATTACTTGACAGACCAAATAAAACCATAAGCTAGCATACCATTTTATTACATTTTTATTCTCCAGGAGAACAAGGCTATTCTACCCACATTTGGTTATCATCAGCACCTGGTATAAAGTTACTGGGCAATGAATGTGTGTTGAACTGAATCGCTATTATTATTTGTCTGAAGAAAGATCAAAACAAAAGTTGATGGTAGCTCCCCAGTCCATAGTTAATGCTCCTACCCATCTATCTCAAAAAGATGCTTTGACCCGATCATAAGGTTTGGAAGATCTTAAAGTAAGCATATTTGGGGTGAATCAATACATTTATGGCCTAGGGCAAAGGGTTTTTTGTTTTGTTTTGTTTTTTCCCTGAACGAGTTTCTGTTTCTTACCTGTTTATCTTTGTAAAGGCAGCTGAAGTTCATCAATAAAGGCGATGTTCATTATCTGAAGGTTTAGGCAGCAGAAGAAAACAACTGTAGATTATAGAAGGTCTGCTTTCACCCAAAGACGTCAAATATCTAGATCACATGTACAGCAACGGTTAAAGCTAAGCTGTACAGTGATGGGGAGGGGATGCCCAAACCTGGTCTGTGGGTATGGGCAGCGTATGCATCCAAAAAGCTCACCTCCATGACTCCCCAGTGCACATGTGAGAGTAAGCCATATGGATTCAGTCTACGTAGCTCATCTGTGGCTCTCCTGTCCAATTCACAGCCTGCTGCATTTAGAAAGCGTGATAATTGTGATAATAGACTGCATGCTTGGGATTTCCCTGGCAGTACAGTGGTTAAGACTCCATGCTTCCAATGCAGGGGTCGCGGGTTTGATCCCTGGTTGGGGAGCTAAGATCCCACATGCCCCACCGTACAGTCAAAATAAATAAGTAAAATAGGCTGCATGTTTACTGAGCCCCTACTATGTGCCAGAACCTAGCGAGCATCTTCCCAGCTCATTTAACCTCTACCTAGGAGGGATCGTTATCTCTTTTTAGAGATGTAGAAATGGAGGTTCAACTAGCTTAACTTGCCCGAGAACATAAAATTGGCCAATGATGAAAAGCAGTGGTACCCACACTGAAGAATAGATTCAAAGAACACCACAACAGCAACAAAGGATGTACTACACCAAGACACCTGTACGTTTCAGAGTCTGCGCTGCCCCACAGAGCGTCAAACAGCCAATCGCTTTCCTCTTGAGCCAGCATGGCCATATCTCAGCGCACATCATGATACTGTTGAAGGAACATGCGTTTTGGAATCACATCTCGATCTGAGTTCTTCTGCTACTAATGAGCTATGTGCTGCCAGGAGATCTGTCTCTCTGTACCACTGGTCAGGTGATCACGTGTTCTGTGGTTGTCTGGCCTATAACAGACCCATAATGAATGATACTTCCACTTTTCCTCCTTTCTGCCTCAAAGAAGTAAACATCACCATGATGTTTACCCTAAAAACCGACACTGATAACTTTCCTTTTTTTTTTTTTTTTTTTAACACGCCAAGGCACCCAGCTAAGCCTTTAACATACCATACTTTCATTTAATCCTCACAACCCTTTTTCTTCCAGATCATGGAACTGAGTCCTGGCGAGGTTAAATAGCTTGCTCACTCTTAGTAATGGGGCCAGGACTCTGACTTGAACCCTAGCCTGTTTTAAGCTGGATTCCAAACTATCTAACACTATGCCACACTGCCTCTTTCCCTACACCCCTAGACAATAAATATTGAGAAATATAAGCTTTTTTTTTGTTCATTCGTGTTTTTCACAATAATATTCCCTAACCTGGCATTCTATGTTTATGCATAATCACCAGAAAAATTTAAAGGTAGAAAGATCAGGAGACATCAGCTCAGGCTGTATAAAAATCAGCCAGCCTGATCTGATATCACGACGGGCAGGAAATTACTAGAAGTTCAATATTATCTGCGGGAGTCTACTTCGGATATTACGTTACCTTTAAAGTATTCTTAGAACTCCAAACACATCCACAGATGTTAAGCACTTGAAATTTTCATGACATGACTGTATTTTCCTCGACAATTCCTTGTGCATCAAGCAGAGGGAAAGGGCCGAGAAATGGAGGGAAGAGGCAAATTTTAGAACAGAATTTAGAAGCAGGTGCATCTGTGTTTCTCACTCCAGGCCAGGTTCTCCTCTCCTCGCTGTTGCTTCAAGAGAAGCAGCAAAGCGATCGATCTGGCTCAGAGGTGATGCTCTTCACAGAACCTCTTCCAGGAATCTTGCAGGGCTACTGAATATTTGAAGGATCTGGGCTTCCAGGAACGAAATACAAAGAAGAATGAAACATGTCATGCTTTAGAGCAGTGGTTCTCAACCATGGGTTATTTTGCACCCCAGCAGACATCTGACAATGTCTGGGGTCACTTTGGGTTGTCACAACGGGGAAGGGCGCTCCTGGCATCGAGTGGAGAGATGCTAATAAATAATCCTACAGTGCACAGGACAGCCTCCCACAGGAAAGAATTATCTGGGTATAATGTCAACAGTGCTCAAATCAAGAGACCTTGCCTTAAGGAATTGTCTCTGTTTTTGAATTTTTTAAAAAATTATCATCGAAAAAGCAAATTACTACCAGCCTGTCAATAAAATGGTCTTTCTAAAACACACTCCTTTAGATTACTTCCTGAATGAGGCTCCACAGCTCACTGCCCCTTACAGGGTGCTCTGAAGCCCTAAGCACCACATGCAAGAAACTCCATGACCCGGATTGGCTACCTTCTCCTCACCTCCTACCCCACCAAGAGCCAATGGCGCTGGACTTCCTACCATCTCCCAGGCCAGCCTTGAACTTGCACCCCGCCCTGTGCCTTTGCACACCACTTTCTCTCAGCCTGGGAATCTTTTCTTTCTTCTCCATCTTGCAAAACTCCATTCATCCCTCAAGGCTTCATGGCATCACCTTTTCGGAAAACACTTTTCACCAAAGCTTGTGTACCAAGAGCATCAGATTCACCTCGGGGTTTATCAGAAAACCGGAACCTCAGGCCCTCATCCCAGACCTAGTGAATCAGAATCTGCCTTTCAACAAGATCCCAGGCGCTCTGTTTGCACATTAAAGTGCAAGGGAACTTCTGTAGGCAAGGTGAGCTGCCAGCCACATCTCCATACTTCCAGGACATCCTAAATAGCCCCATACACCCAGATCGCTGGCTATACAACAATCGTCTATTTGTGCGTCTGTCTTTCTCTCCACTTTGTGACCCTGATCTGGAGAAGGATGCTATTTTATTTCTCTTTGTATCACTGGCATCAAGATAGAAGAGACACATAGCAGACACTCAATATTTACAGCTAAACAAATGAACAGCCTATTTATCCATGCTTCCTCCATCCCTGCCAGATGGAAACCCTACATCCTTCTCCAGACAGCTGAGCCCAGCGTAGGTCCAGGACTAGCCTCAGGGGTATGATAACACTCCCCATCCAGTAGTTCTTAGAATTAAGAAGAGCCAGGACCCATCCTATAAAATCCCACTGAAGCTTACTGTGTGCCAAGCCCTTTGTCTGGCAGTGGAGATACAATGTTATAGAAAACATACCTGAAGAGGACTCACACCAGTGTTTAGCAGAGTACTGATCAGCATATGAGAAACCAACAGACCTGAGTTGAGGGAGGGAACCATTTGAAAGGACTAGCTGGAACCCTCTATAGCAATCAAGGTCAAAATAGTGCCCGTCCCATCAGCTAGACCAGAAAACTTCACAATTTCAGAGTACTGGGTAGAGTACTCAGAGAGTCCTGCTTCAGTAGCCCTAAGGTAAACAACGTTTTAAATACTCAAATATTCGAAAATTAAGCAGAGAAATGGCAATGTCTAAGATAAAAATTATACTGGATTGGATTAATGGAAGATTTGCTATCACAGAAGAAAATATGAGTGAACTTGAAGGCATAGGAATAGACACTGCAAAATGAAACACAAAGAGAGAAAAAGGAATTTTTAAAAAATCAATGACCTATGGGTCAACGTCAAGTAACCTAATATACACATAACTGTAGTTCCCAAAATCAGGTGGACAGAAAAATACTTGAAAAAATAATAGCTGAAACTTTTCCAAATTTGATGAAAACTATAGACCTACAGAGCTGGGAAATTGTGCGAATCCCAAGCAAAGGAATAAAGAGCCCTGGAAATGGAAAAAAGAAAAAAGAAAGGAAGGAAGGGACGGAGGGAGGAAGAAAGAAAAACACACCTGGTCCCTATTTACTGGGGCTGATATTCTGGGGAGGAAAGCAGAAATGAACACGTCATCCCAGGGTGGTGGGTTCTACCAAACAGGAAGTCTGGGATGCTAGGGGCGCAGGTGTGACATGGTGCGGGCGTCGTGCTTCTGCTAACGTAGTGTTCTTCCTGAAAGAGTGACATTTTAGCTCAGGGGTTAAGGGTGAATGGGAGTTAGCCAGGAAAAATGGAGTAAAAGTCTTCCGGGATGAGAGGAAACAGCAAAGACCCTAAGATACAGAGAGTGTGACTGATGCGTTCACAGCATTTTCTACCCCAGGGGCCCATTGCGTCCTCTCTACACACACTTCTGCTCCCTTCTGATGGGCCTTATCTTCTTTGCTTGACTAGTGCTTGCTTTCCCAGCTGGACTTGAGACCTTCTCAATCAACAGCCCTCTTAGCCAAGGCCTAGACACCCTTCCCAGGCTCCTTAGAAGGCTAGACCCTGCTTTTCCCAAGACCCATCTTTCACCTGTTTCCTGCTGCATTTAGACAGGTGGCCATCCCTCACTCATTCACTCATTCATTCACTCAGTATATTTATTTTGAGTCCTTCTCCGGGCCAAGTCCTGGGCCCACAGACGTAAATAAAATAGACATAAAGCAGGGCTTCCCTGGTGGCGCAGTGGTTGAGAGTCCGCCTGCTGAGGCAGGGGACACGGGTTCGTGCCCCGGTCCGGGAAGATCCCACATGCCGCGGAGCGGCTGGGCCCGTGAGCCATGGCCGCTGAGCCTGCGCGTCCGGAGCCTGAACAAAACCAAAACCTGTCCTTCTTCTCTGGACTCTGCCAGGGACTGGCAGCAGGAGATGGGTACGAGGAGGAGAGAGCTCCCAGGCAAACTCCGCCTGAGCCAGCCCTAAGATGCCCCGCCTGCCCATAAAGCCATCTCCAGGGCACTCAGACCTTCCCACCACCTCCTGCAGTCTACTGTGGTGACCCCCATTTCTGCATGCCCCCTAAGTAAATGGGAGGTGTTTTCTAGGGAATCTGATTTCATGATTCTTTAAGGAGCTATCGGCATGGAAAGCACCCGGGACGGAGCAGCCTCCCCTGACTGATAACACTTATCTGGGTTACTGTCTCACAGAGATTCATTCTGTAATTTCTGGGGCCTCAGAGAGAATGTCTTTGTATTTCTCAATACCTTAAACTGCACTCACTATTCATTGGCCCTAACAGCTCCGTTATCAGAAAGCCCAATATTATTACCAGGCATTAAGTTATCTACAATTATTTTGTTTTATTCTCCATTTTGGTGAGATAAGCCATGCAGACTGGGCAAGTCTGGGCATCGTTTGCAATTTGTACGTGAGTTCAACAAAGAGCATGGAGCCTTAGCTAAACTCCTTCCTGGGGTTTTTCGTTGGACTTCTTACTGTGCCTTCTGCTTAGTAAGAATGTTATAATAATGCTCCACATCAGGGGTCAGCATACTGTGGCCTGGGGGCCAGTGTGGCTGCTTTTGCCAATGGAATTTTCCTGGAAAATGGCCACACCTGTTCATTTACTTTTTTTTTTTAATTAATTTATTTTTGGCTGCATTGGCTCTTTGTTGCTGCACGCAGGCTTTCTGTAGTTGTGGCGAGCAGAGGCTACTCTTTGTTGCAGCGCGTGGGCTTCTCATTGCAGTGGCTTCCCTTGTTGCAGAGCATGGGCTCTAGGAGCATAGGCTTCAGTAGTTGTGGCACGTGGGCTCAGTAGTTGTGGCTCGCGGGCTCTAGAGCACAGGCTCAGTAGTTGCGGCACCCGGGCTTAGTTTCTCCGCGGCATGTGGGATCTTTCCGGACCAGGGCTCGAATCCATGTCCCCTGCATTGGCAGGCGGATTCTTAACCACTGCGCCACCAGGGAAGCCCTCGTTTACTTATTGCTTATGCTGCTTTCATGATAAAAACAGCAGGGCTGAGTAGCTGCAACAGAGATCATGGGCCCTCAAGCCTAAAAATACTATCAGGTCTTTTTCAGGAAAAGACTGCCAACCCTTGAGCGATAGCTAATGTTTGTAGCATATAACTCCTGTGCAAAAATCCTTTATGTGGTTTGTGTCCTTTAATCCACATAAGATCCCATTTTACAGATGACACTACCGAGGCTGAGAAGTGATGGTCGGTCCAGGGTCCCAGCAGCACTAAATAGCAGATTCGGGGTTCAAGCCTTTGTTGCATCAGCTGTGTCCGATTGACACATTCACATGCCTCTTGATATCTGAACTTGCACTGACCCTCTCGAGCTAAGGGACTTTGTCAAATGAGGCAGGTAAGTCACTTTTTCTCCCCTGATAAAAGCTAGTGGGCTGTTCGGACAGCTGGATGAGGTATGGTAGGTAAAAACGTACTGAGTCTCGGTTAAACATTCCGGTTGCTTCCCAGGGGACATATGTCCATCTGGAGACGGCAGGCTGTGTTCCCTGATGCCCCCAGCTGCATCCAGTCTGATAAGCCTCCTCTACTCCCTTGCTTCTCAAAGCATGGTCTGCAAACAACCTGGGAGCTTGTCAGAAATGCAGAATCTCGGGCCCCACCCCAGACTTACCGAACCAGGATCTGCAGGCCAACAATATCCCCAGTGACTTGGTGGGGATCTGAGATGCTCTGCTGGTATCCGCAGCCTGATGAAATCCTGATGGTAATGCCACCAGCCTCAGCCGGTATCACAGACTGGAGCATCTTGACAAGCTCACCAGAGCCAGACGGACTTCTGTCCTGGTTTACTCTATTTAATGCTTTCAATAAAGGGCACCCCAGTCTGTCTCCCAAGACCACATGGATGGACTCTTGACGCCTTCCCAGGGGCTTGTGGGCCTCCTCTCCTAAGGATTTGCCTTTTATACCTTTTGCTATCTCCTCCACACCTGCTGTGCAGTGATTCCTGACACTTAAATAACAGTACACTCCTGGCATTGAACATCATACTCTACCATGCCAGGGCAAGACACGCCCCCTGGATACTCGTAGAAACAAGCTGATGCTGCCCTCCTGCTTCCTTGACCTTGAAGGCTTATCCTCACTGTGGCTCATATTCCTGATGCCCCAGCCAGCCTTATGCCTGGGATGTGAAAGTCAGTAATTCCTCATGGGCAATGCAAAGGACATACACCTTCACCTTAGGGTGGGATGCCTTATCTATGTGGATGTGGAATGTGCCTCACCAGCCCCAGCTTCCAGCACAGGGCCCAGCAAACAACAGATGCTCAATCATGCCCTGACGATGAACCAACTAGCTGATCTCCAGACTCTATGAATCCCAAAGCTGTATTTCTGACCTCAGGTCTCCCATCCCCCGCTTCCTCCATCTCTCTCATGCATAGAAGAAAGAAAGGGAGTGATGCCAGAAAACACATCATCCTATCAACTTGACCCTCTCCCTGCCCCATTAGCTGGTATCTCGGCTTCCCAGGGACTCAGCTGTGGCAGATGTTACCAGGTTCAAGCAGCCCCAGCCAGGCTGCACCCATATTGTTTGCCAAACTCCTGAAATCAGTCAGATGTTCTGGCGCAGATGCCAGTAGGTTTCTCATCTCTCTCCACACACCTATGATTCATCCTCCTCCTTCCCTTTTCTATCACCAACACACATCTGTTCTGACTTAGGATAACTAAAGGAAAATTAAATGAATCTGTTTCGTGAGTCACCAAGGTTATTTATAGGACTTTAATATAGGCTGATACAAAATAAAGAAACAAAGAGAGAAACAAAAATAAGTTATCTCCTCAGAAAGCCAAGCAAAGTTCAAGGAAGAGAAGAATAAGTCACGTCCTTCGGGCTGATGAAGCCGTACGCGTCTTTGGTTTATCACGGTCTTTCTTCCAGGTCCCAGGAAAATCAATGAGGCTTGTTGGATTTTGAGAGATCAATGTTAAAAAGACGTGCTTTGCAATGCAGAACATGTGCGCGGTGTGCGTGTTGCAAGGGGCCCCAGGCCGACGGAACAACCCTAATCCAGCACTTGGAGGAGTGTAAATATTGACTGTGGGGATAAGGGCATCGCCAGGTCCTTCTCGCGCTGCCCCTTCAGGTCCTCTCCATGCGCTTTGAGCTGCCTCTAGCCGGCAGGTGGCTGAAGCTTGGGGTCACTGATGGACTTCAGCTTTCCTTAGTCCCTGCTTGCGAGGACGCCTTTCAGAAACAGGTCATACAGAGTTTATAATAACTCTGTATGGAGTGTAATCTATAAAAATATCGAATTACTATGTGGTACACCTGAAACTAATATAATCTTTTAAGTCAACTGTACTTCAAATAAATAAATAAATAAACAAAATTTGGGGGAAATGTTATTAGGGGCCTGCATAGGCATGGGGACCAAGTATATTGTTTCCAAACAAGGATATTCTGAAATGCCATGTTACTGGAAGTAACTACAGCATTGCCTCTTTTTTTTCCTCATGGTCAGGGATATAAAACTAGCCAGAGGGCTTCCCTGGTGGCGCAGTGGTTGAGAGTCCGCCTGCCGATGCAGGGGACACGGGTTCGTGCCCCGGTCCGGGAAGATCCCACATGCCGCGGAGCGGCTGGGCCCGTGAGCCATGGCCGCTGAGCCTGCGCGTCCGGAGCCTGTGCTCCGCAACGGGAGAGGCCGCGGCAGTGAGAAGCCCGAATACCGCAAAAAAAAAAAAAAAAAAAAAAAAAAAAAACTAGCCAGAAATGGGGTGTTTGACATTAAAGAACACAAAGAGATGGTTCCTGGACGTGAACAGGAGGAGATGGTGCCTGGCCCTATGAAGAATCTTCATGTGCAATACAGAACAATAAACAAGTGCATAATTACCTCTTCTTGAAAGAAAGGAAGGAAGAAAGAAAGGAGGGAGGGAGGGAGGGAGGGAAGAAAGGAAGGGAGGGAGGGAGGAAGGAAGGAAGGAAGAAAAAAGAAATAAGTCAGAGAGAGAACTATAGGCTCCAAAGGAAATGACCAGAAGGGCAAGATCAATGTTACCTCTAATCTGGGAAAGTAGGTACCACGTCACCCTAGACACCTTTGACTCATCTCCCTCTTTCCCAGCATCCCCAGAGTCATCCGCTCACCAAACTTCCCTCCTGACGTCTGCCAGAACCAGGCCCCAGGTCTCCACCTCTCCACCTCTCTACTACTGTCTTGGTTCATCCCATGTCTGCCATCTTCCACGCAGTTGCTAGCATCGTCTTTATTAAGACAGGCATCTTATTATGTTCCTCTAATGCTTGAAATCTAACATTTTTGGCAGTTCATTAGGAATTGACTTGATTTTACTTTCGTGGGGAGCTACCCCCAAATACGTTTCCCCGATACCAGTCACACTGGCACTTAACATGTCTTGTCTTTTCACACCTCCACACATTTGCTTAGTAAACAACTAGGTATCCATGTGCGGTTCTAGAGCCTTCCCTCTGTCCTCATATTTATCTGTTTACTTGTTTCACTGTCCTCCTCACCGGAATATAACCTCTTTGAGGACTGTGACCTTCTCGTGTTTACAGCTCTAACCCCAGCACCCTAAGATTACTGCCTGGCACGTAATAATCACTCAAAATATATTTGTTGAATGAATGAATAAATGAAAGTCTACCCCCGGGGGCTAGATTGTGAGTTCGCTGAAGCCAGAATTTCTTGCTCATTTCATATTCTGGGTACACAGTTAAGTGCCTGGCACAGGGTAGGAATTCAAAAACTAATGTTTTGTTGAATTGAATTGGCTTGAAAACCACTCTGCAGGGGGAACTTACCAAGGGGGTCCTCAGAATTGCTTCTCCATCTCTGAGTACAAAGCCAGATTCAAAGCTAAAAAGTGAGGCTGCTTTCCAAAGAAAGAGAAGGAAGTCTTCAGTGAGGCTCAAGGACAAAAGAGCCCCAAATCTCAACACCCCAAATCGGCAATTATGCTTCTCAGCCTTCACAGTTCCATTTATGATGTAAATCCTTACCTTATCTCGAGGAAACATACCACCACGTCAACGCGATTTTCAAAGACCTTTATAGTTGCCACAACTCTGATATATATATTTTATTGTGGCACCATCTGCACTGCTGAAGTTAAGGCTGAGTCAGCACTTCTAGAAGGAAATCCATGTTCTGGGGATTTATACCTCAGCCATAAACACTTAGCTTTGGCTTTGGTGATACAGAAATGAAATCTGCCCCGATGTGCAAAGATATGTAAGTGAACCCATGAGCTCAAGGAGAAACCATGGTTGGCCCTTTTTAGAATTCTAATTCTAAATCAATATCAAGGAGAAAATATCACTAATGAGGAACACAAGCTTCTTCCATTTCTCAAGAAACAGAATCCAGTATGTGTGCTCGATTATGTGGACACCCTAATTCCTAATTCCTTACCTCACTTTCCCCACACCCAGGTGGTCACCATATCCTAGTGGGTCTAACCTGCTGTCCTCCTCAAGCCTTAATGGGCCTGTGAATCACCTGGACATCTTGCTGACATGAAGTCCGGGCTGGTACCTGAGAGTCTGCATTTCGAACAAGTTCCCAGGTGATGTAGACGGTGCTGCCCCAAGGACCAGTCTTTGAGAGCCCCCAGTATTTGAAAACCCCCAATATGTCCCAGGCTCTGCATCCTCCCTCTTCCTTAATGCAGACCCTCCTCATTTCATACCTGGCCTGTTTAACACCTGCCCCTCGATCCACTTTTCTGCCATCCCATCTGCCTTTATTTTATTTCATCCCCAAATTACCTTCCCTATGCAATTAGGCCAGAATTCTCTAGCCATCTCCCCATCTCCCCACAGAGAGGGTGAATCATTCCCTTCCTGGTCCTACCACTTCCCACACTCTGCCATTAAATCCGTCAGAGTTTCTAATTATTGACCCACGTGTCTGTCAGCCTCAACTGACTGTGGGGTCTTAAACGGTAGGAAGCATGTTTTACTCAGCTCAGGGTCTGCCGACAACAGGAGTTCAATAGTGTTTGAAGACAGGAGGAATTAATAAATTAGGGAGTTTATAAGAAGAGCTATCATTTATTGAGCACTGTGTGTTTACCAGGCGCTGCGCAACAGGCTTTACATTTATTAACCCATTTTATGCTCGGAACAACCTCGGGAGTTAAATACGGTGAGGCCCGCACTACACAGAAGAAAGTTGAGAGAAGCTACATAACTGTCCCAAAGATGTACAGCTGCTAAGTGGCAAAGCTGAGTCCGAACTCAATTTCATTAAAATTCCAAAGTGCTTTCTCCTAATTGCCAAGCTATTATGAAAGACTGACGGAACAAACGAAGACAGGAACGAAGGCATGAATGGCTTTTGTCATTCATTTTGTTGCCCTTGTCATTCATTTTGTCGGGGATCTGTGAAGCCAGGCAAGCTCTTCCTACCCTATTCAGATGGCCAAGTGCTTATATATAAGAACAAAAAAAAGGTGATTTATGCCTATGGTTTACTGCTCTGACCTCTGGCAGCTCAAAATAAGATTTGATTTTTAAAACACAAATGCCTCCTCCACCTGTTATATCAGCTCCTTGACACCAAGATGAAGGACATGAAGATGCTTGACTGACACTCTGGACCCAAGAAAGTTAAGAGCAGTGAATATGTTTTACCTACAGATATCACTAGGTGTGAAAGGCCAGAAATACCACACATCATTCACTCACTCATTCATACACACATCCATCCACCCATCCTTTCACTCACTCATCTTTCATTCATTTATTTATTTATTTATTTTTTGCGGTACGCAGGCCTCTCACTGCTGTGGCCTCTCCCGTTGCGGAGCACAGGCTCCGGACGCGCAGGTTCAGCGGCCACGGCTCAGAGGCCCAGCCGCTCCGCGGCATGTGGGATCTTCCCGGACCGGGGCACGAACCCGTGTCCCCTGCATCGGCAGGCGGACTCTCAACCACTGCGCCACCAGGGAAGGAAGCCCTATTCATTTTTTATTCACTTATCCATTCATTGATCCCTCCTGATGTTCATTTTTTCATTCACTCAATACTGATCAAGACTCAGTGTGTTTTAGAACCATTTAAGCCTGAAAATATGGCAAGGCTGGAAGGGAGCTGTCAAAGGAATCTTCCTACAAAATTACTTCTCAACTGATACCTGAAAGATATACAAAAATTATTCAGGTAAATAGGTATGTGGATTACAGCATGCTACGTAATGGATAAGGGAGGGATGAAGGTAGTTCTAGACATAAGTAACAACATGTGTGCAAGCTGTGTGTGTGTGAGGAGTCTGGCACACTTGAAGCATGGAAGAGGTGTGGGATGGCTGAACAGAAGTTAGAGTACAGAGCAACAGGAGGAAGGGAGAGCGATGAGATACAGAGATGCGGGCAAGAGCGCTCGGTCCTCCTCTTCGCTTCTAGTAATTAGAGGGTGTCAGTAGCTCTGGGGATCTACAAGCGACGCCCTGAGAAAGGACTGTGTCAAGTTGAGGGGACTGGATACAGCCATATCCATATTGATGTCCATATCCTCATAGGTTAACAAATAAATGAAGAATCAGGTATACCTGGAACACTCAAACACGGAAGTACAAATACATACATACATATACATATGTCTATATCTATGTCTGTCTGTCTATCTACCAATCATCTTCATCTTTCTGTAAAGCAACTTCAGTTCTGACCCTAAGTCTTTAGCATAGCGGGGGGAAAAAAATCCCAGCTTCTTTCTGATGCCTTCCCCTGACCTTGAGATTCAATGCCACGGTGCTGGAAGTTTGACAGTAAGATGCTGAGGACTCCCGTGATCTATCCAGCCAGGGTGGCTGTTTTAGCATTGCCCTGCTGCCTCAAAGGCTCTCTGCTACGTCTGCATCATGCTCAGCACCTGCCATTTTTTTAAAGCTGCCTGGGATCCCATTTGCCCAGAAGTTCCACATTGACATTTTCTTGCAGAGTCTTGTGGTCCCCCCGCATGCATCCAAGAGGAATGGTCGCCTCTCTTTTGCACCCAGAGATCTCTCCCTCTCCCTCACCGCTCTTCGCTCATTCTCTAACTAGATGCGTTGAAGGGAGTGATTCTCCTTCTAGGATGGTAAAGAGGAGGCCACACTCTTCCCATGATGTTACTTTACATCCCAAATCCCTGCCCCGTCTAGAGTTTCAGCTTTTGAACACAAAAAACACAAAGAAAGTGTGGGGCAGGCAACATTGGTTTTCTTCCTGCTAGATCCCTCCCCAGAAGCAATGAGCACTGAAATGAGTATCTCCTTTGTTGGGGCAAGACCAGGAGAGAGAAGAAAGAAAAGACAGGAGACATGCAGAAAAAAGAAACGTAATTAATATCCATATTACCATAGACATGTGCTGTGGAGGTGAATATAGACAGAGACACAGTGACAGAACCAGTAGATGGTAGACATATACATAGGATAAGATAAAACAATGTTAATATGCTTGTATTTCCCAACTTCTAATCCCTGCAGGCTAAACTCATTTTTCCCATCTCCCAAACTCTAAGGAAGGCCCTGTCTGGACAAACAGGTTTGGGGGGAGTTTTGTAACAGAAAAAATGAAAGCAAGGGGCAGAGGACAAGACAAGGCTGAGGGAAGCAAGGGTGGAAGAACACTGCTATATAGTTTAGGAAGAGAGGTGCTGAAACAGCTCTTCTGTGTGAGAATGGGGAAAGGAAAGGGAGGGAAATGAAAGCATTTTAAGAATGGTTGCTGAATATTTCCTACTACTCCCTGGAGCTGGAGGTGGAATACTGCACTGCCAGTTCCCATGGGGTTGGTTAAGTTTCCACAGATGCTGAGAGCTGCTCTCAGATGACTATACATGGCCCTGGGACCGCATGGAGCCACAGTGAACATCCTGGGGCAGAAACAGAGAAATGTGTTTAGGGCCAGGGATGAATTTCGTCCCGGGTTCTTCACCAGGAACCTGCAGGGGAGGAAGAAAAGTAACTACTAGCTGTGGAGGAATTAATGCTTATGGGCTCAAGGAAGCCAAGAGCTTCTCCTAATACCACAGAGGCACACACCCAGCTCATTCACTCCAGGGATGAACTGCGGGGTCCCTGTCCTGACTTCTAAGGGGCGTAGATCAAATTCAACAGCAGGGAATCATAGGGTCCTAAAGCAGGTGTCACTCAGGTGACAGAGTACGCAGAACAGGGCATGCAGAGTTTCACAGACTGCATCTTCAATCTTTCTAACTCTATCCTTCCTCTGGTAACAGCTACATCCCAGTGTGGCTGTGTTACGTTAATCCACACACCTAAGAAGCACATAAGAGGATCTGAATCCACCCTAATCCTCTCCCCTTATTGCCCCCCTAAAAGCTCAAGAATATACAATTTCATGAGTTCAAGTAAGGGAAGTCAGAAAACAAGAAAAACAAACCAAAATACAGAACAAACGATGGAGCCTCATTTTTTAAATCCTAATATTAATAAAGTTGTGAAGTAAAACTGGCATAGAAACCAATTCTGCAAATCCTCCTGCTGGTAAGTTATTCATTCATTTGTTCATTCATTCCACTTTGATCAACCACCAGAATTATACCATAAGGGTGAAGGATGAAGGCTCTGGAGCCAGACAAAGAGTTTGAATAAATATCAACTGTTTTCGTTACTAATAATAATAATAAACACTACCATGCCGCAAGCCCTACGTGAGCGAGGGGATTATTAAAGATAAACACTCTACACCTACCTTAAAATTGCTCAAAATCCAGCCAGGGGTGGAGTTTCAGTAAAGAAACTCTGTTGGAAATGTTTTCAACTGCACGTCACAGAACTTCTAGTTAACTGTGGCTAAAACCATGAAAACATTCCTAATTTATTTAACAAGAAATTTAAAAGCAGGCAGTCCCAGGGTTGGCCTGGCAGCTCCGTGATCTCCCAATGAGATGTGTATCCTTCCACTCCTGTCGACTTATTAGTCCTATGCATGTTGCTATGTGACCATAACAAGACTACCACTGAAAGAGGTACCATGTTTGCCTTGAAGACTGGAGGAAGGAGGAAGGGACCATTCTAGTGGAGCCTTCTCCCAGGCTTGCCCTGACCATCAAGAAGCAAAACACCTTTCTAGAAGTCACTCGACAGACTAGTCCTAAGATCTCATTAGATGCAACTGGGTCACAGGCCCTCCCCCCATAGGTTCAGGGAAGGCTGGTGAAGTACATCTTGAGTTTTCAGCTTCTAGAAGATGTGGGGATGCCTGTTGGGTTGGCCAACTAACAGGACCTCCCTCAGAAACTTCCAGCCTGTAGAACGACCAAAACGGAGGGGGCACATTTAAATTGGGACCACAGGGGAGACTGACTGATTCTCCTTTGGGATTTAGGACACACTTTATAGAGGAGGCAATGTTGATGAAACATCTGGAGGAATGGGTGGTGGTGTGTCAGCTGGAGTTGGAAGGACTTCCTGAAGCAGAGAACAGCAATGCAAAGGCAGAGATGAGAAAGTGTAAGAAATTGAAGAATTGTGAGACTGGAGCCGGTAGAGGGGGAAACTGTGGTGGGAGTGGAAAGAGATGGAGACAGTCCAACAGATCAGGGTCCCACTGAACTGGAGCTTGTCGTACAGTACTTTTCAAAATGAGGGACTGCTTTTAGCGACTAGGAGATGATTTTAGAAGAGAGGAACACAGTACTAAAGGGCATTGAGTCGTACGAGAAAAATATTCCCCGATAAACCCTCGTTGACGTCTTGTTTTTGCATCAAGGAGAAAGTCTTGGTTTGGGGTTGCTGTATCTTTAACATCTCTCTCTCTCAGTCACGTCCCTTTGTAGCACAAAGAATGCAAGCCTCAGGCAGGCCACCCTGTGGACAGTCCCCAGTTCAGATCTAATAATGCTGTTTAGTTTTGTTTGCATGACATTTATACTTATGGTTACCTTCTAGGGATGGCAACTGACACTGCATTTGAACGACACTGTGCGTTTCTCTGATCTTAATCTATGTAATTTTTTTCAGAAGTGAGTTAATTTACAGAAACACCTTGAGTAAATCATGGCACAGGTGGTATACAATCTGATAGGATTCACAGAGACCATCCACAGTGATATCTTTCTGTTGGAAAACCATGAAGGCGGTGGGCAAGGTGGGGAAGTTTGGGAAATCTCACCCCAGCACCCAGGGACCGTATTAGTGCAGAAAGGGATGATCAGACCTGTTTTACAAAGACCTGCTGTGACGAATATATGAGTTCATACATGCAAAGAGCTTAGGATCATTCCTGACACATAAAATAAACATTAACTATTGGAATCCTATCAGGACTACTAATATCATCATCAGCTGAGAGGCAAAGTGAGTTCAAGGATGAACGATCGGATGCAGGAGATGAATCAAGAGGTTGTTAGTGTGATATAAGCTAAACAAACTCTGGGGAGAGTGGGGATGGAAAGAGGGACTGGAGACATTTAGGAAGAAGAATCTGCAGGTCTTGGTGCGACGGTGGTCAGGGTGAATGTCTCCTTTCTCTCCGCTGGGGCTGGAAGCTGTCTGAGTCCCAGGCTCACGGTGACACACTGCATGGTCTCCCTGCACAGACTGACTCAGATGAACACCACGCACACACAGATAAGACTCGCACAGCACATTCTGTCCCCAGTGCGGCACCTTGTCATTTTCAGAATATCACCTGTCACACATAGTGAGAGTTCTCTTCTGCTGAAACGAAAAAGGAAGAGGAAAAAAGGAAGAGAACCTGAACATAAACTAAAAAGAGATCTGAAACCTTGGTCCGAAGAACGTATCATTGGCCACAGAGCCCTATTAACGAGGCAGGGTCTCCAGGGACATACTTCATACCTCCCCCAGGCAGGAGGAAGGGAGAGGGAAGAAGCCTAATTCAGTGGGTTTGCCTGGCCAGCAATGCCCCCTACCCACCAATGCCCCATCCCCCATCTGATTCAGTCCTCATCACAGTCCTGTAAAGAGACCAGAGCTCAGAGGAATTAGGTAGCTTGCCAATGGTCACACAACTAGCAAAAGGTCATGGGATATGAATCATGTTTGACCAGCCCATGTTTTACTCAAACTGCACCTATGGGCCAATATTTAAGGAAACTGAAAGAGTAGGCAACATGAGGGCTTGAAGGCTAATACTGATCGAACCCTGCAGTATTACTTTTGACTTCACTGTTGACTCACCCGAGACATATTGCTTCACTCCTCTCTAACCTAGTCTCAGCATCCTTCAATATTTCCACAGTTAGATGTGTGGCAGATTCGATAAACAAAAGGGCACTGGAATTAGATGACGTTGGTTTCAATCCTAGGAGACTCTCTAACAAGGGACTGAGATTCTGTTGGTCAGGAGTGGGGCCCAGGGGGATGTGGGGAGCTGAGCCTAGCCCATCACCTCCTACTCCCTGAAATAAGTCACTCACCAGGGCTGTTGATATTACTCCCACCCTTTCTCCCTTCCTTCCCCATTCCTCTCTGTCTCCCTGGCCACTGCTATGGATGGAATGTTTGTGTCTCTCCAAATTCCTATGTTGGGTTAGGAAATCCTCAGTGTGATGGTGTTTGGAGGTGGGGCCTCTGGCAGGTGATGAGATCATGAGGGTGGAGCCCTCATGAATGGGATTAGTGCCCTTAGGAGAAGAAACACAAGAAAGGATCTCTCTCTTTCTTTCTCTCTCTCTCTCTATCTCTCTAGCCCTCTCTCTGCCTTGTCAGGATATAGCAAGAAGGTGACTGTGAGCAAACCAAAAGGAGAGTTCTCACCAGACACCGAATCAGCCAGCACCTTGATCTTGGACTCCCCAGCCTCCAGAACTGTGAGAAATAAATTTCTGTTGCTTAAGCCACCCAGTTTGTGGTATCCCGTTACAGCAGCTTGAACTGACTAAGATAGCCACTGTCTCAGCTCTGGTTTTCATCCTTCCCTGGTCCACTGCCTGCTCATCAGGCCCCTGTCACTGGTCTTTTGACCACCCCAGTCTCTGTCCACACTCTACAAATTCAGCAGAATGATCTTTCTAAAACACAACACTGATCATATTACCGTCCATGATTGAAACTCTCAGTCATTCCCCACTGCCCTCATACACCATGTCCAGACCTAAACTCTCTGATCCTTTTCTACCAACCAAGCTTAATATCTGGCCATAACCCATCTACCCTTCCTCCCAGTCATATCTGAACTCACATCATCCTGTTCTCTCAAGCCCTAGTGGCTTTCTTTGTATACGGTGTTCCCACTGCCCAGCACGCGCACACACACACGAGTGTGCACACACACATGCATGTGTGCGCGCACACACACGTGTGCGTGCACGCACACACACACACACACACACACACACACACACACACACCCTGCCTCCCTCATCCATCCTTCTTCCCTCTCATAGCTCCGGTCTCAGGCACTTCCTGGAAGGGTCCCCACTAGCATATACTCTTATTACAGCCCCAATCCGACTTCCTTGCCATTGCAGTTTCTCTTCTCTGTCTCCCATATCACAGTCTAGGAGATGTGTCTGCTCCTTTCTACAGCCCTACTGTCCAGTACCTGGTATGCAGTAGGTACTCAAAGGATGCTTGCTGAATGCATGACTACAAAACATGAATTCCACACTAGAGGAAAATGCGGATGGGATGGGAAGAATATTCCTACCAACTTTGCTCCCGTCAGTAAAAAAGAGACCCACCAAATACAGGACGTCACAAATGTTACAGAAAACCCAAAAGCCCCCCAGAAATATCGCCCTCCTAGTAACACCCACTCTGCTTTTCAAGCTGCTTTTTGCTGACCTGGGCTCTGCCGACATCAATAATTATTAACTAGTGACTTTATCTAGAGCTGGGAACAACTTCATTTGCATACGATACTGTTTTATTTCAGCCTAAATCAGGCTTAAAGTAAGAAATTGCTCCTGTTAAACTTGAAGTCCCCCCACCCCATTAACAGAACCTAGCATTTGAAAATCTGATGATGTCTCAAGCACTCCAAGGAAAGAATCTAGAATGGTAAAGACACTGTGGCCTGAGTAGAGAAAGCAACGAACTGAGGTTATTTAGGGCAGAAAAATAAGTATTTGAGATGTTGCTATTCCCTTCAAAGGGGCTACATGGAATGGTATCTGGGCTCACCTGTCAGGCTAGTGAAAACTGCCCTGTTTTAAAACCTGGAGGAAATGCCTTTCCATTCAAGCAGTTCCCCAATGGCTGCTCTGGTGAGTGGCAGCGAGGAGCTCCCTGAACATCACTGAATGTGCTCAGGCAGAGATGGGATGTCCACACTCCAGGAATGCCACTGAGCGGCATAAAGGGCTTCTATCACTTTTGCCTGCCCAATACCCATCAACACATTTGTTAAGTGTACCCACAATTTTCATTTATGGAATTACTCTTTCATTCTCAGTGGATGAGTCTCCAGAAGTGGGTATATAATCATTCAAAATACCACATCAGGGCTTCCCTGGTGGCGCAGTGGTTGAGAGTCCGCCTGCCGATGCAGGGGACACGAGTTCGTGCCCCGGTCCAGGAAGATCCCACATGCCGCGGAGCGGCTGGGCCCGTGAGCCATGGCCGCTGAGCCTGAGCGTCCGGAGCCTGTGCTCCGCAACGGGAGAGGCCACAACAGTGAGAGGCCCGCGTACCGCAAAAAAAAAAAAAAAAAAAAAAAAAATAGCACATCATCATGGCCACAGTGACTGGTCTGTAAATTTGCATGTGACCCAAGGCTGACCAATAATATCCCTCCCTGGGACTTTGTCTGGAGGGGCTGCTAATTGGGAAAGATGTCAGCCTGGACCCAAGAATGCCCGTCTTTGCCACTACATTCCCTACAAAGAGTGATCGTTTAAATAGGCAAATGAGAACATACCATTTCCCTACTTAAAAATCACCAATGGCTTCTCATTACACTTAAAATAAAATCTAAACTCCTTCTGATGGCCACAATCCCTGTACCATCTGCCGCTCTCACTTGTGCTCACATGACTTTCCTCTTTGGTCACTAAGCCCCAGCCATAACAGCATCCTTTTAGTTATTCAAACACAGCAAGATCATCTCAAAGTCTTTGAAGGTGCTGTTCCTTCCGCCTGGAACTCTCTTCCCCTCAACAGCACATACCGGGCTCCCTCTCACTACACGTGTGCCTTCTTACAGGTCACCAGCTCAGAGAGATGTTCTGTGATCATTCTCTTTACTCTCACTCTCTATCTCTATACCCAGCTTTATTGCCTCCATTACACCATTAATTGCAATTATACACACATTTTCATTTGTCTATTCATTTATATCCTTCCCCCTACAGAGATAAATTCCATGAGATCAAAGACTTTGCCGTCTCATTCACTGCTGTATCTCCAATGCCTAAAACATGGCTAGTGCAAAATAAGCCAATAGTAAGTATCTGATGAGTGAATGAATGGATTTATTCCAACTGAGAACAGGGCAAAAATTTAAAAAATAATTAAAAAAAGGAAAGTGGCTTTGGAAAATAGAGAGAGACAGGATTCCTAACAACATCATTGGAGCACATGGACCAAACCAAGGTTATCTCCACCTGGACTTTTCAGTTAAACAAGCAAATGAATCTCCTTCTTAGCTTAAGCTGGTCTGAACTGGGTTCCTGTCACTTACAACCAAAGAACTGTGACTTACACCAAGATGGTGCGTACAGCCAGTGGTGAAGCATGAGCATGCAGTCACTCTCCTCTGTTTCCACTCATATATTCCCCAGACAGATCTAGACAAGCCTTGGTCACAGTGGTCTAGGCCTGTTTCATCTGTCGCTCACCGGTAATTTAACATGGCTTAGTGCCATGCTTTTCACCTGGAAGTAAGATGAGGCAGGATGAGACACAGAGCGGCTTACATTGAGAAAGGTGAGAGCAAGTGTGGTGGGGCCAGACATTTATTAGATGTGGCAGAACCAGACCCTGTATTCTTCCTGCGTCTGGGATCCAACTCACTCCTATAGGGGCCACTGGCCCCCATCTCCTGCCTGTCCTTAGAAGAGAAGCCCTATCTCTGAGATCAGTTCTGATCCAAAAGCGAAGCAATTAATCATCTCTAGTACCACATTCTATGTCAGCATCAGGACCTACTTCCTAACAGGTTAGCCTGAATGTTGTTCCTTGGTTTAAGTCTTTGAACTGTTCCTGGCTGGTTCCCTAAGCCTGAGTCTCTGCCTTAGAAGCCTTCTTAGTCATGATAATAATAGTAAATTCTTGCCTTTAGCTTACCATGTGCTGGGCTCTGTTCTGAGTATTTTTCTTCTTCTTAGTTTTTTGGGTTTTTTTTTTTTAAATTGGGGTATAGTTGCTTGACAATGTTGCGTTAGTTTCTGCCATACAACGAAGTGAATCAGCTATATGTATACATATATCCCCTCCCTCTTGGACCTCCCTCCCACCCCAGCCCCCATCCCACCCATCTAGGTCACCACAGAGCACCGAGCTGAGCTCCCTGTGCTGTAGAGCAGGTTCCCACTAGCTATCGATTTTACACATTGTAGTGCATATATGTCAATCCCAATCTCCCGATTCATCCCACCCCAGATATAATCAGCATCACCAACAGACATGCGAGTGGAGATGCCCCCAGATGGTTCCTGCTTTGAGTCATTGAGTTACTCCCACCCTTGAGTCTTCCCAAATGAGGACCCAGACATCAAGGAGCAAAGACAAGCCTACCCGAATTCCTGACGCGCAGGACACATGAGCCTAACAAAATGGTCACTGTACGCCCCTAGGTTTTGCTGTGGTTTGTCACACAGCAAGAGTACCCGGAGCATCACCCCCGACCACAACCTTGTATATACCGTCTATAGAGCTCTACCTGTGAACAGTATCTGGCTCAGTCCCTAATACCCGATGACAGGTCCATCATATTCTGCTAGCCTGATATGTCACCCCATCATTCCTTTTTGGACTTCCCGAGTGCCAAAAGCCACCCTCAATTACCTCGCTTGTCTCTAACCAGATCTTCACGACACCAAGTGTTACCAGCTAGACTGAACTTGCTCTTACTTCCTGAAGCTGTTTCTGACCCTTCCAAGATTGTCCAGAGATCTGTTTCCTGTCTCATTCCTCTCCCATCCAGGCCCATCCATTTTCAGGTGACTCAGTCATGGTTCAGAAATAGAGATAATCCAGCTTTTTCATTTGAGAGATGTAAAAATAGAGGCCCAGCAAAATAACACAAATTCGTGGGGATCGATCAAGATGGTGCAGTAGGAAGATGTGGAGCTCACCGCCTCCCGTGAACACAGCAGAAATACGTCTACAGCGTGGAACACTTCTCACTGAAAACTAACTGGAAACTGGCAGAAAGATTCCTGTACAGCCAAAGCTGTAAGAAAAATCCACAAGGAATTGGGTAAGAAGGGAAGAGAAGCAATCGGGTCGGGGGAGGGGACCCAGAGGAAAAAGGAGATGGCACGAGCGGAGATTCACCTGGGGAGTGAGAGGCACAGATTGGGTGTCCCCTTCCTGGGGTCCTGTGCGGGGGAGATGAGCCCCCTAGGCTGGTTGCAGGACTGCTGGGACTAACGGGAAGGCTGTAGGAAGCCTGGACTCCACTCCTGAGAAGTGTGTGCACTGATTTGCCCCAAGCAGAGCAGAGAGGGCAAACTGAAACCACACAGCTGGCTGACTCATTTCCCACAACTGCCTCAACGCATGCCCCAGCCAGAACAAAGCAAGCCCTCCAGCCCTGCCACAGTGCAGTACTGGATCTGGGGGGACCCGACCAGGGAAGAGGTGACCCAGTCCCAGGGCGGAGCCTGGGTGGGCAGCAGAGGGCACATCAGAAGCAGCCCAGTTCTCCGACGGCAGTTGCACCACCACAGTTCATGCCCTGATACACACTGAGAGGCAACATGGGCCCCACCCACCTGCCCTGCAGTGCAGCTCCACAACAGGGCCAGGGTGGCAAGGGTGTGGGGAGGTATTGGCTCTGAGGGACTAAGAGGATTTGGACCCAGGGCTGCGTCTGAGCAGAGCGAGGGAAACAATTGCTGGCACTTGCAATGGACAGAGCAACGGAGACAGCTCAGATCCCTGTCTTCGGCCAGCACAAACTGAGACTTGACCCAGGCCCCCACCCCCAGCCGACTCTGGCGCTCCCTCCCTCTGGGGCAAGGATCCCAGTGCTGGGAGAGGGGAAAGCATACATTTAAAGGGAACAGAGCCACCTTGGGTCCGACCCTCAGGGCTTCTGCTCCAACAATTTGGGATCAGACCCCGCCCCGATAAAGTGACAGCCACTGAGCAGAAGGGAAGCTCCAACCCACACCTAACTCCAGCTCTAGCCCCTTCATCTCCAGCCCCACCCCTACCAAGGTGATAGCTGCCAGCACACCCTGGGGAAAGACGTGACTTACATTCATGTCAAATCCCACTCTCCCACCAAAAGCATTGGGAATACACAGTCTGTACAGGGACGTACCCACCTAAGAACACCCCTTTCAAGACTGTACTAGGTAACCGTTCCACCTAAATGCATGAAGGCAGAGAAAGTTAAGCAAAACAAAAAGGTAGAGGAACTGGTCTCCATTAAAAGAGCAAGCGAAAACTTCTGGAAATATAAACAACGAAACAGAAATGAACAATTTACCAGATAAAGAATTCCAAGCACTGGTAATAAGAATGTTAACTGAATTAGGGAAAAGAATAGATGAACTACGAGAATTTTCACAAGGAACTAGAAAATATTAAAAAAAAGACTCAATCAGAAATGAAGAATTCAATAACTGAAATAAAAAACACACTAGAAGGAAACAATAGCACACTAAGTGATATATAAGTGACCTGGAAGACAGAATAATGGAAATCACCCAATCAGAATAGCAATAAGAAAAACAATTTTTTAAAAAATGGGAATGGTTTAAGAGATCTCTGGAATAACAATAAGCATACCAACATTCACATTATAGGGGTCCCAAAAGGAGAAGAGAGAGAAAGGGATCAAAAATAAATTTAAGGAAATTAGGGCTGAAAAATTCTAAATTTGAAGAAGGAAATGGATAATCCAGGTACAGAAAGCACAGAGGGTCATAGACAAGATGAAATCAAAAGAATCCACATCGACATATCATAATTAAAATTTCAAAATGTAAACACAAAGAGAAAATTCTAAAGACAGCAAGAGAAAAACAAAAAGTCATACAAAGGAAATCCCCAAAAGGCTATCAGCTGATTTTTCTGCAGAAACTTTACAGGCCAGAAGGGAGTGGCATAATATATTCAAAGTGCTGAAGGGTTAAAACCTACAACCTAGGATACTCTGTCCAGCAAGCTTATAATTTAGAATTGAAGGAGAGATAAAGAACTTCTCAGACAAGCAAAAACTGAAAGAATTCAGCAATATTAAGCATGCCTAAAAGAAACATTAAAGGGTCTTCTCTAAGTGGAAAAGAAGCAAAAAACTATAGGAAAGGGAAAATCCCACTAGGAAGGCAAATATATAGTAATGACTGAAAATCAACCACTTAGACAAGCCAAAATAAAGATTAAAAGACAAAAAATTGTAAGAGCAACTACAGATACAATAAACAGTTAAGGGATAAACATGAAGATGTAAAATATGACATCAAAAAAGCAAAATGTGGGGGAGGGGAGTAAAAAATGCAGAGATTTTAGAATAATGTGTTTGAACTTAAATGGCTACCAGTTTAAAACAAGTTGATATAGTTATAGGTCAACATATATGAACCCCTATGGTAACCACAAATCAAGAAACTACAATACATACACAAAAAACAAAAAGAACACAAGCATACTACTAAAGAAAATCATCAAAGCACAAAGGAGGAAACAAAAAGAAGAACTGAACAGAGGAGAACTACAAAAACAATAGGAAAACAAGTAATAAAATAGCAGTAAGTGCATACGTATCAATAATACTTTAAATGTCAACAGACTAAATGCTCCAAACAAAAGACATAGGGTGGCTGACTGGATAAAGTAACTAAAATTCATAACCACAAAAGACCCTGAATCGCCAAATCAAAGAAAAAGAACAAAACTGGAGGTATCATCCTCCCAGACTTTGGATTATACTACAAAGCTACAGTAATCAAAACAGCGTGGTACTGGCACAAAAACAGACACATAGATCAATGGAACGGAATAGAGAGTCCAGAAATAAGCCCACGCAACTACGGCCAATTAATCTACGACAAAGGAAGCAAGGGTACACAATAGATAAAACAGTCTCTTCAATAAGTGGTGCTGGGAAAACTGGACAGCTACATGTAAAACATAAAGAGATTAGTATGTTTCCTCACACCATATACAAAACTAAACTTAAAATGGATTAAAGACCTAAATGTAAGACCTGAAACCATAAAACTTTTAGAAGAGAACATAGGTAGAACATTCTTTGACACAAATTGCAGTATTTTTTGGATCTGTCTCCTAAGGTAAAAGAAATAAAAGCAAAAATAAACAAATGGGACCTAATTTAACTTAAAAGCTTTTGCACAGCTAAGGAAACATCAACAAAACAAAAGGACAACCTATGGAATAGGAGAAGATATTTGCAAATAATATCACTGACAAGGGATTAATATCCAACACATATAAACAGATCATACAACTCAATAGCAAAAAAACAAACAACCCAATCAAAAAATGGGCAGAATACCTGAATAGGCATTTTTCCAAAGAAGGCCTACAGATGGTCAACAGGCAATGAAAGATGCTCAACATCACTAATTATTAGAGAAATGCAAATCAAAACAACGAGAAACCACCTCACACCTGTCGGAATGGCTACCATTAAAAATAACACAAATAGCAAACGCTGGCAAGGATGTCAGAAAACGGGACCCTTGTACACTGTTGGTGGGAATGTAAATTGGTGCAGCCACTATAGAAAACAGTATGGAAGTTCCTCAAAAAAAAGAGAACTACCATATGACCCAGAAATTCCACTCCTAGGTATATATCTGGAAAAAACAAAAACAGTAATTCAAAAAGATACATGCACCCCAGTGGTCATAGCAGCACTACTTACAGTAGCCAAGATATGGAAATAACCTAAATGGCCATCAACAGACAGACGGATAAAGAAGATATTGTTATATATGTAGGATGGAATACTACTCAGCCATAATAAAGAACGCAATTCCGGGGCTTCCCTGGTGGCGCAGTGGTTGAGAGTCCGCCTGCCGATGCAGGGGACGTGGGTTCGTGCCCCGGTCCGGAAGGATCCCACATGCCGCGGAGCGGCTGGGCCCGTGAGCCATGGCCGCTGAGCCTGCGCGTCCAGAACCTGTGCTCCGCAATGGGAGAGGCCACAGCAGGGAGAGGCCCCCGTACCGCAAAAAAAAAAAAAAAAAAAGAATGCAATTCCGCCATTTGCAGCAGCATGGATGGACCTAGAGAATATTATCCTTAGTGAAATAAGTCACACAAAGACAAATACTATATGATATCACTTATATGTGTAATCTAAAAAATAAAACAAATGAATGCATATAGCAAAACAGAAACAGACTCACAGATACAGAAAACAAACTAGTGGTTGCCAGTTGGAAGAGGGAAGTGGGGAGGGGCAAGATAGGGGTATGGGATTAAGAGATATAAAGTACTACGTAAAAAGTAGATAAGCAACAGGATATACATATAATACACCACAGGGAATTATAGCCATTATTTTGTAATAACTTTTAATGCAAAGGGTGGCGAGCAAGCTGGTGCCAAAACTGCAGTCAAAATGAGGAGCGTGGCCTGCTCCCCAGGGTCTGCCCCTACCCCACCTCACCTCTCACCCCTCTCCCACCTTCTTTCTCTTCAGCATTTTATGTGGACCCAGCCATACTGAATTAACTACTTGCAGTTTCTCTAAAATAGGTCATGCTGTCTCTTTCCTTCTGCCTTGTTAAATGTCGTTCTATCTGCCTGAAATACCTCGTAATCTATAAAATACTGAATACTGTAATCTATAAAATACTGAATTACTATGTTGTGTACCTGAAACTAAGATAATATTGTAAATCAACTATACCTCAATAAAAATAAACACTCCTATATGATATATAGGAAAGTTGTTAAGTATCCCCAGAGTTCTCATCACAAGGAGAAATGTTTTTTCCTTTCTTTTTATTGTATCCATATGAGATGACGGCTGTTAATTAAACCTACCGTGGTAACCATTTCACAACATATGTAAATCAAACCACCACGCTGTACACCTTAAACTTATAAAGTGATTATGCCAGCTATTTTTCAATAAAACTGAAATTAAAAATGCCCTTAAAAGAACAGTAGCAACTGACATCTCTTAAATCCCTAATGTACATTACTGAATTTAACCCTCATAATTTATCCTGTGTAATTAATAATACTGTTGACTCCATTACACAGAAGAAACTGAGGCTCACTGACTCCATTACACAGAAGAAACTGAGGCGCAGAGAAAGTAAATCAGTTTTGGTCATGCAGTTGTGTTAAGCTACCTCGGTGGTCCCCTGAGAGGTCAGATCTTGGAAGGTTGAAAACAAGATAAATTATGGATTCCAAGATGGGAAAACCACTGGGTTTTTCTCCAGGCACAGAGAGAATCCACCTGACATTCCAATAAGGCAACAGCTCTGGTCTGGATTTCCTCCACTTTGGAAATACACCTTATATCATAAGTACATCTAGGAAAGAAAGATGGTCCTTCCTCGTGAGTTGGTATGGTGGGTGTGGCCAGTACAGAAGATTTGTATTGGCCAGATCCCTCCAGTTTTTCTTTCTTTCTTTGGGTCACATTCCAGAATGTCATACTGTAAATCTGGGTCCTTATAGTATGAAATCCGCCTTTGATGAGTGTACGATGCCTTCTCACGGCATGAAAATACACAGTGGTGGCTAAAAGAACAAACTTTTGGTATCAAACAACGGTATAAATACAGGTCCTGCTTCTCACCAATAATATTAGTTGTGTGACCTGGGGCAAGCTGTGTAACCTGGTAAGTTTCCATGCAGTCATCAGCATAGCAGGGATAACAGGACCCATGTCACGGGGTTGTCGTAAGGGCTAAGTGAGATAATGTAGACAGTCTAGCACATAATAATCCCCCACATGATCATTATTACTGTTATTATACACGGAAATGAAAGAATCCCTACCAAACAGAAGTAAGTAGAATCTTACTACAGTCTAGATAAAAACCACCAAATTTTCTCAAACTACAGTATTAACAATCTCTAAAATCCCACAAAGAGGCAAGAATGCCAACTCCCAGATTCCCCAGTGTTTATTCAGCCCCTTGTTGCTAAGAAGCATTTTGACACTCATCATTCCCTGCAATCTCCAGATACTAATCACTACTTTTCTATCTTCTCTGGTCAGTCTAGCGATTGGAAGACCCAGCTTCTGAACTAGAGGCTGCAGGTGGGAGCCCTGACCTTCTTAATCTCTAGTCTAAAAAAAAAAAAAAGCAAAAGAAAACGTAGGCAAATGATGATATCAGAGTTCCAGCCTTCTGGCAAAAAAGGAGAGACCATAAAAGCGAGTGAGAAAAGATTCAATTGTAATCTGATTAATGCTTCTCCAGAAGGTTTGCTATCTGCTGCAGAGCACACCCCATTAGAGAAATCAATTTAGCATTCGACTTCTCCTCCTGTGGTGCATATTGAAGTGGGATCTGACAAGGATGGAAAACAGATTTGCGTTAAATACTGCCAATAACGCCTGTAGCTCAAGGTTATAGCAGTCAATGGAAATCCAGTGCCACGGAAACCCTGAGACCCTCATCCATCAGCCAGAGTCAGCAGCTTTGCAAGGAAATTGTAGGTCTGGCTCAGGAAGGGGGACAGTTAACAAAATTGGGTGTTGGGGCCACAGCAGCCTAAGATGCTGCTTTTGCATTAGGTCCTCAAAGCCTGAGCTTCCAGGTCTCCAAGGATCTTCTTGGTTTTTCTTGGTTGTAGTAGATATCTCTTATTTTTGCCTGCCTAGCATCCATTCAACTCTTCCTTTTCTATCAATAGCACCCACTTTATCTCGGGGAAAAGCTCCTTCTCTACTTCTCAGTCCATGAGATTTGGGTGGGATTTAGCCCACCTCCAGCTGTAACGGGAGGTAGGCATGTGATCTCGCTCGGTCCAATCAAAGCTAAACAGCACCCTGACCTCAGTGAATGCTTCCGGGATGTGCACACGATCCACAAAGGCTGATCAGAGCCAGCGTGACTCAGTCTTGGAGTTTATCATAATTGTTTATTAAAATAAGTCATCTCTCCACTGGGATGGCTGGGAAGACAGGAAGCAAACCTGAAGCTTCTGGAAAATCGTCTTATCATCATAAGGAGAGAACGACTCAACCCAGAGAAAGACAGAGATAAGAGATGGAAAGAGATAATCCAGAATCTGATTAGATCATTAGAGCTCCTAGAATCAAGCTGTACCTGAAAACCATCCCCTGGACTTTCCAGGTCCAAGTTCAAACAAGTTCGATTTTTCTTGTTTTTAAGCCAATGTGAATTAGGTTCTCGTCACTGCAAAGTAAGAAAGAGCTGAGGACTGCAAGGTCACTGTATGTCCCAGATGAGGCAGACCTGTTTGGACAGCGTCAGCTCCCTGGGGAGCCAAATTGAAGACCACACTCAGCAGTTAGTCACATATTCCAATCAGATTCAACTTTCCAATGTATTAAGAACACACGGGCACAGTTTTGAAGATTGCACATGATTCCTGGGAAAGCAGATACAACATCCCGAACCAAGACTACGGGTACCGGTGACCCTCCACATACCCCCTCGGAGCCCCCCACCACTGCCATGCACTCCATTCTCACCTTGATCAGTCAGAGCTTCCATCTTCCTGAGAAAGATGCCCCAGGGTTCAGAACCCCGCTTCGCGCATGCCCACGACAAGTCGGTAGTGCCTGGGAATTGGGCAGCCCTTCCTTCACCATTTACTTGCCCTTTGGCAAGGTTTGATTTGGGAGCATTTTTAAACCTCATTTCTCCCACAGGGTTGAGTTTTAGGCCCCAACTGTGATAGCGGGATTACTAATGCCCCGAAATCAGCTGCCTCCCCTTCCCCCATCACCTCCCTACACCCTTGGTGGTGTCCCCATACCTCCTAAATCACCTACACGAGCTCCATCACTGTCTCAGTATCCGCTTCTGCCTTGAGAGCAGAAATGTCGTCAAATCTCCCATCAGACACCTCTGTGATTGCTCTAATGGAAATTCTGCCCCCGACAGCCTTTTCTTCCTTGGGCTGCCCAACCTTTTACAAATCCGCTTCCATGAACTCTAGAAACTCATCTCTCCCCTCAGCCTGAAGATCCCATGAAGCAAAACAAAATCCTAGAAGCTCTCACAGCCTTCCCACCCGCCCCCAAAACTTATCAATATATTCACGCAGCAGAAACAGATTTCTTCCTGAAGGGAATGCTGTTGCCACCCAAATGGGATGCACCTATAAATACCAATGCAAAGGGTGGCGAGCAAGCTGGTGCCAAAACTGCAGTCAAAATGAGGAGCGTGGCCTGCTCCCCAGGGTCTGCCCCTACCCCACCTCACCTCTCACCCCTCTCCCACCTTCTTTCTCTTCAGCATTTTATGTGGACCCAGCCATACTGAATTAACTTGCAGTTTCTCTAAAATAGGTCATGCTGTCTCTTTCCTTCTGCCTTGTTAAATGTCGTTCTATCTGCCTGAAATATCTCGTCTTCTCAGAGGCTCCTAAGGATTCATTTCCTTGTCACTTTACTAAGAAGGTCCAGCGTTCCAGGACCTTCTTACCCTAAACAGAGACAGAACTTGGAGAGGTTGCATTAGAAGACTGAGCTTCCTTCAGAGCAGATGATCAAGACAGGTCTAATGATAACTTGGCCAGATGTTAGAGACGGGACTGCAGATTTGAATAATGAAGTGGTTCCCAAAGTTCTGGACAGACATAACCATTATTTCAGGGGTTTTGCCAGATGTCTTTAGGTGATACATAAATACAGCAGTCAACTATTAAAATACACAGTACGAAAGATACTCTTTTCAAATTTCTTCCATTCCTTCTGATTGCTTTAAACAAAGTCTAATGTTTGTTATTCATATGTCTTTAAAACCTAACATTTATTAATCTCTCATTTTTAAAAGACACAGCAATAATAATATTGTTCTCCACAGCAAAGTAATATTAATATTTAATATTAATAATATTAAAATAATATTTTTAAAAGACACAGCATTAATAATATTGTTCTACTTAAGGTTAGTGATACCTTTGGTTTCTTTCCCGTTTACATGAATGATATAAAGTTTTCATTTAAATGCAAAGAGTCAAAATAATTAAAGGTATTAAGTGTTTACACACACAGATATTTATATGTACGGGGTGATACATCTCTATAATATATATATATATAACATAATATAATATTATACATGTAATTGCATACATTAACTGCAGATGGTGCTTGGATATGACAAAAATTTGTGATGTTGACACTCAAATAAGTTTAGGGAAAAAACCTAGAAGAAGGAGCTGGAGTAACTGACTTTTAAGATGCCCTCCTGCCAATGAAATAACGCCATTTGCAGCAACGTGGATGGACCTAGAAATTGTCATACTGAGTGAAGTAAGTCACAGAGAAAGAGAAATATCGTATGATATTGCTTATATGCAGAACCTAAAAAGAAATGATATAAATGAACGTATTTACAAAACAGAAACAGACTCAGAGAACGAACTTATGGTTATCGGGGGGAAGGGCAGAGGGAAGGGATAGTTGGGACTGACATGTACACTCTGCTATATTTAAAACAGATAACCAACAAGGACCTACTGTATAGCACAGGGAACTCTGCTCAATGTTATATGCCAGCCTGGATGGAAGGGGAATCTGGGAGAGAATGGATACATGCATACGTATGGCTGAGTCGCTTTGCTGTGCACCTGAAACTGTCACAACATTGTTAATTGGTTATACTCCAATATAAAATAAAAAGTTTTAAAAAAAAGATGCCCTCCTTCCTTGATACTCATGAAGGGTTTGGTGGGCAGAGCCCCGAAGCAGATGTACTCCCAAATTCTCCAAAGAAGCAGAGTTTGAGAAACGGGCCGAAGCGGATCTTCCCAGCTTCATACAGGGCTTCAGAAACCAGCTAACCATTTGAACTCTCCTGTTCTCCCTCCTCTTAGGGTGTCTAAGCAAAATTTTAACATTCCTGGATTATTTCAGAGTTGAAAAACTACTGTTTTAGCTACATTTGCCTCCTGGGAAGTACAGGGCCTAGCAAGTTCCCATCTTGCCAAATCCCAGCTGTGATGCAGGACAAAGGCTCTGCTGTCTTTGATAAACAAATGAAGCTAAACATTAAGGGTGCTTTCTCATCCTCACTTAAAGAGGCAGCCCCAAAGCAAGCCAGCCAGACCTTTCTAAGCAGCTTCTGACATCCAGGTTGAAAAGCAATGAGTGGTTAAGCGTGTCATTTTTATTCTGAAATGTGGCTTAGAGGTACACAAGATGGGGCTTTTCTCTTCCTAATCTTTGGGATCGCTCCTTCTCACTCAACCAAACTCATTCAGATGTATTTATCGAGCAGGGTTTCTGAGACTGGCACTGTTCTAAACACCAGGGATAAACAAGAGGCCAGAACCACAAAGTACCTACGCTCCAGAGACTCTAGAAAGGGGAGACAGACAGTAAACACATACAAACATCAATAAATGAAAAGATAATTCCAGAGGAGGTAATGCTACTTAAAATATGAAATAGGATTCATCAAAATACGTCCAAGGGTGTGTGTGTGTGTGCACGCAGTGGGTGCTTAGATTGGGTGGTCGATGATGATTTTTATAATATTTTGATCTGAAACTTGCATAATGAAAGGACCCAGCCTTAAAAGATCTGAGGGAACAGCATTCCTGGTAAAGGGAGACACGTGTACAACAACCATGCAATGAGACTCCTTCAATTTACCTCTTCTTTATCCAACTTCCTCAAGTATCGATCCTTCCTTCATTCCCTCCACTTCTTTTCACGTGGCTTAAAGATGTGGCTCTAAACTGGTTTGACTCTTAGTTCCATCACTCACTAACCATGTAACTAATCTTCTGTATCTCAGTTTTCCCATCCATAAAATGGTAACAAGAATAATAACACTTATTTCATAGGATAGCTGTGAAAATATGACGGTGTATCTAAAATGCTCAGTTGACTTCTTGGGTAAACACTCAGCATTGGTTATTCATCACTCTAACTTCATTGCTTTCCTCGGACAAACTCCAGAAAGCACTTAGACTCAAAAAAGTGAAAGGACTAGTCCTTTGTACAAGCTGACCTGAATTTGAATTCTGAGTCCCTTCTTGTTTGAATGGGTTAGAGATTGATGACTGTGCAATAGGAGCTGATGTAAACTTTATTTTAATTTTTTTGGTTCCAGGTACCCCTTCAATAGCTGGAATATTCTATGCCCACTGTCTTCCCTGTAGGGTTTTTTTCCCTAGCAGGGATCCAAGGAGAAAAAGAGTCTGTGTTTGGCCTCTGAGGTTAAAAACAGGTCTTTGAAACTCAAGGCAAGGACTACAGTCTTGAGTAAAAAGGCTTTTTGAGTTTCAAGAGCCTATATACTCTGAGTTTCAAAAGACCAAAACCCTGTGCTAAACAACAAACACAGAAGAAAATGCTCATTGATCTGTGAGAATGAGTTTTTCTCCTGCCACAAAAAAATCCCACAAGCTGGGGAGAAGCAGTAGAGGAGAAACATGAGGGTTAGAATCTGGTCAGGGTACCTACGGAAGTCAAGTCCAGTGGAATATAAGTTAGGAATAAAATTGCAGATATGAGGGGATAGGGGAACCACTTCTCATTTCCCAAGTGGAGACCGGAAAAGTGAACATGAAACCAAGCAGGGCCCTATGGGGCTCCTAGGCACAAAAGCCTTCTGTGTCCCCTTCCCTGAGTTCCAAAGAGCAGGTTCAAACAGTAGCTAATCAGGGAAGGGAGGGGATGTGGAGTTAAGGGAGGAGCAGTCAAGAAGCAACAGTGCAGCCCTGGGGCAGGGTGCTGCTTCCCCCTCAAGGGATACACATAACAATATCCTTGAGCTCTTCTGCAGAACTAAAACCGGCAACAAATGGAAGATGTTAATTGCTTGATGAAGCACTCTTCATTCCAGGGAGAAGGTCACAGTTTGCCCATCACCACCAAACTCCAGACGATCTCTGGATTGAAGAAATGCGGTCCCTGCACACACCCTGATCCTTAACAGCAACCTGCCCCTGGACTATAAGACTCCTCACAGGCCTCCCCCAGGTTGGGACACACAGTTTTGAAAGCATTAACCCGCCGTGGCCCCCTTTGCCTGGTAAAGCAAGAAAGGTATTCTTTTCCACTTCACCCCAAACTCCGTCTCCGAGATTTAATTCGGTGTCAGGGTACAGAGACCGGATTCGTCATCAAACAGGATTCGAGAGTCCTCCAGCACCTTCCTGAGGGTCAACACTGGCCTGGTGTTATCGATGAGGGCAAGAAGCTACAGGGTTCCTGGATCTGGAGACGCCTTGTGGATAAAGGTTGAAGCTGGTGCCTGCCTTCCACCATTCAAGGGAGCACCAGGCATCACCATGTTAATTGCTCTTCTCCTGTGCACCTGGTAAGGACAGCAGCCAGCATCCTGGACAAAGAGAAACCTGTCTGTGCCCCAAGACCTGGCTTAGCACCATCTGCATTACCCCACGTGGACACATCCCCTTTACCACGGCTCAGAGTAGTCACAAGCCCTTAAGATGGCATGGTGGCTCTAAAAATCAAGATGAATCAGCCTCAGCACTGATGCTTCAGTGGGAATGAAAGGAACCCCCGTGAGTTTCCCCTGGAGCTAGAAGGACAGTAAAACATGCTTTCATTATGCACTTGCAATCAGAAGAGATTTTCTGGAAAGACAACCCACCATCAATAAAGAAATGGTCTAGAGAAAAAGCAGACGAAAGCTGCCTGACGTGAAGCTGGCATAGCCCTCTGCTTTCCCCTCTTCATTCACCTTCTCTCCTAGAACTGAAATGAACAACGTAGAACTGAAATGGCAACTAGGGTTAGATGGGGGAGGGGATCCACGATGCCCCAGAGTCTCCCAAGCTCATTCCTTTCACTTTCTGGACTCCACGATCCAGAAATCTTTCACGGGATGCTAACAACTAACTGCACAAGGGAAGGATGGAGGAAAGTTCTCAAAGGGGTATTCAGCTGAGGAACACGCCTTAGTCCTGGGCTGCCATCTGAACACTGTAGCAGAAGGAACACAAGCCACTAGCTTGACTGCATTTACGACTCTGCGTACTTTCACATCGATGACAGAGAGGCATAAAAGGTAACTGCCTCGGTTTCCCCAAGGGGACATCTTAGGTTTTCGAAAGCAAAACTATCTAAGATACTAAAAGCAAAACGTTAATATAGGAATGGAGGAGTGGGAGGTACAAAGTACTGGATGTAAGATGGGCTCAAGGATATATTGTACAGCACAGGGAATATAGCCAATACTTTGTCATAACTGTAAATGGACAGTAACCTTTAAAAATTGTATGAAAATAAATGTTTTTTTTAAAAATCAACTAAAAAAATAAAATAAAGTAAAAATAAAATTCCACTGTGAAAATAAATAAATAAAAGCAAATCATTAGGAAGCAAAAGGTTAACCGACTAACTCCGTTCAAAAAGTAGAACTTTCAGGGCTTCCCTGGTGGCACAGTGGTTGAGAATCCACCTGCCAAAGCAGGGGACACAGGTTCGATCCCTGGTCCAGGAAGATCCCACATGCTGCGGAGTAACTAAGCCCGTGAGCCACAACTACTGAGCCTGCGCTCTAGAGACCGTGAGCCACAACTACTGAGCCTGCGTGTCACAACTACTGAAGCCCGCGTGCCTAGAGCCCATGCTCCGCAACAAAGAGAAGCCCACACACTGCAACGAAGAGTAGCCTCCACTCGCCACAACTAGAGAAAGCCCGCACGCAGCAACAAAGACTCAACACAGCCAAAAATTTAAAAATAAAAACTTTTTAAAATGTAGAATTTTCCATTAAGACTGCCCCTAAAAATCACTGTTAGAGACCAGCCTATGAATCTGAAGCCTTTTCTTATAAATTTTCATAAAATTAAGTGCATAGTCAATGTGACTTGTACCTGATATGAACAAGCTCTACAGGTCACTGGGTTTGCTGAGGTCTGAGAACTCAGCTGTCCTCCAAGGTTCTCGGGCTCCGGGGAGCACGTGCTGCTCCTGTCCAGATGTTGGCAGCCGAGCCCCATCCCCCTCCCGGGGCCAGCCTCACCTAGCCAAGGGGACCCTGGCAAAATACAGGAAGCCCAACAATTGCACTTCTAGGAATGTATCCTAAGGAAATAATCACGCATCTATGTGGAGGTTTAACTACAAGGATGTTCATCCCAGAATTAATTAAAATAATGAAAACTGTAAATAACTTAAATACGTGACAATTGGGTAAGGATTAACTAAATTACAGCAAATCCATGGGCTATTACATTGGCCTTAAACGTCCTGTTTTGAAGAATATTTAACAATGTGGGAAACTGCTTAGGGTATAACATTTTTAAATTACATTACTGTGAGTGGGTACAAGGTTTGCAAATATTCACATGTGTAAAGAGGTTCACCAAAATAAAACAGCGACTCTCTGAATGGTGGGATTATGGGGGTATTTAAGTGTATTATGTGTGAGGGTTCAGGCCAACGGCAAAATTAGAGGGCACAGTCCCCAAGACTGCTCTCACTTCTGACACCAACTACAAGTTTGGGGGGTTGCTGGGCTTCGGTTTTCCCCAGGCCATGCACACTTTTAATTTATTTCAGCGAAACTCTAATTGTATTTTCACTGCAGTATCTTGTATTTTTTTGTTTGTGATTTAAGAAATGGGAAGAGAAAATACACAGACGTGTAATGTTTCTTTCATTCCTTGCTCTAGAGCTAACCACTCTAAAGTTGTTTGGTAATGTCACTTAGTATAATTAATTGTTACATGTTCTTTTAAACAAATTGAGTTACTGATGAAACTAAAACAAAACAAAACAAAAACACACAAAAAACAAACCTATCACCACCCTAAGTTTGGATAATTCTTTAGAAAAACTCACACTTACTTAAAGTTGTAATGCTCATCGTTACAGACGATACAGGGAAAGGATACAAAGTTCAGCCAACAGAAGAGATGCAAAGGGCAGAGTCCAGGAAAAGTACCCAAAGGGGAGCTTCCATTGCTTTCTCCCCCTGGAGTAAGGATGCATTACTTTAGGGACATCCACGTGCAACAACTCTCACGGAGTACTGCCAACCAAGGACACTCCCTTAGCCTCAACGTCCAGTTTTTTGGTGGCTCCATCATGCAGGCATGACTAATGGCCCATATGGCTGATCCGTCTCCCATCTCCACCCCACTGGGCATGACCCAAAGCCCCCACCCCAAATCACATTGTTGGTCTTTCTGGCATGGCTCACCTTCATCCTCATGTGTGGCCATCCCCTACCCTAAATCATATTGTTAGACCATCCTGTGTGACCCAAGGTCCCAAGCAAACACATTCCAATCATGCATGACATTAGTTCACCTCCCAATAGCCGAAAATAAAGACTGGACTTCTTAGGCAAGGTTAAATTCTTTACGACACACTATGAGAAACAATAAAAGTTATTCAAACAATAATATTAAGAAGTAACCCTGCATTAGGTAACTAGCGTGTTTGAAATCTGATCCTGGACACGCAGTGATGCCAAAGAGCTGGTTCGACCCCATCCTCACCACCTGGACACTGTCTAGATGGGCTTCTGCCTTCCTTTGGTTGCACCTTAAGTCTTCAGTGGGGCTCTGACCCTCTGCCATTTTGTTGTTGCTATTCTCATTCTTGTTCTATTACAATTTCAATAATGCCAATGACAACAATAGCAACCACTGCCATCACGTATTGATCACTGACAGTGTTCCAAGGACTGAGATACATTTTTAACATAGGCCATGAAATATTTTCATCTCAAGTATCCGTTCAGTATGTGCTATTTTAGCCCCATTTTGCAGATGAGAAAACTGGAGAACGAACAGGTGACGTTCTTCATCCAAAATCTCACTGCTCAGAAGAGACAGAGCTTTGATTCAAACCCAGATCTGTCTCATTTCAAGTGCCCTTGACTTTGCTGCTGCACTAACAGCCCCGCCCCTGGAGAATCACCATTCTCCGATTCACGGTCCCCCACTCTGGCCTAGGAAGCCAGGTGGCCACCCACCTGAGGCCAACGATGAAGCTTCCACCAGCCTCATGAAGTCCTTCTGAACAGAGCCCCATGCCCACCAAAAGCCCCGGGAGCCTTCTGTCTGGGTACTGGACACCAAGAAGGAGCTCCCTGTCCACTTGACGCAAATAAACACTTCACCTGGACCCAGATCACCTCTCAAACTTCCATTCCCTTTTGGGTGTCTGTCCATTCATCCAGCTATTCTTTATTCCCAGTCTCTGACATCTAAGGATTTTTTTAAAAACTAATTTGTCGAAGGACAACTTCATCATAATTTTACACATCTAATAAACACCTAACAAATCTCAAATACATTTTAGGAATGTTTTATATACTGAGGGACTTCTTTCTCCGTTTACTTTTTTTTTTTTTTTTTTTTACTTTGAATCTCTAAAGACTCAAATTTTGGTTAAGTTCCTTCCTTCAAAATGTATTTTAATTTGTACTGACAGGTGAAAGGCTATGAAAACACACAAAATGGAATGGAAGGTCTTGGTCGTGAAGTGAAAGGGTTTAGACAAATCTGCCTGCAAGGGGCTTTCACGGGACGAACTGGTCCTCACCCCTGTCCCCTGACTTCCATTGTTCCTGTTTATTTCTCTTTCCCACTAGACCAGCAACTCTGTGCATCTCCTGCTTGTTTTCAATCGTTGTCACAAAGGCATTTTCCAGTCACAGTTTTACTCCTGCTCAAGAAAGCCAGCTGCTTCTTCTGACTTACCTCCTTGACAGGTGAGCCACCTGTCCTGATATCAGAGCATAAGAAGACAAACTACCCTCATCCCACAGGACTTCATGCAGAACGAGAGGAGACCACCCATCAAATACAGCCACTGCATCCTCCCACAAAACCACTGAACTAGCCCAAAGTCTATAAAAATCCATTCTTGCAATCCTAACTCGAGTCATGCTCTTTATTTATGAGATGTACAAGCAGAGAAAACCTCTGTATCTGGACGTCTCTATTCATTCCACACACCTGTTCCTAATTTCACTCTATTATTTTCCATCTATTAATTTAGCAACCCAAGCGCTCTGTGAGTTATTTAGCAATTACTGGGGGACGCACAGGACGGGGAGAAGGTTGACAAACGCCCATTAGCACCAGGCCCAGTAATGGTCCCATAATGCTGCCTTGCACTTAGCCAGATGAAAGCAGCTATATATTGCAAGGAATTTTAAAGGGTGTCACCAACCTTAATTAATTCTCAATGCTCCCAGAGGAAAGTGTTTACTCCCATTTGGGAGTCTGGGAACGGCCGCACGGAGATGGTTACGTGTCACAACAAAAATACTCTAAATCAAGTTTACCTTAGAGCCTACTGAAGTGGTTTCGAGCGCATTTGCACCTGGAGCCCTCAGCTCATTCAACAGATATTTATAGAGTGGTAGCCACGTGCAGGGCAGGGTGCTAGGGTGTACGGAAGAAAGATGAGCCAAGAAGACATCGTCTCTGACCACGTGAAACCGAGTCTCACGAATGAAAACGGCCCTTAAGCAAATGTATTTCATTAACTGGTTAATCACACAAGCATCCCGCTGAGCTATGTAAAGAAAAGTTGCTTGAGGCTAAGAGAGGAGCCAGGTGTCACCCAGAGTCTCAGGGAAGAGAGGCCTGCGTTTGAGTAACTATAGGACCAATTATTAGCCACATGGCCTTAGACAACTTTTCAACCTTCCTTCGACTCAGTTTCCTTATCTACCAAGTAGTGATGATACCAAGCAGGACACTGTGGGGCTCCTGGGCACAAAAGCCTCTCTGTGTCCCCCATTTCTTGATTACAGGAAATAGGTTTCATTCAGCCTCCATGATCTTCCCTGAGTTCCAACCAGCAGGTCCAACAGCCGTTAATTAGGGAAGGGAGGGGATGGAGAGACAAGGGAGGAACAGTCAAGAGATACAATAGTGTAGCCTTGGGGCAAGGTCCTGGTTCCCCATCAAGGTATACACACAATATCTTTGAGCTGTTTTGCAGATACGGAAACCCCCCCCAGGTGGGAGAAGTTAACGGTTCACGAAGGTATGTTGCCCACAAGCTCGTAGACTCCATACCAGTTGGAACCAGAAGGTGGATGATGGTGACTCCCACTGACCTCACCACCAACCAATCAGAAGAATGTCCACAAGCTGATCACACCCTCTTTGAACCATTACTATGACTTCTCACTACTCCCTCCAGGTTGGGGGACACAGTCTTGAGGGCACTAGCCTGCTGTGGCCCCCTTTGCCTGGCAAAGCAATAAAGCTATTCTTTTCTACTTCACCCCAACCTCTGTCTCTGAGATTTAATTTGGTGTTGCAGTACAGAGGCCGGATTCAGCTTCAGGGTCCACATCAAAATTCTGTTGAAAGGATTAAGTGAGTCCGTGCATGGTGCCCGCCCAAAAGTAAGTGCTGAATCAAGGTGAACGTGTACAGCTATGATTATTCTTCTTCAATAGCCACGGCAAGTGTGGGTCCACTGCTCATTCAAAGACACATCAGTTAAACCTGAAAGAAGTTTCTGGAATCCTTCAGAACTAAATGGACCTCTAAAGCTCTGCCAAGTGCAACTGTGTCTAGAGTTAACCCCAGGGAATTCGGCTTAGACGCTTGAGACAGCGACATCCTCCCGTCCTCCTAGGATAGGATCCTTGCCTGGGGAGCGGAAGAGCCGGAAGAGACAGCAGCGCTGGGCGCTGTTTCGAAGCAGAGGACAGCTGATTCGGGGAGCCTTTTCTGGAGCTGCCACGAGGGACTCCAACCTACTGCCAGAGCAGTGTCTTCACCACTTAGCCAGGAGGGAAGGTGGTCCAGGGCCTAAGAGTCAACATTTTGATCGAGGGCTCAAATGAAGGCTGATAAAAATCTGCATGTGACACAAAGTTGGGACTTTATCACGTATGCAATATGCTACCTAATGGAATCAGGTTCCCAGAAGACCTCCACCAGCTGGTGCGAAGACTGAATTACACAACATGAAATGTACCAGAGATCAACACAAGGTTCTGCCTTTGGGGCCCAACAAACAGCTGGACAAGCCCTGAATGGGGAAGCAGGTGTGAATGCACCTGGCTGGTTTTCATTCCCTATAAGCTCAATACCAGTCAACAGTGTCATGTGGTTCTCAAAGGACAGGCAGATCATTTTTGGTTGCATTACTCAAAGTAGAAGTCTAGAGAGCAAGGGAGGTGACACTTCTGTTCCGTCCTGCTTTGTGTTGTCGGTTTGGGTGTCATCCGGCCAGATATTAGCACTCTTGAGCATCACGGAATAAGTGTAACCAGGGAAGTGATGGGAACATCAAATCACATCCTTTGTGGCTGAAGAAACTGGGAATGGTTAACATGGAGAGGAAAACACTTGGGGTAGCAGGACCGTTATTTTCACATTTTTAAGAAGCTATAAAAATAGCAGTGGATTTGGGCCAGGCAATGGTCTGAACACTTGGCATGCAGCAACTCCTTCCTCCTTCAGTGATTCCCCAACTGAAAATGAGGAAACTGAGACTGACAGGGATTAAAGGACAATTTGTCCAAGATCACGCATCCAGCGAGTGGCGAAGCTCAGATATGAGTTCTCTTGTCTGTCTGAGTCCCGATTCAGCGCGTTAACCAAGATGAGATGTGCTGGATGGAAGACACCCCTTCCGGGAGACAAGTCATAGCATACGGCTTATGGGTGGGATGCCTGCTTGCCTGTGCACTTGCCAAGAAGATCCTGACCGTATGGGCCCTGTCTTGGCCGTCATCACATCTGCAGTGCCCAGCACACAGTAATATCTAATAAACAACTGCTGAAGAAATGAGTGAATTAATGAACAAAGACAAGCTGCAGGGTTGCATAAGGAACAACTCTCTAGAGCAAGAATCATCACTGTGCTGGATCCCAAGGCTGCCATAACAAAGCGTCACAAACTGGGTGCAAAGCCACAGGAATTTCTTCCCTCACAGTTCTGGAGTCTGAAAGTAAGGCGTCAGCAGGCTATGTTCCCTCTGAAGACTCCAGGGAAGAATCCGTCCTTGACTCTTCCCAGCTTCTGGCAATTGCTGGTAATCCTTGGGGTTCCTTTGCTTACAGCTGCATTGCTCCAATTTCATTGTTCCGTCTTTGTGGCATTCGTCCCCTCTGGCTGTGTCTCCTCTGTTTCCCTATAGCTCTTCTTATAAGGATCCGGTCACTGGATTAGGGGCCGTCCTAATCCAGTATGACTTCACTTTAACTAATTATATCTGCAAAAATCCTATTTCCAAATTAAGGTCTCATTTAGAGGTTCTGAGCGGACATGAATTCGGGGGGACACTAGTGCAATCACTGAATAGGAGGGGCGATTCTAGGGAGGTAGGGCGTGGCTCCACCCTAGGGATGATCAGGCGGAAGTTTTCAAATTTAATCATGAGGACTCAGGCAATAAAATTAAAGCTCCGTCTAGAATATGATCCTTTCATTCAATAAACATTTACTAATCCCAACTGTCTACCTCGCATATAGTCACGTGGTTGAATAGTCCAACGTGAATAAGGCACAGTGGTTCCCTCGGTGGATCTCAAAGCCTGGTGGGGGAGACAGATGTGCAAAGAAACAACCAAAATATGATACAAGGAAGTTTGCTCTGAAGACCTATGGAAACATAGAAGTTATAGTAATTAACTCAGCCTGGAAAGAAAACAGGGAAGAACAATGAAAGTATCAAGGATGAGCGGAGTTCTCTGGGCAGAAAAATTATGGCAAACATATGTGTCTCCAGCCCAGGTTTCATCCTTCCTTCCTCCTAGTAAAAACACAAAACTTTCCTTTGGGAAACCACTCCTTCTCCATTCTCAGCACTGCCCACTGAGTAAAATGATCCCACCACAGCTCCAACAGTTTCAGGCCAGTCAGTATATTCCATGTTCTTGACTAACTAGAGCCAATAAGAGAGGAGACAGTGGCCGAGGTTGGGGGAAAGAGTGGTTTGGATTCCGCTGCATTCAGTGCTGTAAGAATACGAGGCTTGCAGCAGCTGGAACCATCGTGCAACCCAAAGGGAAGAATCTTGAAGCCGCCAAGAAAAACAGCAGATCCTGGGAATGGAGCCATTCACAAGAAGCACGGCCAAAGGCTAGTCCCGTTAACATTATTTATGTCCTGAATCAAACTGTACCTGAAACCAGCCCTACCCATGGACCCTCCGTTATGTGAATCAATAGCTATATTTAATTTTGCTTAAGTCCATGTGACACCTACAACGAAATGACTCTTAACTGAAACAGCAGTCCAGGATGCAGAAAAGGCACGTCAGAAGTCACAGAGGCCAAGAGAGCAGGGTGCTTTCTAGAAATGGTTGTGAATTTAGTGTGGTTGGAAAATGGGCAAAGAGATGCTGGAGGTGTCATCGGAAGGGACTTTAGGTCAAGTGGGGTTTGGGTTTCATTGTGAAGGTTTTATACCCTTTCCAACTCTGAAATTCTTTGTTTTCTGAGTCTGCATTCCAGAAATCTTTGCAGGAGAAAAGGAACTTTAGCCCAAGAGTAGCAGCCTTGCCTGAGTTACAGCCTCAGATCCGAGTGTACCTGTTATTGGCCATTTTATCTGTATCCATCAATCTACAGGGAAGCAGAGAGTCAGGGGTAAGAATTACTGCCCGGGGCTCCTGGAGCCCATGGTCCCTGGGTATGCTGATCACACACGTGGCAGTAACCTTCACAGACTGCATGAGCTATACCTCCATGGCCAAGTCTCCCCCATCCTCACGTACCTACAATCCAATCACACTTAGGGATGCTGGAAATTTCCAATTCTGAGCTCCTGAGCATTCTCAAGAGTAGGCAACAGAGTTGAAGCCTGCAGTCACATCTTAACATTCACATGGTCCCTAACCCTCATACTGGGCTTAGCAGCTGTGACACAGAGGAGAGAGTTGCCCAGGGATCACCAGAGACTCATTCTGGCCACTCCACATGGTACACACCTGTCTGTGTCTGGGGAGGAGATGGGGTCTGCAGAGTCAGCTGTCAGCCTGGACATGCAGACTCGACTGGGCACATGGACACCAAGAGACTGCTTGGCATTCTCATTAGTGCCATAAATGAACAAAGCCACATAGAGGGGGCAGTGTCCCCTCCCTCCTGAAAGGGGGCCAAGGAAAAGAGTAGCAAGGCTCCCATATACCCAGGTATCCAAGAAGCAATGACAGGGACAAGGGAACTGGTTCAGATAAAGGTGAAGTTGTAGGAGAGTTTGCTTAGCTGTACTTGTCTTGGTTACCTGGTTGACTAATTTGCTAAAATGTAGGTTCCATGATAGCAGTGACCTTGCCTTTTTTTGATGAACACTGTATCCCATGCATATAATGATTATAAACCAATAGCTCTACAGTGGGGCCACAGTGGTCAAGCAGTAGTCTAAGAGTGTGTGTGTGAGTGTGTGTGTGTGTGTGTGTGAATGTGTTTGATTCTCTCAATAATCGCAGGAGGTGGGCACAATCATTAACCTCTCAAACAAATGAGTAAGCTCAGGCAGAGGCTGGATAACTTGCACAAGGTCACACAACTCGATGGTGGAGCCAGAATTTGAACCCGAAACAAACTGGCTCCAGAGTCCAAGCTCTAGTGATTCCTATGCTTATACTGCCTTCCAACTGCCTGGGACGTTCATTCAACAAGTACTAACTGAGTATTGACAACACTCCAGGTACACTTCTAGGTGCTGGGGATTCAGCTATGAATAAAAAGAAGTCAGGGGCTTCCCTGGTAGCGCAGTGGTTGAGAGTCCGCCTGCCGAAGCAGGGGACACGGGTTCGTGCCCCGGTCCAGGAGGATCCCACATGCCGCGAAGCGGCTGGGCCCGTGAGCCATGGCCGCTGGGCCTGCGTGTCCGGAGCCTGTGCTCCGCAACGGGAGAGGCCACAACAGTGAGAGGCCCGCATACCACAAAAAAAAAAAAAAAAAGGAGTTCATTAAACATTTGCTGGATGGATGGATAGACAGATGTAGAATGGATGGCTAGAAAGATGAAGCAATTGACGGATGGATGAGTTGATGGATGGGTGAAGAAGGTGGGAATCAGAAATATGGAAAGGATCAGTTGAATATTACAGGTGAGCCATCAATAAAAGAGACTGTGGATCTCTCTTCATGTGTTTTTTTTCCCCTACATTTGACAGTAATTTGTCAGTGGAATGCATGCATGCTCTAGGACCAGAAGCCTGGCTCCATCGCTCTACCATCTGCATCATCTGGAGCAAATCATTTAGCCCACCGAACCTGTTTCCTCACTTATAAATTGAGAATAACCCCAGTTACTCACACAGTTACTGTGGATTAAATGTTATTTGCTATTGTTTGGAGCCCAGTCCAATTGTCATCTCTTTTCTGTAGCTTTCAGTTCAATGCAACGATGTTATGAAATGTGTCCTCTTTGCAGACATTGTGCTGGGGGTAAGGATACAACAGTAAATTAGACAAATATGGCCCTTTTATTTGGGGAAATTTTACTTTAGCAGGGAACAGGGGAAAAAAACATATCAGATGAGTGTTAAGAAAAGGGAACTGTAGGATGCTAAGGGAGTGTTGAACATGGATAGAATCAGCCTCTCTTTCTTTATGCTCTCATATTACTTCACTTGGGTTGGCTACTAGTGTGCACATTTCTCTCCCCTGTCAATCAAGGCTCTTAGAGAGATGCCCACACAACCCTTAAAGAGGAATCAATTGCACCAAATGAATACATGGATGGATGATGGATGGATGGATGGATGAATGGATGGGTGAATGGAAGGAAGAAAGGAAAGATAGATGGAGCAGTTGATGGATGGATGGATGGATGGAAGGATGGAAGGAAGGAAGGAAGGAAGGAAGGGAGGGAGGGAGGGAGGCAGGGAGGGAGGCAGGGAGGGAAAAAAGATAGATGCATGGATGGATGCAGGCACGGATGGACAGATGGCCAAAAGGAAGCTGAAACAATGGTCCACAATCAGGGAACAGTCAGGACTTCACAAAAGCCAAGTCCAGGGCAAAACACAGTCTACTCTGAGGTGATGTCCACATATTTGAAACCTGAAAGGAACCAGAGCATTAGAGGCAGATCTGGGGCAAAGCCAGAAACTTCAACTGAGATGACACAAGGAAGATGAAAAATGGGGCTTGGCTGCAGGAGACGAAATTGACGAAAAGAACTCTTTAGACAGCTGGACTCAAGGGGACAGGCGTAGTATGTCACAAAAATGGCCACAAATGTCCCCCACCCTTACTGGTGCACCCCTTCACGATACGACTTCGCAGCTCCTCTCATCAAGAGTGGAACTTTTTCATCTACGTCTTGAAGCTGACCTTGCCCATGTGATTTGCTTGGGTCAACAGGACATTAGCAAATGTGATACAAGCAGAGGCAGAAAAGCACTTGCACGCTGGAGTTTGCTCTCTTGCTGCTTTGGGAACCCCAGAGACCGCTGTGAACCGCCAGGCTCACTAAGCTTGCTAGATAACGGGAGACACGTGGCTGAGTCATGCCTATCGCCCCGACTGACGCAGAGCCAATCGTCAGGCATGAATGGGACCATCCTAGAAAGGCAGCCTCCGCTGTGCTGCCAGCTGACTGCAGAGATCAGGCTGCGTTGGCCCATAACCAGAAGAACCCCCCAACCACAGGATCATAGGAAATAATAAAATAATGACCATGTTAAGCCACTAAATTTGGGGTGGTGTGTTATGCTCTGAGAGCTCATTGAAACACAGGGAATCACGAGTAGCCATGCCCACCCCAGCAGACTCAGCGAACAAGCTGGTACGGATGAAGCCGTTCCTTTCTATTTGCCAATCCTTGGAGCAGAGGGATAATTTCAGCAAAAACCCTTCTCATCGGCTCCAGCACACGAGCTGACCACTCTCTAGAACTCGAGAGCCAGCTTGCAGGCTGGTCTTTATGCCATCACTTTTTAATTGTTGAATAATTTATTCAACAGACATTAATGGAGCACCCATCTGGATTAAGCCCTGCAAAGACAGTGGAGGCAAGCTAGACATGGGTTGTATTCCAACATGGCTAAGCGGTCACATTAGGGGCTGGAAGGGGGCTTTGAGCAGAAAGAGAGTTTTGACAGGAAGTGGCATGATGACAAGTGTCTGGCCTGAGCCTGGGCCTTCAGCCAAAGGATTTCACCCCCATGCTGACGGCCAGCACCCAGGAAGGAGAAACGACAGCTGTCTTCACGCTTCACAGAGCGGTTAAGAGGACGGACTCTACCGTCCGAGTCGGGATTCAGGACTTACTATTTGTGTTCCTCTCCCACTGCTTCAGTTTTCTTATTTAGAAAATAGAGCTGGTAATAGCTGCTACTTTGGAAGACTGTTGTAAGGGTTAAATAGGGCATTCCATATACCTAGAGTACCGGGCTCTACGTAAGCACCAGTAAGTATACGTCATTTTTTAAAATTTATTTTATTCAAGTATAGCTGATTTACAGTGTTTCATTAATTTCTGCTGTACAGCAAAGTGACTCAGTTTTATACATATACACATTCTTTTTCATATTCTTTTCCATTATGGTTTATCACAGTGTATTGAATACAGTTCCTTGTGCTGTAAGTAGGATCTTGGTGTATCCATTCTATATTATAACAGTTTGCCTCAGCAAGTCCGAAACTCCCAATCCACCCCTCCCCCATGCCCCCTTGGCAACCACAAGTCTGTCCTCTATGTCTGTGAGTCTGTTTCATAGATAAGTTCATTTGTGTCATATTTTAAGTTCCACGTGTATGTCATTATTTTTTATTATCCTTCCTGTCACCCTCTGCTCACTCCTCATTCTATGAGGCCCCTGACATGTGGCTCTGACTTTCTTGCCCCGAAATGGTTTTTCCTTCCCCAGTTTACATTCTGGGCATCCTCTTTGAGGCAGCCATGAAAATGCGCCTCTCGAGTCCACTGCTGCGGGAGCGTAACTGACAGGTAGTTCTGGTTTCAGGGCTGTCCACTGGCCTGGCCAAATTTCTTTGAGAACTGTGTCAGCAACAAGTCCTACCCAACCGTCCTTCTTTGCTCTCTCCTTGGCAGGTGACAGACCTGCACTGCAATCTGCAAACTCCCCTGCCGTCTCCATCTTCCTTGCCTTTTTCCTTCACATTCTCCCCCAAACCTCTCATATGGCTCATCTTGTACTGACATCTCCTCCTGATCCTTGGAGGACCCAAGGTAACACAGCCTTTGACACTATATCCTACCCATTGTTACCACAGGCAATCGCCTCTCAAACAACTAGAGTTCCAAACCTAGAGCCTCTGTCTCCCTTCTCTATGGACCAGGAGAGAGTGCGAGAGGGAGAGGCATCAGCTCTTTCTCAGACCCCACATCTTATCTATCTTATCGCCTCTACCTGAAAATACAGCAGAAACCTGACCACTTCCCCCTCCTCCACTACCACCGTCTCGATCCAGGATGTCATCCTCTCTTGTCTGTGTGTTGACAATAGTATCCTAGCTGTTTCCCCGTCGCTGCGCTAGCCCCTCTGCAGTCTACTCTGTTAAAACAAAGTGATAGGAGTAACATATACACACTACTATATAAGAATAGATGACCAACAAGGACCTACTGTACAGCACAGGGAACTATACTCAATATTTTGTAATAGCCTATAAGGGAAAAGAATCTGAAAAATAATATACATACATATATATATGTGTATGTATAACTGAATCACTTTGCCATACACCTGAAACTAACACAATATTGTAAATCAACTATACTTCAATATAAAAAAATTTTTTTAAAAACTAAGTGTTCCTATTAAAGCTAAGTCAGATGATGTCAGCACCTCTGCTTAATGTCTTCTAACACATTCCCATCACTCTGACCAAAGGCTAAAGTCCTCACCATAGAGCAAAGACAGCGGAGTAAGGTGCGCCCGAGGCTATCTGGCCTTGGGGCCAGGGGAGGTCCGGCCCCGGGGCGCTTCAGAGCTTCCGCTGGCCCATGCAAGGAAGAACATTTTCCTTGACTTGTAGGTGCTTTTATATTCATCTCGAAAAGAAAACAAAATTCTGAACTCAGGATTTGCGAAGTTTTGAATCAGAACTGTCTTGTCTTCAACCAGAAGAGGTTATTCAAGCTCAGTTTGGAGTTGAGGTATTTCTATGTTGTCTCCCGGAGTGGGGTCGCCCTGCTTCTTGTATCAGGCTACCTTCCCTATTCTTGAACTGCGGATATCTCTTCTCTACACTTTACCTCCATGATTTGGACTGGAAAAGGCTGCTTTTCTTTTTGTTCCACCTCTCAGATTCAATGAAGAGAAACCCCTGGGATGCAGTCATCCTGCAAACTTCTCTAGGAAAAAAGAAGCAACTGACATGCATCTTCTGCTGCAATTTGCTTAATCACAAATAAATTATTTTACAAGCTGAAAATAAATAAATAAAGTCCTCACCGTGGTCTGAAAGGCCCTCCCTGACCTACTCCAGCACAGCCACTTGCTCATTCCACTACGTTTACATTTTTATTCTGATGCTTCCACCTCAGGGTTTCATCATTTGCTGCTTCTCTGTCTGTAAAGCTCTTCCTGAAGACAGCGTTTGGTTCAATCGTCTCTTTACTCCAATGCCAGCTTCTTAGGGAGACCCTCACTGGCCACACTGCCTGAAATTCCAAATTCCCCTCCCTACCCCCTTCGCCATTTTTTTTCCATAACACTCATCATTATGTAACATAGTTTATACTTTATCTTATCTTGGGTATTGTGCATCTCTCCCTAATAAAATGTAAGTTGCAGGACTGCAGGTAATTTTGTCTGTCTTGTTCCCGGTTGTATTCACAATACCTACTATGGTATCTGGCACATAAGGGAGGGAGGGAGGGAGGGAGGGATAGAGGATGGAAGAATGGAAGGAGGGAGGAAGGATGGGTGGATGGATGAATGGATAGAGAAATGAAAGGAGGGAGAGATGGATGAATAGATGGAGGGATGGATGGAGGGAAGATGATTAGATGGAGAGAGGGAGGGAGTGAGGAGAGAGGGACGGAGGGATAGAGGAGGAACAGAGGGACAGATGGAAGCATGGATGGAGGGATAGAGAGATGGAGAGAGGAATGAAGGGATGGATGAATGGATGGCTAAATGGATGAAGAAATAAAAGGAGGGAGGGAAAGAGATGGATGAATACATAGAGGGAGGGATGACTAGATGGAGGGAGGGATGAAGGGAGAGATGGAGAGATGGAGGAATGGAGGGAGAGATGGGGGAGGGAAGGAAGGGGGGTGAATGAATAGATGGAGGGAGCGATAGGGAGGGATGGAGGATGAAGGGAGGGAAGGAGAAAGGTACGGAGGGATGGAGGCCTTCATGGAGAGATAGAGAGATGGACAGAGGGATGGAGGGCCGGATGAATTGAGGAAAGGAGAGAAGAGAAGAAGGGAAAGAGAGAAGGAGGGATGAGAAGGGCCAGCCAGGTGCTGCAAGTACCACAAAGCTCATCCGAGAGAAGCAAGCTGCTATCAGCAAGGATATAACTGATGCCCGCGTGGGCTGAACCCACGGATTTTCCCTGAAAATCCTCTTCTGTAAAATCTAATGTCATTCATCCTTCCAGACCCTGAGTTGGGTGGGAAAACATAAGGTTGGATGGCCTGGGACCTCTACCTGTTATATCTCAGAGATGGAGATGTACACCGCAGGAAGATCTGAAGCTTTAGCGTAAGACAGAGATCTGAATCCTGGTCCTGGGCAGTCTTGGCCAAGTTACTGAACCTCTCTGAACCTTATTTTCTTCACCTCTAAAACTAAGATAACAATATGTTTATATTAAGATAACAACAGAGATATTCTAAGAATTAAATGACACATATAAAAGGCTTAACACAGAGTCTGGAATTTAATAAATGCCAATTACTCCCAGAGACAAGTCATTCTGTGTCTTAGTTTCCCCATGAGGAAGAAGGGATTAATAACACCACCTACTGATGGAGTGTCTGTGAGGATGACACAAGTTGACAGTGGGCTCTGAACAAATAACGACTCAATAAATGTGAGCAGTGTTGCTGCTTCTGCTGTTGGAGATGACGGGCTCTGCAGATGAGAGACGTGCACCCAAGGTCCCGCAGATACCCTAGAATAAGCCACTGAACTCCTGAGCCCTCCCTGTAACTACTCATGAGATGATTATCTTCACTTATTTTGCTTCTGAGAAAAAAAGTCAAAAAAAGGTCAAATAACTTGCCTAAAGCCACAGAGTTTACAGGTGGCAGAACTAAGATGGAATCCATGGGGTGGGGGAGGTCTGCATTCAGTGTCTATCCACTTCCCCAAATCCCTGAGGTCATTCTGACCACCCCACATGCAGGGGAAAGTTGCCACAACTTGTCCTTCCCCACCTGTTAAGAGACTAGTATTATTTCACAGTCCAGACCTTCTCTTGCTCAAGGGGAATCTGTGAACTTGCACCATCAGGGCTGTTTCTCCACAGAGCTTGAATCACCAGCCTGGTCCCTGGGGCTGCCACTCGGATACAAACCCCTCCTGCTTCCCAGTAGCAGATGGCTGCCTCTGAAACCATCTTTCACTGAGCTCCTTTCTGGTACCCCAGGAGCCTTCAGTAATTACTGCTATTATTCTTACATTAAATGAGTTAATAAAATCAGAACTCCAAAGGTACAGTGGGAATACACACAGATATGCACACACCCAGAGACACGTAAGCACACACACAGACACACACAGACACAAGCACTTAGATGCCACAGAGACTCTTCGAGGCTGTGACACAAAGAAGTTCTGGGAGCATCATTCTACTAGTGGACCTGTCTCCACAGAGATCTTTTCATCTTGTTTTCTCTTCCAGGCAGATCCAGGGTTTATGAACCACCTTACCCGCAATTTCCCTGCGAGGAACGTGGCAGGGGGTAGGCAATGACTATGGTTGACAAGGGCAATCTCTGTTTCTCTTGATTCCTAACCGGTTTTTAAAGTTGACAATCTGACTGACAACATTTGCTCCTTAAGGAAATTACTCACAAGGAGTTTTAGCCTCTGGATGAGACGCTCGGTTTTTCTTCTGTTTGTCTCAATTCTGAATCTTTTCAAAGTGACGGTTCACCCACTGGTTTCTGTTTACGAAATATTTTCTCCTCCAACCTAAACAGTGGTTGCATTTCTTTTTCTTTTGAGATGACCCTGAAATGGAGCAGGCTGTCGCTCCGTGTCAAGGTACTCCTGGGCGTCTGCTGCAGGCTGACAGAGGGACATCTGTTGTCAGGGCCGCGGCCTCCTACGGAGGGGAGGGGGGCAGGGAGGAGAAGAGAGGAGCAGGTTGTGATGCCTGCTGTTCCGTCCGGATTTAGAATCTTACAATGAATCTTCAATTTGTAAGAAAAATCAGCTTTTTGGCAAAGAAGTTGTTGCAGCCGCCAAAGTTCTAAGTCTGCTTCAATTCTCTTTTACAGGATTCCAAAGAAAGTGACTGGGTCCTGGCGTTTTCCATCTTGGGAGCACCCAAACCTCATTCAGGTGGGAGGCAGGCAATGGCAGAAGCAGCAGGAGCAACAAGACAAGGGTGCAGGTCCAGATTCTGCTCTCGCTGATACCTGTGCATCCAATATGAACCATCCTCGAATCTCTATTGCTTTATTTTTCTGATATCTCAAAAGAACACTCTGAAGGAGATACATACATACCTAAATCTATATACCTACCTGTCTCCCTATCCATCCATCTACCTATCTACCTACCTACCAATCGGTATCTTTATTTTACTCAGTTGAGTAAACTGAGGCCCAACAGATACTTACCAAGCTCCTGTTACATGTCAGTTTCTGCGAGGTTTAATGCAACTTGCTTGGATATGAGTCAGTGGAGATGAACTCGGCTCTTCCAACCTCACTCCCAATGTTCTTAATCAGGATCCTAGTCACTTAGTAATTCTTAATCATGACTGTAAACAATTTCAGCATTCACTCAAACTAGATTTGTTGAGCACCTAGTACGTACCAGGGCCACCTGTGGCTAGTGCAAGAGATATTGGCTGAGTCCTGGGGATTAAAACCCCCATAGAAAATGCCTTAGTAGGCCTGTGTGCATTGAGCAGTGCGTGCGTGTGTGTGTGTGTGTGTGTGTGTGTGTGTGTGTGTGTGTAAATGTTGAAGGTGAAGACAGATGATACGTACATCTAAAGCAAAGGGCTTGCACTGCAGCAGAATACGTTTGGTTAGATTAAAGGAGTCAGTCTTACCAGCACGAGATCCGAAAGCCACACAGAGGGCACTGGAGGGTCAGCAGACTCTCCTCTCAGGGAGAGTTTCAAATCTTAGGGGATGACCTAATGTCTCCCCTTCCAGCTCTGCCAAATCAACAACACAGAAGAAACGGTAGCATCTGCTCCTCCACCAGTGAGGCTGTTAATGTCCCCATTGCCCTCTTCACCCTAACACTCTCCCATGATTATCCTCCAGGAATCCTCCTTAAGCCCTTGGGGAGTCTCCTAAAGCATGCCATGGCTTTGTAAACCGGGCCCCAGAATCCAGGCTGGACATAAGGTTTAGGGTCTGACAAGTCTTCTTTACTCTCGCTGGAAGGTAGGATTTAAAGGATGGATTTTTATTTTAAAGTTTGTTTTCATTCTATCAAAGAAAAGACAGCCCAGGTTCGAGATGTTTTCCGTGACTCTGTGGTCGGATAAGATTGGGTCCACTCCTCTTCTATATGAATGGGTGAGGGAGCTTTCCAGGGAACCAGGATTCCCTAAATATGTATAAAGGATGAATACGGGCTCAGAGAAGCCAATGAAATGGATGTTCTGACCATTAAAATTCCTCTGCAAGATCCCAATGCACGGAATAATAAACCTTACTGCCTCCTCTGCAATAAATGTTACCTTTAATATAGAAGAATAAGCCCTCTACGCACAAGGCAAGTCTCCAGCCCTTTAGAGAGATCCATGAGTTACTTAGAAGTACAAGTGAACTCACAGCAATAGATGACACACATGAAGTCTCAGACCATTAGCCTCTGTTACAGACTGAATCATGTCCCCTCAAAATTTATATGCTGAAGCTCTAACCCCAATACTGAATGTGACTGAATAAGACAGGACCTTTGGAGAGATGATTCCATTGAAAAGAGGTCATCAGACAGGCCCTAAACCAATCTGAGGGGTGTTTTTATAAGAAGAGATTAGGACACTCAGAGAGACACGGGGAGGGGGGGATGGGCGGCGGGTAGGGCGGCCTACACAGAGGGATGACCACGTGAAGAGGCAGCAAGAAGAAGGCCCTCTGCAAGCCAAGGAGAGAGACTCTCAAGTAAAGTCAACCCTGCTGACACCTTGATCTTGGACTTCTAGCCTCCAGAAGTGTGAAAAAATAAATGTCTATTGTTTAAGCCCCCCAGTCTATGGCATTCTGTTATGGCAGCCTGAGCAGACTAATACGTGAGTGCAAACATCGAACATCTTGCATAAAATGAGGTAGCATTAGAGAAAACCTTATGCAGATCGTTTCTATGTTCAGGTGACTTTTAAGGAAAGAGATTTTTAAACCTCTATCTAGCTTAAATATATCTTTCCAGAAAAATGCACAATATAACACATGTCTATAAAATCAAAGCAATGTTTAACTTCAGTGGATGACTTGACCTTTTAAAGCAAGATTGAATATTTATATATATATATATATATATGGGGATGCATGTATATGTATAGCTGATTTAAAAAATATATATCCAATTGTTCAAAATTATAAGACTTTTAGAGGGTCATATAGGAGAATATGTCCATGCCATAATAGTAGACAGAGAAACCTCAATAAAGAAAAAAACTCAACACATAAAGAATAACTTTTGATTACCTTAAAATTAATAAGTTCTATTTCTCATGAAACATCATTAAGAGAGAGAGAAGTAAAGCCACACAGTGGAAAATATACTTCAAACACGTAAAACTAACAAAGAATTCATATCCAGGATATATTACAATAAGAATTGTACAATTATTGTACAATTGTACAATTACAATAAGAATTGTACAATTATTGTACAATTGTACAATAAGAATTGCACAAGAGAAACAATGAGTAAACTACAACACAAAGAAAAAAATCTAAATAGCCAAAAAGAAAGAATGAGTGTCCAATTCCATTAGAATTAGGGAAATGCATATCAGAACTGTAGTGACCTACCACTACACGTTTCTGACAAAGATGAAAAATTCAAACAATATCAAGAACAAGCAATATGAGGCAACAGGAACTCTCATATACTGCTGGTGGGAGTGAAAATTGGGAGAAGCACTCTGAAAAGCAATTTGGCATTATTCACTGAAGCTGAAAATACAAATATGATCCAGCATTTCTACTTCCGGACAACTACTGGAGAGAAACTCTTGAACACACACACCAAATACAGGTACAGAAACATCCATAGCTACTGTGATACTGTGATATAATAAGCAATATATATCCCTGGATCCTGGTCAGAGCTCCAAAAACCTTTGTAGTTTCCTAAGTGATAAAGGTACTAGGAGCACCTTATGTTCTAATATTTGGTCTTTGACCCCCACTTCCTGACACAGAGCTCCTAAAACCCTTAGAATTTCCTAGGTGATAGGAGCATCTTTTTTTCTAATGAGGTGGCTCTTGGTGAGCTCTGGGATAGCTCCTGGATAAGGGTTTGTGATATTGTGATTTATAATAAGAAACATACATTTGGTCTTCAATGATTCCTGGCACAGAGCTCCGAAAGCCCTTGGAATTTCCTCAGTGATGAGAGTGACAAAGGTGTTTTTTGTTTTGTTAATGTGGTGACTAGACCACACCTAAGGATCCAGGCTGGTAACTAGGAGAACAGACCAGGTGATGAGAGGGCTGGAACTTTCAGTCTCACCCCACTCCCCACCGCCAACCTTCAAGGAGGGGAGAGGAGCTGGAAATTGGATCAACTGCCCATGGCCAATGATTTAATCAGTCGTGCCTATGTCATGAAACCTCCCTCAAAACTCAGAAGGATGGGATTCGACTTCCAGGTTGGTGAATGCATGGAGATTTGGGGACAGCGGTTCAGAGAGTATGGAAGCTCCATGCCCTTTCCTCACACCACGGCCTATGTGTCTCTTCATCTGGCTGTTGATTCGTATCCTTTAATCTAGAGTGGGAAAAGGTTACCTGAGTTCTGTGAGCCTCTCTAGCAAATTAATCAAACCCAAGAACAGCACGGAGAGAGAGCACGGTGGGAACCTCCAGTTTGCAGCCAGTCAGTCAGAAGCACAGGTGACAACCTGGGCTTGGGAATGGCATCTGAATTGGAGGGCAGACTCGTGGGACTGAGCCCCTAACCTATGGAATCTGGTGCTATCTCCAGGTAAATGGTGTCAGAATTGTGTCAGAGAATCACTTGCTGATGTGGACAAAATCCTTACACATGCTGGAATTGGTTCCAGAATCTTACAGGGCTGGTCACCAGAAACAACAAGCCATGATTAGAAGTTTGGAACTTCAGACCCCATCCTCTGGGGAAGAGAGAGGGGCTGGAGGTTGGGTTAATCAATCATGCCTATGTGATGAAGCCACCATAAAAATCCCTTAACTAGGGGCTTTAGAGAGCTTCTGGGTTACTGAACACATCTACATGCCAGCAGTGTGGACTATCCCCACTCCATGGAACAGAAGCTCCTGTACTCAGAACCCCTGTAGGGCTCAGACCTTGCCCTATGTATCTCTTCATCAGATTGTTCATCTGTATCCTTTATTGTATCCTTATTATATAATAAACCAGTAAATGTGTTTCCCTGTTTTCTGTGAGCTCTTCTAGCAAATTACCACATCCAAGGAGAGAGTTGAGGGAACCCTGACTTCTAGCAGGTCAGTCAAAGTTCGGGTGACACCTGGGACTTGGGACTGGTGTCTGAAGTAGGGACAGTCTTGTGAAACTGAGCCCTTAACTTGTGGGATCTGATGCTAATTCCAGGCAGTTAGTGTCAGAACTGAAATTGAATTATAGGACACCCAGTTGATGTCCACGGAGAATTGGAGAACTGCTTGGTATGGGAAGAAGGCACACACATCTGGTCACAGAAATGTCCTGTGAGGGCTGTAGAGGAGAAACACAAGAGCTTTTTCTCTTCAGTCATATCACTCATCATTGTCATAAACTGGAAGCAATACAAATGTCTATTATTATCAGATGGTCTAGTTACACAATGGAACACTACACAAAACTGAAAATGAACGAAACTACAACTATACACGAAAGTCAGGGACTCTTTCAAATGTTATTTTAAGCGAAACAAGCAAGACATAAAATAATACACATGATTTCACTTGGGCAAATTTTAAGAACTGGCAAAAATTTGTTAAGGGATGACAGGTGGTAAAATTAAAAAGAAAAGCAAGGAATCAATTACCGTAACTCTAGATAATGTGTCTGTTTGTTTTCTGAGAGAAAGGGAAGAAGGTGTGACCTTGATCAAGCTATCTGAGGGGACATAAAGGGGTCTTTTGAGGTGCTAACTAGATTATCTCCCTGATCTGAATAGTGGGTCTATGACTGTTACATTGTTTCTCATTCACTATACTTTTGGTGCACTGTTTCATGTTTTATTTTACAATAAAAAAGTAAAGAACAAACAAATAAAAAGCTTTCACACATGCTAATAATTTAAAACATTACAATAGGAGTAGGCCTTATGTATTCATCAGAGGGTTTGTTTGTAAATAACACGATCTACTGGGTTTTTAAGAGTTAGTAAGCAGGACGGAATTCACTGTGGTACACGGCACACAGAATCATTGGGACAGTTGAAGAAAGAGACTCTAAGCTGAGCTCACAGAACTACACAACAGAACTGGGTCACCAATGGAGCTGCTGCCATCAGGGAAGTCCTGAGTCAAGAGCCACCAGTGCAGCTATAGATGCCAGGGCCCCATGTCTACTGCTCTAATCTATACTTGAACAATGATGCTACAACTCAGTTCAAATCAATGTTTTTCATACAGGTGCATCTGATAACAACACTGAAATCATTCGTACCCTGAAAGTAAGGTGGGCTGGGAAATGCAGGTTTGTGTGGTTCTGGGATATGTGCATGTGGGGGGTGTTCGCTTGTCTTTTGTTTCTTGTTTTTTGTAATTTTACCTGGACAAGACAAGATTTATACCATTGGGTACTATCAAAACAGTGTTCAAAAAATTGTGGGCACCCACAAGGGGAGGTATTCACAACAGAGTCCAGGTAGTTCAACCTTGTTATTTTGCAGGTTGATGAAATATTATCAGAGAAAAAAACAACTCAGTTGCTTAGAGGAAAGCATTTTCAAGGGCACATCAGAAAAACTGATTTTGTCCTGACCCTGCACTTACTAGGAGAATTCTCTACCTCTCTGAGCCCTCGGTTTTCTCAACTATAAAATGGACATCATTAAAGAGTTACCATACAGTACAGCTGTGAAAATTAAATAAGATAATGCATGTGAAAGAACCTGAGAGAGTAGGCCCTCATTTAATTTTTCGTTTGCCACTATTCTTTTTAGAGATTTGCCGAGAATTGCATTGTATCTGTACTGTCTGTCCCAACAAACATAGTTCTGTTAAAACTGCCGGTCCATTAGGAATACACATAGAGAAGATTGAATTCATGTGTGGTTTCAGAACAAGTTTCTCTTTTCTCCCTCCAAAATTCAAAAAAATGCCAAAAAACACATTTTTAAAAGAATAAGTTCAGAAAGCCAAGGAACGATGCCCGATCTATGGGGGAATGCTGGAGTAATCCCCACACTGCAGGAAATGACTGCTTCAGAGGAAAGAGTGGTTGACACTTTCCAAACCTAAAATGAACAAGTACAGAAGTCGTAAGTCCCTAGGGATATTCTCAAGTTGAAAAACTGGGAAGTTACGTTCAGAGCTGCTAGACAAATAAAGAGAAGACACATACACAGCAAAGGTCTACGAACGTGGGGGATCATTTTAAAAATTATGAGAGCACTATGTAAAATTTATACGTGCAAAATGAATGACTTCTTGGGAAAACATAATTTACTGAAACTGACTCAAGAAGAGGTAGAAAACTCGAGTAGACCACTAATCATCGAAGAAATTGGAAATGCTGTCAGAAAAACTACTCAAAATAAGGAACCAGTGAAAGGAATTTGGAAATAGCTTTTAAAATTAAAAACACACATACCTTTCAACTCAGAAATCCCACTCCTGGGAGTCTCAAATAGAAATAAAAGCACTAGTACATAGGACATGTGTTAGGGTTGTTAATGCAGAATTATTTGTAGAAGAAAAAAGCAGGGGAGAAAGTGAATGGCCTCCCATGGAAAATTATATAGACATAAAAAAATGAGCTCGATTTTTATCAGCTGATTTGGAGCAATCTGCAGAATGTATTGATAGAAGAAATGGCAAAAGACACAGAGAAGCACATATAAGCGTATTCTGATGTTTGCAAAACAATCATCAAAACAATTCCGTGTGGTGTGGGCACACACAGGTATTTGTATAATTTTATGAACACAGAGAAGATTCTGGAAATGTCCATACCAGACTGAAAGCACTGGTTATAGACTGAGGGTCAGGGAACGAATTGCTAAGGAAAGTGGAGGGAAGGTAAAAGAAGCAAAAAAGGAGAAACAAAAGAGTACATGTAATAAATTAAGGATTCCATGGCAAAATGTTTTCCTGCTATGACTCCTTTGATCTGGCATGAGATATGTGTATGTCTGAGTATGCATGTGTACGTATGTGTGTGTGTTCTGTGTGTATTCATCAGTGCAAAAAGTTAATGAAAAAGACACTGACCCAAGCTTTTCCCAGGTTTCCCAAACCTTTAAGATACAATAAAAAGCCCTAAAATTTAAAAGGAAGGAAGCTTCTTAGCTCATTCTTTGAATCCTGATGGCAAAGCCGTACAAACAAGATACACATACCAATGGAGAACTACCGCCTAGTCTCACTGATGGACAGAAAGGCAAACTATGAGGTAATCCTCTCCAGAAGGGCATGAAAGAACATCATGGTAACAAAGCGTTCATTCAAACAATGTGAGGAGACTTCCGGTTTTGGTTCCAGCATGTAAAGATCTTGGAAGTCATCACACCCATCCTTCCAATAAGAAAAAGTTGAACAAGCAGAAAATCAATGACTTTTCTTGGCTCCATTCAGAACTGAAGTCATAGGGTAAATCTCCACCTTGTAACGTACAAGTGAATCTAGAGTTATGGTCAGGATCTGCTTATCTGGAGTCACAGACTGCAGGAACACTTACACGGTCATTTTGACAAATTGCTGGAGGCCAGGTATGGACTAGTTTGGGAATGAGAGACTCCTGGGGGCCCCAGTCTCAGGGAGTCTCTGATTCTACGACACCAACTGGGTGTCCAGTGATTCAACTTAATTCTGACACTAATGACCCAGAGTTAGTGCAGACCCTACAGGCTCACAGGCTTAGTCCAACACGACAGCCCCACTTCAGATGCAGCCACAAATGGAGTGCTCAGGCTACCCACACTTTTGCCAGTCAACTGCAAATGTGATGGTTCCTATGACTGCCTTCTTTGATTCTATAACTTGATAGAAGGACTCACAGAACTCAGGAAAACACGTTATTTACATTAATCAGCTTATGATAAAGAATACAACGCAGGAACAGCCCAATGGAATGTATGTGTAGCGCGAGGTGTGGGAGTGGAGGGTAGTGCAGTTTCCACGCCCAACTCGGGTGTGACACCCTCCCAGTGCAGCACTTACACAAAAGCTCTCTGAACTCCACTGTAGTTTAGGGGTGTCTGTGGAGGTTTCATTACCCAGGAATGATTGGCCATTGGTGACTGAAGTCAATCTCCAGTCCCCCTTCCCTACCCCGAGGTTGGGGTACGGGGCTGAAAGTTCCAACCCTAAAATCATGACTTGGTCTTTCTGGTGGCCAGTCCCCATCATGATGCTCTCTAGGGCCCTCCCCCTCCCCTGCCAGGAATCATCGCATTAGCACACAAAAGAGTAAGAGCGCTGTGCCGGGAACTAGGAACAAAGAACAAATATTTATTTTTTTATTATACCACAGAGGGCCTCCACACTTTCATAGATTTTACCTTCAGAAACCCCACCAGCAACTCACAGCGAACAGCAGAGAAAGATCAGCTTGTGGTTCTGGTGAGGGAGAAGGGAGACAGTAGAATTTGTCCAGCGCATTCTCCATTACAAAGGACCACTTTCTGGGGATGTGACTGTATGAGTTTTATCCTACCTGGGGGAAGGGTATTCCTGTACTCCTGAGTTTGAAGTCGCTGGCACCTACAGCTACAGCAAGTACACAGCCCAGCCCACAGCCATGTTCACATAAAACTTCGCATGATCTATTTACCTCAGTTCCTATTACCCAATACATCATGTCCAACTTTCAACAGAAAATTACAAGGCACGTTAAAAGGCAAAGAATGAAAGAACTAATGAACTTTAGGGTTTCTATTCATATCATTTCACTACATTACAGAATAAGAACAAATATATTTGATTATTCAAGTAGACACTGGAAAAGCATTTCATAAATTTCAGCCTTTAGTTTTTTTTAAGAAAACACTTAGAAAATATTTCCCAAGTCAAGAAAGTGTATCTACCAAAAGTCTATAATAAATGCCAACATAAAAAATATTCTCGATGAAATCAGGTGTGAATGAAAAATGTTCCCTGCATATCAGTAAACAAAGGATGTTGCAGCCGTCAAGACACCAGTCACCCCTGCCCCACGATGAGCCCTGAGGGAACTCAGGGAGACAAACAGGCAGCCCACTGCCAAGCCCTCAGCCACTGCAGCCGCCCCCAACGGTGCACCCTGAGGGGACTCCGGGATGGGAAAGAACAGGATGCTGGCCCTAGACAGCTAAGGTGCATATCAAACGAATAACTACAGTGAGCCCAGACTCTTGCATCTTCCCCTACATAAAAGAGCGCTAAATTCCTTAACTTGAGATGTCTGGTTTTCTTTAATTAACAGTAATCTTTTGATGTTCCGACTACCTGAACTTTGTTGAAAAACTCTTATATATCCTGGCTCCTCCCTGACCTCCTTGGAGCAGTCCCTCAGAGCCATCTGAGAGGCTGCTCCTGGGCTTGAAGTCCTCAGAAAGTCCGCCAAATAAACCATAATTCTCAACTTTTACGTTGTGCATTTCTTTTCAGTTGACATAGGAAAAGACAAAATTCCTGATACTATATTTTTTATATAATGTTATTCTGGAGTCTGAAGGAAAGCAATAAGACATGTAAAGAAGAAGAAATATTGGAAAAGAAAAGGTGAGCGTCGTTATTAGTAGAAGATATGATTGACTTACCTGGAAAAATAAAGAAAAGCAACTGAAAAACTATTCAAACTAATAATGCAACACAGTTAGGTGGTCAGATACTTTATAAATACACAAAAGTTGTTTTCTGTCCTGTACATAAACAACAGTGAATTAAAAGAATTAATGATAAGATATATCTTCTTCAAACAAATGAGCTACAAAGGAAAAAACTAGGCAAGACAAATATAAAGAAAATTGCATAAATTTATAGAAGTATCTTAAAGAAGATCTGAATAACTCAAGAAGGCAAATATTTAAAATCTCCCCCCTGAAAGTATCTATAAATCCAGTCCTCTACAAATTACATTATCACAGTATTTTAATCAAATTCAGTCATCTATTTTTAAAGGAAATATTTTTTAAAATCATAAAATTTCTGTAAAAAAATAGTGGTGGACACATGCTCTATCTGCAACCAAAACATGTTAGGAAGCTAAAGTAACTTAACAAGTGTGTTATTGATGTAAGAAGAGACAAATGGATTAACAAAACAGAAGAGAGTCCAGAAATACAATCACGACTTGAAGGAAAGTTTGTGAGCCACGCAGGTGGCTCTGAAATCAGAGGAAGCTCATAGAACTGACTTCAGCAACTGGGGCTGGCCTAACTGACTATACATTTGGAAAAATTTTAATGACATCCATCCATCACATTACACACACACAATTAAACTACAGATGAAGTAAAGACCTGAACATCAAAAATTAGATTAGAGGACAATATAGTATAATACTTTTATAATCTTGGGCTGGGAAAATATTAAGCAATAAACAAGAGAAAGAATCAATGAAAGAAAAAATTACTGATTTGACCTTGAGGTAAATTTAAAACATCTGTTTGACAAAAGACTAAAGAAAGTTATAAGGTCAGATTCTAGGAGAAATTATTTGCATCATATATGACAGAAACAGGGTATTGATGTCCATAATATTTCAGAACTCTTATAACAGATTTTTTTTAAAAAAAGAAAGGATACTAATTTTTTTTAAATCGGGGAAGATACATAAGACATTCAGACAAGAAGAAATATAAACAGCAGATAAATATTTGACGATATGTTCAAGTTTACTAGCAATCAGGGAAATGGACTTGACTCTCAAGCCATTGGAACTGAGGCATTTTAACAGTATCAAGAAGAAACCGGGAATTCGTTCCTGTACCCAGGCCCCAGAACTGGCTGGGTTCCCAGTCTTTCTGCTATCTTTTTATTCAATGTGATCTTTAATCCCACAAGCTTCCCCATATCTTTCCACTGTATTTGCCCTTACGTTTTCTAGGCTCATCTTCTGTTACTTACAACCTTAGTTGACAGAAATTTTAAGGAATATTTAGCAGTCCAAAAAGTATTATTCCTATTGTAATGAAGTATCATGAACTGCATGGCTTAAAACAACAGAAATTATCATCTCACAGTTCGGGAGGCTGAAAGTCTAAGTCAAAATGCTACCAGGCCATTGTAAAGCAATTATACTCCAATAAAGATGTTAAAAAAAAAAAAAAAATGCCACCAGGGCCAATCTTTGAACCCTGTAGGGAAAGAATCTTTCTTTGCCTCTTCCTAGTTTCTGGTGGCCCCAGGAGTCCCCTGGCTTGTGGCAGCATCCCTTCAGTCTCTGCTTCCATCTCCCCCGGCTGTCTTCTCCCTGTGTGTTCTCTGTGTTTTCTCATGGCATTCTCCTCCCTGTGTCTTCCTTTTCTTCATATAAGGACCCTAGTCATATGGGATTAAGGACACACCCTACCTACAGTGAACTCATCTTAGCTAATTATGTCTGTAAGGATCCTGTTTCCAAACAGGTTGCATTCAGAGGTAACAGGACTTCAACAAATATTTGCGGGGAGCAGGTGGGAGGGAAGACACAATTCAACCATAACTCAACAATAAAGACAGTGAAGTATAAATACACACAAAAACTTGGATGGGTCTCAAGGACATTATACCAGTGAAAGAAGGCAGTCTCAAAAGGGCACATATGGCATGATTCCATTGATATGACATTCTCAAAGAGACTGAACTACACGATAGAGAACAGATCAGAAGTTCCCAAGGGGTAGGAGTTGGGGGAGATTGTGACGAGAAATATGTTGGGGGGCTGGTGGAACTATTCTGAATCCTGACTGTGGTGGTGGTCACATAAATCTTTACATGTGTTAAAATTCATGGAACTCTATACTTTTAAAAAAGTGATTTTTTTACCACATGATAATTTAAGAAATAGAAATTTTAAAAGCCACAAATTAGAGTGCTGTTAGACCTTCAGACTGTACTCACAGAGCAAAAGGCTGATGCTTTGTGGGCCATCAAAATATTTAGACTAAAGTAATATCCTGTGTTGTTTCTGCCTCATAAAATCAGCCCCAAGCAGAACTAAATGATTCTGACATAGTCCCAGCTTTACATGTATAGCCCTTGATTTGACAGTTTTTCCTCCATTGAGAACTTTAATGCAATATTGTTTACTCATCATATACCTCACAAATTGATGATTATAGAGTCATTCCTACAAAACCACAGAAGTTCTTTTAAAAAAAGAAAAGGAATAGTGGAAACTAAGCTACTTTGATGTAATTAATGCAGCTCAGATGCAGAATCTGTTGCTATAGACAAATCTGTAACGCTCTGACCATTCCATCCTTAACAGAATTGTCTTTGGTATTGCCCAATGATCATGTTATTTTGCTCTTCACACAGCAAAATACTGCCACATAACAGATAATGTGCATGCCTTCTTGGTTCAGTCCACAATGATATGTAGAGATTTCTGTCGAGAGCAATGTATGATTTTTATGGATGGTATGGAGGTCTATTCTTAGATTTCACATTGTGGAATCTGAACAATTTTAGCCCATCATTCACCAAAATGCACTGAGCCCCCAAACGTGCCAGTATATTAGCATGGATGTCATCACCATCATCACCATCATCATCATCACCATCACCATCATCATCATCAACATCACCATCATCATCACCACCATCATCATCATCATCAACATCACCACCATCATCACCACCATCATCATCACCATCATCACCATCACCATCATCACCATCAACATCATCATCATCATCACCATCATCATCATCACCATCATCATCATCACCATCATCATAACCATCATCATCACCATCATCAACATCATCATCATCACCATCATCATTACCATCATCATCAATATCATCACCATCATCATCATCACCATCATCACCATCACCATCATCACCATCATCACCATCAACATCATCATCATCACCATCATTATCATCACCATCACCATAATAACCATCATCACCTTCATCACCATCAACATCATCATCATATCACCATCATCATCACCATCACCACCATCATCACCATCATCACCATCATCACCATCACCATCAGCAGCAGCAGCAGCAGCCCTGTGAAGAACTGGCATTTATTTCTTGCTCCCACTCTATACCCATGGGCTAACTGATTGGCTGGGGGCTCTGTGTTACATCTTCCTTTTTCCAGGACCTGGTCTGCTCGTCACCTTGGCCAAGAAAAACAGGAGAGGTCTGAACATCTCAGGTGCGGTGGTGTGGGATGTGCCATGAGGAGATTGCCAACAAAGGCTAACGGCTAAGAATGGCCTCTGGACTCACACCATTTGAATTTGAATCTCTGCTCCATCACTTACTATCTCTATGACCCCAGAAAGTAACTGAACCTCTCTGTGCCTCCATGCCTTCATCTGTAAAATGGGGGTAATAATAATAACTACTTGACAAATCATGAAGATTCAATGAACCAACCCAACGCTCAGCGAATTACTATGTTCTATGCTTGATTCTATCTTAGAAGTGATGGAGGCAACTTAACAGACTTAAACTAGGCAGTAACAACATCTGCCTTAATTGCTTTAAAAATAGGACTCATCCTAACTTTGCTGTGGAAAGTGGATGGAAGAGGGGGGTACGGTGGATATCAGGTTGAGAATGAATTTGCTGTCCTTTCTTCTGTGTGTATACATTGGGGTGGTTAGGGAGTGGAGGCATCAAGCATGAATTTCAAGTTTCTAACTAAGAGACTTCACTAATCAAACGAGTTACCAAAATGTTGAGTTGAGGATTTGTGAATCATTCAAACAGGGGTACCCAGCATATGTGGGGCACTATAATTAGGGAAAGGTCTAGGCTGTGGATATCAACATGGGAGAGTCAACATATAGAGAGAGGGGAGCAGAGAGAGGTGATCATACTGCAGAGAGAGTTGGTAGAATAAGAAGCAAAGGCCAGAGTTTCAGGAGTACTTAAAGACTTTCAGAGGAAAAGGATTCAGAAAAGAGACAAAGAAGATTCAAAGAGAAGCAAGTAAAACTAAGGGGAGGTAAGAAGCTATCTGTCAGGAGAGGCTCTGCTGCTTTTCTCATCTATCCTTAGCAGCACTGATTCAAATCCCAGCTCCACCGTTTACTCACCTGACTTTGGGTGATCCCCTTATGTCACCTTCCTCATCTCTAAAATCAGATAATAAGAACTCACCTGATACCATTGTCATCGATGAGCGACGGTATAAAATGTGCAGGCCGGGACACGCAGCCCATGGTCCCTAACTCTCTACCATTGTTACTGTATCACAGCCAGACCCCTTAACGACTTTTCTGAAGTGTCAGTAGGTATTTCTCATTAAGAGATTGTATGTCACCATCAAAACCAAACTGAATGGTACCTATTAGGAGAAGTGTCAAATGTGATAAATTCTTGGTCGTTTACTACGTCTAGTGTGAGTATTTCAAACACACTAGCTCCTGATCTGCCTGTCCATGTCCCACGGTCTTCCCACTTAACCCCACTCTCCCCTCTATTGAAGCAACAGAGATTGTCCGCCCAAGTCCTCTTACTGTGCCCCACCAGCTATGCCCCAAAGCTTTCTTTCAGAGGAACCTGTGTTTCAGCTACCTCTGGCCTCTAGAATGGGGGAAGGGGGCAGTTTCAAGAGTAACCACAAAAGGTAACAGGGTTGGGAATTATTCTGGAAGAAAGAGAAGGTCACACGATGGCAGTACACTCAACAAATACATTGGAAGCTGGCTCTCTGTGGCAGAGGACAAATGGGAGGTTCTTTACTCAATCAATCCAGTCTATAGGACCACACGAGCATCAGTGCTCACAGAGACAGGAACAACGGGAAACAGTGATGACGGCCATTTGCAACTTGCCCTCCTGCGTGGAATCAAGGACAGTGAGCAAATAATAAACACGAAATAAAACAAAAGGGGCATAGTGCCCAACGTGCCAGGCATCTGTGTGGAAAAGCGAGCACGTATTATAAACCCCCAACGGAGTCAAGTGCTAGTAGGGATGGGGCAGGAAAATGGGAATGTGTTGCATTATTTACGAGTGCCACAATGCTTGGCCATGTCTCAGTTCCCTTGGCAAAATATTCCCTGAGTGATTTCTCCAAGCTCCATTCTTTAGGAGTCCAAGGATTGCCAGCTGTTCAACTATAGGAGTGAAATGGGAAATTATCAGGTAAAAGGTCCAAGTTGAGTCCAAAGACTTCGTGATGGGCCAATAGACTCAGCATCGCCCTTTGCAGAAAAAGTATTTCCACATGAAAACCTATGCCTTTTTCGTCCTCACCTATCACCACTTCTTGCTCCCTCCTTAAAAGAAAAATAGTTACTAGCCACAATGACCTGCTAGTAAAGTCCCAAACAGGTCCAGTGTTTTTATACCTTGGTGTCTCTGTATGAAATTTCCCTCTCTTTCTTCACTTTGAAATCCTTCTGCACACAACAGGCACAGCCTCTGGATACTCAGGAGACCCCAGGTCTCTGTAGGGGGTTGTAGAACCAAGAATAACAGTAGTAATTGTTTTTTTTTGCGGGGGGGGGGGGCAGTGGTGCTGGGAGCAGGGAAATTGAAGTAGCAAAGAAATAAAAATTTTGTTTTTTCTTTCATGAATCCTAGAGAAAGTTAGTTGAGTAGATACAGATAATACAATGTACTAAGAGCTAGAATTTAGATGTAAGAAACTGACAGAAACAGAAAGTAGAGATCCACTTATATTCAGGGCTAAGAATTTCTAGAAAGGTTTCATATGGGAGGTGAGATCTGAATATCATCTCAAAGGCTGAGTATAATTTCTCAAATCAGTCAAGATATGAGGCTTTTCCAACCCATACAGAATTTTCAAACTTCTGATACCACAAGGAAGAGTTTCAAAAAATATATACATAGATGCTCATGACAAGACACACTCCTGGAACAAAATAACTCGAAAAGATTGAAAATAAAAGGGCAAACTGTCAGTTAAATGTAGAGAAAAAGAAAATAGTATGAGTAATTTAAATATCAGAAAAAAACAGAATTCAATATAACAGACATCATAAGGGACAGAGGAGGATATTTTATTAATAAAAGATGATCAGGTAAGAAGCTAAAAAAGTTGTGAAGAGTTATGCATCAAACAAAAGAACTTCAACATAAATACAGCAAAATCATTCAGAATTCCGAGGAAAGACCACATATTTCCTACTCAGACTTTCACAGATCAAAAGAAAAATTTAGAAAATATTTCAATGACAACAATTAACAAGTCTGAGTAAACAGAGGTATGATCAAACATATACGTATATATATGTAAACACAGTGGACCCTTGAACAATGTGAGGGTTAGGGACACCACCGACAAAAATAATCTGCATATAAACTTACCATTGGCCCTGCATATCCGAGGTTCCACAACCCTGCATTCAACCAACCACAGATTGTGTAGTAATGTAGTATGCATTTATTGAAAAAAAAATGCACATATAAGTGGACCTGCATCATTCCCACCCATGCTGTTCAAGGGTCAACTGTACACAGGTCTGCACTTCACATGGACATTTTGTACCCAGAGGACATACATCCTTTACAAATAAATTTACCAAAAATTCCGATGTTTTTCTCAGACCATAAGCAAAATCTCAAATTCAAAAAAAAGCCAAAATTGTGAAAGGTGCATAGCAGAATTAATGTGGTACATTTAGAAATTATTAACAAATATCTAGCCAAAAACCAAAAGTAAATAACAACATCACAAAACTATCCGCTTTTATATTGAACACTGTTTTCTGAATAACTCTTGGGTTAAACAGAAATTCTAAACTGAAATTTCAACCTGTTTAGAAGTGAACAACTAGAACACTATGTATCTAAATTATGGAATGTGGCATTACTCAGGAAAATTTATAACAGTAAATGCCTGTATTAGAAAACAAAGAAGACTGGAAATAAACAACTAAACATTCAGCTTCGAAAGCTGGAAAAGAACAACAAAAACAACAATAAAAAAACTGAAGAGGGCTTCCCTGGTGGCGCAGTGGTTGGGAGTCCGCCTGCTGATGCGGGGGGCGCGGGTTCGTGCCCCGGTCCGGGAGGGTCCCGCGTGCCGCGGAGCGGCTGGGCCCGTGAGCCGTGGCCGCTGGGCCTGCGCGTCCGGAGCCTGTGCTCTGCGACGGGAGAGGCTACAGCAGTGAGAGGCCCGCACACCGCAAAAAAAAAAAAAAAAAAAACTGAAGAAAGTAAAAAAAAAAAGAATGAAAAAAGATAAACAGGAATAAATGCAATAGAAAACAAAAGAAAAGTAGGAGACTGCAGCAATAAAACTAAAAGCTAGCTCTGTAAAAAGAGCAATAAAATAAACAAACCTGTGGCAAGACCTACCAAGGAACAGAGCGCAGATAACAATTTTAAGAATGATAAAAGGTATATGTATAACTACAAATGTACTGGAGTTTATACTATATATAAATTTATATCATAAATCTGAAAATTCAGATTAAATATTTTATTATTAAGGATTGTTAACCTACCAAAATAAATTCAAAAGAGTTTTTAAAAAGCAAAGAGAAATTTTTAAAAATTAAAAGTCAGCAAAATAACACCCCCCCTACAAATCAACAGACTTAGATACTTTTATGGCTGAGTTCCACCAACATTCTTATAGCAAATAACCTGTACTTTATTGTGACTCTTTTAGAACACTGAAAAAGATGGAAAGCTTTTCAAATCATTCTCAAAGACAAACATAAAACTGAAAAGAAAAAAAAAACTGTACTTCAACAGAACAAAAACACTCAAACAAATGTAACAATTTAATACATAAATCAAAACAAAACAGAAATCGAAACAAAAGTCAGTTGTTTCCCACACATGGTCACCTTATCTTTGACAAAGGAGGCACGAATATACAATGGAGAAAAGATAGCCTTTTCAATAAATGGTGCTGGGAAAACTGGACAGCTACATGTAAAAGAATGAAATTAGATACATCCTAGTACCATACTCAAAATGGATTAAAGACCTAAATGTAAGGCCAGACACTATAAAACTCTTAGAGAAAAACATAGGCAGAACACTCTATGACATAAATCACAGCAAGATCCTTTTTGACCCACACCTCTTAGAGAAATGGAAATAACAAAAATAAACAAATGGGACCTAATGAAACTTAAAAGCTTTAACACAGCAAAGGAAACCATAAACACGACAAAAAGACAACCCTCAGAATGGGAGAAAATATTTGCAAATGAAGTAACTGAAAAAGGATTAATCTCCAAAATATACAAGCAGCTTATGCAGCTCAATATCAAAAAGACAAACAACCCAATACAAAAATGGGCAGAAGACCTAAACAGACATTTCTCCAAAGAAGACATACAGATTGCCAACAAACACATGAAAGGATGCTCAACATCACTAATCATTAGAGAAATGCAAATCAAAACCACAATAAGGCATCACCTCACACTAGTCAGAATGGCCATCCTCAAAAAATCTACAAACAACAAATGCTGGAGAGGGTGTGGAGAAAAAACCCTCTCGCATTGTTGGTGGGAATGTAAACTGATACAGCCACTATGGAGAACAGTATGAAGGTTCCTTAAAAAACTAAAAATAGAACTACCATATGACCCAGCAATCCCACTACTGGACACATACCCTGAGAAAACCATAATTCAAAAAGAGACATGTACCGCAATGTTCATTGCAGCACTATTTACAATAGCCAGGACATGGAACCAACCTAAGTGTCCATCGACGGATGGAATAAAGAAGATGAGGCACATATATACAATGGAATATTACTCAGCCATAAAAAGAAACGAAATTGAGTTATCTGTAGTGAAGTGGATGGACCCAGAGTCTGTCATACAGAGTGAAGTAAGTCAGAAAGAGAAAAACAAATACCGTATGCTAACACATATACATGGAATCTAAAAAAAAAAAAAAATGGTACTGATGAACCTAGGGGCAGGACAGGAATAAAGACACAGACGTAGAGAACGGACTTGAGGACACGTTCTGGGGGAAGGGGAAACTGGGACAAAGTGAGAGAGTAGCACTGACATATATACACTACCAAATGTAAAATAGATAGCTAGTGGGAAGAAGCCGCATAGCACAGGGAGATCAGCTCCGTGCTTTGTGACCACTTAGAGGGGTGAACTAGGGAGGGAGGCGCAAGAGGGAGGAGATATGGGGATATATGTATACATATAGCTGAGTCACTTTGTTATAGAGTAGAAACTAGCACAACATTGTAAAGCAATTATACTCCAATAAAGATGTAAAAAAAAAAATCAGTGGTTTTAATCTAGCAGTATCTACACCAATAATACAGCAGGATCACATAAGAGTTTTCTCAGGAATACTATGATGGTTCATCATTAGGATTTCTGAAATTAACCACCTTCATGAAATAAAGGAGAAACTCTATATGACCATCTCGATTCACACTGATAATTTTGATAAATATCTACCTCAATTCCCAAGAAAATTGCACAGCAAGTGAGAAATGGAAGGAGATTTGATTTCATCTGATAAAGGATATCCAGCAGATATCTATTAGAAACACCACACTTAGGAGTGAAACATTATAGGCATTCCAATTAAAATGAAGGATTAAATGCAAACGTTTATTATCACTGTTATTATTCAAAATTGTTTGGGATATACTAGACATTGTACTTAGTGAAAAAGAAAAAAAATCTGAGAGGAGTTAAAATTATAAAGAAAACTACAAATTGTCCTCATTTGAATGTGTTTTAACTCCTGACATAAGGAAAAAAAATCTGCTAAGGGCTTCCCTGGTGGCGCAGTGGCTGATGCAGGGGACATGGGTTCGTGCCCTGGTCCGGGAAGATCCCACGTGCCACGGAGCGGCTAGGCCCGTGAGCCATGGCCACTGAGCCTGCGCGTCCGGAGCCTGTGCTCCGCAACGGGAGAGGCGACAACAGTGAGAGACCCACGTACCACAAAAAAAAAAAAAAAAATCTGCTAAAATCAACTTAATATTTTTAATTAAGAAGAATGCTATAAAGGTGGCCAATTGCCAACAAAAATCAATAGCTCTCCTCAACATCAATAGGAATTTACAATGGGAAAAGATCCTAATTATAATGATACCAGTATGAAATACCTAGTTACACACATAACAAAAAATACACAGGATGAAAGGAAAATTACACAATTTTACTGAAGTACATTAAAAAATACTTAAAAGATTAAGTATTAACCTTTTATATTACTTATTTTATTGAGTATTATTTCAATGCAATCCCATAAAAAATTACAATGTGATGTGTAAATGAAACTTAATAAACTGCTTGTAAAATTTATCTAGAGAAGCAAATAGAGAATATGCCAAAATAAAAATCTGGTGTTAAGAGACGGTTGGAATAGGCAAAGGTATTTGCCACTCTGGAGTTTGATTATGATACTGAGAAACTCACTATCCAGAGAGTGACAGGATGGTGGGCTAGGAGGTCCCCTAACAAAAACAGTGATTTAACAAGTACCCATCAGCAAAAACAGTTCTGGATGAGCTCTGGAGTACAATTAAGAAACTGTAGCAACCCAGCAGAGCATAAAAACAGAGAATGACTGTGTAGAAAAGTGTAGAAAACATTTTACTTGCATTATTTCATCCCCAGGCTGGCACAGCTCAGTGTCAAGAGGGATCTCCTTGGCCACTACTTCCCGCCATGGGGGAAAAGGAGAGCAGGAAGACTCCAGCAGCCCTTGCCACCACTGCAGATGCCTGCAGCCTTCACTGCTGAGGACCCCTGAAGTCTTGACCGACACCAATGTTGACCCCAGCTATTGGAGCTGCCTGCAGTCCATGCTGCTAGAAAGAGTTAGAAATCACACACACAAAAAAGAACCAAAGAGAAATTGTGGAGCTGAAGAATACAATAAATTTAAAATAAAAATTGCAATAGAAAGTTTCAAAAGCACACTCCACAAACAGAAGAAAAATCAGCAAACTCAAAGACAGACAAAGACACCACAAGAAAAGAAAACTACAGGCCAATATCCCTAAAAAAGATAGTAGCAAAAATTATCAACAGAATACTAGCAAACCAAATTTAACAGCACATTAAAAAGATCATGTAGCATGATCAAGTGGGATTTATCCCCAGGATGCAAGGATAGCTCAACATATGCAAATCAATAAATGTGATACACCACATCAATAAAATGAAAGACATATTGTCATCTCAATAGATACAGAAAAAGCACTTGACAAAATTCAACATCTTTTTATGATTAAAAACTCTCAACAAAGTGCATATAGAAGGAACAAAACTCAACCTAATAAGGCAATATATGACAAGCCCACAGCTAACATCATACTCAATGGTGATAAGTTGAGAGTTTTCTCTCTAAGATCAGGAGCAAGAACCCAAGAGTGTCTACTCTCACTACTCCAATTCAACCTAGTACTAGAAGTCCTAGCCAGAGGAATTAGGTAAGAAAAATAAATAAAAGGCAACCAAATCAGAGAGGAAGAGTAAAACTGTCCCTGTTTGCAGATGTGTTCTTATATGTAGAAAATCAAAAAACAAAAACAAAAAAAAAACTCCACCAAAAACCCTCTTAAGACTAATAAATGAATTTAAGTAAAGTTGCAGGATACCAAAATTAACATACAAAAATCAGCTGCATTTTTATACACTAACAGTGAACTATCTGAAACAGAAAACAATCCCCTTTATAATAGCATTACTATTGTATTTGTACAATAGTATTATACAAATACTATACTTAGGAATAAATTTAACCAAGGAAGTGAAAGATCTGTACACTGCAAATGGTAAGATGTTGATGAAGGAAATTGAAGACACACAAATAAATGGAAAGATATCCCATGTTCATGGAGGAAGGGTTAATATCATTTAAATGTCCATACAACAGAAATCCATCTATAGATTCAATGCAATCCCTATCAAAATTCCAATGACATTTTTCACAGAAATAGAAAAAAACAATCCTCCAATTCATAGTGAACCACAAAAGACCCTGAGTAGCCAAAGTAATCATGAGAAAGAAGAAACGTGGAAGCATCACATTTCCTGATTTCCAAGTGTATTACAAAATAAAAAAGCTGAATTCATACAAACAGAGTAGATTGGTGGTTGCCAGGGACTGGGGGGTAGGGAAAATGAGGAAATGTTGGTCAAAAAGTACAAACTTCCAGTTATAAGAAGAGTAAGTTCTGGGGATCTAATGTAGCATGGTGACAATAATTAACAATATTGTACTGTATGCCTGAAAATTGCTAAGGGAGTAAATCTTAAATATTGTTACCATAGCAACAACAACAAAAAATGGTAATTGTGTGAGGTGAAAAATGTGTTAAGTAACCTTATCGTAGTAAAGATTTTGCAATATATACACGTGTTGGATCATCACATTGTACACCTTAAATTTACACAATGTTATATGCCAATTATGCATCAATAAAGCTGGGGGTGGGAATATTATAAAGCAATAAATAAAAAGGAAGTAAGAAAAACTCCTACTCACAGTCGCAACAAAACAAATAAAATAGGAGTAAACTTAACCAAAGAAGTGAAAGATTTGTATAGTGAAAATTTTAGAACATTGATAGAGGAAATTAAAGACACAGATTAATGTGTCTTCCTGTGTTCATGCACTGGAAGAATTAATATTGTTCAAACGGCCATACTACCCAAAGTGATCTACAGATTAAATGAGATCATTCACATGGAACCACAAAAAATCCTGAGTAGCCAAAGCAATCTTGAGCAAGAAGAACAAACCTGGAAGCATTACATTTCCTGATTTCAAAATATATTACAAAGCTACTATACTTCTACAAAAGTAGTATAATAGTGGCATAAAAACAGACACATAGACCAAAGAAACAGAACTGATATTCCAGAAATAAATAACACATATCCACTGTCATGTGATCTTCAACAAGGATGCCAAGAACACACAATGGGAAAGCATAGTATAGGAAAACTGGATATCCCTAGGCAGAAGAACAAAACTGGGCTCTTATCTCGCACCATATATAAGATCAACTCAAAATGGATTAAAGACTTGGAGGTAAGACTTGAAACCATAAAACTACTAGAAGAAAACACAGAAAAAAACTGCCTTGAGACTGGTCTAGGCAACGATTTTTTGACTATGACATCAAAAGCACAGGCAACAAAAGCAAAAATAGACAAATGAGATTTCATCAAACTAAAAAGCTTCTGCCCAGTAAAGGAAACAATCAATAGAGTGAAATGGAAACCTACAGAATAGGAGAAAATATTTGCAAACCGTATACCTGATAAAGGGTAGTATCCAAAATACATAAGGAACTCATACAACTCAAAACAAAACAAAACATAACAAAAACGAACAAACAAAAGAAAACAAACCTAGTTAGCAAAAAACCCCTAATAACTCAATTTTTAAAAATGGACAAAGGACCTGAATAGACATTTCTCAAAAGAAGACATACAGACAGCTACATGAAAGATGTTCAACATCACTAATCATCAGCGAAGTGCAAATCAAAACCACAATGAGATATCACTTCACACCTGCTAGGTTGGCTATTATCAAAAAGACAAAAGATAACAAGCGCTGGTGAGAATATGGAAATAAAAGAACCCTTGTACACTGTTGATAAGAATGTAAATTGATACAGCCATTATGAAAAACAGTATGGAGGTTCCTCAAGAAACTAAAAATTGAACTACCATATGATCCAGCAATCACACTTCTGGGTATATATCCAAAGGAAATGAAATCAGTATCTCAGAGAGATCTGCATTCCCATATCCACTGCAGCATTATTCACAATCGCCAAGATATAGAAACAATCTAAATGTCCATTGAGGAATGAATGGATAAATAAAGTTTGATATATAAAAAGAGTATTATATATAAACATATAAATATTATTCAGTCTTAAAAATGAATGAAATCCTGCTATTTGCACATGAATGAACCCACAGGACATTATGCTGACTGAAGTAAGACAGACATAGAAAGACAAATATGGCATGATCTCGCTTATGTGGACCGGGTGAGGAGGAAACGGGGAGATGCTGGTCAAGGTATAAAGTTTCAATTAAGCAACATGATTAAGTTCTGAAAATCTAATGTATAACAATGTGGCTATAGTTAACAATACTGTATTGTATACTTGAAGTTTGCTAAAAGGGTTAATCTTAAGGGTTCTCACCAAAGCAAAGAAGGAAGGGAGGAAGGAAGGAAGGAAGGAAAGAAGGAAGGAAGGAAGGAAGGAAGGAAAGAGGGAGGGAGGGACGGAGGGAGGGAGGAAAGAAGGAAAAGAAAATGGTATCTGAGGTTGTGAGGTGAAGGATATGTTAATTCTTTTGACTGTGGTGATTGTAAACATATATCAGTGCATCATACAATGTAAACAGGCATCAAAGAATCAAGTTATATACCTTAAATATATACCATTTTTGTTTGTCAATTACACCTCAATAAAGCTGAAAAAAACTCCTCTCACTGTAATCTAGACCTTTTTTTACATAAGAAAAATAAACTTCCTACTTGTTTAAAAAAAAACAAAACTATTCATTTGTGGGGTGGGCGGGGTAAAAAGTATTTTCCCACATACATAAAATCAAATCCCAGATTGATTTTTTAAAGAAACATAAAAATCAGAAATATGAATACATGAGAAAACAGAAAACAATTCATAATGGAAATAATGAGAACTAAAATCACAAACAAATGTAATAACAGAACTGACTACCTTCAACATGTAAATTCCTGTGAGCTGAAAGATGCTCGAAACTTCATTAAGATACTGATGACAAATGGGAAAATGCGACTTAAATGGCAAGCAACAGGAGGTATTAATACCAAAGTGGCAGGCACTGTTGGTGAGTTAACCCAAAACTCCTTATCAACAGTCTTTTGATTGTTCCTATCTCCATTCCAGCCATTATAAACTTCCTTGCAGGTCTGGGGAAAGCTGTAGCTTTCTGATAAAAAGGACAGAAATATGGCACTAATATTCTGTGATCAAGAGGAAAAAGCCAAGAGCCTTACAGAGATCCCAGTCCTGAGAAGACTGAGCCACAGAGCAAATGCCAACAGCCTCACACCTCTAGGCTTCTTGCTGAGTAAGAAAAGTAAACCCCTACTCGTTAGTTAGTCCGGTTCCCTGTTCCTTGCAGGCGACACTTCCAAATACCATCAGTAATATAAAGGAGTATAGTAGGAATCACCAAGATAAAAACAACACAACAGAAAAATGGACAAAGGCCAGAACTGGTAATTTAGAGGAAAAGAGAAACAAATAAACAAATGTGCATTAAATTTATAAGAATAAACTTTACCAAAGGACATATTAAACAGTAAGATGGCATTTTTCGGCCTTCAGATTGGCAAAAATTAAAGAGAGAGAGAAAGAAATACGATATCCAATGTTGCCAAGAGCACAGGGCATCACTATTATTATCATATGCGATTCCTTGGTACAGCCATTGTGAAAGTCAATTTTTCAGCATCATTTAATCAAAACTTTAAACGGGCCTTCTCCTCGACCCTTGACCCCCAGCATTTCCACTTTCTCAGACTCAAACAGAAAAAAATGTTGTGTATGTGCCAAAGATACACGTTCAAGGAGGATCACCGTTGGATTGTTTGTAATGTCAAGAGTGGAAAATACTGTGTGAGCATTATTAAAGGAAGGGCTAAATGAATAATCTCATTCAGCAACTAAAAAGTATGAGGACAGCTATATGTACTGACACAGAAGAATGGCCAAAGTACGTTTTTTAAAAAGAAATAAAATTTCAGACGTACTGGCACTCAGAAAATAATTTCTGAACCAATAAATGTGAATGTCTAGTTGAATGAACAAATGATCCCAAATGTGTCTAATAAGCAACAAAACTATAAATATATCTTTGCAAAAGAATAGAAAGCGGTACTGGATGGACACTGAAGTGTTAGAAATGAATACACACAGGGAGAATAATTAAGGATGGACCAGAATGGGGATGAGGCTTGTTCAGCAGTTGGGAATTATTGCTTTAACTCACTGCAGATAAGCTCAGGGATATCAACGTAAAACTTAAACTGGAGGGAAATACTGTCTGTTTCAAGAACCCAGGATACAAATTTCAGGAGGCTAGGCCAACTTGAGAGGAGAAGCCATTCAAAACCCATTAGAATGAAGTTCAAGCAGTGTCACAGGTGATCACCTTGCATGAAGCAATCTTGATTCTTCAAACGATAATGCAGTCCAAGACTTGCATGATAATCAGAAAATCCTGCACATAATGCTGCAGGCTGCTGCCATATAAGCAACAGGACGCATTAATAGCCAGGACTGAAAGATTGAAGTTGATTATAGTTGTTAAAGGTAGAGGATCTTTTGACAAATTCCCCCGCCATGTTTATTTCCAGACTCTGCCAGAGAAGCTGAGCTCACTTTGGTAGCTCATCTCTGAAGATAAGCTTCTACCCGACCTTCCCCCAGTAAACCATGCCTCCCAGTATTCGTGCCCTGATATAGCTTCCTCCTCTCAAATCTGGGCTGGTACTGGGATTTCGTTTTGACAAACAGAATACCGTGGAAGTGACACAGGGCTAGGTCGCAGAAATCTTGCATTTGGGCTGGGTCTCCTGGAATGCCTGCTCTTAGGATTGCTCCCTGTTGGAAATCAGCTGCCCTGGAAAAGGGTAACTTCCTTGAGACCTCCCTGAAAACCCCAGGCCTTATGGAGAGGCCATATATAGGAGCTCCAGTGGACAGCTCCCAGCTGACAGCCAGCATCAACTGACAGCAGAGGAAGTGACCCCAGACAAGCCTTCAGAAGCCACTATGTAAGCATCCAGGTTAGGGGATGCCCCGAGAAAGAGAGCCAGAAATGGCTTTTTTTTTTTTTTTAATTTATTATTTATTTATTTATTTCTCTGGCTGCGCCGGGTCTTAATTGCAGCACGCGGGATCTAGTTCCTTGACCAGGGATCGAACCCAGACCCCCTGCATTAGGAGCGTGGAGTCTTAACCACTGGACCACCGGGGAAGTCCCAGGAATGGCTTGCTTGACATAAGAGGATCCATTCTGGTCTAAGCCGTTTTGTGATCTAAGCCTGGCCGCAATGCTTGCCCTTGAACAGGTCTCAATAATTAATGATCTTAAGGGAACAAAGGAATGAAGGAACAGAAAAAAGGCAGTCAAACAATGGTGCAGTGATAAGGCAGGTCCTGGTTCCTCCTCAAGGGATACACATAATAATATACCTTTGAGTTCTGCAGGAACTGAGGCCCTCACCCAGGTGGAGGATGGAAAGATGCTGTTGACCCTCCTGACTTTTATCAACTAAAGCTTGGACTCTGTTGACCTTTGCCCCAATTCTATGCTGAATTTTCCTTTGCTCAAGCCCTTTCATGAATATGCATGTACCCTTCCCTTGAAACTTCCCCAGTTTTGCTGTTAGGGACACACTGCTTTGGGAAAGATCCCCGGCGTTCTCCTTACTTGCTGCAAGGAATAATGAATCCTTTCTTCTTCCAATCTTTGGCTTAGTTGTGTCTACTGGCTTGACACCCACCAAGAGGTGAACTCAATTTTCAGGTAACAGCTATTTTACGGGAACTGCTCTAGAGACCATAATGAGAACTGCCCAGCTAAGCCAAGTTAATCCACAAAACTCTAAGAAATAATGATAAATTGTTGTTTTAACCCACTAAGTTTGCGGGTGCCAATAACAATCATTCACTTTCCAAGAAGACAATGGTCTGAACGAGGAAGGAATGAAAGTTGTGCTGTGGAAGTGCAGGGAGGTATCCATCCTTCTTGTCAAGACTTAGTCAATGGCTGACAGTTATGACCCAGGTTGCTCATCTCTTTATATGCTAATTTCATGAAATCCACTACCTCCCAGGTAGATACTATTATTAGCACCATTTTCTAGAGGAAGAAGCTAAGGCTTTAGAGATTCAGCAATAACTTGTTCCAGGTAGCATAGCTAGTTAACAGTGAGGCTAGTACATTCAAAATTCCCTATTCTCTCAGGAAATACTGATAGAACACCTATATGATCAAATACTTACAAAAGGGCACTAAGCTCCTTGAGTTCAAAATAGTCATTGGTCCCTGAAGATTCTGATTCCTAGGATTCTGGTGGTAGAACCACATTTCAATGACTTCCTAATAATGGGATTAATCAAGCAAAAACACAAAGTTTTCAGGACTCAGTTCAATTAATTTACTGGGTATCTAAAATGTGCCCATCCAGGTCCTAGATTCTGGGAATAAAAGGATGAAAAAGACACAGTTTCTGTCTTCAAAAATATCCCAGCCCATGGGGGAGGGGGGGTGGGAGTAGGGGAAAGAAAGAAAAAAGAAAACCCACAGTACAGTATGATACATACCATTTTCAAGTTGTCTGAAGTGTTTTAAAAGTAGCTAAGAAAAAGCCCACATTGTTTCAGTGTTATCAATTATCCAAACTTACTTTAACATAAACTCAGATCTTTGGGTGTGAAATTGTTAGATTTCTACATCAATACTGCAAGTATTTCACTCAACCTAAAAGAAGTGGTTCATAGTTGCCATATGTAATCCCCAAACTTCAGCCAAAGCTTCAAGACTCCCTGAGGTGACCTTTTCTTCAACAAAAAGCAACCTCATCTGAGCCACTTCCCTGCCCACTGGAACAGGGCATGATCTGTAGCTGGACTTGCCATATGACGAAGATTCCAAAATGTCAAGGAGCCACTGACTTCCGTATTTGTGCCAACACATTGCAAATATGGTTTCTTATAGTGGTGGGGCTGGGCTCAGCCCCAGCGTGCCAGATGGTCCTGAGTACTTGAGAATAAAGCCATCTGCAGAACGATTCCTTCTACGGCCGTTACAATTTGTACTGATTATAAGCCTCTATCAGAATGTGTTTAGAACTCTTAGCTATGGATAATCCTAGCCTCTTCATTACAGCTCTGGGGTTAAGACTATACTTTCAGCTGTAAGAATGGGAGAAACATATTGAATGAATCTTCTGCCTATCACCCACTGATGTGGGTCCTAACGTGCATTACACCACCTCCACTGGAAACTCACAGACCAGAGGACAAGTTAGACCCACTTGTGAAAGCTAATCTACTGATGCAAGATGATCCATGGGACTGACCATGGTTTTGAATTAAACATGAAGGAATAAAATGTTAGAAGAATTAAATACTGGATTTCATTTGGCAAATGATGAGACTCTTCTGTCTACGGCAAACAGCCTACTCTACCATGGATGGCCTAGGAAATGGGTGTAGCACCACAAGCTCACCCATGAGTAATATTTACATGGGTGCTGGCTGCAAAAATAAAAACTCTTCACTCTTTATTTGATTCAGGACGTTAGCATGTGTAGCATCTCATAAGAGGATATTCTGTAGGTGATGAAATCCTTTTCTGAATCAATTTTGGCCCCAGTAGGTTGATACATTATATCCTCACAGTGTTCAAAGCATTAAGGTACTCATAAAATTAGTTAATGAACCATTTACAAATGCCCTTTATGGAAAAAATCACTTTTCTATTCCAGGAAGCTGACATTACATTATCTTTATCATTACAATGTGATAGCATCTGAGAACTATTTACATGAAGGCACTGGTAGACTAGAAGTTACACAAGGACCAACAATTTATTTGATATTGGGAGTAAAATAAAATACTAAAGTTATTTATTATAACCTATCAAAACACTCTCCGGTGGAATAGTCAAGATGTTTTGCTCACATGACAGGGCTATACTATGTGGAGAAACTTCTGGTTCATTATAGATTGCTTCTCAAAATGGCTAAGGGAATCCTAAACCAATTTCAAACTTCTATTGCAATAACCAAAGCTTTCTGTCCAGTATTTTCAACCGAGGTTTCCCAGAAAGGTTTTTAGGACATTTAAGGAATTCTGGACAGGAGTCTTGTCTGAACTATCTCCATCACACCCCCTCATTTTCCTGTGAGTTATCAGGATAAAAAGGATGGGCAGATGATCAAGACACCTTACTTTGCTGTAAGAAGAGACCAACCAAAAAGGGCATTCTGGTTTCTCCTGATCAACATGCCATAGGTGGTATAACTCAACCATTTCATTCTGGGCTGAACCCATGTCTTAGATGATAAATACTTAATAAGAAAAGCATTCCAGATTTAGCTTCTTCTCTGCCTATACTTTGCTTCTTTTAATCAGTAGTGTTTGCCAATTTACCTGCGAAGGACTAGATCTGCCCTAAAATTCAGCCCATGATCCCAATGGCACATAAAGCTCAAAGTCCTGGTTGGCTTTTGTGATCATTACTTTATCAATAAAATTAGGGGACAGGACGAGGGCAGAAAACCCTGTCTAGGACCACTTAAGGCTGGCATTCTAAATCCTCACTCAGCCAACTTATCCAAGATGAAAAAGTAGAGTGATGGTCACTGATCATCACTACGGTTGTTCAAGGCCCCTGTATTTTAATAAATGCTAGAATAGAGCACAATATCCTCTTGCCAGAAAAAAAAAAAAAAAAAGAGATCATGTAAGTAACTCAAAGAGGGATCTCCTGTGTGTCAGAGATCACTGAATCAACAATAATTCTGTGCATTTGTGTGCTGGGGGGAAGGAGGATGGGAAATGAGTGGGAGGTGCTTTTATTTTGCTGGTAACCCCTCATAACTGCTGAGGAACTACTACTAATTGTCCTAAGGCAGAAAATTCTGGAAAAATTCTTTAAAACTGGGGGAAGGGAGGATCAAGCAGGGAATGTTATTTTTTAAGCCTTTGTCTCTCATGAGAAGAAGGCCACGGTAGAAGGACAAATAGTCTTCTTTTGCGAGATTTCCTGTGCTGTCTGTATGATGTCTTCATACAACCAGATATTTCTTCCCAGACAGATACATAAATAGTACACTCCATAAAGACATTACCTTTGTTCCAAGAAGTTAATCTTTAAAGATCTGTTTTAAAAGGATCAATACCAAGGAGGATATAAACAGAGTGCTGGACTTAACATGTGTCAGATACTTTAATTTTCCAAGACGTTTTATGCAGGGTTGGTTCCTATATGGTAGCCAGTCTTCAGGTTACTTGACAACTTTAAAATGAGGACATACCTAAACCTGCCAGATCCCCTTAACCAATGGTCAAATTTCACAGTGCCAAGGCCAATTTGGTTCCATTTTATTTATGTGGAGCAGTGACACCTAGTGGCAGGGAAGGCAAATCACAAAAGACAATTCTCTGGTGGTACCTCCCCATCCCTCAAGGGATCCTTAATTTCTCATCGGGATTACTGGGGAAAAAAAAAAAAAAAAAAAAAAGACCCCAAAAGGGCTTACGTATTTTCTTGGTTGAGCACAGGTCTGATTTTGAAGATATCCAGTGACTTATGATTAAGGGCCATCTCAGTGGGCTGGATCTACTCCAGCTTCTCTGGAAAGATGCAAACCCCGTATAGTGCTCAAGAATGGGAGGATCCGTAACGAGACATAGAAGGCACTGATGTTCTAAAGAAGGACCATGAGTAAATAGGGCATCACAGCTCTTCAACAGCCAACTGAGGACACTGGGCGATTATCCAAAGATTCTGGAGTGAACAGCACACTGAGGGCATTTTACCAGAACACGATGAGATGGAAGAATGAACTGCAAATACGAATCACCATCATAGACTCATTGGTCTTCCGCCATCAGACTGTGAGTTCCCTGAAAGCTCAAACTATTGTCTTTTCCCTTTGTTAAAACCAGCTACATGTGTCTGACAAATAGCAGGTAACAGTAAATGGTAAATGAAAGGGAAGTAGAGCGATAAAGAGAATGAATCAGTCAGACGAGTACTTCTGGGAAGACTGCATAAGATAAGAAGCCTGCAATATACTTCCACTAAAGCTGAGACAGCTTTTAGCAAACTTGATGTAGTTAAGTCATAGTACTAGTAGTTGATATTCAATGAATACTTATGATACACTATTCAAATGTATTCCTCTCTTAGCATCCCCGTTCAGCACCTGGGAAACCAAAGCACCCTTCATCCAGCTAGGGAGCTACAGGGTTGGGATTCTAACCAGGCACCTGACTCCAGCACCCCCGCTCTTCCCCATGATGCTATGCTGCCTCTCTTCAATAAAAGTGATTTTTTAAGTTCTAAAAAAGCATTTAACTTACAACAAGACTTCTTAAAGAGTGAGATCCATTACTGCAATGAAAATATGATTCACATATATTATTTCTTCAATGATTCTGTTATATCGAAGGAATCCAACCTTCCATACACCATGCAATGAACGGGCTGTCCTGGTTGGAATATCCACATACCCCCCTCAGATAGATGGAGGTAGGCACTGAGCCCCTCCCCACCCCAAAGACATTTGTTTTGTTTTGTTTTTTATGACTTCAGCATATTTTACAAGAGATAGGCTCTCCACTCCTCCACTCCCCCCCACCCAGACTTTTTAAGAACAAGATTATATCATTTCTTAAGAGTTCCTGGAAAATGTCTGGAAAGTGGGCCTTACAGTTGTTTTTCACAAATTCCTTATTGAAAAACTCTTCCCTCCTGAGGCCATACAGAACCCCAATTTTTCCACCTAGGACCCTGGTCATTCAGAATGAAAGGAAAGCAGGTTATGGGTATATTTCACATTTGGGGTTCATATATGCCTCATCTGAACATGAATGAACTGGAAGGCATCCAGAGAGTTTTCTGACTTGATAATATTCTGCAGTGGAAAGATCTTAACTGGCCTTAGGAAGGAAATGTGGTATCTCCTAAGCTCCACTTGTAATCACCCATGAATTGAAGATTGAAAACTCCACTGTAATTGGCATCAACCCATACTGAGCTGAGAAGATCTGAGGTCCCCAAGAGGGGCTATGAGCACATAACCACATAGCAACTCCTCCTTAAATTCTCTTTCTCATTATTATTGTACCCAGTGTTACTGAAGAATAGCTCTCAGATACATTTTGGGGGTGCACTTAGAGACCAAATCAATAGTCTTGAAATCACCTTAACTATCAATTGTGAATTTATAATCTGAATTCTTGCTACCATAGGTTTTCTGTTCCTCGTATCCTTTATTCAAGAATTACGCAATGTTGTATTCTAGGTCTATTGTAATTTAGCATTCACAGTCCACGGTGCCTTTGGGACTAGATTACCTCCCTGCGTGATATCGTTTTTCATTTCTATGCTGACAAATACACCATTTCAACTGTCACTTAAGCAACCAGTTCAAGCTCTACTGTTATTTTAGCTCCATATTGTCAAACAGGTGGATTTATAAACGTGTTACCTGAAGGAAACGTTCCCCCAAATAGCAGAAGTCGAGACTTTATTTATTTATAATTATTTGTTAGATTTGTAAAAATGTTCCCATTGCCGAAAAGCCTCTGGCTAAATACAAATTAGAACACTTTTGAATGTAGTAAAAACAGCAGTGGCATCATTTTAATTACCCACTGGGGGAAGCCAGGCAACAAAGATGTATTTCTTTCTTTCTTTCCTTGCTTAATGTAACTGCCTGCTTAGGGATATGAACTTCCGATCTGTGTGTCTGCCACACTGACTACGTCGCCCGCACCCATTTACCCCTTCTTAATAACATCCTGATTTTTTTTTTTCTTTTTGGTGGGGGGCAGTGGTAGGAGGGAGAAAGAGATTATTTTCTCTTATTTTGTAGGCTTAGGAAGAAAGTAATTCAGGTTGACTTTCTCCCAGAAGAGAAGACTAGCTCTTCTCTCCTCCTGGTCTGGACATGGCTGTGGTTTTTGCTGCCCAGCCCTCCAGAATATACTTCTATCCATTTCCATTTCTTCCAGTCTTCTTTTCCATTCCTCTTGATATTTTCCCACTAAGCTCTCTTCTGCTTACATGAGCCAGCAACAATTTATATTACTTGTAATCAAGAAACCTGACTTACATAGAAGGTTAAACCAAAAGCAAAGAAAAACAGTGTGGACCACCTTCTGGCATAAGAGACAGTATGTAGGTTGGTTTCCAAACCCAAGCGGGTTTGGAGAGTATGTAGGTTGGTTTCCAAACCCCTAGACCAGTTAGGGAACCACACTATTCTTTAAAGATAGTAGAGACTAGTCACTAAAGCAAGGTTCTGACCTTCATACAGACCTGATTTTGACTTCTGACACTGCATGTACTGTACTTGAGCAAGTTCCTTTAACCTCTCTGAAACTCAGTTTCTTCACCCATCAAATGGGTTAACTCTAATGACTACATGAGAAAATGTGTGTTAAGCACTTCTCTCCAGAGATAGCAATAAAGAGTGCTCAATAAATGTTGGCTAATTTGGGGTTTTTTTCATCATCTGTCAACTGAGGAATAATAATACCCACACTCACTCGCGGAGTTATTTTCAGGACGAAATATGTGAGACAATGCTTTGAAATATATAAAGAGTCCACAAATATGAAACCGGAAAAAACAGACAAGCTGCTCTCCGGCTCACGCACAGAACTGAACTGGTTCATACAGCAAGGCAATGCTGGCCCAGCGTTTCCTCTGGTAAGGGATGTTCAGCAAGTAGTCGGAGGTTTTCATGTTCCAACAAAGGTGGGAAAAGGGAAATTACCCTGGAACAAAGAGACCTATTTTAGGAAAGCCTCCCCTTAAAATTAGTTGTTGATGATATATTTTAGACATTCAAACAAAGAATAATTTAATGAAAACCAACATGCCCATCACTCAGCTTAAGAAACAAAACCTTGCTAATAGCGATGAAATCCTTTGTGTAGCTTTTCCTATCACATTCCTTCCCCTGTCCCCTAATTTTTCTACATATGCATTCATCCCTAAACTATACGTAACTATATACACATAGCTATATAATTCTTCTTGCAAATTTTAACATTATAAAATAAATGGTGCTGGTATACTGCATGGAATCTTAGGCAACTTGCTCTTTTTCCCTCTCTCTCAACATTATGTTTTTTGTGGGTTTTTAAAATTTTACTGTAGTTGATTTACAATATTGTGTTAATTTCTGCTGTACAGCAAAGTGACTCAGTTATACACATATATACATTCTTTTTCATATTCTTTTCCACTATGGTTTATCACAAGATATTGAATATAGTTCCCTGTGCTATAGAGTAGGACCCTGCTGCTTATCCATTCTGTATATAATAGTTTGCATCTGCTAATCCCAAACTCCCAAGCCTTCCCTCCCCACACCCCTTCCACCTTGGCAACCACAAGTCTGTTCTTTCTCAACACTATGTTTCTGAGATACAACCTTTGTTGTGTATGGTTTTGTTCAGTTCTGAATAGTATGATTTCATAGGAATGTGTCATAATGATGGTGATGGACATTTATTAGATCACTTCCGGTTCCAACACTTTCTCATCTGACTCCTTTGTGCCTCAGCTCCAGAATACCTCCAGGCTAGTAGTTCTCAAACTTGAGAGTCCACCAGCATCACCTGGAGGGCTTCTTAAAACAAAGGTTGCTGGGTCCCTCTCCCAGAGTTTCTGATTCAGTAAATCTGAGAAGAGATTCAAGAATTGAGACCATATTCAAGCCCCTGGGTCCCTGTCCCTTGAAGTAAAAGGCCTTTGCTTTAGTCTCCTGGGCCTCCCTTGAGTCTCAGAAGGCTGACTCAAGAGTTAAACGATTAGGAATGTGAAGATGTAGAAACGAAGACTAGCTATTGAGTGGGGAAACTGGTACCAATTTAGACTATAAACCTGCCACATGGCGGAATCACCGAACTCCCAGTTCCCTGAAAGACACAGATACAGGCCTGACACACAGTCCTGAGTCGTTTTTACAGGAAGCCGACCCCCTCCAGATGGAAACTGCTGACCACAAGAACGCAGACCCTAGACTGGTTAAAACCAGAAGTTGATGATGCTTGAAACTTCACCTTGATTCCCCAAATCCCAGTACTATGCATGCACTGATCGTGCACCCTGCAGCCCCCTCCCTCCCACTGCCTTTAAAACCCCTTCCCTGAAAGCCAACGGGGAGCTCAGGTCTTTTGAGCATGAGCTACCTGTTCTCCTTGCTCGGCGCCCTGCTATAAACACTGCACTTTCCTTCACCACAACCTGACATCAGTAGATCGGCTTCACCACGTGCAGGCGAGCAGATCCAAATTTGGTTTGGTAACAAAATGTGCACTTTTAACAAGTTTCCAGGTGATGGGGGTTTTGCTGCTCCCTGGGGCCACACTTTGAGAACCATCCCTCTAGGTTATATTTAAGAGGGGAAGTGGCAGGACTTAGAATACAAAACCTTCAGCTTTGCTAGACATTGCCAAGTCGTTTTCTAAAGCAGTTGAATCGACTATATATGGGCATTCCCCACTCTCCAAATTCTCATGGACCCTGGGAAAATAGCTTTATCATTTTTTTCAAAGTCGCCAATTAGTATTTCCCGCCAGGCAGAAAGCTGCTCATGTTGTATTGGTTCCATCAGACCTACCACACGACACACACCGCAAAGTTGGTTATAAATGGGTGAATGCTTGGCAAAGCCTCCAAGGTCACCTGGCAGCATCCTTACCCCAGGGTAGAGAAGACTCCAGTCTGCGAGGCAAGAACTCAAGCATCTTCTATGACAGGGACATGCTTGGTGACTCTAGTTACTAATTTCCTTGGATTTCAAATTCTGCCTTTTCATCCAATTATCCTCTGTGTATAACCAAAATGGAGCTCATGCTGGCCAAGTCCCAGCTATCCTTTGGGGTTCATATTACATGAGCGCTCGGCGGCGGGGGCGGGGGGTCTGTCCTCAGGGGAGAGGTAGAAACCCTCATATGTACTGAGTTTCCACCACATGTCAGACACTTGATCTCATTTAATTTCCATAGAAGTCTATGTTGCAGGCCTCATTATCTCCAATGCATATAGTTGTAGTAATAATAGTAATAACATCACCTAAAATTATTGAGTGCTTCCTGTGTATAAGGCACTGTCTAAGCTCCTTGTATGGATCAATTCATTTAATCCTCACCACAGTCCATGGTATGATGAGCAATGGTTTAGAGCAATTAAATAATTTGATCCCAGCTGCATCCCCAGTCAATGAAGTCCTAATCTGTTTGACTCCAAGATCACTGTTCCTTCCTGTTTTACCATCAGTATCAGTCACTTCACTTGTTCACACACAAAATGGAATCCCAAGTTTGGGGAGATGCAATCTCAGCTTTGTTTCTATCAGTTCAGCTGGAATGAGTCCCAAGGATTCCCAAGCCATTGAGGAGAAACACACAAAGACTTACATGAACAACTCTTTTTTTTCCCCCAAAGGAAACTAGCTAGATTCAGTGGACCGAAACTCCAACTGGAAAGCTTTTAAGGAGGGTGGAAAATAAACATGAAATTTAATTTGAAAATATATTTACTGACACCCCTCTGTCAATCAGATGTCTCCCTGGCATTTGCCCATGTCTAATAGCTGTGAACTTCAGCTGAAGGAAGGCTTTCTGTTACTGATCAAAATTATTGTATCACAGACCATTCACATTCAGAAGCCGTTGCCTTTCCTGTATCTTATTTTTTGTTTGGGGAAATATTGAGAGAGTCTTTGCTACAGACTGTGCTACCAGACAAGATGAATGATCATCAAAATACAGTCAGTGAAATTTAAAAATATGGATAAAGAAAAGATATTAATATCCTTTCTAAGGTAATCAGTACTTTTTGTTTGACAAAGAAATTGCCCAGTGTTTATGGTTTATGCAAATAATATATGTTAATGTCAAAGCTGCAGAGTATATAGCTTTGCATATGAGTGTTTGTGGAAAATACATGCCAATACATTTTAAACCTTATCCTCATATAAACACGACGATTTCATAAATATACAGCACCTTGTTCTTAAAAACATTTATTATAATTTTATGCAATGCAAATCCCATTAGAATAAATTATTTTTTGCTAAAATGGCAAAGTCAGCAAAATTACAGGGAAATATAAAGTCCCTGCCATTGTGTGCTTTTCGATCACATCAAGATGAGCCCAATACCATGTTGAATAGAAGTAGTGAGAGAAACAAAGAACCCAATCAAAAAATGGGCAGAAGACCTTAATAGACATGTCTCCAAAGAAGACATGCAGACGGCCAGCAGGCACATGAAAAGATGCTCAACATCACTAATTCCGAGAGAAATGCAAATCAAAACTACAACGAGGTACCACCTCACACCGGTCAGAATGGCCATCATTAAAAAGTCTACAAATAACAAATGCTGGAGAGGATGTGGAGAAAAGGGAACCCTCCTACACTGTTGGTGGGAATGTAAGTTGGTGCAGCCACTATGGGAAACAGTATGGAAGTTCCTCAGAAAACTAAAAATAGAATTACCATATGATCCAGCAATCCCACTCCTGGGCATATACCTGGACAAAAGTAATTCAAAAACATAATGCACCCCTATGTTCACAACAGCACTATTCACAATAGCCAAAACACGGAAACAACCTAAATGTCCATTGACAGAGGAATGGATAAAGAAGGTGTGGTAGATATACAATGGAATACTACTCAGCCGTAAAAAAGAATGAAATAATGCCATGTGCAGCAACATGGATGGACCTAAAGATTATCATACTAAGTGAAGTAAGTCAGACAGAGAAAGACAAATACCATATGGTATCACTTATATGTGGAATCTAAACTATGGCACAAATGAACCTATCTATGAAACAGAAACAGACTCACAGACATAGAGATCAGACTTGTGGTTGCCAAGGGGGATGGGGGGAGGAAGCGGGATGGACTGGGAGTTTGGGGTTGGTAGCTGCAAACTATTACATGTAGAATGGATAAACAACAAGGTCCTATTGACAGCACAGGGAACTATATTCAATCTCCTGGGATAAACCATAATGGAAAAGAATGTGTAAAAAAAGAATGTCTCTATGTGTGTAACTGAGTCACTTTGCTGTACAGCAGAGATTGGCACAGCATTGTCAATCAACTCTACTTCAATTAAAAATTTTTTTAATTTCACTGACAATTAACAGTAAGTTTAAAAGACAGAAAAACCTTTAAAGGGATGTGAGGAACTGCAGTTTATTCCGTAACTGTCAGTACATGTTCTGGACTCCCCATCTCTACCTGAATGATATCTGCGTCTGTGCTAGACACCTGTGGGGTGGAATCAGGGCACGGATGATAGTCACTCCCCGCTTACTGCTTGAATAGAGGGCACACAAGCTCTGAGACTGTTGCGAGGCTGACCCCATGCTTCCTTGACCAGAAGAAAGCCAGTCTGTAGGGCTGTGTGGCTCTGAGTGGCTCCAAGAAAGAGGCTGAGAGAGTAGCTACCTTGGATCCCAGTGGCGTTCTGATTCTCGGTTCTCGTCCCTCGTTCCTGCTGAGTTTCCAATTTCTGATTCTAGCCTCCTGAGAGGTCTGGCTCTATTTCGTATTAAGTTCCATGTTATACCTTTGAATCCTTATAATAAATCTCCCTTTCATTTTTCCTTAGCCTGGTTTGAATGATCTCCTGTTACTTGCAAATGAAAGGCATCAACAACAGATGCAGCTTTCACGAAGGTGGGAGCTAAAACCACGGATCGTCACTGTCTTGAAGGGCGCGTATTCTGGAAGGCTTGAAAAGGGCAAGCATGTCTACGCTTTACAAAGAGATAAATGGCTCAGAGAAATTATATACCATGGAAGGTATGAAAATCACCTCTGAAATCACTAACATAATCACCTCACTCTACAACCACAGCTTCCTGATCCCTCCAACTTGCCTATTCAACTGCTCCCTTCATGACCCCCTTGGCGTCACCAAGACATTTTGTCACGGCTCCACTACTCTTTTCCCTTTCTTTCTGTGTCCTCCCCACACCTTCGTTTCCCTCTCTGGTTTCACGGTCCTTGGTCCTTATTTCTACAATTTCCTTGATAGTATCCTTGCCCTTTTGCATTTCCCTACACTCACCAGGACAAAAATCCCAGCCCCAAATGAACTATATCCTCCCCTTTTCCATGTGTTATGGGCTGAATTGTGTTTCCCAAAAAATTCATGTTGAAATCTTAAACCTCAGCACTTCAGAATGTGACTGTATTTGGAGATACGGTCTTTAGAGAGGTAAGTAAAGTGAGACCATGGGGGTGGGTCCAATCTAATACGAAGAGTTAGGGGAATTCCCTGATGGTCCAGTGGTTAGAATTCTGCGCTCTCACTGCCGAGGGCACGGGTTTAATACCTGGTTGGGGAACTAAGATCCCGCAAGTCACGTGGCATGGCCAAAAAAAAAAGAGTTAGGACACAGACACACACAAAAGAAAGACTACGTGAAAAGAGAGAGGATGTTCATCTATAAGCCAAGAAGAGAGACCCTCAGAAAAAACAACCCTGCCAACACCTTGACCTTGGACTTCTAGCCTCCAAGACTATGAGAAATAAATGTCTGTTACTTAAGCCAACCAGTCTATGGTACTTTGTTATGGCAGCCCTGGCAAACTAATACATGATGCAGGTCCCTGAGCATCTGAGAGTTGCTGGAGAAAACTACACACCTGGTCAGGATGCTTTCATTATAAAGTTAGGATCATTGCCAACCCTAACTGGACCCTCGGCAGTGCCCAGGAATCCTGCTACAGTTCTCTCTGAGCAACTTACGTGTCCTAACCTTAATGACTATTTCTAATTTTTTCCAATCTCCTCAAATCTCCAAATGTCCCCCACTACACTTCCCATCCCTCTCAAGGATGACCTTAACTCCTACTGCACACTACAAGAAGAGCCATCAGAAGCAAAAGCCTCCAACTCTCTGTCCATACACCTACCATCCTATCTACAACCTGCTTCACTCACGCTCTGGTTCTCATTGCCCGCACCCCAGCCTTCTTAGAATCTTCTCTGTTTTCAATCATTCTACCTCAACTAGCTTCCTTCCATCAGTATGTAAAAAGTGCTCAAGTTTCTCCCAGGTTATTTCAGTCTCCCTGACTATAAGATGAACATAATTACAGCTACCTTAAATGGCTGTTATGCAAGTGTCTAGCACATGCCTGGAACACCACAGACACATACGATCCTACTTACATTTCCATCAGAATGTCAATGTCTCTGTCTCTCTGTCTCTCTCTCTATATATATATATGTATCTAGATTTATATTTTACATTTATATAAATATATGTAAATATTTACTATAATATATATTATATGAAAACTGTATGGCATAGATTTTGCATATAAGGAAGAAGAAATACTTTTCTTTTCCCAGTAGATATTTAAAGTTTAAAAATAATTATTTTCATCTCTCAACTCTGACACACTGATTTAGACTGTGCTTGATGGGACCCCCGGAGAATAAAACACGTTCTGTGTCACATGAAGAGGCCAGAACATGTTGTTCAGGACAAAACCAGTGAGGCTGCTGGCACTGCTTCTGGTGATGTACATGCAGAAGTTGACACTATAAAGAAAACGCTGCCTTGGTTAAAGTAAAGTACAGGTCCTTTTCCAGACAACACAGAGGGAGCACAGGGACAAAGGATGGGGAAAGTGCTGCTCTGGGACAGTCACGCTGGGGAGGATAAACTCTGGAGTGTAAGCATGGAATCTCTGTTACCACTGCTGCTCTGGCAGGGAACCACTAGTCCCCCAGCCTGGATATCTCACCATGGAAATGACCTTTGAGCCCCTGGCCATCACCATCACAAGAAACAAGGGGACCAGCATATACAGTTGTCACTACCGATGCTCTCCTCCTTGCCACTGGACAAGAAGCACCACGTGCCCTGTGTCACGCATCAGTACTGCTCTGACTCGGCCAGCTCAGTCCACTCCCTTCACCCTGAGGCCAGCATGCCCTGATGCCCGAGGAGGAAGAAGAACCACTGGTGCCTTCCGAGTAGCTACTGGAGAAGCTGTGTGGCCAACTGTGTGTTCAAGAATCTGGTGGTCACTGCACGCACAAGTTCTGTAGAAGATGTTCTTTGAAGTCAGAGCTATGTCTCAGGACAACACCAGGCTGATGGTGGTGATGCAGTGACCAGCAGACTGAGGGGCTCTTCATCCACTGTGGGCATGTCTGCAGAGCTGTGGAGGGTGGGCCTGTGTCAGTGCTCCCTCACTGTCAAGCTGGCAGTGTCCCACATCTGGCTCTACTTGGGGGCCATGGATAGGACATGGGAAGATGGGATTTGCTCACAGAGTCTCCAGGCCAGGCCTTGGCTCTCCCTGGAAGTGTCCTGAGTCTGTCTGAGCCAGACCACTTCATTAACAGGCCTCTCTGTTATTGTGTTTGCCATGCAGGGATGTGTGGTTGAGCCAGTGTGCTCCCAGCCCCGGACTCGGTGAGTTTCACTCTCCACTCAGTCCTGTTTCTCCAGGGCTGCCAAGACAACACCAGGTCACCCACACTCTGTTGCCAGATACAGTGCCAGCTCCACCCACCCTTGTTCCCTACTAGATGTACTGCAGACCACTCTAGTCAGGTCTTCTATTGTTTTCTAGACTGTATAGAAATTTGATTACTTTTGGATTTTTTTTCTCACACACACACACACACACACTGTATTTTATTTTTTATTTTCTGATTTAAATAAAAACTGAAAAGGCAAAAATATGTAAATATATAAAGAATAGTGGCCTTAGAGGAGATTTCCGGCAAGTCTTATAAATCCAATATATAATTAATCATCCCAAATGATTAAAGGAAAATTAAGACTGGGAAGAGTTGTGTAATGAGATTCACACCTCATTCCTGAATTTCCTTTTACCTGTGGCCCTTCTTGCTTTTGGACAGATAACAGTCATTGTCAAGGGGTGGCTAAACAGACAGAAGCACAGAGTCCTTTTCTTGCTTTTGTCTTTGAAAAATGTAGACCTTTGAATTTCAGAAACCTAAGCCCTGAGGGAAATCAGGAAGCAGAAAATACAATGTGTAAGTGCATCCTGTGAATAGAAAGAAATCCCTGGGCTAAAAGAATCAAGGGCACAAATATGACCATTGGTACCAATTTCTAGGAATCCTTTTTCAGCAAAGCAGGGACAGGACTAAATGTCAAGAAGAAATTGGGGCCTGAATTGCAAGTCTCTTCCTGAGAAAGCAGCTTATTGTTATGAAAATGAGAGCAAGAACCCAGAGGAACACCACCAGCCCCACTACCCCTCCCGCATATGGAAGAACAAGTGTTGAGATACAGACACACTGTGGGGGGACTAGAGGAATCTCTATAGCCCAGTGGTTCACAGCAGAGGATGACTCTGACCCTGAGGGAACACTTGGCAATATCTGGAGACACATCTGGTGTCAGAAGTGGGAGGGAGGTGTTGCTACTGGCATCTATTAGGTAGAGGCTAGAGATGCTGCCAATGACCCAGCGATGTACAGGACAGCCGCCAACAAAGAGCAATCTGAACCGAGATGTCAGTGGTGAAATTGTTGAGTAGAATCAGCTACTTAACTGCAGGACCCAATGCAAAGTGAAAATGTAGGTCCACATGTTCAAAAATGTCCAAGTGGTGATGGCAGAGCGTTAAACCAAGCACAGTTCTTTCTAAGCATGTGGACCTGAGAAACGACACAGATTACACATCCATGAAGCCATTCCTGCTGCTGAGAAGCCTGTGCAGGTAGCCCTTTTATCATCCAAGGGCCATGAGGCCATCCCCCTAAAAGGAAGTCTGGGAGTGGCTGGGCTTCCCTGGGACTGTCCTCTGACCTGCAGAAGCTCCAAGGAAGAGATCAGACGTAGACATATCATGTACCATGAATATAGGGGAGGACAAAAAACAAGTAGATTTAGGAAGCCAGTCTATGAGGCATCAGATTCATCCAACTAGAGAAGAAATCTCAAATATGCGAAGTTCCCCAACTGTGGCTGCAGGAGAAATAAAAGCGTGTTTCTAAAGGCACTGGTCCTGAGGAAATCGTCAGGCAAGAGAGTTATAAAAAAATCAGTAGAGGGCTTCCCTGGTGGTGCAGTGGTTGAGAGTCCGCCTGCCGATGCAGGGGACACAGGTTCGTGCCCCGGTCCGGGAGGATCCCACATGCCGCGGAGCGGCTGGGCCCGTGAGCCATGGCCACTGAGCCTGCCTGTCCGGAGCCTGTGCTCTGCAACGGGAGAGGCCACAATAGTGAGAGATCCGTGTACCACAAAAAAAAAGAAAAAAAAATCAGTAGAAAAAGAAAAGGTTCTCTAAGTCAGGGGTCCCCAACCTCCAGGCCGTGGACTGCTACTGGTCCTGTTAGGACCTGGGCTGCACGGCAGGAGGTGAGTGGCGGGTGAGTAAGCGAATCTTCACGTGCCGTTCCCCATCTCTCCCCACTGCTGGCACTGCCGCCTGAGCCATCCATCCCCCATCTGTGGAAGAACGGTCTTCCACGAAACCAGTCCCTGGTGCCAAAAAGATTGGGGACCACTGCTCTAAGTTACCTAAATTCTTTCATTTGCTAAATAGCAGGACAGGTGTTTGAACCCAGATCTGCCTTCTCCAGATGCAGGAACTTCAACAATAAGCAGGTAGGTCACAGGAGGTCAGTAAGCAATTGTCAGTGGGTCAAACTCAGGGCCGGGACCATCCCTCTCTCTGCACATGACATGACAATCATCATGAGCTGGTGGGATGGGAGAATGATACATTTCTAGGGATCTAAACTTTCAGCAAGAGGAGGAAGATCCTTTAAATCCTTCTTACTCAGTGGGCATTTCCTCAGGACTCCAGGCCAGGATCAGACTCTGTAATGCATGTTGAATCCCTTGCCCTGTCTGTTCTACAAACAGCCAACCCATGGTGTGAATGAAAGACATCTCTCCCGTTAGTAAGAGTCTTCGGGTTATGAATGAGAAACATTTCCTTCCAGAGCATCCCTGGAGCACGTGTCTAGGGAGGTTGAAATTTCACCTGGGACCGCACCTCTGAGTGATGACTAGATTCCATGGATGAATGACCATAGAATCACCAGCACAAAACAGACGGGACATGCAGTTCCACAGGCAGAAGTCAGTCTGATGATCCCATTAGAATTAGGAAGGAATGGACACAAGACTTCCAGGGGCAGAGGGCGGGGAGGATCTGTGGTCTCTTAGTGTACTTCATCTTTGGAAAGCTGCCTCTCTGCCGGGCAGACATACATCAGCAGAAACCATCCAGGCCTTGGTGGGACCATGACCCTTTGTGGTTTGCAGCATCACCCAGGGCAACCCTCAAATGTCATATAAGAGCAAAGGCCGGGACTGCAATGGATTGATGGAGGAAAACTGTGTGTGTGATAACACATTGTGTGTGTGTGTGTGTGTGTATTTGTGTGTGTGTGTGTGTGTGTGTGTTATGGTTCTTCCCAGCCTTGCAGAGTTGCAGACTCTGAAGCCCCCACCAATGGACCAACCCTACTGTGTTTCTTCAGCCAAATCCTCCTGGGAAGATGATGGTCTTACCAACAGCTGGGGATTGGGGGACCCTAGGCCAATCCTCTCTGACTTCCTTTCTTCTGCCTCAGTTCCCCTGCCTCTCATGCAGGTGGTGAAGAGTCTGGAGTCCTGTAGGGAACCCCAGTCTGTATGCCCAGTCAGTTCACACCCTGCTTAGTTCTCTGAAGTGACCTTTTCATAGTAAGTTTGACCTCCATCCTCTCTGTCCCTCTCTTTAATCTGTCCCCTCTTCACACACCCCAGCCTGCCAGCACAGGCCTGTCTTCAGGGATCACCACTCCTGAGAACATCTCTGAATGAGAAACACAAAGATAGAAAGTGGGAGTGAAAACAGAAAGAAATCAAGACTTAACTGAACAACCAGACCCAAAATCGGGAGCTTGTACAGGGTCACACGGTGGCTGAATGCAGACACCCAGGGAGTTTCTTTTCCCTCTTGCTTTTATTTTCTAACTTTCGTGTTTCTTTATCGAAGATCTTTACAGCAGCACTGTTTAGTCTTATCTCTTGATATATAATAGAACTGACACCTCTCATAGGAAATGGGCATATTCTCTCCTTGGCCAAAATAAATGACATGTAGGCCAAAAAAGATGCTTGCCACCCTAGAGATACTTTGGACTGGTAGAACATTTACTCTGCAATTTTCGTGGTCTTTTACAAACATTAAGTCATCGGTCCCTCCCAACACTCTGCTGGATCCACATTTCACTGGTGAAGAGATTTTGGCCAGGAGAAGTCAACTAACCTCCCCAAGATGGCAGTGAGTGCCAAGGCAAGGGTTTTATGACTCCCAGGTTCCAGAAACAGTCTCATAGGAGAAAAATATTAAGTAAATCATATCACAAATGCATAATTATAAACCACAATAAGTAAAACGGGAGCTGTATCTCCAGCAGCAGATGATGAGTCAAATAAATGATGGTTCATCCGTATATAATAAATTACCAGTGTAGGCAATGAAAATGAATATGCATAAATACATTTACTTATTTACAATATGTGCTCTATACGCTGATACATAAAAACAGGGTACAGAACAGATTATAAAATATGATCCTAATTTTCTTAGAAGAAAAACAAAAGACATATAGACATAGTCCAGGCTTCTAACTGCTATGGCTACTGTCCTTCTTCTGGGTACAGACCATCCTGTTAGCCCATCCTTTAGGACAGGGATGGGAAAACCATAGCCCATGGACCAAATCCACCCTGCTGTCTGTCTTTCCAAATAAAATTTTACTGGAACACACACAGCCACTCATTTACATATTGTCTGAGCCTCCTTTATGCTACAACAGCAGAGTTGTGTAGTTGTAGCAGACACTGTATGACAGCAAAGCCTAAAATTTTTATTATCTGGTCCTTTACAGAAAAAACTTGCCAACCCCTGTACTAGCCTACCCAGGAATCTGAGGGTATGCATGTTCCGAAATTATAGTATCTTTAGTCCCATCTAAGTGCCAGTCTTTGTGCAAGCACCCCTCACTTCATTAGCTCAACAGGCCTGTAAGGTAGGTACTGTTATCAACCTCACTTTGTGTAATAGGGCAGAATGAATCTGACTCCATAATGGATCTGTTTCTTTCATTGTAACCTTTATATTCTATTGCTTTTGCTACAAGTTAAGAATGTTGCCTATAGCCTGAAGTACACAGAATAGTCCATTCTCAAGGCTCTGGCCTTTAAAGGTATAACAGTTTTCCATTCATATAAAGATAAAAAGTTGCAGAACAGAGAAGAACATTTGTCTTGTTGGAGGTTGTTTACAGGAACATCGTGACCTGACCTACCTGGACAGTTGCAAGAACAAAGGATTCCGGCACCTAGAAGTTTGCAACAACAAACCACACCCCCTCCCCTTCCAGTATAAAAGAAGCTTGAATTCTAACTTGGGGAAGATGGTTCTTTGGGACACGAGTCTACCACCTTCTCAGTCTGCTGGCTTTCCAAATAAAGCTGCTATTCCTTGCCCCAACACCTCATCTCTAGATTCATCAGCCTGTCGTCTGGCGAGCAGTATGACCTTGGACTCAGTAACGTTTGCAGATGAGAAAACTGGGGTGCAGGGAGGGTAAGTAACCTGCCCAAGATCACACTGCTGGTAAAAGAAAGAGCTGAGATTCAAATGGAGCTTTTCCCAGGCAAGGACATGCTGACTCCAAAATTAGTGTAAGAGAGACTCACATGCTTCTCCTTACCTCTTGGTTCTAACCTCTGGCTTCATAAATAGAGCCGCTTCTAGCCTTATCTCTGTCTGAAGTCCTGTAATTCTGTCAGTATCTCTAACTCTGGACATAAATGATTAATAATATGAATCAGATCGGACATCAGTAGGAACGCCACGGTGCAGCCAGGGCAAACCACAAGTCTGGACGGATGTCAGAGGTACAGATGGCAATGGTATTGATCACCACTAGAGCAGTCAGCTGTCAAAGGAAGCTTCTGGATGAGGGCCACCACCTGAGCCCTTGATTGTGGAGGATTTTAAAAGCTAGGACAGTGGGGGAAACGCAGTCCAGCGAGAAGGCATAGGGTATGCTAAGAGCAGAGCTGGAAATGGTCTCATGGAATGCTCCCTAACACTGCAGGTACCAAAGCCCGCAGGGCAGTGGAGGAAAGGAAAGGGGAGGGTAGTAAATCGTAAGTACATGTTTAGCCCTTTGGTACCGTCATGAACAAGCATTTACGCAGTGGTATGTATATTATTTTACAGTAAATTCCTTTAATTTCTCCTTTATATTACAATTAGGTCACATAGATTTTTTAATTATACGTGTGGATTGGTTACATTATCTATGAATTTCATTTCAGGGGGTCCTACAAAGTATTTTTTATAAAAAGGGAACACTGGGTTAAATGGATGTTGAAAACCAATAGCCTAGTACATTCAGGGAATAGTAGGAGTTCCATGAGGCTGAAGCTGGGTGGAAGGTTGGAGATACGAGTTGTAAGGGGATGCGTTGAGTGAGACAGGAAGGAAGCAGATTATGGGAGAACCCTTGGGCACAGAGGCCATTTTACCTTGAAGCTAATGACACTGAAGTTTCAGTTAGCCCCTCACATGCTTGGGGCCAGTCCAAGACCTTGGGAGGAACCCTACAACATATTTAGGTGGTCATGTTTTATTTTTTAATTTTAAATATATTTTAATTTCCATTTTGCTTAAAGAGGGTCTTCCCCAAAATTGCACATGGAGGGCCCCACAAACTCTGGACAGCTCTGCTTGGGTGGAATTCATGCTTCAACAATGTGGAACACAAGGGTGTGTTTAAGCAAAGAAGTGACAAAACCCCTGGTGCAGAAAAATCACTGGGCACCCTTCTCTCAAGGAGATAAATGTTCTTGCTTCTCATTTCCATTCCAGAGCAGTGAAACAGGCAATGCGGTTCAGATTTGCCTTGTGCTTCATCCATATATGGAACTAGATACATCGCTGCATGGTCATGATGGTCCATCCGCCATCGTGCTCTCCATCCAGCAAGTCCCGCACATCCGACTGTCCCAGACACATTTCCCTCATGGAACAAATGAACTATTCCTGGGTTGGACGTAGGAAGACCAGTCCTTGCACCAACCCTAGCATAAGGACACACCTTTTTTTTTTTTTTTTTTTTTTTTTCAGTACGCGGGCCTCTCACTGTTGTGGCCTCCCCCGTTGCGGAGCACAGGCTCCGGATGCGCAGGCTCAGCAGCTGTGGCTCACGGGCCCAGCCGCTCTGCGGCATGTGGGATCTTCCCAGACCGGGGCACGAACCCGCGTCCCCTGCATCGGCAGGCGGACTCTCAACCACTGCGCCACCAGGGAAGCCCCCAGGACACATCTTTATATTCCTCATACCTTCCTGAATTTGTGGCTCCATTGCCTGGGTAAGGCACAACTACACCAGCACTCATTGCAAATATGTTCATTCACTCTACAACCATCCTTTGTACTCTTGCTACATACCAGGTCTTGTGGTAGATGCAAGAAAGATGGGTAACAAGGTGATTCATGTGTAGTTTTTGGAGTCTTTGCACACCACTTACTAGCTAGGTGAATTGTGCATGATGTGATTTCAAATTTATCTTTACCATAAAATGGAAATGATACCGGTGAGCATCTTGTATTTCTGTCTGTCCCACAAGTCTTTCTCTTTCTTGTTTAAGTTTCCACTGTATTTCACAGTTATCTTTTTGAGGTAGAGTTTTCACATGATAAGATGCAGTTCTTAAGTGTTTAGTTTGATGGGTTTGGATAACTGTGTACGTCCAAGTAAACTCCACTGAAAACAAGACATAGAACACTTCCATCACCCCAGGAAGTCCCTTTAGGCCCCTTTCAGATCAATCCTCCCCCACCCTGAAACAACCACTTCTTATTTCTATGACCGTGGATAAATATTTTCATACATAAGTACCTTTTTGTGTCTGGCTTCATCTCAACATCATAATTATATATTCACATTGTCATATATACCAGTTGATTCCCTTATTGTTGTTGTTGAGTGTTATATATTCCATTGCCTCTGTATATCCACAATTTGTCTATTCATTCACCCAATGAGGGACATTTGGGTTGTTTCCAGAGTTTGGCTATTGTGAATATAGCTGCTGTGAGCATTGCTGGGCAGGTCTTTTTGTGGCCACATGATTACATTTCTCTTGGGTAAATATCCAGGAGCGGAATTTCTGGGTCATTGGGTAAATGGATGTTTAACTTTATAAGAAATTAACGAACAACCCTCCAAAATGGTTGTAACATTTGACACCTCCCCCAGCAAGCAACATAATGTTCCTGCAGCCTCTCTACATCCTAACTCTTGCTTTTGCCAATTCTGGTTTTTCTTTTGTTTGTTTTTACCATTCTAGTGGTTGTAAAATGGTATCTCATTGTGGTTGGAATTTGTATTCCTTGTTGACATGATAATGAACACCCTTTCCATCCACTTATTGGCTATTTGTGTATCTTCTTTTACGAAGTGTATGTTCAAGGCTTTTGCTCATTTTAAGGTGCTTGTGGATTTGTATTGTAAAATTCGTAGGCACTGTGTATATGTTCTGGACATGGGTTCTCTGTCAGATAGCCGTACTGTGAATAATGTTTATCCAGTCTGTGGGCTGAACCATAAATGAAACCACACCTACCACCAGGAATTTTCAGTGATATGAACCAACAGAATCCTCTTTTTTAAAGTTCAATTAAATTGAATCTCTGGACTCTGTCCTTTTCAAGTGGGAGTCTTGTTTGACACATTGAGAAATACCTACCTCACAGAGCAGATGTGAGGATCAGATGAGATTGAATGTGATAATACGTGGAAAGTCTTTAACACAGGATCCACCCATAATAAACTGTTTCTGTTGGTTCTACTAACATAAAAACAGCCCTTTCTATTATCAAGAAAATAGTATTTCTATAGGAGGGGAGAGGCAAGAAAAAACTATGAGGATTTATGGGACAATCTCATGACTGAATATAGAAAGGCATGTCAAATAAACTTTCCAACAAAAGACTGGAAGATTATTAGGCAATAGTAAAACTTGGAAAGGAAGATGGCAGAGGGGATGCAGTTTCTAGGCAAAAGGAAGGGTATGAAAAAGTTCAATGGGATGCAAATACCTGTGGCATTTAGGCAAGGCTGCAGTGTACAGGTTGAGACATGATGGGAAATGAGGTTAGGGATGTAGGTGAGGTCAGATTATTGAGGGTCTTTGCTACACAGTGTTTGTTCTTTGTCCTACAGACCTAGTTTCTCAAAATGCATCCTCAAAGCAGCAATATCAGCACCAACATTATCTGGGAGCTTATTACTATTGATCAAATCAAAATCTGAATTTTAAACACACTCCATGTGATTCATATTCAAATAAAGTCTCTAGAGCACTGCTATAGACCAGGGGTCCCCAACGCCCGGGCCGCGGACCAGTACCAGTCCATGGCCTATGAGGAACTGGGCCGCACAGCAGGAGGTGAGCAGTGGGCGAGCCAGCAAAGCTTTATCTGCCGCTCCACATCGTTCCCCATCGCTTGCATTACTGCCTGACCCATCGCTGGCTCGCATTACCACCTGACCCATCGTTCTCATTACCGCCTGACCCATCACTCGCGTTGCCGCCTGAACCATCGCTCGCACTATCGCCTGACCTATCGCTCTAATTACCGCCTGACCCATCACTGGCTGGCATTACCGCCTGACCCATCGCTGGCTGGCATTACCGGCTGAACCATCGCTCTCATAACCGCCTGACCCATCGCTGGCTGGCATTACCGCCTGAACCATCGCTCTCATAACCGCCTGACCCATGCTGGCTGGCATTACCGCCTGAACTATCCCCACCCCCACCCCACCCCCGTCCGGGGAAAAACTGTCTTCCAGGAAACCAGTCCCTGGTGCCAAAAAAGTTAGGGACCGCTGCTACAGACAAGGAGAGTCATCTGAAGATCTGAGCAGGAGAGTGATCTGATCAGATTTACGGGTTAGGAATTCGGAGGCAACATGGAGAATAGTCTGGAGGAGGTTAGACCACAGACAGGAAGATCACTTAAGAGTCCACTGCTGTTAGATCTCACCAGACCTCAAGAGTTAGTGTCATTTGTGATTAAAACACTTTCAGAGCTCAACTTATACTGAAGGTATCCCTATAATATTGTTCTAAGATCTTCCTGGAGACATTTACTAATATTACTAAATCCTACTAATAATCATCATCATAATAATATCAAGAGTTATCTGACATGTAATGAATAATGCCGGGCACTACAAAGGGTATCCCTGCATATTATTTCTAATCTTCATAACAACTTTGAAATACTGGCAACTACAACAGACACGTATTTGTCCGCCTCCTCTGCACCCATTTCCCATTTAGACCCAGGAAAGACCCCTATTTTCAGCCAAGTGGTTTGACTGGGACTGACAGCACCCTCAGTTCCTTCTTAATAGTCTTGGTGATTGGTTCAGGGAAGGTCATGTGATCCGGTGAAAGCCAATGAGAAGCAAGAAAAATGTGTGGGGTCCTTATGAGGAAGAAGTTCCTGTAGGAGCTGCCCAAGGAGATGTTTACCCTTTCTATGTACACTGTGATGGGAAGGTGAGAACCTGAGACGTTATTTCTGCTACTATAAGGGAAGCCACTCTAAGGATACAACTGCCACTGAAGACCAAAATTACAGAGAATCACAAAAAATATAGCTACATTCCCTGATGAGGAAATGAAGCTCTGACTAGATCAAGCCACACCTGGAATGAGTTACTTCCAAAGTTTTCTCTTAAAGAAACCAATTTTTGTTGTTACTTAAGCCAGCAGTTCCGTCATTGTCACCAACTGCTTCCCAATTGACAGAGTGCCGTCTTTTTCATTTTCCAACTAAGAATCTGAGAATTAAAGAAGCTAAATTATGTGTTTGACCACACAGTGGATATTTAAAATCAAATCTGTCTCACCCAAAGTCCATGCTCCTTCAGCTAAGTTTTGATCCTTCTCAAACTTAATTTTTAAATCAACATTAAAAAACATAAATGAGGAATAAGATTTAATTGAAAACTATATGCTGCATAATTTGTACAACCAAGGGGGAAAAAAAATCACAGCTTGAGAAAGTGAAACATTTTCCATCTTTCACTTATGTACTTATTTAATTTTAACTTGCTAAGTCATTCAGGCAATATCTGCTGAAAGCCTTTATTACATGTGGACACTGTATCAGAAACATAAAAATGAATAAGAGAATGATCCTGAATGTGTACTCTCCAAACAACAAAGCCCCAAAAAAAGAAAAGAAAAAGATAGTTTTTTTTAAAAGGAGACACAGATAAATCCGCAGTTAGGGTTGGAGGCATGAACACCCCAATCTCCGCAAATGATAGAACTACTAGACAGAATATCAGCAAAGGAATAGAAGTTCTGAACACAATTAGCCAACAGCATCTAGCGGACACATACGGAACATTCCATCCAACAAAGCAGAATATATTTTTTTTTTCAATCACCACAAAGCATTCAGCAAGAGAGAGCATCCTCTGAGGTATAAACTATATCTCAAGAAATTTTAATGAATTGAAATCATACGAAGAATTTTCTTTGACCACAGCGGAAGCAAACTAAAAAGCAATAATAGAAAGACAACAGGTAAAATCTCTGAACACTTGGAAAATGAACACCATGCTTCTAAAAACAAAAAATGTATAAGTCCAAGGGAAAGTCTCAAAGGAAATAAAAATTACTTATAACTAATAAAAATGAAAATACAAAATATTTGGGATGCAGTTAATACAGAGCTGTCAGCAAAATCTATAGCATTAAATGCTGACTTCGGAAAAAAGGAAAAACAGCAAATCAAAAAGCTAAGCTTCTCAGAGCACAGGGAGATCAGCTTGGTGCTTTGTGACGACCTAGAGAGGTGGGATAGGGAGGATGGGAGGGAGGCTCAAGAGGGAGGAGATATGGGGATACATGTATACGTATAGCTGATTCACTTTGTTGTACAACAGAAACTAGCACAACATTGTAAATAAAGATATTTAAAAAATAAAATAAAAAACCCGAAAAAAATTTTAAAAATAAAATTTAATTTTAAAAAAGCTAAGCTTCTACCTCAAGAAACTAGAAAAAAAACAAAATAAACCCAAAGCAAGCAGAAGAAAGCAATGATAAAGAGCAAAAATCAACAAAATTGAAAATAAGAAAACATGGAGAAATCAATAAAACGAAAAACTGCTTCCTTGAAAAAAATCAATAATATTGGTAAAACTCAAGAAAAACTGGTGAAAATAAAAATAGCAAAGCCAAAATTCACCAATATCACAAATGAAACAGGGGATACCACTACAGATCTTACAAACATGAAAAAAATAATAAGGAACAACCATGTACAACTTTACATTCATAAACTTATGAACTTAGAAGAAATGGACAATTCCTCAAAAACCACAAGCTACTAAAATCAGTGAAGATGAAACAGAAAGTTTGAATAGTCCTATAACCATTGAAGAAATTGAATTCATATTTTTAACACTACTGAAAAAGAAAATCTCCAGACCTAGGTGGTTTTACTGGAAAATTCTACCAAACATTTCAAGAATAAACACCAACTGTACATAATCTCTTCTCAAAAATAGTAGAAGAGGGACCACTTTTCAAATCACTTCATGAAACCGGTATTATTTTGTTTAAAAAAAAGAGACAAAGGCAATACCAAAAAGAAAAATACAGATCAATATTTCTCATGAACTTAGATGCAAAAACCTTTTAAAAATATTAGCTAATTCAACAATGTATAAAAAGAATTACACACCATGACCAAGTGCGAATTACTTCAGGTGTGTAAGGGAAATTGAACAGCATCCCATAAGGGCTCTCTTAGGATAGGAAGCCCCAGTCAGTATCCAGTAAGTAGCATCACGAAAGGAGCCTGATTCAGTCACACCGCTTTGCTACCCAGAAACCAAACAGACACAGGCACCAGAGTTTTAACAAACAGAGAAGTTGCTGACTGGACTGGCTTGGTCCCCAAAGGCCCTTTGCATCCTACCTGAGGCTGTGGTCTCCTTGATCTTCTAATGCCAACCTAGGTCATCCTCTTCTCCAGCTTGAGAAAATACTGTAATAACAATAATAGTAACTAACAATTATTAAGTGCTAGTGGCAAGCGTTAGCCAATGAAAGAAGCTCATTAAACATTATTTCACTTCATCATTCATGTTACGTGATCAAAGGACCCCAGAGGACATAAGGGCAAACAGAATAAAACCCTAGAAAAATGCTGTGCGATTCTGGGGCAAGTAACAAGCTGGAACATGACTGTCCACATTCAAGGATAAATTTAAAAGAGAACGAACACCACCTCCACCACCACAAGAGGCTTGTGAAAAGAACGTGGAACTTTGAAGGAGGATTTAAACATAACATACAACAAGCAGAGGAGGATCATATTTTCAAGAAAAACTGCTCAGGAAATTTTAGATACCATCTGCTTTTCACTCTCAAGGAAATCATAGAAAACACAGACCCTGTAAAATAAGAGGAAATAATAAGGCAAGTTACTGCGGGAAAAATAAAAGAGACGCTGATAGAGTTAGGGAATTAATTCAAGGAAAGAAATAACAGTTCACAGAACTAAAACATTAAAGGGGCTAAACAGCTGAATTGACACTCCAGGAAATTTCAACACCTCGTTGAGCAAAACAAATTGAAGAAGCTCTTTCTGAATGCACAAGAAAAAGGAAAGGAGATAAAATTAATTAGAAATGACTCTTATAGTGGTTCCTGTAAATATGTTGATGACGGTGAGACAAAATACAAACTCAAAACCCTGAGGAAGAACATAGGACCAATGGGATAGAAGCTATATGACCACAGCCAGGGTGATCACAGTTGGTCCTCACTTCCTACAGATGAGGCAGACCTTTTATAAGCTGCATTCTGCAGATGAGCAAACTGAGGCCTTAATAAGCTAGGTACCTGCTCAGGGTTACAAAGCCTGGGAACAGAGCTGGAATTCACACCCAGAAGCTAGTCTGCGTCTAGAGGGAGGGGTGAGCAGGGGGGGACAAAGAGACAGAGAAGAGAAAGTGGGGGCACAAACAGAAGGAAGCTACAAACTACAAAAGGGAAGAGTTCATTTACGAACCAAAGAAAAAAGTGAAAATACAGCCACATCTGGATACACCTCGATACCGCGCAAATTGGTTCCAGGACCCCTACCGATATACAGTGCAGCAAATACAAGTTTTGCTTTTCAGAACTTTTTGGATCCCCCATCCACTCACCCACCCAATGTTTCCCCATCTGAGGATGTGGAAGCCTCGGATGAGGAGGGCCAACTGTATGCAGTTCTAATGAAAACCTGTTGCAACCAGGCGACTGTACATTCGGGTAAGTTGAAACTCCCTGTGAAAGCAACAAAAAAGAAACTCTCTTGACAGAAATTGACCGAGAAAATGAAGCCCTCACTGATGACCTTTCATGAAAGAAAAGAAAGTCGATAAGAAAACTCAATAAAATGAGGAATGAATTAAAAAATAAAAATAAAAACCTCCCTTGTGAGGAAGGCGCGTCATAAAAGCACCAAAGTCATGAACTGCGTGCTGAAAAATCTGCACATAAAATTCTCGTGACCTCCAGCACCTAGCGCAGTGCATCACCGGGAAAAGATTAAGTGCTTGAGAAACAGGAGCTCCATCATATTCAGTGATGACAGGAAGGCGGAATTCTCATTAAAGTCAAGAACAGGAAAAGGAAATTGTCTCAGTTTTTCTTTTAACATCATTCTAGAAATCGTTGGCAACGTGAAAATATAAGACGAAGCAATACTGGATAAATTTTGGAAAGGAAGAGGGAACTATAAGATTATTTGTGGATCATACATACCACTAAGAAATCCACATTCCACTAAACTCATTACAATTGTTCAGTAGGGGGTCCAGGATACATATCATTAAATTATTATATGTTTATATATTAAATTATGCATATAATTTAAAATCTTCTAGCTTCCCCAGATGGCAATAATATCCAGTCAAAAAACATAATACCCGATTACCGCATTTACAATAGCAACAAAAAATGTAAACACCTTGAAATAACTTTGTAGAAAAATGCACACAACCCAGATGAAAAATATTTACCCTTTGATGGAGAATATAAAGCTAACAGAATACACTGTTATATAAGCCAAGTTCTTAGATAGGACAACTCAATACTGTATCAACTGATTTTAAGTTCTTACACATTGACCTACAAATTTAATATCACTGAATAAAATCCCAAAGTGATTTTATTTGGAACTTCACAACATTATTCTAAAATTTATCAGCAAGCATAAGAAGATCAGAATAATCCAAAAAATACTGCAAAAGAATGAGAAGGGGGAAAGTTGCAGTTTTAGAGAATAAAATATACAGTGACAACTTAAAAAAATTGTTCCTGAGACCATAACAGAGGTAGATCAATGGAACATAATTTTTAAAAAAGAAAAGAAAATGACCCAAATATATATGTTTAGTGCACCCTAAAGATATCTCAGATATGTAGGAAAAGAACAATGTTTTCAAGAAATATACTTAGATAAAAGACAGGCTTAAACCACACCTCAAGGTTTTACACCAAGATAATTTGTAAATGAATGAAAAATTGAAAAATAAAATAATAATAAACTGAAGAAAATCAAAGTGAATATACCTGTCATCCTTCCCTGCTTTGTTTTTCTCCATAGCACTCATCAGTTTCTAAAACATTATATCAGTTCTTTATTATTTCGTTTACTGTCTAGAATACAAGCTCCAAGAGGGCAAGATTTTTAACTATCTATCCCCAGTGCCTTGGAAAGCTTCTAGTATGTAGTAGCTGAGCAAAAAATGTATGACAAACAAATAATATCAGAAAAAAAAATCAGAAAAAATAAATGAACAAATAATATCAGATTATGAAAAGTACATGAAGGAAAAGAAATACGCATAAAAGGCAAATTAAATTTTTCTCTTCATCAAAAAAGGCAAATAAGGGCTTCTCTGACGGTGCAGTGGTTAAGAATCCGCCTGCCAATGCAGAGGACACGGGTTCGAGCCCTGGTCCGGGAAGATGCCGCGGAGCAACTAAGCCCATGCGCCACAACTACTGAGCCTGCACTCTAGAGCCCACGAGCCACAACTACTGAGCCTGCGTACCTACAGCTCATGCTCCACAACAAGAGAAGCCACTGCAATGAGAAGCCCGCACACCACAACAAAGAGTAGCGCCCGCTCGCCGCAACTAGAGAAAAGCCCACACGCAGCAACAAAGACCCAACGCAGCCAAAAATAAAATAATTTTTTTAAAAGGCAAATAATATGATTAACGGGTAAAATATCTCCAACCTTAAAAGCTGACTGTCTATGATTAAATGACCAGCTTTTATAGAACAGTAAGAATGAAAGTGAACAAAGATGACGTCCAAAAGAAAAAATGCTAATGGCCGATAAACATTTAAAATGTGTAACATCACAAAAAACCAAAGAAATATTAAAAGTGAAACGTACTTTGTTTCTCCTCTGACTGGTAAAGAGTGATCGCACTCTGTCTTTGCCCAGTATGTGAGGAAACTCTTAACACCAGTAAGCAGAAGTAAATTTTGGTACGATTTTTCTGGAGATCAGTGAGATGTGTCAAATTTTATATAAGCATGCACGTTTACCAGCAATTCCACTTCGAGGAAATTGCCCTACAGAAAAGCCTGCACAAATACAGTATTCAGACAAATAGGAACACAGATTTTTGATGCACTGCTATCATAATAATAAAATTGCAACAACTTAAATGCCTCTGATATCAAATAAGATGCACTCTGCTGCATACGAAGGTGGGTCAGAACTACATAAATACTATCTGTGATAAGCTGAGCAAAAGATAGGAAGTTAGGGGCTTCCCTGGTGGCGCAGTGGTTGAGAGTCCGCCTGCCGATGCAGGGGACACGGGTTCGTGCCCCGGTCCGGGAAGATCCCACATGCCGCGGAGTGGCTGGGCCCGTGAGCCATGGCCGCTGAGCCTGCGGGTCCGCAGCCTGTGCTCCGCAATGGGAGAGGCCACAACAGTGAGAGGCCCGCGTAATGCAAAAAAAAAAAAAAAAAAAAATAGGAAGTTAATGAACAGTATGGGTGCCTTGTCTGTGTGTCTAAACAACAGTGGTTCTCAAACTGTGGTCCCCAGACCAGCAGCAGCAGCATTATCTGAAACTTGTCTGAAATGCATATTCTCAGGCCTTACCCCAAACCTACTGAATCAAAAACTTTAGGTATGGAACTCAGAAATCTGTGTTCTAACAAGCCTTCTAAGACATTCTAATGCACAATAAAGGTTGAGGACCATTGGTAAATCTTGAAAGATAGACACCAAACTGTATATAAAAGCTGTCTTGGGGAAGAGTTTCATGGGAAATTTCATTTTTCTCCTTTATATATTTCTATATTCCAACTGACATGTATCACATTTGAAATTAGGAAAGTTATTTCCATCAGAGAAAGAAAGAGGGGGAGAGAGGGAGAGAGAGGGAAAGAGATTGAGAGAAGAGTGTGACTGACCAATAGAAAAATGGACAAGAAATTTAAATGGGTGATGACACTCCCACAAAAAGGCAAAAAAATTTCTAATAAAGGTACTTTTTAAACATTCATTTTGACTAGAATTAAAAGGAATTTGTATTAAATTTTAGCAATTGTTTCCACTTATCAGATAAGCATCATTAAGAAAAATACTAAAACTGAATGGATTCACTGGTATAGTGGACCCAGAGGTTTCTGGCAAATGTTACAGAGAGAGCACTGGAAATTTATAGCAAAAGATATAAAACTGGCCATGTATTTGACCTGGTGACCCAAATTCTAAGGATTTGTCCTAGTTAAATATTTGAGGGTATGGTTTTTCAATAATAATGAAAAATAAATTGAAAGCACCCTAAATATTCTACCATATAAAATTGATTAAAAGAACTATGTTATACAGTGCTATTGTAATATAATTATTTCATTAAAAAGGATGGCATGACTACAGATATATTGATATAGAAATATACTAACATGTAAATTATCCAGAAAAAAATATACCTGTCAATATTAAGCATTTAATATGTCAGGCAGTATTCTAAGAACTTTATAAAGAATCACTCACTCAATCCTAACAACAATATGAGAAAGTAAAATTACCACCTTACAGATGAAGAAACACATTTGGAGAATTTGAATAACTTGACCATCAGGTTATGAGAAGTGGGGGCCAGCTGTGCTGTCAGCCTCCACACTGGTAATTGCTGTGCACATAATATCATTTATATTGTTGATGATGGTTCACAGAGAAAAAGTCTGAAAGGTTAGCCACTGCAACAAGAACAATGGTTATCTCCGGATCATGGAATTAAAGGTAATTTAAATCTTGTTTTCTACCAGTTTATCTTTTGTCTCTAAAGATTATATAAGACTTGTGCTATGTAAGTGATAAATATTTAACTGGGGACATATTTTTTTGTATATTAACAGAAAAGAATGAGGAAGAGCTCACTATGAGGGTAAGACCTACAAAATCCAAGCAACAGAGAAAAAACCTTTGAAAGGCATGGAGTTTTGAAAAGAAATGGTACTTCAAAGTAACAATGAGAAACTGAATGTGGGTGGCATGGAAACCACTTATAACACCATCATCCCACTTCAAGACTGCAGCTACCAAAAAAGGTAAAGCTCAGGAAAATTTTGGTTCCAATCTGCTCCATGAAAATTAAAATGGCAGCTTTTCCTCACTGAAGAGACCCCAACAATTGGGGTATTCAAATTGCATGAGACGTTCCTGCTCCATATACAACACCAACAAGATTACACTTGGATTCTTCCAGAAAGCCTTTATTTGCTCATTAAAGAGGTCACATATGTTCATACCTGTGTTCTGCTAACAACAATCTCAACTCAATGTCCAGGGAAATGCTGCAGGAGTAGACAGGTGGGCATTCCTGATGCATATAGGTCTCTGGATGAGACTGTGTCACACTGGGATCACGGGCTCCAAGAGAGGACTGGAGACAAACACCTGAATAATTAGGATGCTGCAAAGACTAATATGTCTCAGCACTTCCCAACTGCTAGCAGTCAGTATTCAGATTTCTCCAATCAAGCCATACTAGGGCATCCAAACCCTTTCTTTGTGGGTGAACCTGTCCTTGTGGTAGATTATATGATTGTTCAAAGTTTTCACTGCCTCTCCCTCTGCAAGATTTATTTTTCTCTACCCCACTAACATCAAAATTGTCCATGTGACTTTCTTTGGCTAATGAAATAAAAATGGAAGTTTCACATAAACACTTCCAATCAGAAGCTTTAAGAGTCACTTTGCGCTTACAGTATTCAGCTATTATATTCTCTTTTCTCCTTGCCATAAAACCACCGATACAGCAGATAGGTGCAGCTCTATTAGCCTGAATCCCAGAATAAATAAGTTGTGTAGCATAATTACAACTGACCCATAATGGACATGAAGTGTGAGAAAAACCTGTGTTGTTTCAAGCCAGAGACTTTGGGGCAATTTGTTACTGCAGCAAATCTCAGTATAAACTGACTGATACACTACCAAATCCCTGCTTTCATACTTGGAGACCCACTCAACACCAAGACTCACATCCTCCTAGAAGCTTTGTGAACACTCACAGTTCACAGAAGCTGGCCTGTGTGCACTTTCCTTGTTGTAGCTGAAGGAGTTTTTAACTCTCCTTTGGATTTGATGATTTGAATCACTGATCCCTCTCTGGAATAAAATGGCAGGCTGATTTCCTTACCCCTTCCTCCTACCCTAAGCTCACCATGTAATTATACCAAAAACCTCTCCTTTCTTCCAGAATGTCACATGCCCTCTGCCACTCCTGTGATGACAGGATATGAGAAGCAATGGACAGCTTCACCAGCAGAGAATGAAGTGGGCTTCAGAGAGCAGCCAAAAGATGACGAAACAGGAAATCCCTTGTTACAGTCAATATCCTCGAGGGCTTTTGGTTTCTCAAGCCTTGCATAAAGAAATTTACAGTTTGAGTAACACTGTTTTCCAAGAATCCAGGATTCCAGCTGTTATTCATAGCTCTACCCACTGATGACAAAGCATAGTTGTCACTGGCAATAAAATGCAAGCATCTGCTTTCTGAATGGTTTATGAGCAGTACTTTTGGACCTCTGCAAACCTATCACTTGAGTATTACAGGGGAAGACTTGGAAGGAAATGAAAATACAGGGAGCTCTGGGACTGGTCAAGAGGCATTAGTAACAACAATAGCAAAAACAATATCAATAAAATTATCATTATTAAATATGATAGCTAACAATAGCTCTTGCTGGATGGCATATAGTGTTCTAAAGTCCCCACTTGCATTAGTTCTTTTGCCATTCCTAACTTACCTGAGAATAAGGTAAAATTTATTATCCATACTTTAAAAGATGACAAAATAGAAGATTAAAAAGGTAACTTGCAAAGGGTCATATCATAATTAAATGGAAGACTTTGAATTTGAGTCTCTTAACAGCAAAGTCCAAGCACTTATTCATCATATTATATTGCCTGAGATTAAGGATACAAATAAATAAAAATACCTGGGCATTCTTCCATATCTAGAATCTTCTTTCAAGAAAAGTAACATAGATGAAGGAGAAAAACTTACGGTGTAGATGGCTTATGTTTGAGTCCAAACAGTGGCATTTTTTCACTGTGTGATTTTGAATAACCCACTTTAATCACTCCTAAAAGATGTTACCTCATTTATAGAATGAGGAAAATGATTCTCATTTTATCAATATAAGATGGCAATGAAAACAGAAAGTGGTAATAGATGGGAACAACTATAAAGTCCAAAATGCTAAATAAGTGTCATTTATAATACATAGCTCATTGTTGCAGTGCCATAATTGCTTGCTCAATGGCAACAATGGACTGATACTGACCAGCACTATTAGACCAAAGACAGGAAGTCTGAGTATAATATGCAATTCACAGCATCCACTGTCTTCTAAACTGGAGTAGCTTGTAACAGACCAACACTCCCACCAAGAGCAATGATAAAAAACCAATAACATATCAAAAGTCATTTGTTTGAAAGCACCAGAGTTTCTGTGGCAGTCAGAATTTAAAATCCAGACCCCAGAGAAAAGGAAAGCTCACTGAGGTTACCCCAACTCTCTGAATGCTGGTATTTTCCACAGGACATTTGTCAATTTTTGCCGCAGGTTAGGAAGCTGAAATGATAGGCAGGGGTAATTGTTACAAGGGATAGAAACCAGCAGAAGTACAGGCAATTTCACAGGGCTGGGGTTAAATTAAGTTGGGGTCCAGGGCTGCCAAGTTATCCAGAACTTGAGGAGCAAAGATCAGAGACAAGGAAAGAATAGAGATTTGAGACCCATATTCAGTACCAGTTTTCTTCTTGAGGCATTTACCTATAAATGTCACAGAACAGGTTAAGAAGCCAGACTAAAAGGGGTAAAAAGAAAAAAGATTTTTGACAGCCTCACAGTGCTAGAGAGACAAAAATTAGATTTGAAGACCTGCCAAGGAGAACAGTGCTAGATGTGATAAGCCCTAAGTTGGGATACCTAGAGGGTGAGACCCTAGGATGGAGGTTGAACAAAAGGTAGATTGACCCTGAATGCAATCCAACCTCAAGTCAGCTCTACCCATGATGATATGAGATGATCTGTCCCCTGCTGCCTGCTATAGAAAAAGGTGAATCTTCTCTGAAGAGCAATAACACCATCCAGAATTTCTACAGTTTGACATCCTTAATGTCCAACGTCTACTGAAATTACCAGACATATCAAAAAGTAGGGAAATAAATAAACAATTAAAAGAAACCCACAAGTGACTTAGTTATTGGAGTTACAAGACTCAGATTCTAAACTTTGATTAGAATGTCCAATAAAATAGATGAGATATTAGACAAGTTGACCAAACAACTGAAATATATAAACAAGAATAAAATGGAAATTCTAGAGCTGAAAACTACAATAACTGAAATTTAGAACTCAGTACGCAGGTTAAACAGCAGATGGGACACAGGGGAAGAGAGCTGGAAGAATGCATGGGTAGAAATACTCAGAATGAAGCATAAAAGGTAAAAAAAAAAAAAGATGACAAGTACAGAAAAGAACATGAAAGAGATATATATGTAACCCTGTGAAAAGGTTTACCATATATGGAATTTGAGTGCTACAAGAGAAAAATACGGAGAACAGGACCAGATCAATATTTGGATAGATAACAGTTCAGAGTTCTCTAAAACTGGTGAATGACATCAAGGTATGGATTAAAGAAGTGATACAACTTCCAAGAAGGACACCTACAAAGAAAACTACACCTAAGTACCTCATATATAAATGATTGAAAATGAAAGAAACAGAAAATCTCAAAGCATGACGTTGAGGGGATATTGTCAAAGGAGCAAAGTTTAGACTAACAGCTGACTTTTCAATAAAACTGTGGTAGCCAGACACACTGGAATGGCACCTTGAAAGCAGAGAAGGAAACAACCACCAACCTAAACTTCTATACTTAGAGAAAACATTCTTCAGTAAAGAATAAAGCAAAATAAATGAAATGGATTAACTGAATAAAGGTGAAATAAAAATATTTCCAAACATACAAAACTTCAAAGAATTTATTGCCAATAGACCTGCACCAAAGAAACACTATAAGGAATTATTCAGGAAGGAGGAAAATATTTCCACACAGCAACAAGAAATGCAGAAAGAAATTTTTTTAAGTTTAAATATGAGAATTAATTTAAAGAAAAATTGTACAAAAAAGTATAAAGTTTTGTAGTATATAAGATATATGTAAAATTTAAATACATGACCACAATCACACAATAGGCTAGAAGGGATAGAATAAGTTAAAGTGTTCCATAATACTAGGATTATTTGTGAATTGATAAATATTAAACTGTAACAATTCAAAGATTCATGTTTTAATCTCTAGGAAACCCATAAAAGAATATCTACAAACTAACAGATGGGGAAAATGGAATATTTTTTTAAAAGGTTGAACTAACCAAAAAGTAAGGAAACAGAAAGAGAGAGAGAGAGAAAGAACTATAAAACATAGGGAAAATTAAAAATAAATGGCTAAGGCTTCCCTGGTGGCGCAGTGGTTGAGAGTCCACCTGCCAATGCAGGGGACACAGGTTCGTGCCCCGGTCCGGGAAGATCCCACATGCCACGGAGCAGCTGGGCCTGTGAGCCATGGCCGCTGAGCCTGCATGTCCAGAGCCTGTGCTCCGCAACAGGAGAGGCCACAACAGTGAGAGGCCCGCGTACCGCAAAAATAAATAAATAAAAAATAAATGGCTATGCTATATAAAAATTGCAACATATCAGCAATCAAATATAAATAGTTTAAATGCACCAACTTAAAGTACCACAGTGAATTAAAATTAAAAACTATATACTGATTTTATAAGAGACATACCTTTAATATGAGAACAAATAAAGGCTGGCAGTAATGGGCTGGGAAAAGTTATAGCTTGCAAACACTAAATAGAAGAAATTGATGTAGCTATAGTTATAAAAGGCAAGGTAGACTTTAAAGCAAGACATACAACTAAAGATAAAGAAGAATATCTCATACAAATAAAATGGTCAATCCTCCTGGAAGATATAAACATTCTAAATTTGTCTGCAGCAAACAGTATAACACCAAATATATAAAGCAAAAAAGGATATAACTAAAAGAAGAAATAAGCAAACACATAAATATAATAGAAGACTTTCACAAATTCTTCCAGTAACTAACAGTAAATGGTAGAACAAGCAAAGCAAAATACTAGAATTAAGTTTTTAAAATCTTAACATGATTAACAGTATTTACCAAAATGAAATATATAGAATGCTACACTTAACAATGATATGATAATAAACAAAATTTTCAAGTTTATCTGAATGTTTATTAAAATTTGTCATATTCTGGATCATAAAGTAAGTCCAAGAAAATATAATTCAGAGTATGTTGTTTGACTACATTAGAATTCAGCAACAAATCAATAATAAAACAAAAACTAGGAAATCAAAAATGTTTAGAGACTAAGCAATATAATTGTAAATAAACCATGGGGAAAGACCTTATTAACATGGAAATTAGAAAACAGTTTCCTGTGAATCTTAATGAAAATAAAATGAGTAGAATGTAGCTAATGTTGTAATTGGAAGGAAATTTATAACATTAAATGCATCTATTAGAGAATAAGAAAAGCTGAAAACAATAATCTACTAAGTTAAGCTCAAAATATTAAGAAAAGAGCCAAATAAACTAAAACAGAAGGAAATAAATAATAAATATAAGGGCAAATTTAATATTAAAATAGAGAAAAATCAAAGAAGGTGGTTCTTTGAAAACAAATACAATTTCATAACCACCTAGCAGATAGTCAAGAAAAGAAAAAAAGGAACAGCATAAATTACAATATCAAGAGTGAAAGGGGCATCAATCCTCAACTAAATATTAGCAAAACAAATTCAACAGTACATTAAAAGGATCATACAACAATACAAAGTGGGATTTATCCTAGGTATGCAAGGATGGTTCAGTATGTGCAAATCAATCAACATGATACACCACATTAACAAACTGAGGAATAAAAATCATACGATCATCTCCATAGACACAGAAATAGCTTTTGGCAAAATTTAACATCCATTTGTGATAAAAAAAAAAAAAACTCTCCAGAAAGTGGGCATAGAGGGAATATACATCAACACAATAAGGACATATATGATGAGCCCACAGCTAACATCATACTCAATAGTGAAAAACTGAAAGCACTTTCTCTAAGATCAGGAACAAGACAAGGATGCCCACTCTCACCACTTGACAAGAAAATGAAATAAAAGAAATCCAAATTGGAAAGGAAGAAGTACAACTGTCACTGTTTGCAAATGAAAGGATATTACACATAGAAAATCCTAAAAGATGCCACCAAAAAACTACTAGAACTCATCAATAAATTCAGCAAAGGTACAGAATGCAAAATTAATATACAGAGATGTGTTATACACTAACAATGAACTATCAAAAACAGAAGTTAAGAAAGAAATCCCATTTACCATTGCATGAAAAGAATAATATACCTAGAATAGATCTTAACTAAGGAAGTAAAAGATCTGTACTGGGAAAACTATAAGATGCTGATGAAAGAAATTAAAACAGGTAGAAATATAAACTGTGTCCAAAGATTAGAAGAATTAATATTGTTAAAATGACCATCCTACCCAAGAAAATCTATGAGATTCAGTGCAATCCCTATCAAAATACCATGGCATTTTTCACAGAACTAGAACAAATAATTCTAAAATTTCTATGAAAATACAAAAGATTCTGAATAGCCAAAGCCATCTTGAGAAAGAACAAAGCTGGAGGTATCACACTCCTTGACTTCAGGTTATACTACAAAGCTACATAATCAAAACAGTCTGGTTCTGGCACAAAAACAGACACATAGATCAATGGAACAGAACAGAGAGATCAGAAATAAACATATGCATTTATGATCAATTAATCTATGACAAAGAAGGCAAGAATATACAATGGGGAAAAGACAGTCTCTTCAATAAATGGTGCTAGCAAAACTGGACAGCTACATGTAGAAGAATGAAATTCGAACATTTTCTGATACCACCTACAAAAACACACTTAAAACGGATTGAAGACTTAACTGTAAGACCAGAAACCATAAAACTTCTAGAAGAGAACAAAGGTAGAACACTCTTTGACATAAATCATAGCAATATTTTTTGGATCTGTCTCCTAAAGCAAAAGAAATAAAAGCAAAAATAAACAAATGGGACATAATTAAACTTAAAAGCTTTTGCACAGCAAAGGAAATCAACAACAAAACAAAAAGACAACCTGTTGAATGGAAGAAAATATTTGCAAATAATGTGACCAATAAGGGGTCAATATCCAAAACACATAAATAGCTCATACAACTTAATATCAAACAAACAAACAACTTGATTTTAAAAAATGGGTGGAAGACCAGAATAGACATTTTTCCAAAGAAGATATACAGATGGCCAACAGGCACATGAAAAGATACTCAACATCACTAATCATCACAGAAATGCAAAGCAAAACCACAATGAGATACCACCTCACACCTGTCAAAATGGCTATCATCAAAAATTCTACAAATAACAAATGCTGGCAAGGACATGGTGAAACAGGAACTCATACACTGTTGGAGGAAATGTAAATTGGTGTAGCCTCTATGAAAACAGTATGCAGGTTCCTCAAATAACTAAAATTAGAACTACCATATGATCCAGCAATTCCACTCCTAGGTATATATCTGAACAAAACAAAAACACTAATTTGAAAAGATACATACACCCCCAATGTTCACAGCAGCATTATTTACAAGAAGGCCAAGATATGGAAACAACCTAAGTGTCCACTGACAGATGAGTGGATAAAGAAGATGAGGAGATATACATATATATTTTGCCATTTGCAACAACATGGAAGGACCCAGAGGGCATTATGTTTAGTGAAATGAGTCAGACAAAAGAAAGACAAATACTGTATGTTATCAAACAAATATAACAAAACAGAAACTGACTCAAAGATATAAAGAATAACCTAGCACTTATCAGTGGGAAGAGGGGAAGAAAGAGGGGTAATATGGGGTAAGGGATTAAGAGGTTAAATTACTATGTATAAAAAAATAATCTACAAGGATATATTGTACAGCACAGGGAATATAGCCAATATTTTTATAACTTTAAATGGAGTATAATCTATAAAAATTCTGAATCACTATGTGTACAACAGAAACTAATATGATATTGTAAATCAACTATACCCCAATAAAAAGGAGCAAAACCAGCAACAGCATTACAAATCCTACAGACACTTAAAAGATAATGTAAGAATATTAAGGACAACTTTATGCCAACACATTTGAAAATTCAGATTAATGAAAAAATTCCCAGAACAACACAATTTAGAAAACAAGTATGTGACATTAATTAAAGAAACCTCAGCTAAAATTGGAGCCCAAACAGGCCTGTATGGGGAGCTCTCATACCCTGTCATACATACATTGGCAATTACTCCAAACAGGAAGAGACCTACACATGCAGCACACATCTCTGACAGGAAGGTGTTGCCCACCTTACTATACAGCAGGAAGAAGAAAACTCTCTGTCCAAAGACAGCCCAGCCAATCAGAGGCTGTAGCAGCCCAACCAATGAGAAGACTTCATACTCTGAACTCCCAGCTTCCTCCAATGGACTCTTTGGTTATTGCAGCCCCTCCCAATGCCCTCTGTTTCCCTGTAAAAGTTCCCCTCCCTTGTTCTCTGGGTTTGCCTAGGTCTGCCACAGTTCATAGATCCTGAATTGCAATTCCTCTGGCTAGTCCCAAGTGAACCTGCTTTTGCCAGTAAAATAACTAGCGATTTTATTACTAACGTTGACAGATTCAAGAAGAAATGGTAAATGTGAATACTTCTATATCATTTAGGGAAATTAAATTTAAATAAAAACTTCAAACATAGAAATCTCCAGGTCCCATCAGTGAATTCTTCCAACCATCTAAATTATAATTAACACAAATATTACACAAAACCTTCCTAAGAATAGAAAGAAAAAACAAAAACAAACAAAAAAACCCAGGATTACATCCAATTTGTTTTGTGAGGCTAGGATTACCTTAAACAACAACCAAAATCTTACATGTCTAGTATAAGAAAGGAAAATTACAAAGCAATCTCTCTAATAAACATGGATGTAAATATACTAAATAAAAATTACAAAATGTATCCAATTAATTGTTGTAATAATACAATTCAAAATTCTTTTTAAAAAATCAATGTAACTCACCATATTAACAGGAAAAAATCATACCAATATGTAAAAATCATTTGATAAGATACACTACATATTCATGACCATTTATAAGCAAATTATTGATAAAATGGTATTTCCTTTATCTGATAAAGAGCAACTTAAAAACTCTAGAGCAATTATCATAATTAAATTTGAAATGCTGAAATAATACAACAATATACAGGAGATAAAGTGCTATAAGATAAGAAAATGAGAGCTTCCCTGGTGGCGCAGTGGTTGAGAGTCCGCCTGCCGATGCAGGGGACATGGGTTCGTGTCCCAGTCCGGGAAGATCCCATATGCCGCGGAGCGGCTGGGCCTGTGAGCCATGGCCACTGAGCCTGTGCGTCCGGAGCCTGTGCTCCGCAACGGGAGAGGCCACAACAGTGAGAGGCCCACATACCACAAAAAAAAAAAAAAAAACAGACAAGAAAATGAAATAAAACTGTCTTCTTCACACTTCACAGGCTCATATACATTAGAAAATCCAAAAGAATATATAAATTACAAAAAATGAAAGTGAATTGGGACAATATCCAAAAAATCTCTTGTATTTCTATATACTAGTAACAAATGATTAGAAAATGAAAAACGTTTAAACATACCATTTGCAATATCAGCAAACACTTAGAACTAAACCTAGCAAACGATGTGCATGACCTGTACATAGAAAACATTACTGAGATAAATCAAGATACCTTAATAGATGGGAAGATATAGCACATTCATGAGTTAAAAGAGCAATTAAATAAAGATGCTAACTGTCCCACAAATCAGGCCATAGATTTGACATAATTCCAATCAAAATCAAATAAGTTACTTTTGTGGAAACTGACACAACGAATCTAAAAAAAATATATATATATATATATATATATATATATATATATGGAAACACAGATGGCCAAGAAAAATAAGACAATCATGAAGAAAAAGAATAAGCCCAAAGGGCTTTGACTTTCAGATATCAAGGGTTATTATAAAGTTACAAGAATTAAAATGGCGTGAAATTGGTTCAAGCATAGACAGTCTAGCAAAACAGAATACAGAAATAAACTCACAAATATACAATCTCTTGATTTGTAACAAAAGTGACATTATATTGCAGTGATGGAAATTTTCAATAAGTCGTTCTGTGTCACCTGGATACCCCATCTGAAAAATAAATAAATAAAAGAAAGAACAAATCTTTACCTCTACTTCACCCCTTGCCAAAAACTCAGTCATATATGGATTGTAGATCTAAGTTTGAAAAATGTAAGAAAAAATCCTTTAAGAAGACACAGAGTATCTTCAGACCCTGAGATAAAGCCTTAATTTTTAAGCAGGCTGAAAAAAGCACTTATTTTAAAGAAAGATATTGATAAACTAGGCTGTATAAAAATTAAGAATTCCTCGGGGGCTTCCCTGGTGGCACAGTGGTTGAGAGTCCGCCTGCCAATGCAGGGGACACAGGTTCGTGCCCTGGTCCGGGAAGATCCCACATGCCGCGGAGTGGCTAGGCCCGTGAGCCATGGCCGCTGAGCCTGTGCATCCGGAGCCTGTGCTCCGCAACGGGAGAGGCCACAACAGTGAGAGGCCCACGTACCACAAAAAAAAAAAAAAAAAAAGGAATTCCTGTTCAAAGGACAATATGAAGCAAAAGGACATGTCACAAACTGCTTGAATATATCCAACATGGAACTTCTATCCAGAATACATAAAGAGCACCTAAAAAATCAATAAGAAAAAAAATTAATAAACCATTAAAAACAATGGGCAAAAGACTTAAAGATCCACCTCACAAAAGAGTATAGCCAAGTGTTGGATTAGCATAAGCAAAAGTACTCAATCTCATTAATCATCTGAAAAATCTTAAAAGCCATAATAAGACACACTACAACCACCAAAAAAAAACCCTAAAAATTAAAACAACTGACAATACCAAGTGCTGGTAAAGATGTGCAGCATCTTGAACTCTCAGACACTGCTGGGGGTAATTTAAATTGTCAGCAGCAAATTTCAAAAAACTATCACCTAAATTTGAAAGCACACATCATGACCAAGGAATTCCACTATTTGGAATATACTCAATAGAAATGTGTATATATGCCCCGCAAAAGAATATTCAAGAATGTTCATGGTAGCACTGTTTATAATAACAAAAACCCAGACTCATCCTCAACATTCATCAAGAGTAAAATGGATACATTATTTTCAGTATACTCACACAATGAAATACTACACAGTGATGAAAAAGAATGAACGACATGAATGGATCTTACAAACCATGTGGCACTAATGAAACCAGATGCAAAAACTCTAACATTTTATGATTCCATCGATGTCAAGTTCAGACAGGCAAAATTAATCTGTGGTAACAGAAGTCACAATAGTCTTAGGGACTGGATGGTAGTGATGGTGTGGGATACAAGCAGGTAGTGTTCTATTTCTTGATCTGGGTGCTAGTTACATGGGTATATTCATTTTGTGGCAATTCATCATAGTGTACGTTCAGGTCTTATGTACATTCCTGTATGTGTTATATTTCCATTAAAAATTACTTTTAAAAATCCAGTTCTACTCATTATTATCTTTTCATGAGATAATAAAAAAGAAAAATCTCTTTTGACTTGGGTTCTTTTATCAGTAAAGGGCAAAATTGGAATTATATAAGATCCTTTGTAGCAGTCATTTCAACTTCTGGTAGAAAACATCCATGCCCCCCCTACTCCCAGACCAGGAATTTCAGGTAGAATTGATCCCCAATCCCACAAAACCCAGGCCTGGCCAATCAGAGCATTCCACCTCCTGGTCACATCATTGATTGATTAAGAAATGAGCATATAACCCAAACAGGATCAATGATTTTAGGGCAGCTTTTTGATGGAATTATTCGACAAGAACAGCAAAGGTTGCCACTGAGACTGATTAACTAGTGAACACAATCCTTAGCATTGTTATCACACTGTGAGATGCTGCCTGAGAACAACAACAAAAAAAAACAGAAAAAAGCAGAGATGATGATGATAATGATAGACAGATAAATAGACAAAGATGACAGATGGAGCCGTAGACAATACACAAGTGATGGATAGAAAGAAACAGAGAATAAGCAGATTATTCACAGAGACTGACTTATGATGACATTATTTTTGAGAATCTGAATATAGTCACATCCAATCTTGGACTTTTCAGTTTTGTGAGCCAATAAATTCCCTCTTTTGCTTGAGGCAATAAGTTGGGTTTCTGTCATATGCAGCCAAGAGCCCTAACTGTTAAAATTTCCAAGGCCACTTCCAGCTTTAATTCCATGACTTAGACAATGCATTCCAAACTTTTCCAAATAAGCATCCTTTATGGCCTAAGGAGAATGAACAATAGATTCAGGAATCAAGCCCTTCCGCGTGCAAGCTTGAAGTTTCTCTGAAGTCTCATATATTATTTAAAAAAAAAAAAAAAAAAGAGGGCTTCCCTGGTGGCGCAGTGGTTGAGAGTCCGCCTGCTGATGCAGGGGACGCGGGTTCGTGCCCCGGTCCAGGAGGATCCCGCATGCCCCAGAGCGGCTGGGCCCGTGGGCCGTAGCCGCTGGGCCTGCGCGTCCAGAGCCTGTGCTCCGCGGCGGGAGAGGCCGCAACGGTGAGAGGTCCGCGTACCTCAAAAAAAAAAAAAAAAATCATGCCAATTTTCAAACCTATTCCATAATATTCTGTCTTAATGTGAAAATATTTCTTCCATATCATCGTGTAAAATCAACACTGTATTATTCTGAAGTTATCCATGCCACCCATATAGTACCTCTACTCCTAGGGGCAGCATATCCCTGCTTTAAAAGAACAGACATAGGGAAGGGGTTCAGACTCAAATTCCTACAGCGGTCAGGCAGGTAAGACAACAGGGTACAGAAGAGGGTGAATACAAGCCAGCCAAGGCGGGTAGCTCAGCTCCACTCCGTTGTGGCCACCTAGGAATGTCTTTCCAGTCCCCATGCAGGCCAAAGACATCTGCAAGATGAATGAAGTCTAGGCAAGACTCCTTCCCCACCTCTGATTTTGAACGCACACTGCTCTATTTTTCCGTCTAAGACTGAGGCAATACTTACACAGTTGCTAACATCCATTCTCCAAACACCCAATATTTTTCTCCTTATAAAAGATATTTCTTTTAAGGCATAGAAGCTTTGGCATATATTTATTTAGTGATATTATACTTTCTAAAAATCAGACAGCTTTACCTATACAAGTTCTAGAAGGAAAATTACCCTATTCCAACAGGCACCCTCACATTTTATGTGACATTTTTAACAGCCTCGAAGTTCCAACCTCAACCAGCAATGTCTGAATTGCTTTTAATTTAGCAAGTATGGAGAAGAGAATAATCTGGCAGCTCCTTCTTAAAACATATCAGAGGCGGGGTCCTCCCGGGAGAATCTGGTGTTCATAAAAGTAATTTTTTTCCGTTCATTCTGCTGAGAGCCTCCTCTTATAGCACAGTCATGTGGCTGTCACTCTTGAGGCAGACACCAGCCTCTGAAATTACAGGGTGATTTTTCGATGGTTTTATTAATTTTTTTAATAATATAATCAAGAATTTGATCTGAACTATTAAAGAAAGGAAAAAATTAATTTAAAAACTGACACCCGTGACCTTTAAAATTACGTATTGTGGCTCTTGCACAGCATGCATTCAAAGGTGACTGTGTGCCTGATTTATCTGTAATAAAATGTCCTTTATGGGGAACAAGACCGCATTGTTCAAGAGAGTCCATTGTTAAGTCAAGAAGAAGGTTTGGTAGGTAGATACTGAAAAAGTAAAGCGTTACCCACCCTGTCGCCCAGAGGTCCTCCAGTATTTTAGTTACAAATCATTTCAGAATAATAACAATGGTGATAATGATAATGATCTAGGTTACTAGACTGAGTACTTAGCATCTGGAGAACACTGGGCTAAGTGCTTCAGGCACATTTTTTATTTAATCCTCTCAACGCTTGAGGGCAGGTACGATAATATCCCTTTGACTCAAGAGGAGTCTGAGCGAGTCTCAGAGAAGTGACTGGAAGCTGCCAGAAGTTTCAGCGCGTGGACTCCAGTCCACATCTGACGCCAGAAACTATGTTCTCAACCACTCACTGACTATGAAGTCGGAGCGCCCTTCTGAAATCAGCTACCCAGCTTCGACTCCGCACAGATTCTGATCTTTCCCCCCAGATCTGGCCATTTTCCTGTCTATTCTCGCTCAGTGACTATCACCAACTTCCGCTTAGCTGCTCAAGCCAGAAACCCAGGAGACGTTACCGATTCATATTCTATCTCCCCCCCTCCCTGCCCAAATTCAATGCAGCTCCAAGACTCGCTGATGCTACCTCTTCGAAAGCAACTGTTACCAATTCACTTCTTTCGCCTCTCTACCACCATCAGCCTTGTCCAAGCCACCAACACTTCTCTAACGCAACAGCCTCCACCTTCCACTCAGTCCGTGTCCACTTTGTGTTTATGTGGCTGAAATCTGCTAGAAACGCAAACGCCATCCTTCCTGCTCAAAATCATTGGACGGTTTTCCGATACTCTCAGAATAAAGACTGGAAGCCATAACCCGGCAACGCTAGCCCTGCACCCCGCCTGCCCGGCACCGCACCCCTCCCCACTTGCCTCACCCACTTCCCCTCTTCCTGTCTGTACTCCGGAAGCCACAGCGGACCCCTGGGTTTCTGAAAGCTCTGTGCTCCCTCTCTGGTCACAACTGTTAGGCATGCTGTTCCCTCTGCCCAGAATTCTCTTCCCTTCCTTCTCACCCGGGTAACTTCTATACGTCCTTCAAGTTCAGCTCATTATCATTTCCTCAGGGAAGCTGAGGCAGGGAAGGTTGGACCAGGTCAAAGCCCTCTCACAGAACAGCCTACCGCGCTGGTGAAACACTCACCACCATTACGATGTTCTATTTATGTGTGTAACCACGTGATGCCGGGCCCACTTATTTGGACTAATCAGAAACAAATTCTTTCTGCATGTCTGAAATTTCTGAGTTAACCAACAGTCAGAGGCAGCTCGGTGAAATGGTAGGCATCCATGTTGGGAGGTCAGGGACCTGAGTTCAAATCCTGACTCTACCTACTAGCTGCGTGATCTTGAACAAAACACTTCAACTCCCTGATGCTCAGTTTTCTCATACATAAGATGAGGATGGTGTCAACACCCACCCCTTCCCTCCCAGGGTTGTTGTTAAGCTTAATCAGGCAGAGAGGTGAAGATATTAGCTCATCCCTCCCACCACGTGGTAAGGATCCAACTAGCATTTATTGGAAGCTTCATTTCCAAGAAATATTGCTTAGTAATAGAGCAAATTGCAGGTGGTCCAAAAGTACAAACTTCCAGTTATAAGATAAACAAGTATTAGGGATATAACATACAGCAGCATGACGATAGTTAAAACTGCTGTATGGTGTATTTAAAAGTTGTCGGGAACTCTACTCAATGCCCTGTGGTGACCTAAATGGGAAGGAAATCCCAAAAAGAGGGAATATATGTATACGTATAGCTAATTCACTTTGCTCTACAGCAGAAACTCACACAACATTGTAAAGCAAATATACTCCAATAAAAATTAATTTAAAAAACCCAACACTGTCAATCAACTATACTACAATAAAATATTTTTTTCAATAATTGCAATTATCAAAAAATCTAGAAACAATAAATGCTGGAAAGGGTGTGGTGAAAAGGGAACCCTCCTGCACTGTTGGTGGGAATATAAATTGATACAACCACTATGGAGAACAGTATGGAGGTTCCTTAAGAAACTAAAAATAGAACTACCATACCGTATGACCCAGGAATCCCCCTACTGGGCATATACCCTGAGAAAACCATAATTCAAAAAGAGACACGTACCACAATGTTCACTGCAGCACTATTTACAATAGCCAGGACATGGAAGCAACCTAAATGTCCATCAACAGATGAATAAAGAAGATGTGGCACATATATACAATGGAATATTACTCAGCCATAAAAAGAAACGAAATTGAGTTATTTGTTGGGAGGTGGATGGACGTAGAGTCTGTCACACAAAGTAAGTCAGAAAGAGAAAAACAAATACTGTATGCTAACGCATATATATGGAAACAAAAAAAAAGAAGAAAAATGGTACTGATGAACCTAATTGCAGGGCAGGAATAAAGATGTAGACATAGCAAATGGACTTGAGGACGCGGGGTAGGAGGAGGAAGCTGGGGCGAAGTGAGAGTAGCATCGACATATATACACTACCAAATGTCAAACAGTTAGCTAGTGGGAAGCAGCAGCATAGCACAGGGAGATCAGCTCGGTGCTTTGTGATCACCTAGAGGTGTGGGATAGGGAGGGTGGGAGGGAGGCTCAAGAGGGAGGGGATATGGGGATATATGTATGCATATGGCTAATTCGTTTTCCTGTACAACAGAAACTAACACAATATTGTGAAGCAATTATACTCCAATAAATATCTATTAAAAAAAATAATTACCTTCGTAATTTCACTGCATTAACCCTAGATACTATAGTTTCATCTTCAAAAATCTTAGTACATCTTCTTATGTAACAACACTATTAACACAACCATCAAAACTTAAAAATATACGTTAACATATTCTAATACCAAATCCATTTTCAATTTTTCCCAGTTGCCCTCAAAACAACTTTTTATGTGTGGTTTCTTTGGATCAAATTTCAAATAAAGTCTCTTTTAATCTTGAAAAAAATAAAAGTTGTTAAGAGAGTAGATCCCAAGGAAAAAAAAACTTTTTTTTCTTTTTCTTTTTTTTTTTTTCTATCTGTATGTGATGACGGATGTTAATTTAACTAACTGTGATAATCACTTCACGATGTATGTAAGCCAAATCATTACACTGTACACCTTAAACTTACACAGTGCTATATGTCAATTATAGTTTAATAAAACTGGAAAAAAATAAAACGAACTGCTCAGCCATACATACAATATAATAGTATTTCTGTTTAAACACCCATGAAACAGGGCTAGAGAGTACACATCTATAGAGAAAAAAGACTAGAATGATACAATCCAAATACATTATTGGGATGGGGTTTGAGAAGAAGGCTGGCATGGAGATCAGAGTAAGGGGGCTTTGGCCTTATTTCTCTGAAAAGGATAATGTACTCACATACATGTGTAATAAATAAATGTCAAATAGCTAAATAAGACATGTAAATCACTCCAGTCAGCTCACTAATCTATGAGCCTTGTGTCTTTCTAGTTATCACTGTACCTAGAACTATGCCTAGATTAGCAAAAACACTCGATAGACATACATTAAATAAGTGAAAAAATTCATTGAAATATAGTTAATGAACAATGTTATATAAGTTACAGGTGTACAATATAGTGATTCACGATTTTAAAGGTTATACCCCATTTGTAGTTATTATAAAATATTGGCTATATTCCCATTGTAAAATATATCCTTGTGGCTTATTTTACACATATTAGTTTGTACCTCTTAATCCCCTACCACTATATTACCCCTCCTACCTTCCCTCTCCCCACTGGTAACCACTAGTTTGTCCTCTATATCTGTGAGTCTATTTCTTTTTTGTTATATTCACTCATTTGTTGTATTTTTTAGGTTCCACACATAAGTGATATTATACACTATTCGTCTTTCTCTGTCTGACGTACTTCACTTAGCATAACACCATTCAAGTCCATCCATTTTGCTGCCAATGGCAAAATTTCATTCTTTTTTATGGCTGAGTAGTATTCCATTTTGTACACACACACACACACACGTATATATATATATATATATACACACATATATATATATATATATATATATACCAGTTCTTTTTTTTTAACATCTTTATTGGAGTAAAAGTGCTTTACAATGGTGTGATAGTTTCTGCTTTATAACACAGTGAATCAGATATACATATACATGTATCCCCATATCTCTTCCCTCTTGCATCTCCCTCCCTCTCCCACCCCTCTAAGTAGTCACAAAGCACCGAGTTGATCTCCCTGTGCTATGCAGATGCTTCCCTCTAGCTATCTATTTTATGTTTGGTACTGTATATATGTCCATGCCAGCTTACCATTCCCCCTCTCCGTATCCTCAAGTTCATTCCCTAGTAGGTCTGCATCTTTATTTCCGTCTTGCCCCTAGGTTCTTCAGGACCTTTTTTTTTTTTTTTAGATTCCATATATATGTGTTAGCATATGGTATTTGTTTTTCTCTTTCTGACATACTTCACTCTGTATGACAGTCTCTAGTTCCATCCAGCTCACTACAAATAACTCACTTTCATTCCTTTTTATGGCTGAGTAACATTCCATTGTATATATGTGCCACATCTTCTTTATCCATTCATTTGTCGATGGACACTTAGGTTGTTTCCATGTCCTGGCTATTGTAAATAGAGCTGCAATGAACATTTTGGTACATGACTCTTTTTGAATTATGGTTTTCTCAGGGTAGATACCCAGTAGTGGGATTGTTGGGTCATATGGTAGTTTTATTTTTAGTTTTTTAAGGACCCTCCATACTGTTCTCCATAGTGGCTGTATCAATTTACAGTCCCATCAACAGTGTGAGAGGGTTCCGTTTTCTCCACACGCTCTCCAACATTTATTGTTTGTAGATTTTTTGACGATGGCCATTCTGACCTGTGTGAGATGATATCTCACTGTAGTATTCTTTTTTTCTTTTTTTTTTTTGCGGTACGCGGGCCTCTCACTGCTGTGGCCTCTCCCGTTGCGGAGCACAGGCTCCGGACGCGCAGGCTCAACGGCCATGGCTCACGGGCCCAGCCGCTCCACGGCATGTGGGATCCTCCTGGACCGGGGCATGAACCCGTGTCCCCTGCATCGGCAGGTGGACTCTCAACCACTGCGCCACCAGGGAAGACCCTCATTGTAGTTTTGATTTGCATTTCACTAATGATTAATGATGTTGAGCATTTTTCCATGTGTCTGGTTGGCAATCTGTATATCTTCTTTGGAGAAATGTCTATATAGGTCTTCTGCCCATTTTGGGATTGGGTTGTTTGCTTTTTTAATGTTTAGCTGCATGAGCTGCTTGTAAATTTTGGAGATTAATCCTTTGTCAGTCGCTTCATCTGCATCTCCTATTCTGAGGGTTGTCTTTTCGTCTTGTTTATGGTTTCCTTTGCTGTGCAAAAGCTTTTAAGTTTCCTTAGGTCCCATTTGTTTATTTTTGTTTTTATTTCCATTTCTCTAGGAGGTGGGTCAAAAAGGATCTTGCTGTGATTTATGTCATAGAGTGTTCTGCCTATGTTTTCCTCTAAGAGTTTGATAGTTTCTGGCCTTATATTTAGGTCTTTAATCCATTTTGAGCTTATTTTTGTGTATGGTGTTAGGGAGTGATGTAATCTCACACTTTTACATGTACCTGTCCAGTTCTCCCAGCATCACTTATTGAAGAGGCTGTCCTTTCTCCACTGTACATTCCAGAGAAACAGAACCAAGAGGGGGGGATATATACATAGAGAGAGAGAGAAATACACACTGATATAGACATAGAAATAGACTTAGATGGTAGAGACAGAGAAAGAGATGGAGACAGAGGTGGACAGGGACATGGAGATTGAGATGGAGATTGAGATGGAGATGGAGACAGAGACAGAAATAGAGAAGGAGGTAGAGACGGGGGTAGAGGTAGAGACAGAGACAGAGACAGAGACAGAGGTAGATTCAACTGATCAGATGAAGCCCACCGCATTATGGAGGGTAACCTACTTCACTCAAAACCTACAGATTTAAATGTTAATCACATCTTTAAAAATTTCTTCTTCCTGCTGTACTTGAGCCAGAAAGGACGTAAGAGCAGAAAACCCAGGGGAGCGGGTAAGAGGCTCAAAGGGAGGACAGGAGGCAAGGCACCACGGGGTTTCAACCTCCGGAAGCCAGTCGTCGGCCACGCAGACCTGACAGGCTCAGGAGTCGCTGTCCCAAACCAAATGGCCAAAGTCCCTGGAGAACGTCTGGCGATGCCGAGAAGTTAATCTCTCACATGGATTACTGCGCAGCCTTCTAACCGGTCTCTCCACCTTTGGGCCCATACGGTCTGTTCTCAACACAAAAGCAAGAGTAATGATGTGAAAACATGGAGTCAATCATGATTCTCCATCAGAACTCTCCAATGTCTTCCCACCTCACTCAGAATAAAAGCCAGAGTCCTTACAGTGGTCTTCCAGCCCCTACGTGATCTTCCCCCTTTGTTGAAATCCATCAAGCCCTCTTCCACCTCAGGGCCTTTGCACCTGCTGATTCCTCTTCCTGGAATGCTCTTCCCCCAAATATCTACCAGGCTTATTCTTTCACCTCTACTTTTCTCCATAGTTCTCTCATCTTCTCTCATAGTATGGAATTTAGTTATGTATACAATGTATCAGCTATACCGTATCCCCAGTGCCTCGATCTGTGCCTGACACAGGGGCAAACAATAAATATTTGCTGGGGGAAAAGAATGAGTGATTCCTGAATCCTGGCAAAGCTATATGGGGGTATGAAGGATACTGGCAGGTTTTGAGTAAAGGATTCGAGAAACAAATAAAACAGACAAAGCGGGGATAGCAAATGCTAATGTATCAGTCGTGCCCGTTGTCACATGAGTTCAACTCGCCAGTGTGGAGACCAGGGTAGATGCCCAGTAGTGGGATTGCTGGGTCATATGGTAGTTTTATTTTTAGTTTTTTAAGGACCCTCCATACTGTTCTCCATAGTGGCTGTATCAATTTACAGTCCCATCAACAGAGAATGGCAACAGAGAATTCCGACCCACACTGCAGGGGCACATCAGAGACACCTAATGCTTTTCAGAGAGGAAGTCCTACAGGAATGGGTGCGGGATGACGCTGATCAGGAGCGACATGGATTAAAATAAGGAGAAAGTATTGACTAAGCAATACCCATGGGAAAAATGCACCTTGTAATGAAGGCATGCATATTTGGGGGTGGGGGTTGGTTCAGATTATTGCTAATAATAGAATGAATTTAATCAGCAAAACTAGACAAACGTGACTCAGTCACCTAGATGTGTAGAGACTTAGGAATGACGCAGAGGAGGAGATTTTTAGAGTTGAGACATTCTTGTGTCCACGAGACAAAGGAAAGAGCTGAAGAACACGTGGCCCAGGTCTAGAGCTTCAGATAATAGGTCATGTACTGAGTGTGTGCAGCTGAGCATATATGGAGCCTAGTACCCGACTTTTTTTTTCTCCCAGGGGCATGATCACAGCCAGTGTGATTAAACCGAGCATCTGAAGACTGAGGTCTAGTCCTTGCACCGAGGTGCTGAACCAGCAGAAACAGTGAGCTGACAGTCTACTGAAGAAGCAGCCATCATCAGTACTAAGGCTGCAACCCAACTGAAGGCCAGGCCCCTGGCCTGGGAGGAGAAGGCTAACTTCCTTGACAGGATATCACTGCTGGACCCCAGGCTGAGCCTCACCAAGTAGGCTTGGCCCTGCAGAAACCAGACTTCTTTAAACCAGGATTTCTAACTCATCTTTTTTTGTAATTGAAGTATAGTGGATTTACAATGTTGTGTTAGTTTCAGGTGTACAGCAAAGTGATTCAGTTATACATACATATACATGTATTTTTTTTCAGATTCTTTTCCCTTATAGGTTATTACAAAATATTGAGTATGGTTCCCTGGGCTATACAATAGGTCCTTGCTGGTTATCTATTTTATTTATAGTAGTGTGTATATGTTCATCTCAACCTCCTCATTTATCCCTTCCCACTTTCCCCTTTGTTAACCATAAGTTCGTTATCTATGTCTGTGGGTCTATTTCTGTTTTGTATATAAGTTCATTTGTAGCATATTTTAGATTCCACATATAAGCGATACCGTATGATACTGTCTTTCTCTGTCTGGCTTACTTCACTTAGTATGATAATTTCTAGGTCGATCCATGGAGCTGCAGATGGCATTGTTTCATTCTTTTTCATGGCTGAGTAATATTCCACTGTATATATACACCACATCTTCTTTATCCATTCCTCTGCTGATGGACACTTAGGTTCTTCCCATGTCTTGGCTATTGTAAATAGCGCTGTAATGAACACTGGGGTGCACGTATCTGTTCAAATTCTGGTTTCCTCCACATATATGCCGATCATATGGTAGCTCGAACTCATCTTTCATTCCTATAATATGCACAGGGCTAGGACTATGCCAGAAATTCAAAGATAAATGGCCGTCAAGGAAAATGAACCAGTGGAGAGACGTAACGAAAAGTAAGTGCATCCATTCCCATGTCAGAGAAGAGAGCGGTAGACGAGGACAGAGGGCAAGTAATTTGGCTTATGGGCCTTGCAGAAGTCTTCTCCAAAGGAAGAGTTATCGGATCTGGGTTTTGAAGGATAAATAGGAGTTTGCCATTGGAGAAAAGGAGGAAGGGCATTCCATACAAAAGGAAGTGAATATGCAAAGGCAAAAGCTATAAATGAGTAGAAACTATATGGAGACCAGTCAAGAAATTCAGTAGAAAGTGATTACGGGATACGTGTGGTGAAAGCGGGTAGATTTTTGGACACAGCTGGAGATGAGGGGCCTAAGACTGTAAAGACCTTATGTGCAGTGCTGAGGACTTTGGGGTTGATTTTGCACCTAACGAATAGCCAGAGGAGGTGTGCAAGCAGGAGAGTAAGATGACTGGATTGGTGTAAAAAGGGCTTTTCCCACTGAACCATCTAACAAACCCTGATGTTTTTTAATGACAGAATCTGTGTCCCTTCAGCCACAGAACACTCTGCAGTGATATGCTGCTTTCTTTTATGGGAGGGCAAGAGGCAGGCAACAGCTGCTCATCCTGCAGACACAGGCCAGTCGCACTCATTGTCCAGATCCATTCTCTAGAATCTTCAGTACTGACGTCGCGCGAGCCGGGGGCCCATAGCAAAACAATCCTCCAGTATATCAAACAGACAGCGTGACCAAGGTCTTCAGAGCAACAACAGAATGAAATGCGCTTCTGCTTCTGGAACCCTTGATGGCTCAATCTGCCAGTTCACAATCTACTGGGTGCAACAGCAACGTAGCCACCAAGGCCCCTGCATAAATAACATCCTATTTCATCAGTGCTAAAAAAGAGATCCCTGGGATGCATCATCTTGCAGAAGAAAATAATAACGTCACCAGATTGTAAGCTACGAGCTGGGGCATTATGCAGCAAAGGTTTCTGTGTCCCTGGAAACTCAGTGTTAGCCAAGAAAGGGATGGTGGGTGAAAAGTACATTGCGACATGCAAACAGACTCTGCTGTCAGCCAACTGGCCCATCAGGAAGATGAATGCAAAGTTACACAACAAATAGATCAAGTAGGTATTGTGTGTGTGGAAGAGGTCGTCTTCTGTAATAACAACAAATGCTTGTGTGGTGCTGGCTGTGTGTCTGACACCATTCTTGGCACTTCACGCATATTACATCATTTAATGCTCACAATGAGGTAGGAGGCTATCATTATCCTCGCTTTACAGATGAGGAAATAGAGGCACAGAGAGGGTAAGTCACTTGTCCAAGGTCACACAGCTCATAAGCAACAGAGCTGGAAGTGAAACCCAGTCTGGAAGTTTGGCTTTAGAGTTCATGGTCAAAACAATCATGGCCACAGCAAGGGAAGAGACTGTATCTTGAAAGTGGGAGACCTGAGCTTGAACCTTAGTCCTTCTAATGCTCTAGCTCTAAGTCTTTGGGAGAGTTGCTTAATCTTTTGAACCTTGATTTTACCAACTGTGAAATGAAAATACTTGTAAAGCTTATCTCCGAAGGTCCTGAACCGACTGAGTGAGCCCCTGGTGCACAGGGGACAGCCGGTGGATCCTGGCTAACTCCCAGCTGAGAAGCTATCCAAAGGGCTCTCCCTATGGCTGCTCATTCTAATTTAAGAGCTCACACAATGAGCATCAATCACTTCCCAAAGTGACTCCTTTAACCCGCTCACCTTGCCCTCCAATCATCCTGGATCAAACCTCTTCCTTATCTACACAATGACCATAACTAGTCCAGAGTGTCAAAATCTTCAGATCCTGGGGTGTTCCTTGAAGAGTGGCTCCCTTCCCTAGGGCTCCCACAAAAAAAAGCCCTACAAGACTGATTTTTGAATGACAGTGCTCCCAGCGATAAAAACAATCACAACAGGTCTTTGAGTAATTTTTTTTGGTCACTAGGATGCTCTGAGATTCATCAAAGACTTATTAGCAGGGCTGGTTTAAAAGGCTGGACCACTCAACTTTGAAGTCAACACAAAACTTTTTACCCAGACTGCCAGTATTTCCAAGACATTTTCAGTATGTCAACTTGCAAATATCTCCACGTTTATAAATAAGTTCCTATTTTCAAATTCAGCAATATGTATCAGGCTTTTATTAAGTGCCCACTACCATGCTAAGTCCTCAAACTAAGAGGATTAATAAGATATGGCCCCTGTCTTCAAGGAGCTTTTAATCTGTTAGGGAGACAAATTCACAACCAAGGTCAATTCCATGTTTTAAGTGTTCTGGGGTATTATAAACAAGATGCTATGGGGCTGCACCAGGAGCATTTCTTTCTACCTTGGGGAGGGGCCAGGTCATGGTGATAAGATATAAAAGATCACCAAAGCTCAGTGGTAAAAAACATGAAGATATTGCAGCTAAGGAGTGTGGAAGGCAGCTTGGATCAAATAGAGACATTTTCGAACGTTTGCAGAGATCCTGTCTGGGAACAGAACTGGGGAAATGTGGGCAGATGCGGAAACTGACAGTTCTCTGTGTGACATTTAGTTGCCCTACACCACATGCAAGTAGCTGTACAATGTATAAACTTCTGGTATGTGGCGGGTATAGATATCCAGCCTCCTCTTTTTCCTGATGGAGAGTCTCAATTCTTACTCCTTCTGGTCCCCAAAGTTTCATAAGGGTCTCTTCGATATCTTGTAGGTATCAGATCTACCTGCCTTGAGGAGCTGAGCACAGCATCTCTGCCCTGGGTCTGCCGACTGCTTACCTGCCACCTCCGTTTCCCTGTCCCCTGACGTCATAGCCACCTTTGATTCCCAGGCTTACATTAGACTTGTAACATTGCAGGTGTGAAACTGAAATGTCAAATTTTTCTCACTCTCTCTCCAAAAGAATGGTGAGACAGTTAGAAACGATGAATTCCTCAGACTGAAATGTCTCTCACTTTTCAAAGACTCTTTCTAGAATTCCAAAGACACTGGGCCTCCCCGGGCTCCACTGACTTTCACAGTTTACATTTCCATGTTTCTATTAAAAGGTTGAGTTTTGGATAAAAGTCTGCAAGAAGACAAAGTAACTAGTATTTGCTCTATCTCTATTATGTGCCTGAAACACACTAAATATCTTCCACCCATTAAAACCCTACAAGGTAAGTATGATGATCTCAGTAATAGAGATGACGAAAGTGAGGATCAGAGAGGCTCAGTAACTCACCCAGGATCACGCAGCTCAAATGCAGAATTCAGACCAAAATAGTTGACTCCAAAGCCTAGGTCCTTTGCACTATAACCTCCGGTAAGATGATACCTAGATGGGCTAGCAGTGCTGTATTCAGAGTGATATGTATATGACACTGAGCAGATAACCTTTTCTTCAAGGTCTAGTTTAAGATAATGGCTTAGGCACCTAAGCTAATCTTGACTGTGATAAGAGAAACCCAACTACCATCCTGCAGTATCTGTCATGATAAGAATACTCTAGAACAGGGATCAGCAAGCTACAGCCCATGTGCCACATCTAGCCTGCTGCCGTGTTTTGTCAACAGTTTCATTTTACGCTACAACAGCAGAGTTGAGTAGTTGTGACACAGACTACACAGCCTGCAAAGCCTAGAATACTTACTATCTGTCCCTCTACAGAAAAGGCTTATCAACCCCCAGGCTAGAAACATCATTCCATCTTCCACTATATGCTATTTGAAGCCTGAAGATAACAAAGAGGTGGGAGAGAGAGCAAAATGATGAGAAACCATCATTAAAAATGTACTGAGTACTGTGATGGTTAATTTCATGTGCCAACTCGCCTGGGCAAAGGATAGCCCAGACAGCTGGTAAAACATTATTTCTGGATATATCTGTTTCTGGAACAGACTGAATCAGAGCTTGAGTAAAGAAGATCCCCCTCATCAAAGTGGACGGGCATCATCCAATCAGCTGATGGCCCAAAGAGAATAAGGTTAGAGGAAGGGCGAATTCTCTCTTTCTTCTTGAGGTGGGACATCGTCTTCTCCTGCCCTGAGACATCGGAGCTCCTGGTTCCAGGGCCTTCAGGCTCAGCCTGAATTATACCACCTGCTTTCTTGGTTCTCCACCTTGCAGATGGCAGATCCCGGGACTTCCTGGTCTCCATAACCACGTGTGAACTAAAAATGCCACCTGCCATATCAGTGGACAAAGGATGGTGCAGTCATCAAGCCATCACATCACAGGCGCCCTGACAGCGCACCCTGAGGAGACTCAGGGTGAAAAGCACAGGACACTGGCCCCAGAGAGCTGAAGTGCGTATCAAATGAATGATTTCAATCAGCCCAGACTTTGCATCTTCCCATACATAGAAGAGCTCTAAATTCCTTAACTTGAGATGTCTGGTTTTCTTTAACTAACAGTAGTCTTTTGATGTTCCAACTACCTGGTCTTTGTTGCAAAAACTCCTACATATCCTGGTTCCCTCCCTCCTCCACCGCCCTTGTCTCTTCAGAGTAGTCTCTCAGAGCTCTCTGAGATGCTGTGTCCCACGCTTAAGTCCTCAGTTTTGTCTGCTAAATAAAACATAACTCTCAGCTTTTAAGTTGTGCATTTTTTTCAGCTGACACACATAAGCCAGTTCTTATTATAAATCTCCCTTATATGCATCTATAAATATCGTTGTGGTTCTGTTTATTTGGAAAGCCCTAATACAAGCAACCTATCATAAGTACTCAATATGACTGTTACTGTCCTCCAGGCTGGGCGCCAGCAAGAGGACTCATTTACTCACTCAACAAACATTTATTTAGTACCTACTATGTACCGGACATTGGAGCAGGTGCTGGGGAGACAGTGATAAACATAAACTGCATATTCTAGTGAGATACATGCCTCATAATCTCCGCCTCCAAGAATTTACAACTGCATTGGTACATAAATTATGACAACACTATGTAAGGAGGCTAGTAAGAGAGTCTAAAGACACTGGGCTTCCCTGGGAGGAAGAAGCGACTAGTTTTTTTCCCTAGAACATGAGGAAAGCTTTTTGGGGTGACATCTGAACCAGGTGCTAAAGTATAGTTTGCCAAGCGGAGAAGAGGACGAGAGGTGTACCAAGAGGAGAGAAGAGGATGTGCAAAGGTCCTGAGGTAGGAAATCACTTTGCATGTTAAACCAACAGCGAGGAGCCATCCTGGGGCTGGAGCAGAGGGCACTAAATGGCGGGAGAGCAGAGAAGGAAGCTGCAACATCATGGGCTGTACAGTAGATTCTGCAGACAGGCTCCACAAGTTCAATCCCAACCCTATCCATCCTGGTTCAAATTCTGGCTATAGGATCATGGTCAGTGACTTCCATACCCAGCTCTCAAAGTCACTGTGACGGCCAACATGAAAATGCATTTAAAGCACTTAGCACCATCCCCGGTACACCTACAGCACTGAATTTTCACTTCTATTGTTAATATCATCTTATGGGGCTAATCCGAAATGTCCAGCAAACTAACCATGCTTCATAAATTGCAACACTCAGCCTCCACTGATCTTCAACTAATGAAGAGAAAAGTATCAGGAAACACACAGCCAGATGAAATGTATCAACATAGGCTATAGTACAGCAATGTGTTCCACTTAAGAGAATAGGTGGAGCTCAAATCCAAACACCACCATCCACACTGTGTGGCCTGAGAGAGGTTACCTAACCTCTCTGTGCCCTGGTCTCTTGATCTGTAAACTAGGGATGATAATAGAACCAACCCCCTAGACAGTTGTGAGGATTACAGGAGATGATCATGGAAAGCACACAGCACAATGTCGGGATGTAAGGAGCGATCAATAAATGTTAGCTATTCACTTATCACCTTCAAGGCCATCATTACGCGAGCGAAACAAGTATACGTTTTCTTTCTCACACTCTAGGAAGCCCTGATGGAGGAGCAAAGGCTTTTACTCATCTCTCAGGAAAACCACTTTAGATTCCAAATATCTCTAGTAAAAGCAAAGAATATTCACCGGGTGGGAGGCAACTATGAATCCTGAAATTTCTAAGTTTCATTTTAATGGTCAACACTCTGTCCCATCATCTTTACTGGCAACTCCACTAGGTTAACAATCAAACAGTACTTCCTTGTCTGCGTTTCACATTTAGAAGTGAGGCACAGAAAAAAAAAACAAAACCTTGGAGTGACCACAAAAATATGGCAATGGAACTAGAAGGGAGAAACAGGGGCAGGACAGAGTCTGCATGGGAAGGACTGAGGAGAGGAGAAAAAATTCCACCTGTGACTGCATTTGTCGTCTTCTCCCCCCACCCACCCCCAATAGTTGTCAACAACCTTGTAAATATCAGGTTAGTCCCCAGGCTGGTGAGGAATTACAGCAGATGGCCCCTTTCATGATCTAGGAGTGGAATCAATTAAAATATTGTTTGCTTGTTGTAAGAATATAATCCAGCCCGCACCTCAAGCATCAACAGTTAAATATGTGCTTATTTAAAAATCAATCTAAAAGTCAAGGTTTCCTTTTCAAATCCTTTCCATAGGAGGGCAGTGACGGCGGAAAGGAGGGATAAAGCTTTGAGTGGTACCACCTGCTGAACGCGCGCATTCAAGGAGACGGCTACAGATTTCAGAGCATCACAAATGGAAAATGATTGTGAGAGGCAAATGATGGGTCAAATGCCAAGATCACCGGCCACTAAAGGGGCCTGCCATAAGCCAGAAGATGCCCAGCCCTCCCTGCATCAAATAGCAAAAGGTTGCGTCGTCAAGCCTGAGAGCCAGGGCTGAAGACTGCAGAGATGACTGCAGAGGAAGCTGAAAGACTGAAACAGACGTGAGAAGGATCAAACCCACAGGACATGTGTGCACACGTAGAATAAATGCAGGTGTGTGCACACACATACACACACACACACTCAAACCCAGAGACACACACACACACACCCCTTACACTAGATGCAGATAAAAAGGAAATGAGTCTTGAAGCAGGAAGATCCCAGCAGGACTCACTTTGCCCCTGGGAGTCATCTCCTGCTTGGGAAGAGGTAGCGCTCTGATTCTTGCTGCCAATCCACAAGGACACCGGGTGAGAAGGAATGCCCCTTCTGTGTTCTGGCCCAACACAGATTTGAACCTGGGATCACAAATTCAAATGCCTACAGGAGCCAGAAAGATCACACTGGTAACTGAAATGGACCAGAAGCCAGTCATAGGGAGTGGTGGGGACTGTGGCAAAATAAAGGGCACCTAACTGTCTAAAGGGACTGCCACCACTCAACGACAGCAGACTACGACTGGGCAAGGATGGGGATCAAATGGTTCTCCATTGTTCCCTTTTTTTTTAAGAAGCCAGAAACCCAGATTTTTATGTGAAATCTCCCAATTTTAAAACATTAGCCACGGATTCAAAGTAGTCTTAAAACCCTCTGAGCTAAACAAATCAAATCCCTTGCAGGGCAGGCCCTGTTCCTCTCTACATCTGGTCTGCAAAATGTCCCATCTGCTCCCTCAAGCAACATTCTGGCTTGTCAGCTCCTGGCCTGCTCACGCCCTGTGGGATCCCCTGCCCTGAATTCCTATCACCCAGGAGTTGGTCTCCTGATTATTGTGTTTGTTCAAAAACAAGAGAAACAGAGAGAGAGGTAACACAGCTGCCCTCCTAGGGATCAGTCTGATTTCCCCCGGAGACACACTCCCCTTTCAAGCACATAGCAGCGCTGTGACGATTCTAAAAGAAAAATAAATGACACTGGAAGGGTATGATCCTCAGGAAAATTACACACACACACTCATACACACATGTGTGTATATACACATATAGTATATATATACGTGTATGTGTATGTATGTGTATAGTATGATTTCATCTCTGTTGACTGAAACGTGCATGGGTGAAAAAAGACAGGAAAGCCACAAGTTTGGGGTATTAGAAAAAGCACAGGCTTCAAAAACCTAGTTCTGCATCCTACTCCACCCCCCATACATGACATGGGCCTAGATCTTTCATCTCCTGGGCCTCTGCTTCCTCCCCTATAAAATGGGAAGGTTGGGCCTTAAGCTTTAAATTTTTTTTTTTCAAAAAAACCATCTTTATTGCAGTATAATTGCTTTACAATGGTGCTCCAGTTTCTGCCTTACAACAAACTGAATCAGCTATACATATACATACGTCCCCATATCTCCCCCCTCCTGCATCTCCCTCCCTCCCACCCTCCCTACCCCACCCCTCTAGGTGGTCACACCTAGATATGGTCACACATGCAGAAGCTTTAAATTTCTAGTCTGCACTGTGAGCTCCACAGTGACACAGATATGCTTCTATTTGCCCATGTACCCACTACTAAGAACAGCGCCAGGGACACAGCACATGGTAAAGGAACAAACCTGCCTGGGTGCCGTAAGAAACTGAAAAGGACAAGCCAACATGCGTCTGAGTGGAAGCTTTGTCACTTACTCGCTGTGCAACACTGGGGGTGTGACTTAACCTCTCTGAGTTCCCGTTTTCATGGAGAAGTGTTTACTGAGCATTTGCAACGTGCCAGGCATTGCTAAGTACTCGAGCACACAGGAGGCGCTTCGAGCAAAGCAGCCATCATTGTCCCATCACCCGCATGTGGTTATTCAGCGATCAAAACATCTCAGCCTATGACATAAAATGGCCTGGCCGGCAAGCGTGTTTCTTTGGTTTAGCCCACAATATGGGTTTTGTTTCCTTTTGTTGAAACTGTATTAATATTTAAGTTCAGGGCTTCCCTGGTGGAGCAGTGGCTGACATTCCACCTGCCGATGCAGGGGACACGGGTTCGTGCCCCGGTCTGGGAAAATCCCACATGCCGCAGAGCGGCTGGGCCCGTGAGCCATGGCCGCTGAGCCTGCGCGCCCGGAGCCTGTGCTCCGCAACGGGAGAGGCCACAACAGTGAGACGCACGCGTACCGCAAAAAAAAAAAAAAAAAAAAAATTAAGTTCAATATACTACGCATAAACGTTTCATTTATGTTTCTCTTAAAACCAGAAGCACTGACAATGTTGAGCACCCTTAAACCCTCCACCTCCCCGCCTCCATGGGAATTGGATGGAGTTGAGTGGTGGTCACCCCCGGGAGGGTGGATCACTCTCGAGTCCACCAGCATCCCCACCAGACTCCCTTCACTTATTCTGACACCTGTCCAGTCCCACTGGGCACTTGCCTTGTAGCCCCTGGACTAATCCAACAAGAAAGGAGGAGAGGCATCAAGAACGCCGGGCTAATGTCAAACCAGAATAATACGGCACACTTGACCGTGGCATCGCATTACCAGTAAGGATAAATATTTGCCTGGCATTACAAGAAAGTGAAGTACCCTGAACCACTCAGAGAAAGTGTGCTATGGAAATTTAAGACCAGAACTGAAAATAAAAGTAACTGAGTGCTTCCCTGGTGGCGCAGTGGTTGAGAGTCCGTCTGCCGATGCAGGGGACATGGGTTCGTGCCCCGGTCCGGGAGGATCCCACATGCCGCGGAGCGGCTGGGCCCGTGAGCCATGGCCGCTGGGCCTGCGCGTCCGGAGCCTGTGCTCCACAACGGGAGAGGCCGCAACAGTGAGAGGCCCGCGCAAAAAATTAAAAATAAAAAAATAAAAGTAACTGAGTGAAGCTATTTTTTTCCCCTTTGCCATTCACGGCACTTCTTAAGGTTGATTTACAAACTCTTATTTTGAAAAGCTTCTCTTTCTTTCTGTCAGTTATATTTCTTCCTTCACCCAGGAAGTTACATTATGGGGAATTCCAAAGAATGCAGGATTTGGAGTCAGGAGGCTCTGCCCCAGACTGGCTGTGGCCGCCTGGTGAAATTGATGCCCCTCCCAGAGCCTTACTTTCCTAATCTTTAAAATGGGATGATAAGACCCATAAGAGATGCTGTGAGGATAAATGAGGCAATGCAGGCAGAAGCTCATTACACTGTCACTATCCGCAGTGAGTTTACTTTTACGTATCATCTTCTGCACCATCTTTACACCCAAAATGTAAGCTCTGTGAGGTCAGGGGGCTCGTTTTCTTTGTCACTGGATTCCCAATGCCTGGCACATAACAGGCATTCAATAAATATTTCTCAATTTAAAAATGATGCGTGTGGACATAGATGACTGGTGGGTGGAAATAATAAATAGATGATATAGAGAGAGATGGGTTAAATAAAATAGTGAGTGAATGAGTGAGCGCGAAAGACAGAGAGGCAGACAGAAGTGTCACCACTACTACCATCTATATCTCTCCTCTCTGGATACAGACCCGAAGTTTGGCCACAGTCTGCCAAGCTCTTTTGGCCACAGTTACTAACATCTTTACACATGTTATGCCCTTGGGTGGACACACTCTTGCCACAATTCATTCTACACTGAAAGGTCACTTGTAAGTGACCTTCACTGTAGGGAAACTAACGTCATTACGTGCCTCCTGGGTGCCAGGAGCGAGGGCAGGCACCATCATCCCACCCCATCCTCACAACCCTGGGTGAGGGTGGGGGAGGAAGGGTGGGCACTGTTGTCCATCCAGCTCACAGTACAAGAGAATGAGGCTCTGACTGCTTAGCTGAGCTTCCCAAGAGCTCACAGCTTCTAAGTGGTCGTGCCTATTTTTTGAACATTGCCCTTTGACCCCAGTCCAGAGATACTCGCACATCCCTGATAGAACAGACTAGATAAGCCTGGGAGGGTCTTTGCATTATCCTGGGATTCTTGACTTGCTACTGAACACGTGTGCTCTTGTGGTCCCATTCTCTAACCACAGTGGCCGATTAACACACCAACCATTAACCAGTCTGGTAACTGAGCCAAGCCTTCGCCCACAACAAGAGAGTGTGCCTTGGGCCAGTCAGCCATGGTTCAGCCACATCCAACTCCCCCTCCCAGAACGGTGCACTCAGTAAAATAACATGCTTTGTCTGAGTTGGTCACTGATCAGATCAGAATGGGCACCCTACTTACAGATACATCCATGGGTTGGCCAACAATTACCAGGAGGCTTGCTATAGAGGGTTCCACCCACTAGGGTGCAATGGTACTTCGTTAAACCAATGAGGGTGTTCCCGCTGGACAAGTCAGAGCAAATTCGCTGAGATGCAGAGAAGCCGAGAGCCAAGGCAGGGTCTAAAAGGGACTTGAAGATTGTCATAGCCCTTCGAGGAAGATGTTCCACTCCTGAATCCTACTCGCAGAAGGGTGGAGTCAACACCCACTGCATCTCCCATCAAAACAATGACAGCCCCTCTCATCTTTGGATCTGATTTAGAATCTGGCCCATGGGCTCTAATACCAGCTCTAAACCCCATCTGAGCTGGCCCTTATTTCAAGGAATCAGCATTTTCAGTCCCAGCTCAACTCTAACAATGTCAAGGGCAACCAGCTCCTCACGACTAGGTCTTGACAACCCGAATCCCTCAGAAATGCCTTCTCAGCAGCACTGCTGGATTCCCATGATGCCTTGGCCCACTGAATAGGAGCATCTTTCAGAATAAATTCAGTGGAACAGAACTTCACGCCAGGATTCGTTTCCTTTACACACACACACACACACGAGTCTGCTTCCAAGGATCAAAACATAACTTTTAATAAGGTGACGGTGGCCTCTAGAAGCCCAGTGGCTGTGGCCTTGCTCTCCACTTTCACAAAATGTTTCACGTGATGCCCACCCTGCCACGCTCCAACGGCCAAGTGTGCTGCAGACGTGGCTGTGCTACCCGTTGCCACCATTTATTTCTTCCCCCTCTTCCATCTCTTCCCCTTAAGGTATTTCTCTTCTTTTATGTCTAAGCTTTTTTCTGGGAGAAGGAGTGAGCTGGCAGGATCAGAAGGGGGCCTTTCACAAGGTTGCTCTTAGCTCAAATAATTCCGTGGCAAGTTCATGCACACACAGCACCGAGTGGAATTATTTTCTGATCTCCTGTTCTTCAGTCGAAAAGTGATTTCACCAAGATCCACATTCATGGCCACGGTAGCTGGCCACAGGGCAGGGTGCAAAAAAGAACTTGCTACACTTAGCATTCACCAGTCATGGCTACATTATTCTCCCTTCGTTTTCCGATCCATCCACTAGCACCCATTTGCATCCCAAGTTACTGGTATCAATGTGCCATCCCTTTCTAGGGGCAGGCAACGCTAGATGTCCCATAGAAGGAAGCCAAGTTGGCAAAGGCAACTGTGATATTTTCAAGCACTGGCTGGCACAGGAAAGAGTGATGACAGGATTGCCTCTTGGGGAAAACACACACACGCGCGCACACACACACACACACACACACATCACACACCACACACCCACACACCACACCACACACACACACACACACATACACCACACACCACATACCACACACACACACACACACACACAGGGTGTGGTTCGAATCTCAGTTTGGACACGAAGCCATGTACGATCCTTAGCCTTGCTGTGCCTCTGCTTCCTCACCTGTAGAATGGGGTTGTATTATGAATATTAAAGGAAAAGAGTTTGACGGATGTGTCTATACTACACCAGGGACGAACAGGCCCTTTCTCACCCTCCCCTCCTCTTGCAGCTCTGCAGATCATCTCCAGTCCAGATCAGCTGCTGGGCTCAGGGTCTGACTGCCCGTGGGCACCTCCCTTCAATGTCCCAACATGTCCCCAACAGAATTCATCATCTTCCCCCACACACCTGCTCATCCTTCTGTGTTCCCTGCATCACTGCCTGGGACCACCTTCCAGCCCGTTGCCCAAGCCAGCAGTCAGCCTGGAATCCGTGCTCTCCTTCACGAGTCCTTTAGAATCTGCCTCCGATTTCCTGACTTCACCCACTTCTTTCCATCCCTGCTCCTGCCGCCCTAATGCAATCCAGGCCGTTACCTAGCCTAGTTTTCTAACTGCTCTTTCTGAATCCTTTCTTGCCCTATCTCATCCATCTCCAATCCCACACAGCTAAAGCAATGTCTCCAAACACTCAAATCTGAACAAGTCACTCCCTTGCTTAGAAATCTTCAATGGCTTGTCACTGCCTTCAACATAAAATACAACCTGTCGGGCTTTCCTGGTGGCGCAGTGGTTGAGAGTCCACCTGCCGATGCAGGGGACACGGGTTCGTGCCCCGGTCCAGGAAGATCCCACGTGCCACGGAGCGGCGCGTCCAGAGCCTGTGCTCCACAACGGGAGAGGCCACAACAGTGAGGGCCCACGTACCGCATAAAAAAATAATAATAATACAACCTGTCTACATCCCACGGCTTAGGAAGACCTTCGGTGTCTGATCTTCTCCATCCCTCTGCAGCCACACTTGCAGCCCCTCCCTCCTGGCTTTTAAGATCCAAGCACAATGACTTTCTTTCTGTCTCCTGTATGTATCCTTCAGAGCTCTGAACTTGTTCCTTTCCTCTTCCTGCAAGACCCATGTCCCTCCCCCAGCCACACCCCCTCATCTGACAAATTCTCATCCTTCCGATACTTGACCTAGACAGTGTCTGTCCTGTCGGTGCTCGTATCCCAGCACCCACCACAGTGCCTGGTACTTGGCAGATATCTGGCAAATACATGAATAATGTGACACTCAAAGGTTTGCCTAGAGGTGGCAGGAAAATGTCTGCTCTGGGCCCCTGAGGGCCTGGGCTGGGTTTACCTTTTCAAGTCCATTCTCACAATTGGTTGAAGCCTGCCGGGAGGAGACCTGGGAGGTGGCCATCAGGTGGCATTTCCTATTGCCTGGGCTGTCTTCCATCCTGCAGAAGCAGCTGAGCAGAAAGCAAAACAGCCCCAAAGGCAAGTTTCTCCTATAAACCTGCAGTTTCCTACCGTAACTCCGGGGCCTCAGAGGACCTTGCTTGAGGATACAGCAGCCTTCTAATTAGGCAGCCTGCTACCTGAGATTGCTGCTGCTCTAAGATGCATCAGGTGAAGCTGCCAGAGGGGCAAGGGTGCAGGAAGTGATGAGAAGCGGGTCGACGAGACGAGCTCTTCAACTTCCCGCGTCCTCTCTGCCTCCTGGGCACCTGGGTGTCTGTTCCTTTCCCACCATGCATTTCACTACCCTACAGATTCGAGTCCTATCACTGTGTCTGGACGCCCCGCCCTTCCTGGTTCGGCACGTTCACTATCGGCTTTCGCGCCACCTTTTGCTTGAACTAAATCTCTTGGCAGGTTTTCCCTGGTGGCGCAGTGGTTGAGAGTCCGCCTGCCGATGCAGGGGACGCGGGTTCGTGCCCCGGTCCGGGAAGATCCCACATGCCGCGGAGCGGCTAGGCCCGTGAGCCATGGCCACTGGGCCTGCGCGTCCGGAGCCTGTGCTCCGCAACGGGAGAGGCCACAACAGTGAGAGGCCCGCGTACCGCTAAAAAAAAAAAAAAAATCTCTTGGCAGACGCCTTCAGATGCCTCACCCACAGCATCCTCCTCGCAGGAGCTGGTCTTGCAAGTGACAGCATCTCTAAAGCCCAGCAGACGTGCTCCTTCTTCTGTGGCGCTCCGTGCAACTCCCCAGCCCACGCCCTTCACCTGCGACCCCTCTCCCGTGGGATCTTCCAAAAGAGGACGGTGATTATGAGTGTAGACTCTGGAGTCAGACCGACCTGGGTTTCAATCCTGCCTCTTCCAATGACCTGGGCAAGTCAGTCAACCTCTCTGAACTCCACTCTGCTTGACTGTAAAATGAGAAAGAGGATAGCTGCCTCAGAGGATCGCTCTGAAGATTAAGTTAATACATATGAAGTGTATGTAGCCGGCACATGGCAACCACTCAGTAAACAGTATAATTAGGTAATAACTATTATGCCAGTGGAGCACAGCAGTGATGCTAGAACAGAGGCACAGAGTAGGCATTTAAGAAATACTTACTGAGTGAATAAGTAAACTCTGCCCTTTAAGATACTGGAGAACAGCCCAAGAACTGGTTCCCCTCGGCCTCTTGGCTCAGTCTCGGTGTCAAGTGGATGCGGACAAACGGCTCCACGTAACACATGCATTTCTCGGTGGGACCCACCCCAGGCCTGGTTCATGGAGATCCCCACTCCTTCCTGGACGGTCTACCAGCCAGCTTAGATCAAGTCGGCACTGTCCAGGTCTGAGGCATCCAATATGGTAGCCACTAGCCACATGGGACTTTTTAAAATTTAAATTTAGGGAACCCCGTGGGGGTCCAGTGGTTAGGACTCGGTGCCCTCACGGTCAAGGGCCCGGGTTTAATTCCCGGTCAGGGAGCTAAGATCCCACAAGCTGCGCGGCATGGCCAAAAAAATAAACAAAATAAAATTTAAAGTTGTTAAAATTAAATAAAAATTTAAATTTATTAAAATTAAGTTAAATTTTAAAAGCCTCAGTCACATGCACTAGACACATCTCTAGTGCTCAACATCCCCATGTGACTGGTGGCCCCCATGTTCAAGCACACAGGCAGAGAACGTTCCATCATGGCACAAAGTCCCGTTGAACAGGGCCGGTGCAGGGCCACCTGAGTTAGGATGGTAGCTGTGGAACGATGCACAGTGATGACCTGCTGAGCAAGACGTGGCTGCAGGAAATCCACTGGACAGATCCTGACAGGCCCTGGTTTCCCCAGGACCCTAACCTCACCTGGCTTTGACCTGGCTCTCTCTGACTCTGGTATCTGGTTTGGAGACCGCTCTGCATGCATCCAATCACCCTGGCGAGCCACAACCCCCCTTGCCCTGTCTGGTTTGGCTTTGACCATTTGCACACACTCCTGTTCGAAGCCCCGCATCAGGGAGGTTCTGTAGTTCGTCTCCCTTGACTCCGACTCGGCACCACGCCTACAGCCCACTTCCTCAGACTATCCCAAGCCCTCTTTTTCGGTAGGGTCACTGCTAGGGGCTGAACTGTGTCCCTCCACCAGAAATTCATAGGTTGAAGCCCTAGCCCCCAGTTATCAGAATATAACTGTACTGGGATACAGAGACTTGAAAGAAAGAATTAAGTTACAACAGGGTCATGAGGGTGGGTCCTAATCCAGTATGACGGATGTATTTATAAGAGGAGATTAGGACGCAGAGAGACACGCACAGACCAAGGGACAACCACGTGAGGACACAGCTAGAAGGCGACCGTCTGCAAGCCAAGGGAGAGAAGCTGATCCTGTCTTGGACTTCCAACCTCCAATACTGTGAGAAAATATGTTTCTGTTCTTCAAGCCTCCACAGCGTGTGGTACTTCCTTAGGGCGGCCCAAGCAGACGAATGCAATTGCCCAGAATGGAGTTCAAGGCTCTGCCATTTTCCACGCCACCTTTGCGAACCTCAGCCTCGGTTTTCCTATGTATAAAAGAAGGAAACGCCCATCTTCTATCTCCTAGGGTTACCAGTCCCTTGTACCGATCACCCTTTGGCCGCATGGCTGTTTCCCGTGCGAAGGAAGTTTTCCCTGCCTCCCCTCTTCAGCCGCCAAGCCCTCGCTTCCACATCTCAGCTGACCAATCACACTCCAACTTCTAAAACAGGCCTGTTACAAGCACATGGCCCCTCTTGTCAGCTCAGGATGACTGGGGCCCTCTCTTCTCTAGCACCTGTCCTCAGTGTCTATGTGGTTGGTAGAAAAGAAGCTACCTTCTTTTCAAGCTCCCAACTGGGGAGCCGATATATTAAACATTTACTGTGATTCCTCCATGTTCCTGACAGCGTCATAGGGGCTGGACACTCAACACAGAACAAGACAGGTTCGGTCCTCGACTTCCCGTGGTTTTGCTTCTCCTCAGCCTCCACCTGAAGAGACACCTACACCCAGACAATCTCCATCTTAGTGTCTAGGAAGAAAGGCTCAGGAGTCTGAGATTCCCCCTCAATGACGCACCTGAGGAAAGGAAAAGGAAAGGAGACAGGAATCCCGTAACACGTGACCAGAATGTAATGGATAGACATAAAAATAAATTACAAAGGAGGCTCCGCATCGTATGTCATCAGGGACATGCAAATTAAAATAACAAAGAGATAGCACTACACGCCTGTTAGAATGGCCAAAATCTGGAACACTGACAACACCAAATGCTGACAAGGATGTAGAGCAACGAAAACTTGCCCTCACTGCTAGTGGGGATGCAAAGTGGTACAGCCTCTCTGGAAGATGGTTTGGCACTTGCTCACAGAACTAAACATCCTCTTACCATACGATCCAGCAGTTGTGCTCCTTGTATGTATTTACCCAATGCAGTTGAAAATGTATGTCCACACAAATACCTGCACACAGATCTTCAGAGCAGCTTTCCTCGGAAATGCCACAACTTGGATGCAACCAAGATGTCCTTCAGTAGGTGAACGAATATATAAACTGTGGTACCTTCAGACAATGCAATATTATTCAGAGCTCAAAAGAAATGAGCTATCAAGCCATGAAAAGACATGGAGGAACTTTAAATGCATATTATTAAGCGAGAGAAACCAATGTGAAAAGGCTACATACTGAACAACATTCTGGAAAAGGCAAAACTATGAAGACGGTAGAAAAGGTCAGTGGTGGGCTTCCCTGGTGGCGCAGTGGTTGAGAGTCCGCCTGCCGATGCAGGGGACACGGGTTCGTGCCCCGGTCCGGGAAGATCCCACATGCCGCGGAGCGGCTGGGCCCGTGAGCCATGGCCGCTGAGCCTGCGCGTCCGGAGCCTGTGCTCCGCAACGGGAGAGGCCACAACAGTGAGAGGTCCGCGTACCGCAAAAATAAAGAAAAAAAAAAAGGTCAGTGGTTGCCAAGGGTTGGGGAGAGAGGGATGACTAGGCAGTGCACAGAGGATTTTAGGCAGTGAAAATACATTATATAAAATTATAATGTTTGATGCATGTCATTAGAAATTTGTCCAAACCCATAGTATGTACGACACCATGAGTGGAAGCCAGTGTAAACTATGGACTTTGGTGACAATGATGTGTCAGTGTAGGTTCATCAACGGTAACAAATGTACCTCTCTGGTGGGGGGATGTTGACAATGGAGGAGGCTATGCATGTATGGAGAAAGGGGAATATGGGAAATCTCTGTACCTATTCTATTTGGCCGTGAATCTAAAATTGCTCTTTAAAGAGACTATTGCTCTTTAAAGATGCATAAAATGGCAATGAATAAATTATAAAGTATAAAAAGGCAAACTATTTAATCAATCAAAAATAAAATTTTAAAGTATAAAAATAAATTTATTTGTACAGAGTAGGACGCTACTACCATTCCTCTACCAAAGGAAAAATTTTACAATCTCCTGCTTCAATTACTGGAACTGGGACTACCTCGTTCTAGTCATCTCAAAACCCAACTGGCAACGTTTATGTAGCGTGTAGCAGTCATCCAACTATCAATAACCGAACACCTGCTATGTCTCAGGCCCTGGGATCTTCTCCAGGCCCTACAGAGCAGGGGGCAAGTTCTGGGGGAGACATAACATCTTAAACCCACAAAACAAGCAATACTTTGCTCTCTGAGTTAAAATAATAATCTTTATTGAGCTATTAATGTATACCGGACATTGTACCACGTGTTTACCATAGTAAGAGCTGGCCTTTATTGGACACCTACTATGTGAAGTACTCTGTTCTAAGCAATTTACATATATTGACTCATTTAGTCCTCACAAGTCTATGATGTATGTGCTATTACTATCCCATTTTATGGATGATAAAATGAAGGCACAGAGAGTTTAAGTGAATTTTGTCAAAGTCCCTCAACCAGGAGGTGGCAGAAAGCTTCAAACCCAGGCAGTCTGGCCCCAGAGCCTAGGATGAAGGTAAGTATCAAAATTGTACCTGGTTTAAAGATAAGGAACATAAGGCTCAAGGTAGTTAAATATCTTGCCCAAGGTCACATGCCTGTAAGTGTTTGACATTTGAACCCAGGTTTTAAAAAGTTATACTATTGAACAGAATAAAGTTGGAGGACTCAACACTTCCTGATTTCAAACACACAACAAAGCTACAACAGTCAAAATAGTGTGGTACCGGAATTAACTCATCTACCAGGGCCACTTAGTACAGTTGTACAAGTTGAACAGGGCATAAATCTAGAGAGCAGAATTCACATTGGGATCTATGTGAAGTGTTGTCCTAGAGTTGAGCAGTGCACAACCTGTTCAATCTTACTTGGCAATCCCGAATGGATAGGAAACTGATTTTATGAAACTATAAACACAGGTAAGAGCTTATTAAATTAATATTGGAAACATATGGCTAGCTACCTGCCCTCAGGTTATTCTTTTTTTTTTCCCTCAGGTTATTCCTGATCTTATTAAATACATAAGAAGTACTTTCAGGATGAGAGCTGAAGGAGCTATTCTAACAAATTTTGCTCCACTTCTTTCAATGAAGCATGACGTTTCATAGGCTTTCACCATCAGGTGCAAGAAAGACATAACTTCACAGCAGTTTTGCTTCTTTGCTGTGCTATGCTGTTAGGTCCTTTTTTGTTGTTTTACAGTGTTTTCAACTCCATTGTAATTCTTTATCTTTCCTCATCTTTCTGCACCAGCACCAGTGACATGTTTCACTAAGGATTTTTATCAACAAAGCAGTTTCACTACAAGGTTAGATTGTAGGTTTTGAGGGGCTGCAGATACCTCTGCCTCCACAAGAAGGTTTGTGGTCAATATTGAACTTGGAGGCCTCGGTTCTTCTTAGGGGTGAAATGAGAGGAGGGGAAGTGGTACAAACGGCTGCCATGTGATTCACCCTTTCAGGTTCTGTCTCAATCTCTTCTCTTGCCCTTGCTGTCAATTATTCCTGCTGCTGTCATATTTTCATTCAGACTCACATCTTTCCTCAACTGGATAATTGTAACAGCCTTTCTATTTCCAGATTTGTCCTGCACCCTCCCCTCCAACTGTAGAACCCTCACCATCAGCAACCAGAGTGATTTACTAAATCACTGTTCCAACAATACCTACGTCACTTCTCTGCTTAAAATTCTTCCAAGATTCTGTGATTCCTGCAGTAAGGGTTACAGACTCAAATGTCTTTCAGGAGCAAAGAGTTAACATAAAGGAAAGAAACCGGCGTGTGAGAGTGTGTGTGTGTGTGTGTGTGTGTGTGTGTGTGTGTGTGTGTGTGTGTGTGTGTGTGTGTGTGTGTGTGTGTGTGTGTGTGTCTATAATGCCACCTAGAGCTGTATCCTTCCCACACTGACATACTTTGTTTGCATATTAAAGATGAAGGAATATTCTTCACTTGCACAAAGAAATATGTTTTCTCTCTCACTTTTCTTGAAAGAGACAGACCTCTCAGTCTAGCTTTTGTTTTTCTTCTTTTAACAGAGACATAGAGGAAAGATTTTACGTTCCTCTTTATTCTCAGACAAACAGCAGTACAAGTGTGATGATAAAACAACACTGATACTCAGCTTCAACGTGCGGAGTACCGTGGGGAGGGCACGACTAGGGCAAGCTGGGAGACACGTGCCCCAGCTTCAGAGAGCAGCTGTGACTAGATGGTCAGCCCAAGGTGGGCCCAGAGCTGCTGAATTTTCTGATTTTTCCAAGAGAAGCTGGAAATCTGGATTTCTGTGTGTGAATCTCTTAATTAAAAATGGGGAAACTGATTCATTTTTGAAAACCTCTGTCCAGGCAGAAAACAGCACAGCTGCAGGCCAAATGTAACCTGTGACTTTCATTTTATGACCTCTGACCTAGAATACAAAGGTCTCCTCACCTCCCTGCACTGCACCGACTCGCTCCGTTCACTCTTAGACCCGCTCCATGCGTGCCATGACTCACCCACCTCTGCATCTTTGCGCAAGCTGTTTCTTCTTACTCCTTTTCGACCTGAAAAAACTCCCTCTCCTCCAAAGCATGAATGTTACCTCATCAGTGAAGCCTTCCTGTTTCCCCTGGCAGAGTTCATCACTGTCTCTCCAGGGCTCCCTTAGTACTCTGAACATTACATTGCGAACCCACTTTTCACATTGTTTATATTAATTTCTGTCTCTCTTAATAGCATGTGAACTTCTTAAAGGTAAGAATTATGTCTTACCCATCTCTATGGCTCCAATGCTACCAACGGGGCTTATTGCAGAGTAAGCCTGCATGAATATTGGTTGGATGGATGGGTGCCTGGCTGGCTGGCTGGCTGGATGGATGCATGGACTGTGTGACTGGAGGCTCCTCACCAAGACCTTAGGGACAGCTGTCAAGGATTAGTTCCGACCCTGGCTTTATTTAAGTTCCTCAAACACACTAAGCTCATTCCTTTACCAGGGACTTTGACCTTGCTCTTTCCCCAGTTCTTTCCAAGACTAGCTCCTTCTCATGATTCAGGCTTCAACTCAGGTGATACCTCCTTAGAAAACCTTTCGCAACCAACCCAATCATGAGAACCACAACAAAGTCAATAATTATCACATCGTTGGGCTCGTTAGTAATTCTCACTGAATAAACCTGCTTTGTCTATATTTCTGTTTACACGTGTATTTCATGCCTCCCATCCACCTACATTAGAAAGCTTCATGAAGGCACTGCTATAGATTTATGCCTACCATTGTTTCTGGAACATTGTAGATGCTGATCAAATATGAATAAAGTGATTACTAGGAAGGAAATCATCAATTAAATGAATGAGTAGAACCCACTTCTCTGGTGCTTTTTACTGGCCTTCGTGGCAAAACAAAACAAAACAAAGCACAAAACAACACTGGGAATAAGAAAAGAAATCTCTTGTCCTTATTAAGATTTCCTCTAGGAAGCCGCACGGTATAGCTGTTAAGAGTTTGGGGTTTAGAGCCAGATAGACCTGAGTGTGAGACCAGGACTTGTCACTTATCATCACTAAGTGACCTTGGGAAAACCACTTAACTTGCGAACCCTCAACTTATAGAACACAAACTGAACACCCAACTGAACAGCTGCATCGTGGGGGGGCTGTGAGGCCCACTAATGTCACGAGACATGGCCTGTGAAACAAAGACATCAACACATCTGACTCCCTCCCAAAACACTTTACTTACTGGGGCTTTGCAAGCCACCAGCTCTGTGAAAGCCTGTTGGGCTGGACAAAGGTCACGAGTGATACATCACCCTCTGCGCTACTCACCAGAAAGCTTCAGGGTCTCCCCACCACCGCCACTGCAGCTGAGGGGGAATGGTGTCCACACCCCATGCCAGCCTGATCAGAAGCAACCCGTGCCAGGACAACACTTGTTTCCAGCTGACTTCCTCTTGGCAGTGCCATTGTCCTGGGGAAACCTCTCCTGAGCCCCGTTTCCCTGGAGGTCAGACCACCATATAAGTGAATCTTCTCTGTGGGCCCAGCATATGTCAACATGGTATTTTGCTAGGAAAACTCACAGAGAGGATTGCCGGCTGCAATACAACACTCACTCTATAATACCGTCAGTCTAATTGTTTCCAGAAGCAAACAATTAAAACAGTTTATGAGAAAAACTCTATCTGTAATTGTGGGTCCTCCACACCTGCTTCCCAAGTACGGCAGCTGGAGAGGAACCGGTGCAGATATGAAAGTACAGTATGTATTTAGCAATATGGCACCTAAATGCATCACAGCACACCTATCGGGGAAATAAACGGCGTTCAAGTGTATTTTTGGAAGACAAATACTCAATACTTCATTTAGTGTAGGTTTGCAGTTAGTGGTTAATCTCAGACAATGAAGAGAGAGCTGTGTTTCACGTGGCTACTGAGGAAATGCAGAAATGATTGAGGATTTTGAAAGAACCCAAATCCCAAGCCAGCAATGCCCTTTGTTGCTTTTTTTCTCCTTCTTTTAAATTTGCCTATAATCCATTCAGACAAATCCTTTTATCGCGTTGATTTCCTCTCCTCATTATAACCAACGTGATTAATTGCTAAACTTTTCTCTCATTCTTGCCCAACTCTTAAGATCTCATTTTTCACGTGCAGAATGGCCTTTCTTTTCCCAGTACACATAGCTGCGCTTCCCCCAAAGCATCTCTATTTTATGTCTCTGGGTTATGAATAATAGTTTTCAATTGGCCCATCCGGCTGGCCATTTGCAAATGTGAAATATACCTAGACCCGGCTGAGCAATGCCGCAGAAGAGCCCAACACCTTGATTCGACAATCAGTCGGCATAATTAGTGACTGTGACCCTCAGACTCTTTCACGAAAGTCCTCTTTTCGTGACATATTTATTCATGGAGTAAAACGAACCGGGAAGACCCTTCCTAAGCCCATCTCCACCTGTATCTCCCAAAGCTGGTCTGAATCACTCCCTGGCTTGGAAGCTTCCAAACAGTCCCAGATTTAATCTTAGGATAAAAAAGAAAATAAAAGAAAATGGAAGCAGTAGAGCAGATTTAAAACTTACGTGTCACAGAAACACAGTGGGAAAGCCATTTTTTTTTAACAAGCGAATGCATAACAACTTAGGGACTTCCTTTCATCATCGTAGGCTGAGATCACTACCGACGGCAGCAGACCTGTCTTTTCTTACTCTAACCTCCAGCAAACAGTCTAATCCTCACTTCCCAGAAACACTACCACTGTGTGTAAGCCAAACAGCAGTGGAAAACATGAAAGGCAATTAGATTGAAATCCAGTCCTACTTACTCCCCACCAGTTCATTTTTCTTTTTTTCCACGAAGAGACTCTTCGGTCTAGTAACAAATACGATTCCTGTTTAGCACAGTGTAAAGCAGGAATGAAACGCAGGTCTGTGCACTATTCAGCTAACTGATGACATAAACTCCTGAAAGGAGACTCAAAACACAGATTCCTAACAAAAACCCGGAGTGCTTTGTAATAACTTCTATGTCATCCCTACATAATCAGTGTCGCTCCGGCACTCACAGAGCTTAATTCCTGGCTTTGTGTAACGTTCTCTGACATTCTTGGAGTCATATTATAAAGATCCTCAGCTCGGTCTCTGCCACGTACTGCATTTTCCCAGCGATGGCCACAGTGAAAGAGCATCTCCATGACTGGAGAGTATAGAGGGGAAATGAATGAAGCCGGGCTCACATACACTTAAGCACACATGCATCCATCCACATCCTCACACACTGTCAGGGGAAATCTCTCTTCTGAGGTGGACAGAGGAGTGATGGCGATCAGCCGTTTCGAACCAGGCTCTGGCCAGGACCCACACAACACCCTCCTGTAAGGTCATGGGTCTCAGCGTGTGCACACACCGAGGAGGGGTGCGGTTTTAAGCATGCTTCATCAATTATTTATGTCATGAGACCATCAAGTGGCAGCTTCTTGTCTCCTCTTCAGCAGCCCTCCCACCACACAACAGGGACTCCCTGCAAATTAACATTCCTTTCCTTCTGCCCGCCCTGCCCTCAAGTTTTCAAACATAACAACAATCTCAATGAAATAATGAGAGAGACTCATTCGAATGCTGTAGAGGGAACTGTTTTATGGCTAAGGGAGCAAAGAGAATTAATTGAATCCACTGGAAAGAAAGAATTAGAAGGGAAAAGGAAAAAAGGAGAATGAAGTAACAGGATGGAACGACGAAGACATGCACACATGCACACACACACAGATGCAGGGCAGGTGAGTGGGAACCTGAATATTCATAGGAGAGAAACTGTGTACGTGTGAATGCAAAGAGCTTCCAAGATGGCAACACCGCCGAGGGCTGGGCTCAAGAGTACTGAGAAAGTTCCTCAACCGCTGTATACTCGGAGCTTTCCAAGAGCTACACAGTATCAGTTGGAGCAAGTAACAGCAGTCTACATCCAGGCACAAAGGTAACATCGAGTCCCAACAGCATGTGTGGTGGCTATAAAACATAGCTGCAAAGTCTATGACACTCGTTCCATAGAAAATGGAAATCAATTCAGGTGGGTTCATCACCTCTGACCCCTGGAGTATGAAGTGATGTTATGTGACTTCCAAGGCTACGTCACTAAAGACCATGAGGCTTCTACCTCTGTCACCAGAAGGCTAGCTCTGGGAACCCTGAGCTGCAACGTGAGAAGTCTGACTACCCTGAGGTCACCATGCTGTGAGGAAGCCCAAGCCATATGGAAGCATTCTAATCAACCATCCCAGCTGAACCCAGTCTTTGCGACATACCAGCCCAAGCCCAAGATATACGAATTAAGAAGCCTCCAGAGGATGCTAGCACCAAGCTGTTTGGGTTCTCCCGGCTGAGGCCCCAGGCTCTGTGAAGCAGAGACACACCAACCTTGCCGGGCACTGTTCTATTTCTTCCCCACAGAATCCATGAGCCTAATAAAATAATTGTTGTTGCATGGTACAAAACTCTGTGAGTGAGTTACAGCATAACAGCAGATCAGAATAGCATGTGTTTATTCTCTCTGCTTCTTCAGAAAATAATCAATTTCTACATTATTAACCTTAATTTCAGCATCTGGAAAATGGAACTAATAATATCTACCTCACAGAGTTTTTTGAAGAGGCACTAAAATATAATCATAGTAACAGTAATAATAATTAATAATAAACTAACAACATTTGTTCAGAGCTTCTTCTGTTTCTGGACCCATGTCACGTAACTTAATTCTCTTAACAAACTCATGAAGCACAAAGCCATTATTATCCCTTCTAAGAGTGGGAAACTGAGGCACAGAGAGAAATGTAGTTTCCCGAAACTCACACGGTAAGAGCCAGAATATGAATTCGAAACCAAAGCAGGCTTCCTCTAGCCTCTTAACCACTTTAAAAATCTGCTTATAGACAGTCAACCACAGAAGACAGTGCCTAACACGTATTTAAGCTTGAGCGATGTTTACTTGTTGTAATTATTATTGTTGTTGCTGTCGTTCTTGTTTAAGAATCTGATAACTAAGAGATACAGACTCGGGAAATACCAGAACGGGTTTTTCCTACTTCCCTGTGTTAGCATCTGCAGGTGAACTTGGCAGTGGTTTGTCCACTGTCGATAATCCCCCCAGAAAATGGGAAGACTATTCATATTGTACATTTCATACGCCAAAAAGATTTCAATTTCATGCTGTACTGAACCTTAGAAACGCCCCCCTTAATCCTGTTTTTATTCTAAACCAGTATAAAAACTTTAACATTTCCTAATGGAGCGTATGTTTAATCATTCCTACCAACCTAATGGCAATTTATGAGAAGTCAAGCAATAGCCAGTAAGATAAGCTTGAAGCTTTGGTTCCAAAAGTTCAATCAGTTAACCTAGGACAGCAATCACTTCCCCAGAATGAATAATGATGTGGAATAATATGTGGATGGAGATAAACCCTTTTTGCGTAGAAAATTGCATTATCGTGTGCAGTATCTCAGCTGGATATGTAAGTTTACCAATAAGGATACGGCTTCATGCATTTTTATCATGGAGCTTTTGATTCTGAGATTTCCAGAGGATTCTGCCTTGAGAAAGGAATCCTTAATGTGTGATGCTCTCTGAGCTGCAGATACAAGGATGGGAAGGCAGGAGCTGGGCTCTGCAGCTTCTGAAAAGCTGCCACCACACTTTCCCAGGGGTTCTTCATTCCACTTAGCAAGGCAGGGAAAGCGAGCAATGCACAGTGAGACAGAGTTCCTTAAAGAGACGGCACTGAAAATAACCGTCATGTCAATTTCAGCTAATGGGGCACAGTATGGGCTCATTTTAAAACAAGGAGGAGTGGCATGCAACCATTAAGAAAGAAATGCTTATGCCATATGTAAGCACACCCATCCAAGCACAGCCAGGAGTTCTCTGGGGAGAACTCAATGCGTCTCTCCCACAGACTTGGAGCTGGACCTCCCACTGACCAGATCTCAGACAATCATTAAGGAAGTATAATTATAAATGAAGTTATTGAGAAAGTAGCCAAAGTTTTTCTCCACTGGATCTTCAATGACTCCTACTGGCATGAGAGAGAGAGAGAGAGACTAAATTCCTGAATTCCACTAACTTCCCGTTCACAGGTGCAGCTGAGACAACATCAAGATGCACACACCTGCTTGCCAGCTGACACATTTATCTGAGATCACCCTTTCAAATTCAGGAGGAAGCAAGCTAGGAAACGCCCTCTTTCCTACCACCACTCCCGCTGGCTCAAGCGAGATTCCAACTATGAATCATCTACAATGCTTGTCTCCACCGAGAGGATAGCCACACTTGGCCATCTGAAGGAAGTTGGAGAGTTCCACAGGAGTCTTTTGGTGCCCACTGTAAGACAAGTGTAGTGGCTCAGAGCACAGATACTGGTGTCATGAAGACCCAAGCTTGAGTCCTAGATCTGCCACCCATCTCTCGTCTCTGTGCCTCAGTTCACCATTCTGTAGAAAGAGAAGTAAAAATGGCATCTACCTGAGAAGAGCTGTGAGGATTCGATGGAGAAGTGCAATACCCCTGGGCCAGTGAGGTACCTGTTACTTTTTGATTCTGAAGTATAGATGCTCTGGACCACAGGTTTAGAGTCCCATCCTGCCGTATGTCCAGCATAGAGACAAACCAAATATCTTGGCCTGCAGAAGGCAGCAAAAGCTCATCGTTGCAATAGGTGCTGTCCACAAACATGGTGCTGAAAACGAGCCATACCTCTGCCTTTGGAACTAGCACTCGTGGCGCTCTCTGACTGTCATGTCCACAAGCCTCTATTTGCCAGAAACCAATGGAAAGAGGAGTTACACGAGTATCAAGTAATAATGCCCAGGGTATTTTTCCATGTCAGACATAAGTTTCTCTCACTTCTTTCTGATTATTGTAATGGTTATCATCAACTTTTGACTCACAGTTTGATCCCCTCCTCGCTTGCTACACACCTCATGCTCTGATCACCTGTAACTCTTCTTTCCTCTTCAAACACCTCACATCCACACATAACTCCATGCTTTTTGCACACAATGACTGCTTTACTCAGGATGCTCTCATCCCATTCTTTGCCCAGCAAATTTCCTTCAAGGTCCAGATCACAACTTCTATAAGTCATTCTCTGAATCTCCTCAGCCATATTTCTTTACTAACCTGTAGCACTTTACATCAAATTATTGCACTTGTAACACCATTCTGTGTTCAATCAATCACTTGAAAATACTTTTCAAGTACTGTCACAAAACCAGATATTGGCATAGGCACTGAGCATTCAATGACAGGCAAAGAATAGGCACTGCCCTTAAGAAGCCCACAGTCTAATGGGAGCAGACCTAGAGTAAGCTTAGAATCAACAGGTAAGTCCATGGAACAATGGAGCATACAGAACAAGCACATTTGATGCATGACAAGAGGAGTGAAGAAGGCTTTACAGTGGAAGTGAAATCTATACTAAGAGCTAAAGGATGACTTAAACGGGTGAAAATGAAGGCGAAAGCTTGTATGCAGTGGACATTTATATCTCAATATTTGTCAAATATCTGATAGATTGTCCCATGATACTATAGACACCAGACTAAGAAATTAGAGCCAAATGAAACAACAGTTAAGTCAGAGCTTATTTTTATTGAAATCATGTAGATCAGTGAATCTCCAAGTTTAACGGTATATAAATGACTATGTACTATATAGTCTTCTATGTAAAATCCTAGACAAGGCAAAAATAAAACTGACATAAAGCATATTTCTTGGGAGGGGACAGCAAAGGGAAACAAGGAAACTTTGGGGGTGACAGAAATGTTCTATACCTTGATGGTACACATGACTATATATTTCAAAACTTATCAATTTAACACTTAAATTTTGTGAATTGTATTGAATGTAAACTATACTGCAATAAAATTGATTTTTAAGGGAGTAATAAAATATTTAATGTGCATAAAATATAGGACATGGCCCAGTATTCCGCATCTTTAATAAGCATCTCTAGCAAATTGGATATGGTCTAAGAACAACCATTTCAGAAACACTCATGGAGTGATCATCTATTCAGAGTCATATTCGGGAAGGTCTCAAGTTGTGCAACGCATGACCCAATGCTTGACCTTGTTCAAAAATGTTATCACCAACATATCTGTGGCCAATATTGTCAGTTGCCCAACTCACCATTTATTCTTTCTTCCATTTTTAGTAATAGAACTCTTATTTTTATCTGGGTACATAGTTCCCTAGCCAAAAGACTGTATTTCCCAGACTCTCTTGCAACCAGACATGGCCATGTGATTACGTCCTGGCCAATGAGAAGTGTTCTTCAAGATTTCCAAGAAAACTCCTGTAAAAGGAAGAAACGTGACCTTCATTTTCTCTTCTCTATGCCTCCCACTTGCAATGGCTGGAGTCCCAGAAGCTATCTTGAACCCTGAGGCAGCATATTAAAGATGGAGAAACACCTGTTAAAAGGAGCCTGAGTCCCTGATGGCCACGGAGAATTTATAGACTATGTTAGAACAAGCTCAACTCTGGAATTCTTTTATGTTGAAGAGAAAAGCAAACTTCTGTCTTATTTTAAGTCACTGTTATTTGGGATGTTTCCACTAGATGCAGCCAAACCTAATCCTGTCTCATATGTGCAATTTATTAATTTTGTATTTCACACCAAGCCTGTTTCATTATCCAGTGTGCTGGGTGACAGAATCACACTTCAGGCAACTATAAAAGATATCTGGGGTATGGAGAAAAAGGAACCCTCCTATACTGTTGGTGGGAATGTAAATTGGGGAACAGTACGGAGGTCCTTAAAAAAGCTAAAAATAAAGTTACCACATGATCCTGCAACCCCAGTCCTGGGCATATATCTGGAGAAAACTCTAATTCGAACAGATACACGCACCCCAATGTTCACAGCAGCACTATTTACAATAGCCAAGACATGGAAGCAACCTAAATGTCCACTGACAGATGAACGGATAAAGAAGATGTGGTATATATAATGGAATATTACTCAGCCATAAAAAAGAATGAGGGGCTTCCCTGGTGGCGCAGTGGTTGGGAGTCTGCCTGCCCATGCAGGGGACGCGGTCCGGGAGGATCCCACATGCCGCAGAGCGGCTGGGCCCGTGAGCCATGGCCGCTGAGCCTGCGCGTACGGAGGCCTGTGCTCCGCAATGGGAGAGGCCACAACAGTGAGAGGCCCGTGTACCGAAAAAAAAAAAAAAGAATGAAATAATGCCATTTGCAGCAACATGGATGGAGCTAGAGATTATCATACTAAGTGAAGTCAGACAGAGAAAGATAAATATTATATGATATCACTTATATGTGGAATCTAAAAAGATGATATAAATGAACTTATTTACAGAACAGAAATAGACTCACAGATATAGAAAACAATCTTACGGTTACCAAAGGGGAAAGGGGGGAGAGGGATAAATTAAGAGTTTGGGATTAACGTATACACACTACTATATATAAAACAGATAAACAACAAAGACTTACTGTATAGCACAGAACTATATTCAATATCTTATAATAACTTATAATGGAAAAGAACCTGAAAAAGAATGTGTGTGTGTGTTACTGATGTTTTTGCTGTACACCTAAAACTAATACAACATTGTAAATCCACTATACTTCAATTTAAGAAATAGTTTAAAAAAAGATACCTGGCCAAAATCGGGATGAATGGAAGTGTCTACTGAGAGTCTTAGTTGACCACAGGACTCATTTTAGTCAACCTTGTGATGTAGGTAATTTTTAAAAACTAATTCAATATCAAATTACATTAAAGGAGGTAGAGTATAAAGAACAAAGAAGATGAGCTTTCTGACAGGCTTTTTAGACAATGGATGAAATACTGAATTTATTCTGAACACCTCGTTTGAAGAAGAATGTTGACAAAATTGAGGTGATCCAGAAAGGAATAGAGAGAGTGGTCAAAGGCCTAGAAAATGTCAACTGAAGAATTTAGTCTATCTAAACCTGGGAAGGGAATACTGGGATGGGATGATACAGATGATGGGAAATATTTGCAAAGCCATCATGTTCTAGAACAGTAAGGCTCATTCTGTGTAGCTATAGAGGAAGCAAGCAGAACAGGATGTGAGAGTCAATGGAAATCAGCATAAGAAGACTCATCAAACAACAAAAAAAATGAACTGCCTTACAAAATACTGACTTCCCTGATATGTTGACTGATTAATTGATTTACACCTCACCTTGTGCCCAAAATAAATATCTAACATTTTAAAGTGATTATGTGATAACACTCTTCTGAGTGCTTTATATGTATAATTCATTTGATTCACACAACAGTCTTAAGTAGTTACTATTATTATCCCTATTTTTATGGATGAGCAAACTGAGAAAGAAAGGTTAAATAATTTGCCCAAGGTCACACAGATAAGAGAATGGATGCTAAACCAAGATTCAAAGGCAAGAGGGAGGAGATATGGGCACATATGTGTATGTATAACTGATTCACTTTGTTATAAAGCAGAAACTAACACACCATTGTAAAGCAATTATACCCCAATAAAGATGTTAAAAAATATATATATATGCCACCAGGAAAAAAAAAAGATTCAAAGGCAAGTGTACTGGCCCTGGAAGCCCACGTGTTCATCACCAGACAGCTACACTGTCTCTTCCTTGCTGAAACGTGCAAGGCTTCCTATGATTGTCCTGTTACTGGAGTAGACCATAACAATTAGCTGTCTAGAATGTTCAGGTGACAACTGGGTATGATGGACCTCTGATATCTTCAATGACTTGGGACTTTGGGGAAGCTCAGTGGGATTCTGGTTTTGTGGAACTGCTGATATGCTAGATTTGTAACGTGTAGAATTTGATGTGAATGTAACACAACTGGAAGGTAGTTCAAGGGAAACATTAGAAATCAGAGGCACACACTTGTCACAAAGGTCAAGGCCAGACATAAATTTGAAATCCCTGTTTGGATATGTGACCAATGAAGCCATGAAGCATTCACATTTGAGAAGGTAGAAAGCAGAGACCGAAGAAGGCAGATGCTAAGGCTGAAACCATGAACCACGCAGTGCACACAGAGAGTAGAAAGAGAAACCAGTGGCAGCTAAGCATGGAAACAACCTCATGCTCCAGAAGATAGTACAAGAATCTTTCAAAGGGTTGAATAGCTGAGAAGTGTGAGATCTCTGTTGCTTTGGTTTGCCAAGAATCCATTCCCCCTTATTCTTCCAACAGCACCCCATTTTCCTCTGAGAACCATCCCTCTCTGTCATGTTTTCCTGGTGTGGTTGACCCCATACCCTGGAGAATCCAAGGCTGCCCGTATTTCAACCCTGGCCAATAAGCATAGTCTATTCCCCTGATCACCACGGTTGGTTCACGGTTGGGTGAACAAACATAAGACCCAAGTGGGTCTAATGAGAATCAACACTGAAACGTCTGGTGGAATTATTAGGAAGATACTTCCTCTTTACCACCCCGGGTACCTAAGCCAGTAAGATGAACGCATGGAGCTACCAGGGCCATCTTTACCGCTATGGGGAGAGCTTGCCCATAAATGAACCAACGCGGAAAAAAAAGTAAAGCCAAGGGACTGGCTGGGGCCGGGGGGTGGGCATTTGTACTCTCAGATCCTGTTATTTGAGTATTTACATATACCCCCTAGATTTTTCATTTATGTGAGCAAATAAATTCTCCTTCCCAGTTGGTTTTTGTCATTTCCCCCTGAAAGCGATGGCCAATATATCACCTACGTCTCAGAGATACCTCTTTCTTTATGTATCCATGCCTCTCTACTACATCATAAATTCCTTGAGAGCAAGAAACGTGCTTCCCCACATGGCAGCACCTAGCACAGAGCCAGGCACATTCTTGGTAGAAACACGTCACTGAATTATTTCACATCAATTAAATGAAATAATACAGGCAAGAGGGTGTTATAAGCCACAGAGCATTCTTTTACTATTGTTTCAAAGACAGATGATATCATAGCCTCTCTTTACGTTTAAAGCTGACTGAATCTGAACTTCAGTCAAGTTCATTAAGTAGAGGTGCCCTCAAAGTACTTTGTTCAGCCACGTATAATCTTAACAATCTTGGCGTACTGTGTTTTCCCCCCTCTTCTTTCTTGAATGTACCCTTTAAGGAAATGCAGTGCTGCCACTTAAAATCAAATCTTGGCAAGGTAAATGCTTTCCTTGATACGAAAGCAAAACAAAGCAAAAAGACTGAGGAGTAGTACATCATGTAAAGTAATAAAAAAACACAATTTATTATCCATCTCTGATGTGCAAATGCAAAATGGGATGGAAAATGTCTGTGTATAACGAATTTTGCAACATTTGCTGAAGCCCTGCATGAGAAGGAAAGAAGAAAATGACTCAAAAATAGAAATCTCTTCAATTCCAATACTTTTCACAAAAGGAAGAGTACACACACACACACACACACACAAAACTGTACAGTATAATCAGAAATATAATAGTGACAGATTCTAGACAGAAACTAACAATCTGTGATAGGCTCAGTGATGAGAAACTCTCACCATATCTTTCAACTATATTTACCCTTTATATACTCTTTCCTTCCCTGGATCTTAGCAAACAGAAATTTAAAAGTAAATTAAGGGGAGAGGAGGAAACCTCAGCAATTAAGAATGTGGGTTTGGGAGGTCAGGGAAGATGAGAGTCCCTGGACCTGGCACTGTGTGACTTCGGGCAAGTCATCTCAACCTCTCTGAGCTTCAGTTTCTGCATCTATGTAAGTGGTGATATAATCATAGGTCGCTGGGATTAAGTCAGAAAACGGCAATGGAAAGTGCTTACCACAAAGGAGTGATCACTCTAAATTATTCTTTCATTCTGCGTCGTTTAAACCAGCCACCAGGACATCAACAAGACTCCTCTCCATGAAAGAAGCCACAACCAGAATATCTGACTGCCGATCGTGGCTCTGCTTCTAACTATCAATACTTGTCCCACCTTGACCAAGTTAATTCAACGTCTTGAAAGGGAGTCCCTTGGAACCTAAGATCTTTGAGGCTCATTCCATCCGAGAATCGACCTGTTCAGAGCAGGCAAATACCTATATTAAGGGAACAGGCAGACACATGTCCTGAGCACTGGTTAAATAGTCTCTCCTGTGTCTCCTCTCTGCCTTCCCGGAGGAGGCCTTGAAGGGTGCGAATACTTTAAATACTTCAACCACAGGAAGATGCCAACGCATCTTTGCTCCCCTGTAATCAAAAGGTCTGTGAACTCACACTTGAAATCTCAGAGAAAGCTTAAGTGGAAAGAACATCTTTCAATAACCAACAACATAATCCTCCTCACGTTTTGCCATCCCGACGTTCAGGGAGTCACGCTCCAGAGAGCACTTTTCAGGAAACAATCAGCTTAAGACATCATCCATCCAATTCACTTTGACACTGATGAGCGATGACACTGTTCCTTAGAAAACAGAAACAGAAATGGCAGACCATCGCTACGACAGCCAACTGCTGGGCAGTCTTTTGGGTTGCTTTTTTTGTTTTGTTTAAGTTTGTCATTCACTAAAGAGGAGACAGGGAAAATGGGCAGGTTACAAGTAGCTTCCTGTCTAATTGGAGGCTTGAGATAATTAGGAGACAATTCTGATTCTTCACCCATTTGTTCACTTATTCAATAAATATTTATTAAGTGTGAGGTTCTGTTCTGGATGCCGAGGATATAGCAGTAAACAAAATAGGCCAGATCCTTGCTCTCAATGTATATACTAGTGGAAGGACACAAACCCAAAATAACAAAGTAATAACGCTGCCAGGAACACTGAGGTGCACCTATACTTTCCTATTAGTGTTTTCATTTTCTTTGGCTAAATATTCAGGAGTGGAATCGGTGGATCACATGGTAGTTCTATTTTTAATTTTTTGAAGAACCTCCATGGAAGCGACCTGAGTGTCCATCCACTGAAGAATGGATAAAGATGCTGTGGTGTATGTGTGTGTGTATACACATATATACACCTATATAGAATGGAACATTACTGAGCCATAAAAAAGAATGAAATTTTGCCATTCGCAGCAACATAAATGGACATGGAGGGTATTATACTTAGTGAAATAAGTCAGACAGAGAAAGACGAATACGGCATGTTTTCAAGTATATGTGGAATCTAAAAAATAAAACAAATATAACAAAACAGAAACTGACTCACAGAGATGGAGAACAAACTAGTGGTTACCAGAGAGGAGAAGCGTGGGGGAAGGGCAACATAGGTGAAGGGGATTAAGAGGTACAAACCACTAGGTATAAAATAAATAAGTTACAAAGATGTAATGCACTGCACAGGGAAGAGAGCCAACATTATGCGGAGTATAATCTGTAAAAATATCAGACCCTTATGTTGTACAGCTGAAACTAATATAGTATTGTAAGTCAACCACACTACAATGAAAATAGTAATAATCAGATGAACAAACAAGATAATCTCAGGCAGTGACAAGTACTATGGTGGAAATAAACTAAGCAGTACGATAGAAAGTGACCCAGGCTGGAGGGAGCAAGCCTGCAGCCTATGCAGGCAGGTTATGCTCTGAACACTTCTAGAAGGTACCATTCACACCATGAATGAGTGACAAGGAAGAGACAGCCATGCAAAGCCAAGGGCAAAAGCCACTGAGGTCAGGTTTCCTCCAATGGGATGCTACTGGCATTTGGCAGGGGGGTTGTTTTTCTTGTGTGGGTCTGTCCTGAGCATTGCAGGATGTTTAGAGTCCCTTGACCCTCCCCCATACCCAATATCTGTAGGGTCTTCTGGGTAGTCATTGGGGTAGCCGAAAATGTTTCCACTCTTTTCCCTAGAGGAAGGGCTACAACTCCCCTTGTTGAGAACCACTGATACAGCAGAGAACAAAGGCCAGGGCCCTGAGTTAGAAACAAGTCTGGGCTGTGCAATGAACAGCAAGCAGGCCAGTGTGCTTGGCATATAATGAGTGATGGGGAAAGAGGCGAGAGTTGACTTTATAGCCATGTATGCTTAGCTGTGGCATACTGAGTTTGCTTGCTGTCAGCTGGGAAGATTTCATACAGGAGACAAGAGGATGAGCAGAGCACAGAAGCCACAGTTACACACACGCTTTCTGTACAGTACCAGGAAAGGGGATACGATTCTATGGGCAATTTGATGACATTCTGCTGCCCTGGTGCTGCAATGAGCAAAGCTGGGAGGAGAGGAAAGTGAGCAAACTACAATATTTCATCAATCCTAAAATGTATCTTTTTATTCACATTTCAACCTAGCTGGAATCAAAATGTGTGTCACAATCATCATCACGTATTGTCACTGCCTGAGTCTGTGCGTCAAAACCAGCAGCAGCCTGGAAGAAAATCCTGAGGGCAAGGATGGAGCACTTTTTAAGAAATGCTGCCAGAGCAACAGCCTAGGTGGGATTAGGAACGAGAGCACGAAGAACACACAAGAGGAGGACACTGCGAACTGGGGGTGGCTCAGAAGGGTCCAACTTTGAATAAGAAATGTCAGGAATCCATGGACCAATTTCTCTCTTTTATTTTTTTCTGATGTATGAATGCACAAGAGTGATGGAAGATAAATGTTCCCGCATAAGGATTCTCTTTCCAATAAATGTGAAATTTTAAAATTCTACATGTAGAAGTACCGCCATGGTTTAATTAGCAATGCTCTCTTCCTAGTGATAAGAGTAAGAGTGCACATTACAGATTCGAGGAAATCTGAGAACCTCTACTGAACATCCAGCCGGTGCCAGGAATTTTATATGTGCTATACAGCAAGGAATCTCACAGCAGCAGTCTAAAATCCACAGGATGAACTCCACTTCACAGACATTAATAAGTAACTTGGGCTTCCCTGGTGGCGCAGTGGTTGAGAGTCCGCCTGCCGATGCAGGGGGCGCGAGTTCGTGCCCCGGTCCGGGAAGATCCCACATGTCGTGGAGCGGCTGGGCCCGTGAGCCGTGGCCGCTGAGTCTACGCGTCCGGAGCCTGTGCTCCGCAACGGGAGAGGCCGCAACAGTGAGAGGCCCGCGTACCGCAAAACAAAACAAAACAAAACAAAAAAACAGAAATAGTTTCAGAGTTGACACATCTTAAATTATACTTCTCTAATACATATTATCTGAAGGAACACTGCCAATTAGTGAGTCAAAGTTTTATCCAGGACTTCCCTGGTAGTGCAATGGTTAAGAATCCGCCTGCCAATGCAGGGCACACGGGTTCGAGCCCTGGCCTGGGAAGATCCCACATGTTGAGGAGCAACTAAGCCCGTGCACCACAATGACTGAGCCTGTGCTCTAGAGCCCGTGAGCCACAGCTACTGAGCCTGCATGCCACAACTACTGAAGCCCGTGCCTAGAGCCTGTGCTCTGCAACGAGAAGCCACCACCATGAGAAGCCCATGCTCACCACAACTAGAGAAAGCCCGTGTGCAGCAATGAAGACCCAGCACAGCAAAAAATTTATTTATTTATTTATTTAATTTTAAAAAAAAGTTTTATGCAATGGTTTGCTTTTTTTGTTTTTTAAGCCTACAGCACCCGGTATTCCCAGGTGGTCTCCCATCCAAGTACTAACCAGGCCTACCCTGCCTAGCTTCTGAGATCAGATGAGATTGGGTGCACTCAGGGTGGTATGGCTGTAGAGTGCAATGGTTTGCACTTTTATAATAGGTGCACTTTTTTTAAATTCAACTATAGTTGATTTACAATATTGTGTTAGTTTCAGGTGTACAGCAAAGTGATTCAGACAGATAGATAGATAGATAGATAGACAGACAGATAGAGTGATTGATTGATTCAGGTTATTTTCCATTATAGGTTAATATAAGATATTGGATATAGTTCCCTGTGCTATACAGTAAATCTTTGTTGTTACCTACTTTAATATATAGTAGTACATATCTGTTAATCCCATACTCCTTATTTATCCCTTCCCCCTTTCCCCTTTGTTTTCTATGTCTATGAGTCCGTTTTTGTTTTGTAAATAAGTTCATTTGTATTATATTTTAGATGCCACATATACGTGATATCATACAACAGTTGTCTTTCTCTGTGTCCCATTTCTTTTTCAGGAAAAGATCCCAGGAAAAAACTCCTAATTTCCCTACTTAATTCCTTGGTTTGCTGCTCCCAGCCTGGCTGCTCAGTGGGGCCCCATCTCTCCAGACTCTTCCATCATGCCCCCTCAAAACCCATAGGATTAAAACTTCTTAAGGGTTTACTAGTTATCAATACTGAGAAACAGAAGACACAAAGAAACAAACACTGGAGATTCTCCTGGAATCTTGGCTTGTACAGCCACTTCCCCACTGAGTCTCTGAGTCCTTATTCCTGAAGGTGTTGCTGCTATGACCCTCCCGACCCTGCAGAGCCCAGATAGCTTCTTAATGGCCTCTGACACCTTCCTAATAACAAGAAACAGCTTTCAATTAACCAGGATCTACCAAAGGGTGGCCATCAGGCTAGGCACTTGATATAATTTACCTCCTTTAACCCAATCAACAGCCCTATGACAAAGGTATTACACTTTTCACTTTTTAGATGAAAAAATAAAGTTCAGAGAAGTCAAGCAATTAGCCCAAGGTCACAGAGCTAGGATATGGCAATCCTGTGATTGGAGCCTGAATATAAATCTACTGAAAATCTAATCAAAACAGATGAGTAGTTAATTCAGGCGATAAGTGGTGTGAAGTGTATAATGCACATTCCCAGGGTCTCCACATGGAGCCAAACCTCCTCTCTTCAAGCTCACCCCATTGTTTCCATGAGGTCTGTAATGCTGAAATCAGATATACTGACTTTATCACAGTAAAGTGTGTGGACCAGAGGGCAGACAGCAGAAGCAAGAACTACAATCCTGCAGCCTGTGGAACAAAAACCACATTCACAGAAAGATACACAAGGTGAAAAGGCAGAGGACTATGTATCAGATGAAGCAACAAGATAAAACACCAGAGAAACAACTAAATGAAGTGGAGATAGGCAACCTTCCAGAAAAAGAATTCAGAATAATGATAATGAAGATGATCCAGGACCTCGGAAAAACAATGCAGGCAAAGATAGAGAAGATGCAAGAAATGTTTAACAAAAACCTAGAAAAATTAAAAAACAAACAGAGATGAACAATACAATAACTGAAACGAAAAATACACTAGAAGGAATCAATAGCAGAATAACTGAGGCAGAAGAATGGATAAGTGACCTGCAAGACGGAATGGTGGAATTCACTGCTACAGAACAGAATAAAGAAAAAAGAATGAAAAGAAATGAAGACAGCCTAAGAGACCTCTGGGACAACATTAAACGTAACAACATTCACATTATAGGGGTACCAGAAGAAGAGAGAGAGAAAGGACCAGAGAAAATATCTGAAGAGATTATAGTCAAAAACGTCCCCAACATGCGAAAGGAAATAGCCACCCAAGTCCAGGAAGCACAGAGAGTCCCATACAGGATAAATCCAAGGAGAAACACGCCAAGACACATAGTAATCAAATTGGCAAAAATTAAAGACAAAGAAAAATTACTGAAAGCAGCAAGGGAAAAACGACAAATAACATACAAGGGAACTCCCATAAGGTTAACAGCTGATTTCTCAGCAGAAACTCTACAAGCCAGAGGGAGTGGCATGACTTATTTAAAGTGATGAAAGGGAAGAACCTACAACCAAGATTACTCTACCCGGCAAGAATCTCATTCAGATTCGATGGAGAAATCAAAAGCTTTACAGACAAGCAAAAGCTAAGAGAATTCAGCACCACCAAACCAGCTCTACAACAAATGCTAAAGGAACTTCTCTAAGTGGGAAACACAAGAGAAGAAAAGGACCTACAAAAACAAACCCAAAACTGTTAAGAAAATGGTCATAGGAAAATACATATCAATAATTACCTTAAATGTGAATGGATTAAGTGCTCCAACCAAAAGACACAGGCTTTCTGAATGGATACAAAAACAAGACCCATATATATGCTGTTTACAAGAGACCTACTCCAGACCTAGGGACACATTCAGACTGAAAGTGAGGGGATGGAAAAAGATATTCCATGCAAATGGAAATCAAAAGAAAGCTGGAGTAGCAATACTCATATCAGATAAAATAGACTTTAAAATAAAGAATGTTATAAAAGACAAGGAAGAACATTACATAATGTTCAAGGGATCAATCCAAGAAGAAGATTAACAATTATAAATATATATGCTCCCAACATAGGAGCACCTCAATATATAAGGCAAATGCAAACAGCTATAAAAGAGGAAATCAACAGTAATACAACAATAGTGGGGGACCTTAACACCTCACTGACACAAATGGACAGATCATACAAACAAAAAATTACTAAGGAAACACAAGCTTTAAATGACACAAAAGACCAGATAGATTTAATCGGTATTTATAGGACATTCCATCCAAAACCAGCAGATTACACTTTCTTCTCAAGTGTGCACGAAACATTCTCCAGGATAGAGCACATCTTGGGTCACAAATCAAGCCTCAGTAAATTTAAGAAAATTGAAATTATATCAAGCATCTTTTCTGACCACAATGCTATGAGATTGGAAATCAATTACAGGGAAAAAAATGTAAAAAACACAAACACACTGAGGCTACACAATACGTTACTAAATAACGAAGCAATCACTGAAGAAACCAAAGAGGAAATAAAAAAATACCTAGAGACAAGTGACAATGTAAACACAATGATCCAAAACCTATGGGATGCAGCAAAAGCAGTTCTAAGAGGGAAGTTCATAGCTATACAAGCCTAACTCAAGAAACAAGAAAAATCTCAAATAAACAATCTAACCTTACACCTAAAGGAACTAGAGAAAGAAGAACAAACAAAACCCAAAGTTAGCAGAAGGAAAGAAATCATAAAGATCAGATCAGAAATAAGTGAAATAAAAACAAAGAAAACAATAGCAAAGATCAATAAAACTAAAAGCTGGTTCTTTGAGAAGATAAACAAAATTGATAAACCGTTAGCCAGACTCATCAAGAAGAAGAGGGAGAGGACTCAAATCAATAAAATTAGAGATAAAAAGGGGAAGTTACAACAGGCACTGCAGAAATACAAAGCATCCTAAGAAACTACTACAAGCAACTCTATGCCAATAAAGTGGACAACCTGGAAGAAATGGACAAATTCTTAGAAAGGTATGACCTCCCAAGACTGAACCAGGAAGAAATAGAAAATATGAACAGACTAATCACAAGTAATGAAATTAAAACTCTGATTAAAAATCTTCCAACAAACAAAAGTCCAGGATCAGATGGCTTCACAGGTGAATTCTATCAAACATTTAGAAATGAGCTCACACTCATCCTTCTCAAACTCTTCCAAAACACTGCAGAGGAAGGAACACTCCCAAACTCATTCTATGAGGCCATCATCACCCTGATACCAAAACCAGACAAAGATACTACAAAAAAAGAAAATTACAGACCAATATCACTGAAGAATATAGATGCAAAAATCCTCAACAAAATACTAGGAAAAAGAATCCAACAGCACGTTAAAAGGATCATACACCATGATCAAGTAGGATTTATCCCAGGGATGCAAGGATTCTTCAATATATGCAAATCAATCAACGTGATACACCACATTAACAAATTGAAGAATAAAAACCATATGATCATCTCAATAGATGCAGAAAAAGCTTTTGACAAAATTCAACACCCATTTATGATAAAAACTCTCCAGAAGGTTGGCATAGATGGAACCTAACTCAACATAATAAAGGCCATATATGACAAACCCACAGCCAACATCATTCTCAATGGTGAAAAACTGAAAGCATTTCCTCTAAGATCAGGAACAAGACAAGGATGTCCACTCTCACCACTATTATTCAACATAGTTTTGGAAGTCCTGGACATGGGAATCAGAGAAGAAAAAGAAATAAAAGGAATACAAATTGGAAAAGAAGAAAGAAAACTGTGACTGTTTGCAGATGACATGATACTATACATAGAGAATCCGAAAGATGCCACCAGAAAACTACTAGAGCTAATCAATGAATTTGGTAAAGTTGCAGGATGCAAAATTAATGCACAGAAACCTCTTGCATTCCTACACACTAATGATGAAAAATCTGAAAGAGAAATTAAGGAAACACTCCCATTTACCACTGCAACAAAAAGAATAAAATACCTAGGAATAAACCTACCTAGGGAGACAAAAGACCTGTCCTCAGAAAACTATAAGACACTGATGAAAGAAATTAAAGATGATACCAACAGATGGAGAGATATACCATGTTCTTGGATTGGAAGAATCAATATTGTAAAAATGACTACACTACCCAAAGCAATCTACAGATTCAATGCAATCCCTATCAAATTACCAATGGCATTTTTTATGGAACTAGAACAAAAAACCTTAAAATTTGTATGGAGACACAAAAGACCCCGAATAGCCAAAGCAGTGTTGAGGGAAAAAAGTGGAGCTGGAGGAATCAGACTCCCTGACTTCAGACTATATTACAAAGCTACAGTAATCAAGACAATATAGTACTGGCACAAAAACAGAACCATAGATCAATGGAACAAGATAGAAAGCCCAGAGATAAACCCATGCACCTATGGTCAACTAATCTATGACAGAGGAGGCAAGGATATACAATGGAGAAAAGACAGTCTCTTCAATAAGTGGTGCTGGGAAAACGGGACAGCTACATGTAAAAGAATGAAATTAGAACATTCCCTGACACCATACACAAAAAAAACTCAAAATGGATTAGAGACCTAAATGTAAGACCAGACACTATAAAACTCTTAGAGGAAAACATAGGAAGAACACTCTTTGACATAAATCACAGCAAGATCTTTTATTATCCACCCCCTAGAGTAATGGAAATAAAAACAAAATTAACAAATGGGACCTAATGAAACTTCAAAGCTTTTGCACAGCAAAGGAAACCATAAACAATACAAAAGACAACCCTCAGAATGGGAGAAAATATTTGCAAACAAATCAACGGACAAGGATTAATCTCCAAAATATATAAACAGCTCATGCAGCTCAATATTAAAGAAACAAACAACCCAATCCAAAAATGGGCAGAAGACCTAAATAGACATTTCTCCAAAGAAGACATACAGATGGCCAAGAGGCACATGAAAAGCTGCTCAACATCACTAATTATTAGAGAAATGCAAATCAAACCTACAATGAGGTATCACCTCACACCAGTTAGAATGGGCATCATCAGAAAATCTACCAACAACAAATGCTGGAGAGGGTGTGGAGAAAAGGGAACCCTCTTGCACTGTTGGTGGGAATGTAAATTGATACAGCCACTATGGAGAACAGTATGGAGGTTCCTTATAAAAACTAAAAATAGAATTACCATATGACCCAGCAATCCTAGTACTGGGCATATACCAGAGAAAACCATAATTCAAAAAGACACATGCACCCCAATGTTCACTGCAGCACTATTTACAATAGCCAGGTCATGGAAGCAACCTAAATGCCCATCGACAGAAGAATGGATAAAGAAGATGTGATACATATATACAATGGAACATTACTCAGCCATAAAAAGGAATGAAATTGGGTCATCTGTAGAGACGTGGATGAATTTCATACAGAGTGAAGTAAGTCAGAAAGAGAAAAACAAATATCGTATATTAACACATACATGTGGAACCTAGAAAAATGGTACAGATGAACCGGTATGCAGGGCAGAAATTGAGACACAGATGTAGAGAACAAACGTATGGACACCAAGAGGGGAAACGGACGGAGGGTGGTGGTGGTGCTGTGATGAACTGGGAGATTGGGATTGACATATATACCCTAATATGTATAAAATGGATAACTAATAAGAACCTGCTGTATAAAAAATTTAATTAATTAATTAAAGTGTGTGCACGGGCATCTGGGTGCGCACATGTGTTTTCTGCCAGTTACAAGTCTTCCATAAAAACACTTGAATGATCAGCAAGCCCAGAAGCCAATCATAATTCTAGTCATGAGGTGTACCAACTGGCATAATTCAGCTTTGAAGAGGCTCCCTCTACATGGATTAAGTATGATTGAATGATACGGGTTCTCCCTGGGTGTAAATGGGGTGGCAGTGTACAGGCATTCTGGGAAGTGGAGTTAATTCTTTCCAAGTGTCTATTCGATCCCCAGGGGATCTCCTCCACCCTCAGCTCAAAATTCTCAATCCAAGGAGGGAGGGAGGGGGAAGGGATGGATTGGGAGTTTGGGATTAGTAGGTGCAAACTATTATATATAGAATGGATAACCAACAAGGACATACTGTATAGCACAGAGAACCATATTCAATATCCTGTGATAAACCATAATGGAAAAGAGTATGAAAAAGAATGTATATATGTGTATAACTGAATCACTCTGCTGTACAGTAGAATTTAACACAACATTGTAAATCAACTAGACTTCAAAAAAATAAATTTTTAAAAAAACTCTCAATCAGAAACAACACAGTATCAATGTAAGACAGTTGAGATGTTTTCTGATGGGTATTTTTCTAAAATGCCTTAGACACTTGCTAATCTTTACTTTTTTCCATTATCTATTTTAATTGAAGTAATACACTCAGAGGATTTCAGAAAAAGAGACATGCACGCTGTCAAGGATTTATACGAGACGCCTCTCTGCAGCCTGTTTTTTCTCATCAGCAACAGATCTTGGAGTTTTTTCCACGGCTATATGCACAGCGCTGTCCAATTCTTTTAAACAACTGCCTTGTACTCCTTCTGTGGGTAAGCCATAACTTACACAACCCGTCTCGTACTGAGGTACACTTAGGTGGCTTCCAATCTTTTGCCATTAAAAATAAAACAACTCGTACACACCTTTTTGCTGGACAATTAAGATTTCTCCAAACTGAACACAGAGTAGTGTTGTTCTCAACACAGGCATATACCTGTTCTTCCAGAGATGCTATGATCCAACTCAAAAGTAAGGACAACAACTAAGACATAAGCTGGACCAACAGAGAGCAGGGACATCTGAAACAAACTGTCCGGAAAATTGCACAATGCATGGTTACTGCATCTATACTCTTTCTGAGAGAATCAGAGGGTCCGTGGCCAACGACAACGGAAAGATGCACAGGATGTAGAGAGCACTGTGCAGTGTTTAAAATAAGCACTTCTTCTTGGCCGTGTACAAGAGAAATAGAAATGCTAAACCTCGCCTGCAAAGCACACTGCATGGGACATTAACATAATACAATTTAGACACAATAGCAATCTTCAGTCATAGAGCAGACTTCCATCACTGCCAAAAACATTCCTCCCCTCACTGTTGAATGCTGCTGTGAATTTCATCTGTGACAGAGATTCTAAGATAACTCAAAGAATGTAGTTTTTACGTGTGAGGGCAGGGAGAACTGGGCATCCCCAGACACAGCAGGCAAGAGTGTAAATATTTATATAAGCCTCCTGGAGGGAAATTCAGCAATGTGTACCAAAAGCTTTAAAATCATGCTCACCGCTCACCTTTTGACCCAGTAATTATATGACCATGTATGCCCTGGGAGTCATCCTAAGAAACTCTGTGTGTGTGTGTGTGTGCGCGTGTGTGTGTGTTTTCTGTACCCATTTGTTCACTGCAATGTTTTAGGACCAGAGGAACACTGGAAGCAATGTAAATGTCCACCTGTAGGGTATCAGTTAAATACATTATAATGTATTCATGCCATACAATGAAAACCACACACGAATAAAATTCATGTGTTAAAGGAGGAGTTTGCAAGCTGTGGGTCACAAATCATTAATGAGTCATGAAACCAGTTTTTGTGGGCCATGGACAGCTTTTTAAATAGAAGAATATCAGAGTGCATCACACAAAGTAAGCGTCAGTATGGTTTCATGAAACTTTATTTAAATGCATGTGTGTTTATTCTGGGTCAGTATATAAAATGTACTTCTTACTTTAGGATATAGTAAAAAAAAAAAAAAAAAAAAGCTGAAAACCACTGTGGCAACAGAATATTCACTAGTATGGAAATATGTCAACATTCTACCTCTAAGTGGGGAAAACAGGTTAAAAATTATATAATATAATCCCAAATCTGAGATAATACCAACAATCAAATATGTATGTGTATATGTGCACAGAAAAGAAACATTCTCTGGATAGTAGTATTATGGGTGAAGGTAATTTCTCTATTTTCCCTACATGCTTCTGGTATTTTTCTAAATTTCCTCTAATTTCTGCTTATTATGTTAATAAGCAGAAAAAAACAGTGGGTATTTTCAAATATAGTTTTGGTAAGTATGTTAAGTATTTTAAGATGCTCCAAAAATGAGTCAAGGGTGACAATAAATGAATGAGGTGACCAGGCAATCATTCCATCCTCTGACACCCTCCTATGAAAAATCTTCTTTCAGAAATGTTGCACACCAACACATTGGGCCAAGCAGCATATGGTCCTACAAGAAGGCGTACAGGAAACGTAAAATAATAGTAGTTCAGAACTGCAAGGAAGGAAGGAAGGAAGGAAAGGAGGAAGGAAGGTAGGAAAGGAGGGAGGGAAGGAAGGAAAGAAGGACGGAAGGAAGGAAAGGAGGGAGGGAAGGAACAGAAATAATGGAAGGGAAAAGTGAAAAGAAAAGAAAGTACCAAAAATATCTGATATGTTAAAAAAAAAAAAGAGAGACAGAGAGAGAAATAAAGCTTGTCTTTAATACACAGCAGCAAAAAAATTGGACAAAGCTTTCATTTTATGACTAGAGGTTTCAGCCAGCAAATATCGTCCTGAAGTTATTAAATTTTAAAATGCCCAGGAACTCAATAAACCCTTTTTTAATTCATAATGAGTTAATGAAGTGGCCAATGACCTGACCTCTTTTCAAACTGGATGAGGGATTTGATGAGTCAGTGCTAATTCAGGTTCAGGTGATCACTTCACTGTTAGGAAAACATTGTTACATTTTTTTTTTTTCTGAGGAAGAGGCTTTACTATGGAAGCATAATCATTAGTGATGCTATTTAATCTTCTTCTTCACCTCAGTGGTACCCCAGTGAGGCACATAACTAATGGAATTACTCAGCGTTAAACAAGGAAATGGCAGCTTTTCTGTATGAATTCCATTTCTTCACTTTCCAAATCTTTCTCAAGTAGAGATGGGACCCTGTCCTCAAAATGTTTATATTCTGTTGGGGGAGACAATGGCAACTCCTGGATTTCTATTTAAGTAGGTGATATAGAGGTTTAGGTGGCTTGGAAGAGAATGCTTGCTGATGGAAATGATTGGTGATAAGACTTAAAACCACCCTTCTCATTGCCACTCAGACGAAACATAAATAACAAGATACGAAGAATATTGGGAAAAGAGCGTGCTAACTCAGGAAGAGTGAAATCCCTTCTAGGCTGAAGGAGAAAAGCATTTGAACCTCACCAGTTATATTTTGGGAATAAAAGGTACAAAATTGTTAGACAGATGGACAAACCCATCCTTTTGGATGCTACTGTGAAAATCTGGAGCCAAACTAAGGTTGATCACATATGATTTCCAAACAGTATATTGGTCAAATTTATATCACTTTTTTCAAATCTTCTGATTTATTTGTGTATCCCTAGCATCTTGCAAAGCACTGGAGAGAGCAGACAGTTATAAAGTAATTATCCAATATTAGATAAATACAGTTGCTTGATTTTTTAGTGGAATCCAATAAGGATCTGAGGAAAGAAACATAGATGCTTAAGGAGAACAACTGGTATACCAAAGGCACATGGATTAATTTGTCTATACTGACAGATAACTGACTTCTCATTTTTAAAAATCTCCACATTATTTGCTTTGCTTTATTAGTATTCATTTTCCAGAGCTTTGCATGTGTATCTCATTTAATCCTTGTAACTAACCTATAAAGTACATACTATTAATATCTCCATTTTAAAGATGAGGAAACTGAGTCACAGATCAGTTTAGTAACTCATTCAAGGCCCCACAACCAGCAGGTCCCACAGCCCATACTCACAGCCAAGCAGTTGGCTCCAAAGCCCATGTTACCCTAGTGCCCCCTATTTCCCAAGCACTCTAAACATTTGGCAGATGGTATCTTATTCTTTCTCCCAAAACCACTTGAAGTAGCTTGTTAAAATACTGTGACCTTCCCCAAGTCACTGTATGCCCTTGCTGGGTATTGTCTGAGAGACGAAGGTAATTTCCCACAAGGCCAGCTTTATTCCTCATCAGCTGAAAAGCAAAGCAAATGAAACAAAAGAAAAGGAACATGAGGGGTTCTTTGGGCACATTGTGTGTTGGACGTAAACAAATAAAATGGTTTTAATAAAGGGATGGCAAGTGAGAACATATATCAGTCACCTGGTACCTTGGTAGACCAGATAACCCTCCTCATGGAGTCTCAGAGACATGAGGGAGGAAGTGCCCTTGTGTCCTGGGTTTTGTACCTTCCGAGATCCGATAGAGGTCTGCAAGTTTTAATGAAAACAATTTGCATTGTAGGGTGCCGAAGGTAACAGGCTAATGTTAGGGTGGAGTTGGCTGGCTAGTTTTATTCTCCAAAAAGTCTGGTTATGTCAACCCACTCCCAGTAGAGTCTCCCTGACAGTTATCTAATAAACTCGAGTTTCCCACTGTCAAAACATACTGCTGACAACAAAGGGTCTTTCTTCAGCATTGAAGAACACTGAGTGCATTAAGGAAATCTGGCCACAAAAGAACAAGGAGACCTATAAAAGCTCCCCCACGTCTTCCATGCCTTCCTTCCAGCTTGATGTTTCTTGTCAAGAGAAGGAAAACTCTCAGTATAAATATGCATTTGAATCATAAAACAAATCCACCCAGTACTTTTGCAGAAAAAGAGAGAGATAAAAAGAGGCTCCAGGACAAACATCTAAGTAAAAAATATAAAGTGCTTTACCCCCTCATCTCACGACGTGCCTGTCTCTTCCACTCTCCTCTTGCACTGAGCAGTATGTACACTTTACAGAGAATGCCAGCTATAATCCAACAGATGTCACTGTGAACATGGAGGAGAAAATGGCCAGAAACAGCCTCTCATGGGTTGTCTGCACAAAAATACACTGACCAGCTTTGATTTTCAGTGCCACGGTCAACTAGACCAGCCCACGTGTGAGCACAGGAACTTGTTCCTGCCGTAACCTGAGTCAGGTGAGCTGAGAATGCTAATTCATTTAGATGAGATTTGTGAAAAAAATTGCTTTGGGTGGCTTCCCTGGTGGCGCAGTGGTTGAGAATCTGCCTGCATATGCAGGGGACACGGGTTTGAGCCCTGGTCTGGGAGGATCCCACATGCCGCGGAGCGGCTAGGCCCGTGAGCAACAACTACTGAGCCTGCGCGTCTGAAGCCTGCGCACCGCGATGAAGAGAGGCCCCCGCTTGCCACAACTAGAGAAAGCCCTCGCACAGAAATGAAGACCCAACACAGCAAAAATAAATTAATTAATAAAAAAATATTGCTTTGGGTGAAAGAAGGGTATCTCATTGCTATGCAAACATGTATTATCAGGGGAAGAAAAGCAAAAAAGACTAAGGTTAGCCCACATAAGATAGTCCTTCGAGGCAACCCTCAATCCAGAATACGAGTGTGCCTCAGGAATCAGCATGGTTAGACTGCAGTTAACCCCTTCTCTGTAATAATCCACACTAAAGTCACGTTTAAAGAGAAGAATCATGTCATTTCACCATCACATGTGTATGTATCTCATCTCTCTCCTCCAAGCCTTCACGTATTCTGTTCCTTATGCCCAACACCCTTCCCTCACCATTGACCCTTAGCTTAAAAGGCTAACCCCTACAAGTCCCCTACTTCTCAGCTTAGGTGTCACCTCCCTTGTTTTATCTACAAATGTGCCTGGCAGATAGTAGTGAATGAAGAGATGTTTTAGAATAAATGCATAGGACCCATTTGTGGCCACTGGGTGTAGAGGAAATATACCAGGGTCTCCTAGAAGGAATTTTCTCCCTAATGAAAGGTAAGAGCTGCCTGAAGAATAAGCCTTTTTGTCACTTTCCCTCCCTTCCTTCTTTGCATACTCTCATGCAAGAATATAATACCTAAGGCTGCAGCAGCCATCTTCAGATCACGATGTAACAACCCACAGTTCAAAATCCAACAGGCTAACATGGCAGAGTGGAAGGATGTAAACAGCTTGAACCCTTCATAGCCTGGTAAACTGCTGACTCTATCCTGGAACCACCCATCTGGATTTCTTGCTAAGTGAAATCTAAATATCCTAAGTCACCGTTCATTAGGTTTTCTCTCGCTTACAGCCAAAAGCATCCAGACTGGCATATTCTGCACTTATTAACCTAAATTGTGATTGGCATTTGCTTGTCTGTCTTCCCACCTAGACTGTGAGTTCCAGAAGGATGAAAGTGTCTTGTTTACCTTCTTCCCGGCGTACAGCAAAGAATGGGATGCCTTAAACATCTGTTAAACGAGAGACTCATTTCCCTCACACCTGCCTCCCCCAGTTCCCAAGAACTAAAACTCGAGGCTGACCCACTTCTATCTTTCTGAACCTTTAGAGGTATCTTTGATGTTAGATCTGGCACCTCTCAGTTCTCAGAACACTGTGACACATCTTAAGAAGTCCACTCTTTTTCAAGCTTTCTCTAAGCCCAATGGACATTTTTCAGACTTCAATTTAGAAAATCTCTTAGTGACATTCAACGTGGTCGATCACTCCTTCCTTTTGAAAATCCATAGTGCCATAAAACTGAGTTGCTTTCTTTTTTATTGAAGTAATACTGATTTACAGAATGGAAGAAAATATTAGCAAATGATAAGCAAATGTCAGGGGGTTAATATCCAAAATACACAAGCAGCTCATACGGCTCAATGTAAAAAAAAAAAACCAAACAACCCAATGAAAAAAAAAATGGGCAGAAGACCTGAATAGACATTTTTCTGAAGCAGACATACAAATGGCTACCAAGCACAAGAAAAGATGCTCAATATCGCTAATTATGAGAGAACTGTACATCAAAACAACAATGAGCTATCACCTCACACCTGTCAGAATGGCTATCATCAAAAAGTCTACAAATAACAACTGCTGTCAAGGATGTGGAAAAAAGGGAACTGTGTGCAATGTTGGTGGGAATGTAAGTTGGTGCAGCCACCATGGAAAACAGTATGGAAAGTCCTCAAAACACTAAAAAATAGAACTATCATATGATCCAGCAATTCTGCTCCTGGGTATATACCCAGAAAAAACAAAAACACTAATTCAAAAAGATACATGCACCCCAATGTTCTTAGCAGCACTATTCACAACTGCTTTCTTATTGTCCTCTACATTTTTCTCTTTTACAAGCTCACCTTTATGTACTCTGCACCCAATTTCAAAGCCTAATTCTAAGCCTTCCTCTCTTGCCACCATACACTTGCCATCATTGACCATGGCTTCAGTTATCACTTTATGTTGATAAGTCCCAAACTTATATCTCCTAGCCCTGTCCTCTCCTCTAAGCTCAGCTACATACATCTACCTATTTGATATATATATCTCAAATATATATATAGTCTCAAAACAATATATAAACAATATATATATATATGTATGTATATATATGTCTCAAAACCATCTGAAATTCAACATTTTTGAAACTGAACTTATTATCCTCCCTGACTCATCGGCATCCTGATGAAGGTATCAAAAACCTACCTCAAGCTGACCTAGGGCACTAAAGGAAATGTATTGGCTCAAGGAACCAGAAAGCTCTTAGACAGAGCTGGTCTCAGGCATGCATGAATTCAGGAATTTAAACAACAAAATAAGGTCTCTCTTGCCATCTCTCATCTCTATTAATCTCCATCTAACTCCTTTCTCTCTCACTGCACACCAGCTTTCTCCATAGGGAGGAAACATCTCCACAGGTAGAAGCATCTGTAGGACTCCATCCTTCCTGCTCCAAGACCCCAAAGGCAAGCCCCCTTTGTCTTCACCTCCAACATCCCACAAAAATGAATCTCACTGTGCAAACCTTGGTCACTAAGCCAATGCCTGTTACAGCCAGGGGAGGTGGGTTTTCCTGGAGGGAAATCTAACCCAAAATCAGACGACTGGATTAACAGTTCTTCAACAGAAGAGAGCACAGGGTTTTCTGGACAAGTTAACTGCGTAGATGTCCTGCAGCTACCCCAAGCCAGCTCTTCTTCTTGTGGTCTCTGTCTTGGTAAGTAAAGCCATCCTTCTCCCATCCCCTTCACAAGCCAGAAACCCAGGAGTTCCTGAAGACTTCCCTCGCTCTCATCCCCTGAAGGCAAGCCAGCACCATATCCTTTCAATTTTGCCTCCCAAGTGTTTTACACTTAAAACAATGCCCAGAACACAACATCACCCACTTCTTTCCATCCTCACTGCCATCTCCCTAGTCTAAGCCACCAGAAACCTTTCCTAGACTATTTTAAGAACCTCCTACAGGTACTTACTCTCATCTCCCAGTCCATTTCCTACGTAGCAACCAGGCTGATCATTTCCAAGTGTGAACCTGACCCTGTCCCCTGTCTGTTGAAACCATTAGACAGCCCTCCATCTCCCTGAGGATAAAACCCCACACCTTTAACGTGTCCTGCAATTCCCCATAGCTATCTCCTCTCCAGTTCCATTCTAAGCCACACCTCTCCCTCTTACTGAGTTCCAGCACCGTGGGTCTTCAGTTCTTCCAACATGCCACCCATCTTCCTGACATGAGGCCTTTACATGCCCTGTTCCCTCTGCTTGGATTGCTACCCTCCCCAACACACACTCTCTCTCTCTCTCTCTCTCTCTCTCTCTCTCTCTCTCTCTCTCTCACTTTCACCTCCTACTCAACCTTCAGATCTCTTCTCAAATGCCACTCATTTAGGCGAGTTTCCTCCAAACCTCTCATAGGTTACAACTCTTGCTAGATGTTCAAACTGCACCCACTTCATTCTAGTCTCTTACAGCACTGGGTACTGTTCCTTCACAGTACTCACTCTGCTCATCATTTTAACTTTATGTACATTGACTGATTATATCGTTCTTCTCCATTGAAAGACAAGTGCCACAAGGCCAAGAATCAACTGCTTTTACTTACCTTTCTGTCCCCAGCCCCAAGCACAGTGCCTGGCACATTGGGAGGCAATCAATATGGAATGAGAAATAAATGTCTGAATCATTTCTGGAAAGGACAGAGATTAAAAGTACAAGTTGTGGAGTCAAGCAGGTTAAAATCTTGGGCCCATAGGGACTTCCCTGGTGGTCCGGTGGCTAAGACTCCACACTCCCAATGCAGGGGGCCCGGGTTCGGTCCCTGGTCAGGGAACTAAATCTCCCATGTCGCAACTACGGGTTCGCATGCTGCAACTAAAGATCCTGCGTGCCGCAACTAAGACAGGCACAGCCAAATAAATAAATAAATTTTTTTTAATAAAATAAAAACAAATAAATAAAGTCTTGGGCCCATAGAAATACAAGGTGTGTCACCTTGGACACATCACTTAGAATTTCCCTTCTTTACGTTTCAATCTCCTCATCTGTAAAATACGGACAATAATAAGGATTCATAAGATGACCTACCTTTTAGGTAGGTTTTTTACACTTAAAACAACGTCCAGAACACAGAAAGCAGATGTATCCATTACAATTAAGTTTATCCGAGAACAACTAAAGCCCAAAATAGTATGGCGGAAGCAACACAGAAAGGTATCCCTCTCTTACCCAGAGGTTTCCATCGGGCTCCTTCTGTCCTGCTGCTTCTTCATTCTCGAGATGACGCTCTCTCCACAGAGCACCAAATTACTGTTGAACTTCAATTCTCGTACTCGCATTCTCATCAACAGCAAAGAGCATCCTTGTAAGGACCTTTCTCAGAAGTCGTACCCAGCATCTGCTCTCAAATCCCACTGGCCCGAACTTAACCTCGTCAAGCCACATCAAGTAGGAGGAAGGTCGGGAAACATAGTCTTTATTTCAGATTGTCATGTGCCCAACGAAAATTGAGAGACGAACAGTAGCCTCTTTTACAGCAAGACAGTGAAAGGAAAATTCTTACACGGAAATTGGACGTTTCATGTCAAGGAGCGCCTCCAGTAAAGATGCTGTGGGCAAATGAGATTGTAGAAGCACCCTCCCCAGAAACACACCCGCCACAGTAACAGGCGCATAAATGCACTCGGTGGATTTTAAAGAAAACCACCACCATCATCCCATATGTGAACTTCCTAAACCCCTGGGTCCTGGGCTCCAGGGCAAGTGTGCTTGCCCAGAGGGAAGCCTTTAGAGGTTCGTCCCATTGTCATTCACTTAGGCTTGCCTTGATCTTTTCTCTCTGAATGATGCAAAATGCTTACAGGTGCCAGGCAGGACTTCTCAGGGTGCCCTGGGGCAGTCCTTTGCCTGCAGAATCCCTCCAGGGCAGGTCACCTACAGGAGGACTGTGGCTTTGCCTACCTGACGCATTAAGGGCCTTCCCAACCTGTCACTAACCACCACCTCAGAAATCCAATCTTGCTTTACAGCTAAATCAATCCTGTCACTCCAATTAAATTTGCTTGGGAAAAGTTAAAAAAGGAATCTCTGGCCTCACTGTGAATTCTCAAGTCTGATAGAGAGAGAACGATTCTGCCGCAGTTCAAAGAGAGAAAGGAAGTATTTACTCTGTCCCCCTTCATGCAGAAGGGAAAGGGGCATTGTTATTTTGATACTAGAAACTAAATTCTAAATAAGATCATCCGAGAAGGATAACCATATTCAAACTGCGTATTTTCTTCCACCTCATGGAAATGGTACGTGGAATCACCTTCCTTATTATTAAAAGCTTTTATCAAGGTGCCTGGGGCACAAAACAGGCTGAGTTGTACTAAATCTGTAACATTACTTGGGGATGACGTGCAGGTCTTTCCCAAGAACTTAGAAATAAGATTACCATCTGACAGCTCATCAAAATAGATCAAAGTGTATCAAAACTTTAACAGTGCACACTCCTTCCATTTCCTCTGGAGACATGCATTCAAGAGCACAAGGGTATCCTCTGTAGCCCTGCCTGTAAAAGCAAAGGATGGAAATGACAGAGATGTTCACAAAGAGTAGAGAGGTTACGTATATCATGATACCACCTTACAGGGAAACACAACGTCAAGATTACGAAACAGTGAACTCAGCCTCGACACAGTGTCATGAAAAAAGTGTTCACGCTCTCATGCTAAGTAGCCATAGCAAATGCAGGCTCTGAAGCCAAAAGGTCTCACTTGATTGTTTCCCAGCTCTGAGACTATGAGTACGTTCCTCAACATCTCTAAGCCGGAGGTCGCTTATCTGACAAATGGGGTAATAACAGCACTACCTCATAGGGTCCTGTAAGCACTTAGCCTAGTAGATGGTGAGTTGGCATGAGGTAACGGTTAACTCACTCCAGTTCTGTGGCAGTCTAAGTAATATCAATGACACCTCACCAGTGTCATCAGCCTATATCAGTGAGCACTTCTTCCTCCACTGTATACATCACTCGAAGGGAAACGCAGGCCGACTAGAAGCAGTGGCTCCTTTCTGGGAATGAGGATGGCAGCGCAGGAAGCAGGATGGAAAAAAAGGAAAGAGGAAAAGTCTTGGGCTGTATTTTCATTTATATGTTAGTGTTTTTTTCTTCTAAAGCCAGCTCGTGTTACTTTTATCATAAAGTGGTTTTTTTTTTCAAGATTGGACTCTAAGAATTAAACTTTAATTGCATCTCTTAATGGATGAGAGCAGAGATATGCAAAGTTCCCAGGAAGGAAATCCTGAGCCTCAGGACCTGGTGTAACTCAACTGAAACTAGTAACACATCTAAAGCAAGGATATGACCACCTATGGGCTGAGGGTGGGGATGGCATCGAGTCCTAGCAGCTCAGGAAGAACAGGCACAGCAGAGGTGGCAGGGCACGCAAGCAGTTCTCAGGGGACAGGGGATTTCGGTCCTGAGACTCACATTTCCAAGTGTGTCCTCTAGGCTCTTCGCTTGGCTTCTGCTCTGTGTTAAGGACTGAATTGTGTCCCCCTCCCCAAATGCCTGTGTTGAAATCCTAACCCCTAGGACCTCAGAATATGGCCATATTTGGAGATAGGGTCTTTCACGAGGTAATTAAGGCAAAATGGGGTCATTAGGGTGGGGCCGCAATCCAACAGGACTAGTGTCCCTGTAAGAAAAGGAGATCTGGGCACAAACACACAGAGGGAAGATCATGTGAAGACACAGGGAAGAAAAGACAGCCATCTGCAAGTCAGAGAGAGAGGCCGGAGAAGAAACCAACGCTGCCAACACCTTGATCTTGGACTTCTAGGCTCCAGGGCTGTGAGAAAATACACCGCTGCTGTTTAAGGCCCCCAGTGTGTCATATTTTGCTGTGGCAGCCCTGGTAAACTAATACACTCTGTTCGTGATTCTGTTTCCATACATGAATTTTACATTTTCTATGTGCAAATCCATCAATCTTTCCCTTTATGGATTCTGGGTTGTCATTTTTTTTAAATCTTGATTTAAAAGGACTCTGCCATCCCAACTTTATTAAGATATATCCATCCTGCCTTCTTATCATCTTTGCTGCTTTTACTACTGCTGTGGTTGTACTGTGGCACCTCTTTTGTTTCGTTCCTTATCTGAAATATATTTCTGTAATATGGGTGTGGTCAGGCCCTAACTCTGGGGTGACCCACTGTCTATATTACATTTATACTCATAAAAATGTTCAAATTATACTACAGAAATAGATTTTAGACACAGGAAAACATTCACGATACACATTTAGGTGAAAAGAGGGAATTATACTTAAAAATACACATTTTTGAAATAAAATGATTTATATATACTTCGTAAGTATTGAAAATGTATGAAAGAACATACACTAAATTATTAGTAATACTTACCTCTGGGTGATTAGCATTTTTTATGCTTTCAGTATTTTCTAATTGACTTTATTGAAATAATAATTTAAGTGAAATCCTACTGTGTCTCAGATCTCCTTTTCTTAAAAGGACACTAGTCCTATTGGATTAGGGCTTACCCTAACGACCCCATTTTGCTTTAATTACCTCTTGAAAGACCCTATCTCCAAATATGGTCATATTCTGAGGTCTTAGGGGTTAGGATTTCAACACATGAATTTGGCGGGGGTGTACAACAATGACAAGAATACAAAATTTGATAGTGAAACTCTGGGATTCAGACCAACTCATGTTAGGATCAGGGTGACCTTTGGCAAGTTATTTAACTTTCCCTACGTTAGTTTTCTCATGTGTAAAATGGGTATAAGAACAGGTGGTCATGGGGTAATCAGGAGGTCTGTTGTTTGGGAGAGAGTGCATATAAAAGTTCTTGGTGGGAATAACATTCAGTAATGTTATTCAATAATAACATTCAATCAGCGGCACTATAATGTACCTTCCAACTTCGAAGAAGGGCAAAGCTCCAGGAACAGCCGGTGTCCATCATCAGGACAGGGAAACTCCATAGGTGTGGTTCATAACGTGTAGTCAGGGGGACAAGCAATAAAGCTGGGCTTAAGGAGGAGACGGGATTCAGAAGCTCTTCTACTCCACACCAGCCACCCGGCACTTTATAAAGGCCAGTGGTATGCATGTCACAGAGCTTTGTAACAAGGGGTGATGTGATTGCTAAAATTTCAGCCAAAGTACTGTTCATGGAAACACTTTCCCAAAGCCAGCTGTCAACCTGAGGGGGGTTAAACGTTCTTCATCAGGAACAAGAATGTGACCACGATTTCCTTGAGCAAAACAGCCCCTGCGACCAGCCCCTCCCTGCAGACATCCCACAACCAAGGCAGCAGGTAGAAAGCATTCCTAAATAAGATGCCAGTGAAGAGATGCTTTCCCTCCCTCACAGGGCTTTGAAATAGCCAAGCCTGAAGGATTTTTTTCCTTCCCTTTCTTTTTAAAAAATATACAGCCCAGGGCAAATCTCATACCTCTGCTGTCCCTAGAACAGGTAGCTGAGTCACTGGGTCTCTGAAGCTGCCAGCTCACAGCAGGGCTTGGAAAATCAATACCTCTCTCTGAAGTTATCCAAAGTACTGAGACCTTTAAACCAAACTCCAGTAGATAAACACTATCAACAGTCTTTCACAGCATTAGGAGATGTGGGTTTATTTCCCAAGCAGCCTTGAAATGCGAAAACGGGAGCTGTTCTCTAAGATGTGGACACGTGGAATCTGGCTGCAGAAGTGGTTTCCAGAGGATCAGCACTCTGTCTGCCGACAGGAACAAGAGACAGCTGGACTGTGGATGGAACACTCCCTCAGCATTACAGCTGTGTGGCTAAAAGAACGCGCCCTAAATGCCTATGTTGGAATCCAGGTCGCATCCCTATGGCCCTGTGTATCTCTGGGAATCACTCTTCACCTCTCTGTGCCTTAGTGTTCACCTTAAAACCAGGTACCCTAGCTCAGCAGGGACTGCTGGGAGGATTAAATAAGATGAAGGAGGGACATGTATGCACTGGGGTTTTCTTTTAATCCTATAGGAGCATCAAGGAAGTTAGCAGTTGTTATTCAGAAGGCATGATATGCAAAAGCACAATTGCTAGAAAAGAGAAATCACGCAAGTTCACTTCCCACCTAACCTGTTCGTTTTGAAATGTTGCCTTTTTCTGAACCAAGAGAGAATTTGGAAGAGGTCTTCAGACTCTTAAAATAAATCACAAGAAAGCTAGAAAAGAACTCTCTGAAAACAAGGTTCAAATATACGAGCCGCCAGAGGCTGGAGGGCCGTTCCTAGTTCCTCCATCTCTTTCACCTCCAGCAGGTAAACCCTTCAAGAGAAGAGTCCTGTGGCTTTCTTCTGGGGGGAAATGATGGGGAGGGACCCTCGGCAAAGGGGGAAACATCACTGCGTGCTAATGAGAATCCCCCAGACAACATAAGGTAATTATTTTTCTTTTTTTTTTTTTTGCGGTACGCGGGCCTCTCACTGTCGTGGCCTCTCCCGTTGCGGAGCACAGGCTCCGGACGCGCAGGCTCAGCGGCCATGGCTCACTGGCCCAGCCGCTCCGCGGCATGTGGGATCCTCCCGGACCAGGGCACGAACCCGTGTCCCCTGCATCGGCAGGCGGACTCTCAACCACTGCGCCACCAGGGAAGCCCACAAGGTACCTATTTTTAAACAAAACACCAAGACACTAGACTTGACCCAAAAAAACTCCCCAAAATGTAGACTTATTTTTATAAAAAGTCTTACAAAAGCATAAAAAATTAAATCACACTTAATATTCTATCATCAGCCTTACCTTAACTGCAAAGAGGAAAATGACAGAGAATCAGGGTTGTTCTAGAAATTCTGGGCTATCTAGTTGTCCCATTAAGGCTGATGAAATGCCAAATCATTTTTCCCTCTTGACTTGAAGTGAATCTGGGCAGGAACGCTTCATGTGATGAAACGATTTCCCTTGCTATTTGAAGAATTTTCTTGTAAGATATACAATCTCTTTAAATTTTCCCAGGCAGCTGCTAAGGGTTGCTAAGGAAGTGATGGAAATAGAAAATATTCTAAATAAACAATTAGTGATTTCTGAGGGGCAGGTACTTTAGATATTTTTTGCAGGATGTCACGCATCTTAGGTACTAAGACTGGACAAGTGGCCTGTCTTGTCTTCCCTCCCTCTCTCTCTTCTTCCCTTCCTTCCTTCCTTTCTGTGTTAAGGAAGATAAAATAGTTAACTAATAAGGACTTACTGTATACAGGGAACTCAGTACTCTGTAATGGCCTATATGGGAAAAGAATTTTAAAAAGAGTGGATATATGTATATGTATAACTGATTCACTTTGCTGTACACCTGAAACTAACACAACATTGTAAATCAACTATACTCCAGTAAAAATTATTAAAAAAAAAAAATAATCTTCAAGCAGTGAGCTGGAGAGGGAGATTTTGAGCCATGGCGTGCCCAACTTGCTGGAGAGACACAGAGGAGGACCCAGGCCCTCCATCCCCACACAAGTCAGCGGAACTCTCGGTGTATCTGTTTTAGTCTGTTGTGCTTTAGCAAAAGATTATGTCTGAACAGAAGAGTCTTAAAATAGACATCTGTGGTTTTGGCACCAGCATCCATTTCCCTTCTTTGATAGCCGTATCCTGGTTCTGTTTTGGGAAAATGCCCGCATCTCATCCTCCGTGCCCCCAGGAGAAGCATCCTGCCTCGGCTCCACAGGGGCGAGCACCTCAAGCCTCACACCCGCTCTGGCAACAACAGCTGGTTGCAGGATGCGTGTGTAACCCCATAAGAGGCAATGAGACTTCAGCAGACGCTTCTGGGGCAAAGATGGCACATTTTCCCTACTGCATTTGGGGTGAGAAGACTGCGCTGGTGCCCACTCCCATCCACAAGGGGGCAGGTTTTCAGAAAGCAGCCGACCACCTCAGAGGCAGTAAAATCCAAAAATGAGAGATCTGCTGACACTGTTTAAGCCCTAATTAAGCCATTCCCACCCCCGACTTCTTAAATAGATAAGCCATTCAACTCCTTTTTGGTTCATGCTTGGTTCAGATCCTACCAGGAATTTCTGCGTGTTATAACCAGAAGACTCCTAGACAACAGAGTTCCACAGCTACACTTCAAACCACTGGGAAAGATTTCCTTTTAACGTCCTCTGACATATTATGATTGGGGGCAATTTCTTCCTCCTGGTGGAGGAGAGGGAAAGAGACATAATCCCAAGAAATCTAGGAGCACCAAGGTCAACAGCTGAAAGTAAACTAAAAGAAGGGACTCTCGACACAGCAATTCATACATGAATGCAAACCACTGAGTATAGAACAAACTCGTATTTTATTCTAAATAAGAAAATCGGTGGTTCTGGGTAAGGTCATGGGGTTTTTGTTGGCTGAAATCGCCATGTGATTTTCAGAGTCTAAGTAGGCAGTACACCTATTTAATATCTGGCATATATGTTATAATAATAATTTCTAATATTAAATGTCTTAACATATGTTCTTGGAAACATGGTACGTTTATTTTGTTTGTCCACATTCAGACATTCATAGCTAAGAAGGAAAGAAAAATGCCACCTGGCAATATACTCTCTGTATCTGAACACAAATTTTAAAAATTGGCTAAGAAGTGGGTAGAGAAAAAAGATAGCCAAATGTATTTGAGTTTGTTTGTTTTAAACAGGCTCTAAATATCTGTTTTGATTTCTGTTTATTGTTTACTGAAAGTGAACCTTTTATAAAGTCTCTAATTTTGCAGGGGCAAAATATGCAGGATTAACCCAAGCTGGAAGGAGCTTGAAACCATTCATATCTTTTATCTCAGGAAAAGCCTCACTGTACTTTGAAATGAGCCTATGTCACATGACCACCACCTAGTGGCAGTGTACTTAAATAGCAGGAACAGCTGAGAGTTACAATAAACATCTTTTAAATAGACCCCAGCACTGTCACGGTCATTTTGATCAGAACTAGATTTTCCCTCCAGGATGGTGGAATTAAGAACCAGGAAACTAAGAAACCAGAAATCTGGGTAAGAGCAGAATAACTGTGGAATTAAGCAACTGCTGGTGGTAACATTGTTTTTACCAGCATTTTCCAATGACTGGACCTCCTACCACTAGGAATACACAAAGTGAGTCCAGGTAGTACAAGGAAAGGTCACACTGAGGAGGGACAGTTGAGCAGAGGCGCAAATGAATGGAAGAGCAAACCATGCAATTTTCTAAGAAAACAGCACTATAGGAAATGGAGGGGGCAACAAGTGCAAAGGCCCTGAGGCAGGGCCATGTTTGGCTTCTCAGGGTACAACAAGGAGCTTAGTGTGGTTCAGCCAGAGAAGCAAAGACAAGAAGGCAAATGAATGTGGTGGACGAGGTGGGCAGGGGTCAGATTCTTTAGGGTTTTGTAGATCATGATTGGGACTTACAATTTTTTTCTACATTGACAAAAAGCCACTGGAAAGTGTGAAGGAGGAGAGTGATGTGGTCTGCTTTATGTTCTAGAAGGATCACTTACTCTAATCACTGTGAAGAGCAGACTACAGAGGTCAAGAGTGTTAGCAGAAATAAGAATAGAAGTCTACTGCAACAGTCTGGGCAAGAGATGCGTGTGGTACCAAGGCAGATTGATAGATACATAGAAAGATAGGTGGACAGTTATCTATGTATACAAACATAAATGTGTGTATGTATGTATGTCTCCACCTCATCAAACACACTTATAGTAATGACAGTCTTTACAAATACTGAAAAAAATTATTTTTCATGTAAAAAAATAATCAATATAGGCGAGTATATCTATATGGCAAAAAAAAAAAAAAAAAACTGCAAGAGTAATACTTATGACTGACGTTTAGAAGATACCAAACTCTCAATACCAAAATACACTATTAGAGAATCAGGTAAATTTTATGTGTTCCTCTAAAATTTCCTGTGACCTCCTAAAATAGTTCTGTGTCCCAACTGCAAAAAACATTACGCCTACTCAATTTATTTCATCCTTCCAACTAGATTCCCTTCTTGATGGAAGAGAATAAAAAGAGGTCTAGTACGACCATATCCTTGTGTTAGTTACTTTGGCAGATAGCTGACCCCAGACTCATTCTCCCCTCCTTCCTGGGCACAGAGAGAGACATTCATATGGTCCCCAGAATCCTCTGCAGTTGGATCTGGCCATGCACTGGAATTCTCACCAACAGAAGGAGACTGGAAGTCATGAGGGTCATCTCTGCTACTTTCTTAAGAGAAAACCGCTTCCTAGACTTTGCCTGACTGTTGGCTGGAAGGTAATGGGGTGGAGCCTCAGCTCTGATCACACAGGAGAAAAATCCTCTAAGGCAGGGGTTCTCACTCAACCACAGGCAATTTTGCTTCCCAGGGACACCTGGCAATGTTTGGAGGCGTTTTTGGCTATTCAAATGAGGGGTGAGGAGTCAGCTACTGGCATCTGGGGAAGGCAGAAGCCAGAGAGGTTGCTGAACATCCTACAAGGCACAGAAGAGCCCCCCACCACGAAGACTTTCCTGACCCCAAATGTCCACTATGCTGAAGTTGAAGAGCTTCACTGTAAGGCCACCTTCTCAAACTTTGCCCAAAATTATTCCCCAAGTATCTTCTTAAAATGCTGCTTCCGAAAGTTGGTGATGGGATCTGAGATTCTGCACTTCTAACATGCTCCCAGGGGGATGGTGGAGCCACAAGATGGAAAGAATGGAACTTGGGTCTCTGAATGGTCTCCCTGAGCACAGCTGCTCCAGCAGTCCAGTCTGGCTGGAGTGCCCATGCAGGGCTGCTACTCAAACATATACACCTGCACACCTGAACTCACTGTTTGCAGCTCGTGTTCCTTCTGAGTGGTTGGTCTCCAGGCAGCAACAATCGCTACAAACTTTGAATATCGACTTTCATCATGCGGGAGAAAAACATCATCTATCTTATTTAATCCACTGTAGGTTGGGGTCTCTTTGCTGCAACAGTTCAGTTTTTTCCCTAACTAATACAGTGACCATCTGCAAAGAGTGGACAGTGACATCTATGTTGCTGTTTGGCAAGAGACCAAAGAGCCCCGGAGATTATACTCTCCAGAAAAAAAGAGAAAAAGCAAAGGGGAGAAAAGAAACAAGATGGTGACTTCTAAAGATATGTGGGAAGAGTGTTTTGCTGCTGTAACAAATGGTCACAAACTAACTGGCTTAACGTGCTAGAAGTCAGAAGCCTGAAATGGGTCTCCATGGGCTACAATCAAAGTGTCAAGAGGGTTGCATTCCTTCTAGAAGTTCCAAGGAAGAATCCATTTCCTTTTCTGTAGCTTCTGGAAGCTGCCTGAATTCCTTAGCTTGTGGCCGCTTCTTCTATCTTCAAAGCCAGCAACAGCAGGTTGAGTCCCTCCCGTGCTGCCATCCCTCTCGTTCTCTCTCTTCTGCCCCCTCTTCCATTTAAAAGGACTCTTGTGATTACATGGGGCTCATCCAGAGAATCCAGGATAATCTCCCATCTCAAGGTTAGCTGTTTAGCAATCGTAATTCCATCTGCAACCTTAATTCTTCTTTGCCATTTAATGCAGCATACTCACAGGTTTTGGAGTTTAGGATGTGGTTATTGGGAGACTGCGTTATTCTGCCTTCCACAGCTTAGAAAGTAGGCTAGTAAGGCAGCCAGAAGGTGGGAATTTAATATGCCCATCTGAGAAATGCAGAGAGAGTGCACAGGAAGAAGAGATGACAGGTCATTTGAGAGCAAAATGAGAGAATCTTCTGGTCACTCCCAAAGCTCGTCAACTGCAGGGCAATCCTAAAAAGCAAATGTGCCCTATAGCTTTTTATGTTTTTTCAGTATGAAAGAATGATGCATCGGTGGTCATGAATCAGATAAAAGAATTATGCAGACAGAGGTTCTCCAGGAATTCTCAGGATCTTTATGCAGTCTGCCCTCCCAAGGTTTGATATCCATGGTATATAATAGTTTCTGTAAATTAAACTTCTTAATCTAACTTTATGATAAGAGTGCTTGTCCTGTATTTCAGATACTCCCTGGAGTGCAACATTCCAGAAAACCAATTACCTGGGGGAGTTCATGAAAACGTGCGTGGATTAACAACAACTGCAGAATGTACACAAAGCAGATACGAGCACATCACCGTTATTCTGCCCTTGCAAAATCACTGCGGGGTTATTGGCAACTGTTATTCCCATTGTAGAGATGAGAAAACAAAGGCTCAAAGGCTAAATACTCTCTATGCACACAGGCAAGGTAGACACAGAACTCAGACTCCAAATCTTTAACTTCTGATTTTAGGTTCAGCTTTCTTTTCTAAACATCACAGAGCTCCAAGCAGGCAAAGTGCCCTATGATGAAGGCACTCAAGCAGTTTGACTCAAATTTCCTCAGCTCCGGGGACACCCAAACCTCCAACCCCCGTAGAGGCTTTAACCTGGAGGCAGAAAGGTGTATCTGCACCTATAGTGAGCCACAAATCGAACACAGCCTCGATGTAACTGTTTGACTGTTAAATGGCAATAATGTCATTTTGATAATGCATTTAGAGAAACACCATCTAAACTACTCTTGGAGCGTAACAGTCTGTCAGGAATAATCCAGGCTCTTCTAAACCTTTGGCAACTACAGCAACAAAGGCTAGGAACCAAAAGCCACCAGTTACAATGTAAAGACACCTGCTGTGTGACTCCGGGAACGTCACCTGCCCTTCTGAAGTCTCATTCTCTTTATTTGTAACACTGGGATAAGACAGTATCTACTTCACGAGGCTGCCGAGAAGAACAAATGGGATAACGTGGTATGCCGCTGGGACCTTTTGGGGAGACTGTCTAGCCCACACAGCTTGTTTGAGTGGGTTTCTCTTTCTTGTACCCAAAATAGTCTTGCAAAAATAGTACGTGAAAGAGCTGAGAACAATTTTTAGCCAGAGTTCCCAAGGAATGTGAGTGTGTGATTGCTCCGCAGAAGCCTGGGGTTTTGAAAGAAAACAGCACAAAGAAGGTACCCCTTTCATTCAATAAGTCATTGATTCAGAATTAGTGATGAATAAGCCACCATTATGGATTGCCTAGCATGTGCCAGGTACCGCTTCTGGTTCAGAGCACGGGCTAGTTCATGTGGGACAAGGCCCTGCTCCCCTGTACTTGATCTTCTGGGGAGGGAGAGGTAAGTCATTAGGATGATTTGGGAGAGCAATACATGCTCTGAAGAAAATAAAACAGTGTAACAAGCTCAGAAGTGGAAATGGGTCTTTAAATTAGGTAGTTAGTAAAGATCTTGGTGGGGGGGAGCTGAAATATAAGCCAAGATCTGAAGGACAGGTAACGAGATACCTGCAGTCTAGGTATCTGGGGACAGAGACTTCCCGGAAGAGGAAACAGAGATTTAAATGCCCTGAAGTGGGAATGAGCTTGGTCCCAGCACAGAAAGGGAGACACTTCCATGGTCTGTTTTGGGGGCAAAACCCCACAATTAGCCTGTCCTGTAGGTAGGCCGTGCACACACAGGAAACCAAAACCTTCTAGCACAGAAATGCTGGCATTTCTTATTCACCCCCAGGATGCTGGACGACAACCCTTCCAGTGGAAAAGAGCTTGGGGACAAATGAAAGGAAATGCTGGGGACCTCCCTCGAAGTCCAGTGGTTAAGACTTCGCCTTCCAATGCAGGGGGTGCAGGTTCGATCCCTGGTCAGGCAGCTAAGATCCCACATGCCTCATGGCCAAAAAACCAAAAACATAAAGCAGAAGGAATACTGTATCAAATTCAATCAAGACTTTTAAAAAAATGGTCCACATCAAAAAAAATATCTTCAAGAAAAAAAAAGGAACTGCTGTATGTTTGGAGCCTAACACCTGGGTTTGAATCCCAACTATCTTGAGCAAGTTCCTTGACCTCTCTGCGCCTTAGTTCCCTGACCTGTACACCGTGGGCTATCACACTACCTGTCTCACCAGGCTCTTGGGAAGACTGAATGAACCCACCGCTCAGGGCAGAAGCTGGCGTATACAGTACGTGTCCAGCACCACGATTCTTACCACCCTGCTACTGTGACTCTTTCAGGTCCAAATCTTAAATCTTCATCTCCCCGTTCCATTAAATAACCATCATTTGTCTGTGATTTGTTTTTTGCTTTGTAGCAATAGGAGTGCACCTAAATTTACTAATTTACACCAATTCAACTGTTAATCCTCCCCTTGGCACGATCCTACCAGCCCTGAATTTGGGATGTAAAGCAGCCAGGACCCACCCTCCTCCACGGGGAATTCTAACACTGTTTATGAATCTGAACAGGAGTGGTCATCTTACCATCCTCTCCTCAGACAAATAAAATGTAGAAAGTGAGGGACACCTACATTTGAACTGCAACATTTTGGCCATGTTCCTAGAGACGGTATCTTCAGACCACTCTCAAACACACCTGACCTCAATGTAGTAGCAAAGATCTCCAGTTAAAAAGGGCGGGGGGGGGGGGGGGGGAGGAGAGGGGGAGGGAAAGCAGGAAGTGGGCAGGGAAGGAAAAAAAAGAAGTGCTATCCTACAGAAAGAGCTCTCTTTCCATTTACTGTTTTCTTCTCTGACACCCCTGAGGAAAGTATTAAAATTTTGTTCTTGCAATTCTTGCTAAATTTATTCCTAGTTATTTTGTCTCTTTGGTTGGTTCTATAAATAGGATATTTTCTCTCATTATATTTTCAAAATGCTTGGCATAGGCAGATAAGAAAACTATAGATTTTGCATAGTAATTTCCTCACATTAATAAATCCTATTATTATTTCTAATAGATTCATGGGTTGGGGGAGATTGCTTATCTTAGGTTTTCCAAAAAAAGATGAAATTACTGGCAAATGGTGATAATTCTAACTTCCCCGTTCTTATTCTTTTTTGCATCTAACTGCATTATCTATTCATTCCTGAGCAATGGTAAATCATAGTGATGATAGTGGGCATTCTGATCTTGTTCTGGATGTAATGGGAGTGTTTCTAGTGTTACACCATTAAATACGATGCTTGCTTTGGGTATGATCTGATTTTATAAGCAGACGTTCTAAAAATCAAAAATAAATATTTAGTTTTATCAGACTTTTTAGCATCCATAAAATAATCATAAGATTTTTCTCTAAATGAGAAGTGTTACAAGTAAATCACAGCATTTATTAGATTTCCCAAGATCAAACCATCCTTCCATTCCTAGAATAAATCGCACTTTGTCAAGACTTTAATTACCTTGTAATGTAGTCACTTACATGTTCATTTCCCCGCTGAGTTCTTTCAGATCACAGGGCATGACTGATTCATGTCTGACACATAATTGACATTAAATACGGGTTTAACGAATAAATAAATGAATAACTGAAATAACAAGTACATTTAACCTCCCCAAACTAACCACTTGTACCTTGTACCTGTTCCCAGCTTAAAATAGTCAAAGAGATCATATGCCTTCCCCAGAGTGGATCTTTATATGTTTAATGAATATGTGGTTTTAACTGGTCCCTACTTCTTATATCAATAGAACCCCTGAACACCTCATTCTTTATGGGGAAACTACTCCCTATGGCTGTATTGGGAATAACCCTGCTTCCCTACTCCCACCATCGCCCCAAGCCAAAGGGGTGGCGACATCCCCCAGGCCTGATTAGAGTAACTACACAATGATTGCTTGAGGATGGACACCTGACCCAACCTGGGTCAACAGCATCTCCAGGAATTTCTCACAGAAGCTCTTTAGAAAAATTTTTTCCAAAAGAATTGATAAAAAAAACACATGTCTAGGGTTGCTGCTTACCATCTTGCCTAAAAGGTAGTGAGACAACCATTCTGAGAATGAAGCAAGGTATAGACAAACATGGCAAAGAATGGAAAGAGACAGAGACCTAGTGCCATTATTTGGGCCCCTGGATTCAGCTTTTCTTGAAGCCATTACCCCTTAGACTTCCTAAGTAATAAGCCAATAATTATCTTTCTTGGTTTAGCTCCATTTCTATCCCTTACAACCAAAAAATATGGCCTAATTCATGTGCTGCTTTGTTCTCCTCCATATATGCTTTATACATTCTTAAATAAAGGTTGAAAAAAAAGTTTTTTAAAGAAAGGCAATCCTAACTAGTGAGTGTTAAAAAAAAATCAACCACCTGCTTTTAATTAACGGCAAGATCTGCTGAAAGGCTTCCTTAGTGAATTATAATTTCAGATTGAAATTCCCAAGACAGTTAGAGAGGAGCCTGTTAGACCGCAGAAACCAATGGAATCGAGGGATTACTTTAACAGGGCAGTGGTTCAACCAGTTTCAGAGATACCATCCATTATGCAAAACCAAAACCTTTAAAACTTTCTACCGAGCAGCCCTAGCAATCCCTCATTCACCTGAAGTCTGGAGGCCTCTCTCCTGACTCAATTTAAAAGTAAAAATGCTTGGTATGGTTTACAAGAATAAAAATAAAAATAAATAAATCATGTCATGATGGCTAGAGAACTCCCCAGAAAAAAGCCGCCAAACCTCAAGACAGGGAGTTTCGTGGAGTCTTCCTGAACCATCCTGCATTCTCAAAAGCTTTCAGATCTGCAGGAAAACTGAAGGCAAGCATGCCCTTGGCATCCTAAATATCCCTGTACCTATCGGAGCAATCAGCATCAGTTCCTACCATAGGCTCAAGAAAATGTCAGTGGGCCAGCCCAGAGAGCCTAGCCACTTCCCTACCCCATCCCCTTTATGGAGAATTCTGGTTGCACTTACCTCCTGCAATCAGACTCTTCTCCTTCAGCTCAAGTTACAATAGACCAAACTCTGGAATCTGGTTTTGATTATTCTCTGGAGAGCTACTTAAGCGCTACTTCAGGGTTGGAAATCCCTCATTCAGGCATAATCTTGAAATAAAAGACTATATTCAAATGAAAAATGCATTACCGCATTCTCTTTAGGGCCTTCTGTACTGACAGGCAGGATAAAAGGAAAGAATGGAAGGAAAATGAAGAAGAAAACCAAGGGGGAAAAGGAAAAAATGGGAGTAAAAGAGAAAGGAAAGAAGGGGAGAGAAAAATGTATTGTGTCACAAACTGTGTAGGGCACTTTGAATGTCATTTCATTTCATCCTCACGTCATCCCTTCAAAGTAAATACTATGAGCCCATTCTGCAGATAAAGAAATTGAGTCTTGGTGATATCGAGTAATTTGCCCAAGGTCACACAGTGAGGATGCAGTGGATTCAGGCTCAGAGATACAAATACATGTTCCAAAGTATGTCGCTACTACTTGACTAGCTTCCTCCTTCTGAAGAGTCTAATAAAAGTGTTTGTTCTAGAACCAAAATATTTCAGTGGTTGAATGGACCCTATGAAGATAACATAGCCGCATCATCTAAGTAATAGAGAAGGAAGGAAGGAAGGGAGGTAAGGAGGGAGGGAGAGGGAGGAAGATATTAAGGAACCTCACATCCAGTGGAACTAGTATGTGGCAAAGAAAAACCTAGAACCCTAAAAAGCTCTCAGGTCTTACTCCGTCCATGTGACCAGAATCTATTTTATAAGTGCAACTGACCTAAAGGGATCAAATACAGATACTCCTGATGAAGGACTGAACAACTGAGAATTTCCCCTCCTTCAAGAAAATGTTCACTGGGAACAAAAGGGAAATTTATTTGTGAATTGTCTTTTTCTGCTTATATCCAGTTTATATCCAGTTCCTGTTTATATCCAGTTTCCTTTGTTGCTGTTGCAACATATCTCAGAGGGAGTTCCCCCATGCTGTTGCAAAATCAGTTAAGGGGGAAAATATCTAAACTAAAATAGCACAAGTAAGCCACAATTCTGGCAACTGCAGAGGGTGTGGGTATGCCAGGTACTTTCTGAAATGAGTTTAAACCATAGGTCGCTAGCCAGTAGCCAGCTGGCTGTATCCAGCCCACAGATGTGTTTTGCTTGTCCTGCAGTGCTGGCCCACACCACGCCTTTAAGAAATCTCAATCTGTTGCCAACATTAAAAACCAGGCCACTTCACACCAAAACCTGGATTTCCAGTGTCTTTTACCAAGTGGAAGACCTGGCTCCCCTGATGCCACATTTGCACATGGAAAAGGGTAGCTGGAATATAGCAGTAGCTGCTCCTTTGGAAAGAACATCTGTGCCCCAGTTTCTCCCCACCTAGTCTACTTCGCTCATGTATATTATCCACATGAGCCCTGAAGGCATCTGAGTTGGTGACCCTTGGTTGAAAAGGTTAAGCAGATGTAGATTTCAAAGCCAATCATTATTAGGCTTTTCCCAAAAACATCCCCAATGACCGCCTCCAGTCAGTATGAGGACGGCTGTGACAGAAGGCAAAGCATGTGAGACCAAAACTCAGTAGCTGGGTTCATTTGCATTTCTGCTCTAGGATACTCACTTTTTGTTTCGAAAATATATTCACTTTTAGTATTTCATTTATTCTTCCTAACAACCTTGCCAGGAAGGCATTACTCTCAGATAAACGGAAGGCAAGTGATGTTATGTCAGTTATCCATCCGACAAGTAAGTTGCAAAGCCAGGTTTTGAACCCAGTTTTCCCGCAGCTACAAACACTGTGCTTTTGGAATAATGAAAGAACACTTTGGAAAGCCATGAGGCTTGTTTCTACCTCAGAGCCTTTGCACTTGCTGTTCCCTCTGCTTAGAAACCTCTCCACCCAGGTCTTCACGTGGGAGGATCTTACTCTTTCATGACACTTATATCACCTCCACAGAGAGGTTTTCCCTCATCATTTGATGTAAAATAACACATGCACACACATTTGCACACACACACACACACCCCCCGATTACTTTCTAGGCCGCTGCTACTCAAAGAGAGGTCCAGTAATCAGCAGCAACGGCATCACCTTGGAAATCAGAAATGCAGAATCTCAGGCCCCATCCCCGACCTACGGACTCAGAACCTGCACGTTAACACCACCACTCCCCATCCCCGCTCCCCATGTTTTGTGTGCATTTAAAGTTTAAAAAGCACTGCTCTACAGGAGTGCTGCCCGGTGGAAATAAATATAACAGGAGTCACAAGTGTAAATTTTACTTTTCTAGTAGCCACATTACAAGAGTAAGCAGAAAGACTTGTTTGTTTGCTGTCTCCCCTTCTCCCACTCCCACCCCCACTAATACGTCAGTTCCAAGAGAACAGGTGCTTCACCTGTCTTGTTCACCCCTTTACCCCCAGCACCTGAAACAGTACACTGCGCACATATTAAGTATCATTAAATGTTTGCTGAATGAAAGAAGGAAGGAAAAGACCTTGCTAGCACTCTATATACCAGCCCTTTGGACAGATGTGGCTTCAAATGTCAGCTCAACCCCTGGCCAGCTGAGCAACCTCGAGCAAGTTGTTCTACCCTCTGGGAGCCAACTGTAAAGCAGAAATGCTGTTCTTTTGCTCACAGCCTCATCATGCCACCCAGATGTGATAATATGTCTATAAAACACAAACCACCACAATAACAGGCGTTCAGTACACGCCAGCGCCTTATGCTGCCCTCCTTCTTTCTCTCTGGACACCACGTCCGAATGATGCTGTGGACCACTCTCCTCTGCGTAGCACAAGCATGACTACTGAACGCCAGCTATTTCCCTCCAGCCGACAGGATGTGTGTAGTAACTGCTGGCAGTGAAGACAGCTTGAAACCATGGAGGGTCACTTCGCGTCACCCTACAGCTGAATGGTTTCCAAAGCAAAGTGGTCGCAGTCACTGTACAGTCTGTAGTCCACGAGGGAGACCACAGCCCAAGTCATTTCCGTCACTCTAATGAGTTCTGCCGTGGCAGCCACTTGGCCTGCCACAAGGTCCCACCCCTTAGAGGAGTTTAAGGTCTCTGCCCAGTGTGCATGAGCGCACATTGAAAGGCGTATTGTGGCTTTGCCCTTTTAATTTTTTGAGGGGGGGAGGGACGGAGAGTTTAATCTACCCCCACTTATTAATCACTGGCCTGTGTCAACCCACCAAGTGAGGCTTGCTGTGCCACAGCTTTAACGCACCCTAATCCATCAGTCTATCTTGTCCTGCAAATCTGATGCATATGTTCTAATCGCTAATGTGCTTTTAAATCACATTAGATCAACAGCATAGGCGAAAGCAAAACCCGGATTTAGACATGACCGGAGTGACACCAAGGAAATAAAACTGGGGCTGCTTAGTTGAATATGAGGAAACCCTTGCCAGCTCTGCCGAGAGCAGCCCCAATTTCTTCCTTCTCTCCCTCTCATGGAAATCACAACAACCATGATCACCCGCAGAATCAGTAGGCTACTGGGAAGCGCGTCGAAATGAAAAAGAAAAACAAAACAAATAATGGGAAGAGGGGATCAAAACCTTTAATTAACCTGTGAATCTCTATCAGGCAAATAGTAGAGTAAGATTCCAGATAAGGTACAAGGCATATGGGGAGGAAATGTAACCACTTAAGTACAGATGCCACCATTTAAAAGACTGGGACCAGGGAACCAGGAGGAAGGGAGAGGGAGAGAAGAGCCTGAAGAGATGCGGCCAACGGAAATCCCCAAAATGCCCTCAAAAGACGGCTGCCCCTGTTAGGGCTAGAGAGCTATCCTAGGATCCAAAGGGTTTCTGGGAGTCATCTCAACAGCCAGGTTTGGGTGGAAAATGATTCCTGTACGTTAGATAGATTCTCCTCCAGCAACTCCAATCAGCACCACTAATCATAATAAGGATCTACCATGGGTGTGATGCTGGGGCAGGAGATGAGGGATACAGACATATCACATGGTCCTCTTCAGTGAGGATCAAGGGAACCCAGGTCCATCTACATCTCTTAGTCCTATGGGGCACTGAGCCCCAAATACCACAAGTGATGGCTGAGGGTACCACAGATCTTCAACAGCCATGTCCTGACAGCGAGGCAGTTTACATATACCTCCTTTTCCCAGCCGCAGTATAAAAGAACGTAAGAAGACCTGGCATCTTTTATCTTTTCATTCAGAAAATGCTCCAGACCCTACGATGGGACTTCCTGACATGCAGTCCGCCACACACCCTTCGTCAACTTTATTTTAACGCATCCAAATAAAACACCCCCTTCTCCATTTCCAACTGCAGTAAAGCAACCCAAACACGTGTTAGAGAGATTTGATCGTTATGCCTCCCTCTCCCCCAAAGGGCATTTGACACTTCTCACAAGATACAGGGCTTTAAAATTAGAATTGCAAAAAGCCATAGTTACCCTCTTAGGGCCATGGCTGCCTCACAGCAGAAACCAGAACATTCTTACAATCAACAGTTAAACAACTGAAACCTTCCCAGATATCATACCTTTTTTTTTTTGCTGTTGTTGCACTAACACCTTTTTAATTATAATTGCAAACTGGAAGCCATGGCTTGTCATGTTATAAATACTGATTTTCCAGTTAAATTAGGCATTTGCTGTTTTTTATTTTGATAGGAAGGGGCTGTTTGAAGCCTCCTAAAATATCGCAATTAGTTCTCTCTGTTGAAACAGACAAGACATGAACAGTCGCATTTGCTGTTTCGGTTTAATGTGCTGGAATGTTCATCCCCAAGTGTACTTCTCTCAAGCTTTGAAAGCATAAGGCATATTTTTAAAACAGAAAGAAATCAATCACAATACACACATTTATCATATATTTCCAAAGTTAAGTTATTTCTAAAACTTTCCTAGGCTGTAATTTAAACTTAGAAAGCACATCTCTTCAACAAGAAGGCGACTTGTCAGGAAACAATCCTTATTTTACCTATTGGCTCTACTAAGATGATAACATCACTTTAACTGACAAAGCCTGTGTTTCTGGTTGACAATTGCAATTAATTACTGAGATACAACCGAGATGGGGCCAGCCATCCAGATCTGTTTTCCAGAGAAATTAAAAAACAAGAGGAAAGGAGGGGGCGGAGGTACGACGCTGGATTATTAATTTATTTTACCCACACTTAACTTACTACTCCTCTCTTCTCCCTTTCCCTCAACGCTGGCAGACGGTGGAAAAGGAGGGAGATGAACAAACAACTCACTAGATACAAGCTCCAATATGTTGCAAAGGAGGCACAGGTTAGAAAGGGCACAGGTGCAGGGTATGAAAACTCTTAGGGCACCAACTGTCATGTAGGCACGGATACTCCTGATGCAAAATCAACCCAGTGTTCATGCAGCCCAAGAGGGATAGAAAGTTCTGGAGACGGGGGACATCCTGAGTTTTTACTAGAAAGCCCGAACTCGCCAGCATCATCCCTTTAACTGTTCCCTGTTCATTTTGCTCTGAACTGAAAACACTGGATTCCAGCCACGCAAATGCGTCTGAGGGCGATTTTGAGAGATTCCAGGGGATCCCAAAGCCCTCTGGTCAATCTAGCTGTCCTGTCCATTCCTCAGCGTCCCCAGCACAGAAGCGCACCGCCCCGCAAGAGCCTGGGTTAGGAAACACCCCGGGGGCACGAGGGCTGGGGATTCCCAGGCTTGGAACTAGGCAGATTCGGAAAGCAGCTCCCTGGACGAGGAGCCTGAGGCAGGCAGATCAGGGGGACCCCTCTCTCCTCGCCCTAGAATTAAGTGATCCCTGGCTAGCCTCCAGCCCTCTCCGCCGCTCCCCCAGAGCAGCTCCGCCAGGGTGCGCAGAGCCCGCGCGGGGTTAAGACCTCTCGGGACGCTGCCCGGATCCCCAAAGGCCAGGGGAGCGGCAGCTTCCCGTGCTGGTCTCCCCTACGCGCCTATCCCATCCGCCGAGCTCGGGGTCCTACCTGTACCATTCCAGTCCCTTTTCATAGTTCCTGTCGAAGAAGTGCGGCTCTACGCCCACCGCCCGCACGTCCGGGTGCACTCGGATCGCCTCCAGCAGCGCGCGGGTCCCTCCTTTCTTGACCCCGATGATAAGGGCCTGTGGCAGCTTCTTCTCCCCGTAGTCGGGGGTGCTGACGGCGCCGCCCCTCACGCTGCTCCCGTTGGCCGCCCTCCGGCCTGCGAGCTCCTCGTCTGTGGTGCTGGACTCCTGCGCTTCCCTCTCCAGCAGCGCGCTCTGCGCCGTGACCATCTCGCCAGAGGCCAGCGGGGTCCGGAGCCAGGCGTCCCGGGCGCCCCCGCCGCCGCTCGCCAGCCCCCAGCCGTCGGCCCCGGGGGCGGAAGGCTGCTCGGGGGGCTCGGGCGGCTCCCCGCGGCTCGCGCTGTCCGGCGGCGGCGGCGCGGGCGGCTGCGAGGGGGCGCCGAGGCGCACGGGGGGAGGCGGCAGCGAGGGTGGCGGCGGGCTTGGCGGGGGCTCGGCGGCGGCGGCCGGCGGCTCCTGCAGCGCCAGGGGGAATTGCAGGGAGCCCGAGCCGCCCAGGAGGCTGTAGCACAGGTAGGTGACGGACAGGGACAAGGTGCACATGAAAAGCAGCTTGCGCGCCGGCGGGCCCTTAACCGAGGCGCCGGGCGGCGGCGGCGCGGCGAGAGGTGGAGGCGGAGGCGGAGGAAGTGCGGACCACTGGGCCATCGCGGCTCCCGGCTCGCGGCGGCGGCGGCGGCGGCGGCGGCCCCCGGCGCTGCCCGGACATGGTTTCAGCCGCCGCCCCCGCCGCCGCCGCCGCCGCCGCCGCCGCTGCTGCCCAGCCGCCCCGGCTGCATGAAGCGACGCCGCTGCGCCCCCGGCCCTGGCCGCTGTCCCGCTGCGCCGGGGGGGAACCCGGCCGCATGGCCCCCCTCCCCGCTCTCCTCGCGGCGTCCGGGGGGCCCCCCACCACCCCCCTCAGCCTCTGGCAAGGGGCCCGAGGGGGGCGCGCGGACCCGCCGGCTGCACCTTCTCCGTCTGCAGCGCCCCAGCTTCCCTGGCTCCGCCGCGGCTCCCGTTTCAGCTTCTGCCGCCGCCGCCGCGCGCTGTTGCAGCCCAGAGTTCCTTCCCCGCTGCTAACTTTCTGCCGGGAGAGAGGAGAGGCGCGGCAGGGAGGCGGAGGGGGCCGGGCGCGCGCCCCGCGCCGCCGAGGGAAGGGGGAGTGCGCCTCGCGCGCGCCTGCAGGGGGGGCGGGGGCCGCGGGAGCGGAGGCGTGCGCTAGGGCTGGGGCACCTGGGGAAGCGGAGATCGTACCCCCCGCCCCCCCGCTCGGCAAGCACTCGCTGGAGGTGTTCCCCGCCGCACCCCGCGTGCTTCCCTTCCCCTGGGAGCCTGGGACGCTGGGTGCTGCATCCCTCTCCCAGTACTTTTAGGGACATAGAGCCAGACGCCCGCCGCCGGTGCCGCTCACCGAGCTCTCGCCGTCCCCTTTCCCCCTGGGACTCCAGGCAAACTCGGCCCATCCCTGACGCGCCCTTCTCTAACCCTGGATATCCTCCTGCCTTTGGTCCAGGAGTGGTTTCTGCTCCGTAACAGCTCTCTCATTCCAACTTCCGTCTTTCCAGCCTCCCCATCTCATCTTGAAGCTCCTGACGGGTTGAGCTTGGACACAAACCCCCAGGTTTCCCTACCCACAGAGTTTTTGCCTCTGTCCCGCCACAGGGGGACTGCGCTTTCTGCTCCGAAAAATGAGGCTGTCCCTTTCTCTACACCCTTAACCAGAGGTACACCTGCGGCCCTTGGGGGCGTTGCCGCGAAAGGAGTTAGATTTCCCTGGACTGAAACCGACTGAGACCGTCATCGCTCTAAACATCTAAGAAGCAGAGACAAGTTGCGTTGCAGGGTGTCTGTGCATCGCTTCATTGATTTTTTTTTTTTTTAAGTGCATTCTTTTCAGCGAGATTTCCATCCCTCACCTCCCTCTCCTGGGGAGGTAATGGTAAACATCAGAAGGATTTGGGAGATTCGAAACTAGAGCCTTGCTTCTTGGAAGTGGGGGAATTGGGAGTCTGCAACGGGAGGGAGAGGCAGAGCAATCAACTCTGCTTGCTGGGGACAGGGGCTGCCCCTGCACCCACCCAGGGCCAGTATCTCCCAGGGGCTGGCTCGCTGAGTCCCATTTACCCCATTTACCCTGCCAGCCACAGCTGGGTGCCTGGCGGGTCCGTCTGTTTTCACAGATGTGTTTGGCATCTCCGGTTTTGTTTGATCATATAATGGGAACAACAGCTGAAAGAAAAAGTATATAATGTCTAAATATTAACTAGATACCTAGTGCCAAAGAGGGGAAGCAAATGTTAATCAAATAAGATGAAGAACACGGACTTTTCCCTGAGTGAACCAAAGCTCACTGCTGCTCTCAGCTGGACACGAGTTTCCTTCACTGCAGCTTTAGTTCAGATAAAGATTATTCCTTTATAATATATTTTTTACGGTACACTGGAGACCTCTGAAATGCAGAGTCTGGTGTCCTGTAAATCATTCCGTGTAACTAGAGATGCTTTTTTCAAACACCACACGACTGCATTACTGTAATGTTAATGGGAAGGGGCCAGCTAGAGCTGGGAGAAACCGCGAGCTTGGCCCATCTCTCTTCCCACTCCAAGCCCAGCTCTGGGTGGTCAGCCAGGAGGCCCCAGTGGCAGCAAATATTGCCGCTGCCGTGCCCCATCTCCCTTTGCAGGCCCAGGCACCAGGCTACTCAACATGTGGCCCAGGGCCACCCTGTAGTCCAAGTGCCCAAACTTTTCCATCTACCCTCTCAGCAATTCAAATAAACCTTCTTTGTACCTAGTTTTACTAAAGATGTGCTTTTTCACATTTGGCAAGGTTTTGATAAAACTGTGTTAAAATTTAACCCAGAGGTGGCAAACTGGTGACCAGTAAAGCTGAATAAGGCCGGCACAGTGATATGAAGAAATTTCAGCTAGTTGCAGTATTTAAATATTAAGGGCTTTCCAGCAAAAAAAAAAAAATCTGGAGATGAGGTTTCTGTTGAAATAACAGATCCAGCAGATTTGGGCCCCTCAGCCAGAGCTGAGAAGCCTCCTTTAGGTGGAGCACGTATGCCGTATTCTTCATGGGGCACCCAGATTGTCCCCCTGTATTTATGTTACTTGCCTGGACGATGCTAAGGAGGAAATTTCCCGGAATCCCTTCTCCCTCTTGTCCCCAAATAGTCACACTTTAATAAAAGACTCTTGAGAGAATGGAGCCCCACTGGTAAGGTGTCAGCCCCACAACTGATGGTGAAGAGGTGATTTGGGGACCAGAGGAGTTTTGTAGATTTCTCACTTAGGCAGTTGTCTATTTTTTTATACTCTTGATCCAGCGAGTTCTTGAGAAACCTACAATAAAAAGCAGGAGCTATCTACATAGGGAGAACCCAGACTTCATTCAGCAAATCCCAATGGATCTGGAGACCAGATAGAATTTTTTTTTTTTTCTGTTTCCACTGCCAACACCCATGCTCATTAAGGCCTATCTGAATTTTTGCAATATTCCTCCAACTGCTCTCCAGGCCTCCCTTGAGCCAAATGTGCCTGTTTCTGTTCATCCTAGGGCACAGTATTTCTGAGACAGAGCTCTACAAATGCCCTCAGTGCCTCTGTACCCTTCCTCTCACTGCCTCCGAACTCATAGACTCCAACCTCTTTACCTTTGCGCTAGGGTGCCCTTCCACCTTTTATGTGTCTCACAGTCACATTGCCAAACCAAACAGTACCTACCATTCAAACATGCACGCTGCATCATTGTTTCATCTCCATATGGTCAGACAATAGAATTAAAACAAAGCTGTCATTTGCTAGCTAAGTGGGTCTCTCGGACAGGTCATTTCACCTCCCTGAGCCTCATCTTCTGCATATATAAATTATGGACAATAAGACTCACCCCAAATTGTTTTTATAAAGAATCAAATTGACTTACAGAGCATATGCAAAAATACCTGGCTCCCTGCCTGACATGTGGTGGCTACCAGTAATTGTTTGGATCTAAATATTGGCTCATCCATGCCGGTCTTCTTTTCTTATTAAAACCTTATCCGTAAAAAATATGTGTGTGCCCTTTCTTCAAAACCAGCGGAATGTGTCAGCTCAAGCTCACTTTCCTAAGCTGCTCAGTTGCATTGATAATGCCAAGTCCAAAGCTTTCGATAGTTTTTTGGGTTTCTTTAAGCAATGGAAACTAACTCTGACCAACTTCGGTTTGGTTCAGTTTTTTATTAAAGAAATTTACTAGAAGGATGTATATAACTCACGTAACTGAGGGAATTTTTTAAAAATCAACAACAAACAAAAAGCAACAGTCAGCTTTGGAAAAGGCAATAAATGGGGCGGATAAGTGTATAGCTGTCATCACTGCCATTCAGCAAATACTGTCGGCTCTCCTGTGGCCCACGGGAGGCATGTGTTTTCTTGGCCCCTTGAAGTTAGGTGTGACTCTGTGCCGTGTTGGCTAATGAAGCAAGAGGAAGTGAGACTGTCTCTTCCAGGAAGAAGGTTTGAAACACAGCGGGAGATTTACCGGTAGGGATGTTTTTCCTGCCTGGCAATTGTGCAAGAGGGGGCTTGAGCCCCTCTTGGCTGCCATCTATTCAATCCTCCACACTGAGCAAGGACAGTAAAGAGCCAGCCCCTGATCACTTGTAGCATAAACAAAAAATAAACCTTGCTTGTTCTCAGCTCCTGAGATGTGGAGGGTTGGTTTGTGAATACAACACAACCTAGGCTATCTGACTGTTGAAAACATACATATTATGAATTTCCTCTGCTGTGGACCAAAATGACTTCCACAAGCCAATATTAGAATTCCCTTTCACAGAGGTGGATGAATGATGGATTAGAAGTCTACATTGTCCCAGCAGTATAGACAGAACCTTTGTCTCATATACAGCAAATGTATTTCCCCATTTTGTCTTTTACCTGTCAATAAAAAGGTATATCTATAGAAATCCAGAGGTAAAGCTCCAACCAAAAGCAACGTGGTGACAAAAATGAACATTATATACTTATGTTACTTATAAGTAACTTATAAAAGGAGCAAACGGTTAAAAAATAATAATAATGGCTATGAACGTACAGGACCGTGCATTGAAAAGAATCTCACATGGGAAATCAGGAAATACTTAGAGCTGAAAGCTCTACATGACAAAATCTCGTGGGTGGAATTCAGCAATACTTATAAGAAAGATTGTGTCTTCAATATACTTATCCAAAAAGAAGAAAGATTTAAAGGAAATGAAGAAGCTAGAAAAAGAGCAAGAAGCTCAAGTAAGGAAGAATGGAAATGATCAGTTAATTGCTGTGGATCGAACTGTGTTGCCCCAAAATTTGTATGTAGCAGCCTTAACCCCCAGTGTTGCCATATCCAAAGACAAGGTCTTAGGAAGGAAGGTTAAAATGAGGTCATAATGGTGGGACCCGAATCGGATAGGACTGTGGCCGCATAAGAAGCTCAAGAGATACCTCTGTCTGTTTCTTCACACACATATACACACCCTGCCGTCTGAGGACACAGTGAAAAGCGGACCTTATGTAAGCGAGGAAGAGAGTCCTCACCAGAACCTGACCAGATCTCAGACTTCCAGCCCCCAGAACTGTAAGAAAATAAATTTCTGTTGTTTAAGTCATCTGCTCTATGGTATCTTGTTATGGTAACCCAAGCTAAGACATTTATCTTTTACAGTTTTGTAAATAGGTTCTGGTACCAATTCCAATGTGTATGTATTTTTGGGAGGTGGGGCAGTCCCCACACCAACAAGAAATTCTTGTGACGCCCGCTGGGTGTTCTACAATTCAACTCAATTCTGACACTGTCTACCTGGAGACAGCATCAGATTCCACAGATGAGGGGCTCAGTCCCACGAGAGCTCCCCCACCGCAGATGCCAATCGCAAATCCAGGTTGTCGCCACTGGCTATAAATCAGAGATTCCCAAGACCCCCTCCTTGGGTTTGATTAATTTGCCAGAGGGGCTCACAGAACTCAGAGAAACATTTTAGTTACTAGATGACCAGTTTATTACAAAAGGATACAATCAGGAGCAGCCAGGCAAAAGAGATGCCCAGGGCAAAGCAGGGGGACAGGGGTGGAGCTTCCACGCTCCCTGCGTGCTCCACTCTCCCAGTATCTCCCTGTGTCCACCAACTTGGAAGCTCTCCAAACTCGTTCTTCTGGGTTTTTATGAAAGCTTAATTACGCAGGATTGATTAACTCGTTGGCCATTGACGATTGATCCAACCTCCAGCCCCTTTCCCCTCCCAGGAGGTTGGAGGGGAAGGGGGTGGGCGCAGGGACCAAAATTTCCAACCCTCTGATCACATGGTTTGTTCCCCTGGCAACCAGGCTCCATCTTTAGGCTGCCTAAGGGCTTTCCAAAAGTCACCTCACTAACATAACAAAAGACACCTTTATTGCTCCTATCAGAGAAATTCCAAGGGTTTTAGGAACTCTGTGTCAGGAGGGGTGGGATCAAATACATATTTCTTTTATAAGTCACAATATCACAGTCTACCCCCTACTCCTCTAACATGGATCCCTTAGAGCAAAACAATCAAAAAGGGCAAAAGATACAGGCACATTACTAGAATCCCACTCAGTCATTAATAACTATCATCAGATGGTATGAAAAAGCCTCCCAGGACCAGCCCACTCAGGTTTTCAGGCTTCCGTTCAATCTCATCAGGTTCCAGAAGCAGAAGTGGTCTCAGCAATATGTGGCTTCACCCCTTCAGGCGCCTGGTATCATCAAGCTAAGAGACAATAACATCTCTTCCTGTGAGCCCTTTGGAGGTGTTAATGTAATACTAGGTTTCCCTCATTGCATAGCCTATTTATTGATTCCCCTTCCCTCAGCTACTATTTTTCTTTTTCTTTTTCCATTTATACCCAAACATTTCCACCTCTGAAAAGACAGTAGTTTCAGCCCCTGTGCTGGTCTAGATTGCAGGCGGCAATGCTGGTCTAGCAAGTGCCTCCCCTTCTGTTCCATTTCTATTCAGATAAGTGAGGGTTAAACAGGCACAGAGCTAGCAGGCTATCTTTCCCCCCAGACAATATATCTACATTCACTGTTAATCCCAGTTTTGCTGGATGGGGTGAAGGTACATCCTGCCCCCCAGGATACTATTCCTAAGGGCCCCCATCAGGCCCTTAGGAATTCTGTCTGACATAAGGTTAAAAGCACAATTACAGTGTTTTGTTTAGGAATCATCCCTACTTCTAGCCCCTTTAGTTGCAGACCTGGTCCTGTGACCACTGCATCAAGTAGGGAGGAAAAAAGTTGAGATGATGTAGGGAAATTTTTTAAAAAGTATAATCATCTCTGGGCATCGTCCCCCAGATCCACCAGAATAACCGAGAACTCTATCCAGTTGGGACACACTTTTAGCCCCACTCATGTTCATGTTGAGTCTGAGCACACTCTTGTGAAGGTGTTTATTTTTATTTTTATCAGTTTTCTATTGCTTAGTTGCTATTTCTTACTGATTCACAAAAGTCTCTTATGTGGTAAGGATATCAGATTTTTTTCTCTTTCATATATATTCCAATTATTAAATTACCAGTTTGCCTTTATCAGTAAATTGTTTTTTAGTGTTTTTTGATTACATAAGTTTTTTCATTTTTATGTACACAATTTCTCTATTATTTCCTTTGTAGTCTCTACCTTTGGTGAAAAACCATGTCCCCAAAGTATGTAAATGTACATTTTCTTCTAGTACATTTTTTGGTTTATTTTCTACACTTAAATGTTTAAACCATCTGAAATTTATTTCAGTACGTAGTCTTACATGAGAACCTAACTTTATTTTTTTCTTCATTTCCCTAGCACTAATTATTTCCCAACAGTTTGAAACACCAATGTTATATAATAAACCCAGAATGTTGGAGTTTTCCCACCCAGAAATATAGAAAGTGAATCTTCATTCATTCAATCTTCTTTTATATCTCTTATTGGACTTCTGTAATTTTATTGACATAAACCTTACGCAAATCTTTGGATGAGTGTTTTCACAGCTAATTCTGCTTTGTTCAATTTCATAGTTTCTTGCTTTCTTTTTGTTTCATTCATTTACTCATTCTTTCAGTTGTCATTTTCAAGAGACTAGTATATTCTGGGCCCTGGATTAGACGTGGAGGATAAAATAGCAAGGCAGAAAGCAACAACCCTGTCCTCACGAAGGCAGAAACAGTTACACAAGCAAGTTTAATAAAGTTAGGCATTTAGAAGAGAGAAGATACAATGTACTATGGAACACATTGTTGGAGATTCCTAACTAGTATATAGGCAAAAGAGAAGCCTTCAAAGAGGAAGTGACATTTAAATCCACATATAAAGGGAAAACTGGATTAAGCCAGGGAACGCAAGATTATTTTTAGTATGTGAAACTTCTCACCCACTTCATTCATTGTCAGTATACTTGGCAAACTACATTGAAGGTAACTTGACTAAGAGAAAGGTTAAGTTATTTTTCCCCATCTGCCAAAAACCTACAGCAAACATTATAATGAGACATTACAAAATATGAGAGCTGAACCTTTAAAGACAGGAACAAGACAAGTATACCTGCCATCACAGGTCCTGAATAGCCTTAAGCTGGGGTTCTCATTTAATGCAATAAGATAAGAAAGAATAATAAAAAGCATGAGACTTGGGAAGCAAAAAACAAATGATTATTATTTGCGTACTATGTGTTTGTTGGCAAAAGAAAATGTATGAAAATCTACAAACAAAAGAGTTTGGCAAGGTTGCTGAATAAAATTCAAAATACAAAGAGTAATAGCATTCTTATATACAATCTAGATACATTTAGAAAATATAATTGTAAGAGAAGATACTCTTCAGAACCACAATAGAATCCATTAAGTACTTAGAAATAAACGCAATAAAAGGCAAGTGAGTCCTTTATTGATAAAATTATACAACTTTTTGGAAGGGCGTTGTTTTAGTTTCCTAGGGCTGCCATAACAAAGTACTACACACAGTGTGGCTTAGAAAGAAATTCATTCTCTCGCAGTTCTGGAGGCTAGAAGTCTGAAATCAAGGTGTGAGCAGAGCCATGCTCCCGCTGAGACTCTTGGGAGAATCCTTCCTTGCTGCTTCTTAGCACCTAGTAGTGGCATCAGTCCTTGGCGGTCCTTCCTTGCTGCTTCTTAGCACCTAGTAGTGGCATCAGTCCTTAGCACCTAGCAGTGGCCATCAGTCCTTGGCGGTCTTCGGCTTGCAGCTGCGTCACTCTGATCTCTGCCTCTTTTGTCACATGGTCTTCTTCCTGTGTGTCTCTTATGACACTTTCCTCTTCATATGACACTTTCCTCTTCATATGACACTTTCCTCTTCTTATAAGGACACCAGTCATACTGGCTTAGGGCCCACCCTGATGAGCTCATCTTAACCTGCTTAAATCTATAAAGGCCCTATTTCCAAATAAGTTCCCTTTTTCAGGTACCGAGGGATAGAACTTCAAAATATCTTTTTGGGAGACACAATTCAACTCACAACAGGCGTAAACTTGTATGAATAAACAAACCTACACATTTATTCATTTATCATATTTATGAATGAAAAACTCAGTACTGTAAAGTTTCTCACCATTAATCACGAAATTCCAAGGAATTTCAAACAAAATCCCAATAGGGGTCATGTGTAAGTATGCGTTATGTATATTTTGATAAGTTCATTCTAAATTTCACATGGAGTTATGGAAGCAAAGTGACATAAACCCTTCTTTGAGAAAATAAAATGTGTAATTAGAAAAACTAGTCTCCCTTTAAGAAGGGAAACAGATTTTTGAATTAAATAGAAAGCTTAAAATAAATTTCTTAGTCCAAAAAGGACTTTGTTTATTCAGGTGCTACAATGTAAATTCTTTCCATATTCTGATAAAAAAGCTAAATTGACAACCTCATGAACTAATCAAGGAGCTTAGGTTTGTTGATATTAAACTAAGATGAAGTTCTCAAGTAGGGAATATTGCAAGGAGAGATAAATGTAACTATGTAATCTGATCTCCATCGTAAGTGACAGATTTGAGCCTGTGTATTTCCCTGCCCTACCATGTACAAAGAAAAGAAGTCTCTAGTTGTGAAGTAATTTTTATAACAGAGTATGTCTTTACCTATCTGAAATGTAAATATTTACATGTGCATGAGTGTTAGAATGTGCAAAATACACTTTCTATAATTATGAGGAGCCATAAAACATGACTCATGTAGGAGGAAGTAATGATTGCTCATTGTTATTCATGTCAGTGAACTCATTTACAATGAACTCACTGGGTTTTTAAAAATGTTTTTATTTTGTAATAATTTTAGAATTACAGATGCGTGTCAAGATAGCACAGAGAGTTCCTTTATACACTTCATGCAGCTTCCCCTAATGCTAACAACTTACATAAAGCATGGTACATGTGTCAAAACGAAGAAACTAACCTTGCTAGAGCACTACCAACTAAACCACATATTTTATTTGCATTTCACTATTTTTCCACTAATATTCTTTTCCTGTTCCAGTAGCCAATTGTGTTGTATTTTATTGTCATGTCTTCTTCGTCTCTTCCGGTCTGTGTGTTGGAGGACGTCACTGAGAGGATGTGACTGCTGGTTGAGGCTGGAGCTGGACCCTGGCAACTGGAGGCCCCTCACCCCCATCCCTGTCCTTGGAATGTACGTTCTGCTCACTGTTTCCACAGTTGGAGCCGTTTTCAAGGACGCAGGCTTGAGAGGGTAAGGTGTTGTTGAGACCATCTGGACAGTAAACATGATTAAGCCCCATTAAGGTCTCTGTATAAACTTGGAGGATTCTGGAGGGCAGGTGTGGAGATCTACTCATACTGTGGCCACTCACAACAAGCCTTGTAAGTTCCCTTGCTTATTGAACCTGCCACCTACCAAGCTGGAGTGGCTGCCTCTTTCTCTGGTCTCTCCTTGCCCTCGGTGTATGGGGCTAGTTTCAGATTTCACCCCCCGGGAACTCCCAAGGCTGTGAACCAACACTGTGGGAGTTTCTCAATCTTCCCATGTCTTTCACAACCTCAAGACTTTTGAAGAGCACTGGACAGGTATTGTGTAGAACCGCTCAGTTTGGGATTTGTCTAATGTTTTTCTCATGATTGGGGTTATGGTTTTGGAGGAAGACGACCACAACGGAAGCGCTCTCCTCATCACATCCTATCAAGGATACAGGACATCGACATGACTTCTTGGTGATATCAGCCTTAAAACAAGATTAACGTGGTGTCTGCCAGGTTTCTCCACTATAAAATTATTTTCTTTCTCTTTCTAGACTCTATGTTTTAGAAGTGAGTGACTAAATTCAGGCCATACTCAAAAGGAGAGCAATTAAGTTTCACTTCCTGGAGGGAAGACTATCAAAGATTATGCAAACATATGTTAAAACCAGTACGATAATTAATAAGTATTGGGGGTGAGATATTTGAGGTTATGCAAATATCTTGTTTCTCTTTAAAGTTCCATCCACTAGTTTTAGCATTCAGCAGTGGCTCTTACCTGCAGCAATTATTATTGTGGTGGTCTAATGGTGATTTTCTATTTCTCTCATTTTTTACATTTATTAATTGGAATTTTCATCTAAGGAAGATTCGTCCCTTCCATTTTTTTGTCTATTCAATTGCTTACTTACATCAGTATGGACTCACAGATATTTATTTTATTCTTTGATCTATACAATCACTATAATCCTATATAAATTTATTTTGTTGTTGAAAATGTTCCAACTTTAGTCATTGGGAGTTCTTTCATGTTGGCTCCTGTATCCTTTCCACTTGTTCTCATTTTTTGTTTTTGTTGTTGTTGTTTGATACTTCCTGACTTCTTTCTGGCCACTTCAAGATGCTCCAGGCTTATCTATATGTCTGTGTATGTGTGTATGTATGTATGTATCTCTCTCTCTCTCTCTCTCTCCATATATATACAGGAGAACCAAATCTGGAAGCCAACATATAGGTTTAGTTTGAATGTTGTCTCTGAGTTTGGCACTCATGTGTTCAACAGGGTATGGGATGTCTCTTGGGTGGCCCTGTTGGTGGGCTGGCCAACCCTGGCTGCTATGGGTAGTCATCTCTTTGAGCAGTCATGCCCGTGTCCATGAACTCGGGGCCAGGGCTGTGGCCTAGATGGCTGGGATGCTGAGGACCCCATGTGAGAACTGAATCCTGGAGCCCCAGGCTGGGGAAAGAGGAGAGAGGACTGTGGGGTGGCAGAGGTGGGGATAGGCCCAAAGAGCCTCCCTAGACCAAGCCCTTCCTTTGGCACCATTGCTGGGGGACACTTTCTTCCTGGAAGGTGACAAGAGGGGTCTTGGGCACACCTGGCACTGAGCTTCCCCACAAAGGACCAAGCTCACTGTCCTTGTTTATATCCTGTGGCCCTACCCTGGGCTGGAATCAGGAATGTTCCAAAGAGTGATAGTCTTTTCTTTTGGCAAAACTCTACTTAATCCAATGGAGAATATGTATATATATATATATATAGAGAGAGAGAGAGAGAGAGAGAGAGAGAAGAGAGATTTATTATAAGGAATCAGCTCACTAGATTATGGAGACAGAGAAATCCCAAGGTCTGCAGGGCAGATCAGGGATCTGCAGGACAGTTGACGGTACAGCTCTAGTCCAGCTATGAAGGCCTGAGACCCAGGAGAGCCAGTGTCTCAGTTCAAGTCCAAAGGCAGGAAAAATTCCCCCTTACTGAAGGGACCTTTTTGCTTTATTCAGGCCTTCAACTGATTGGATAAGGCCCACATTAGGGAGGGCAAACTGCTTTATTCGTTCTACTGATTCAAATGTTAATCTCATCCAGAAACACCCTTAGGGACACACCCAGAGTAATATCTGAACAAATATCTGGGCACCTTGCAGCCAATCAAGTTGGAAGATAAGATTAACCATCACACCTCCTGTACAAAATAACTCATCCAGCTTTTACTCTCAGCTCCTCTCAACCTTGCTGCCACTTAATTTCTGGTATAAACTTTGGAATTTTGGACTCATCATTGTTGAATCAATATTTTAACTGTATATCTTCCTTTATATTTACATGTGTTTTCCATCTATATTTATATAATCATGGATTCTCAGTGCATGCAATGTTAAACTTCAATTATTCATTCCAGTCCTTTCACATTCCCTATAGTTGGGAGGTGTTTTGATTTGACTTTTGATTTTCTGGAATATATCGCTCCACATTTCCACAGGGTGTGAGCTTCTAACTGGAGCCAGAACCTGGCAGGGCCCCCAATTAAGCAGCCCACTTTTACATAAAAGACTAGAATCAGTGGTTTCTCTGGACACAAAGGATTCTCAAACTATAATTAGATCCAAACAAGCAAACAAACAAAAAACATTTTTCATGAGAGGATAAAAATGTACAGAAATGCAATGCATTCAGCCCACCAGTAGATGACACAATTATAAGGTATCTTTCTTTTCTGTTGTTTTCTGGTTTGATAATTACAAAATAAAATATGAATACATGGTAGAGAATTTAGCAAAAAATAAATCCGAGAATACAGATGTAATTGGAAGCCCCTCTATTAACAAATATTGAATTTGTGAATTCTCATAGATATCACGAAAGCTACTTTTCAAAGTTAAAATGCATTGAGTCCACCAATGATGGATGATGTGATGCTGCTTACCCTGATCTTCAAGCTGCCATTCGGTCTACACTGTATTTCCCATGCTTATGCTTGGTGTTTAGATATTTTACAAATATTATGGAAACCATCATATCTGAGAAATAGAAGAGCAGCAGCAAGGATATTGAAAAAATTGCTAAGAAAGGGCACATGATTAAAAAAGAAAAAAAGAGAGATTTCTGGAAATAAAAGGCAAGAGAAGGAAGAAGGTGTCATATGTGCATGGCATGAATTATTTGAGAGTGTGAGTGATTTTGAGGTAAGAATGAATTGCGCGAGATAAAAAGAGGATTGTGGCTATGAAATCCACTATATTCATCAAGAAGTGAGAAAAACTATTTGACTGAGTGAGAGAAAGAAGTCAGACGTCCATCCGCCTAGTGTTCACTGTTGACAAGACTTGATATGGGGAATTGAAGGACTAAGTAGGTCTTAACAGGCTACTCCTGACTCTTTTGTCTCATGGATCATTCCCACCAGGGTTGAAAGCGTATCTGAATCAAGACACCATCAATGTGAGTGGCAAACTAGCACACGTGGACTTCAAACTGCTGAAGAATGATGTATGATTCCTGCAAAGATTAAGCAGGAAGAGACAAATACCTGCCTTAACAGATTTCCAAGGAAGACAAAATTTATCTATTTGGGGAAAATAAATCTGCTAGAAAACATATGTGTAAGAGGGAGAAGAATATGCCTGCTTTTCAAGCTTCAAAGAAGTTGATTCACGTTCCTGTCAGGCAGAAATGCAGTGGAGATCACACGTTTAAATCTGTCTTAGTTGCTTTGGAGTTGAAAACATATGGTCTGACAAATATCCTTTCAGAACCTAATCTATCCCAAAGTGCAGACTTGCCCTAAGTAACTATTGTTAACAGTTTGATTGCCACTGGTCTTTCTTTTTAAATATATAAATAAAAATTGGATTATACTATAAATAATGCTTTTTATCAAATTCATTTTCTCACAAGATTTAGGAGACTTTTTTTTCCTTAGCATATCAGTTTTACTTGCGTTTTTTTTTATACTGCAGGTTCTTATTAGTCATCAGTTTTATACACATCAGTGTATACATGTCAATCCCAGTCGCCCAATTCATCCCACCACCACCACCCCACCGCCACCGCTTTCCCCACATTGGTGTCCATACATTTGTTCTCTACATCTGTGTTTCAATTTCTGTCCTGCAAACCGGTTCATCTGTACCATGTTTCTAGGTTCCACATATATGCGTTAATATACAATATTTGTTTTTCTCTTTCTGAGTTATTTCACTCTGTATGACAGTCTCTAGGTCCATCCACATCTCTACAAATGACCCAATTTCATTCATTTTTATGGCTGAGTAATATTCCATTGTATACATGTACCACAACTTCTTTATCCATTCATCTGTCGATGGGCATTTAGGTTGCTTCCATGACCTGGCTATTGTAAATAGTGCTGCAATGATTATTGGGGTGCATGTGTCTTTTTGAAGTATGTTTTTTTCTGGGAATATGCCCAGTAGTGGGATTGCTGGGTCATATGGTAATTCTATTTTTAGTTTCTTAAGGAACCTCCATACTGTTCTCCATAGTGGCTGTATCAATTTACATTACCACCAACAGTGCAAGAGGGTTCCCTTGTCTCCACACCCTCTCCAGCATTTGTTGTTGGTAGATTTTCTGATGATGCCCATTCTAACTGGTGTGAGGTGATACCTCATTGTAGGTTTGATTTGCATTTCTCTAATAATTAGTGGTGTTGAGCAGCTTTTCATGTGCTTCTTGGCCATCTGTATGTCTTCTTTGGAGAAATGTCTATTTAGGTCTTCTGCCCATTTTTGGATTGGGTTGTTTGTTTTTTTAACATTGAGCTGCATGAGCTGTTTATATATTTTGGAGATTAATCCTTTGTCCGTTGATTTGTTTGCAAATATTTTCTCCCATTCTAAGGGCTATTTTTTCGTCTTGTTTGCAGTTTCCTTTGCTTTACAATATCTTTTAAGTTTCATTAGGACCCATTTGTTTATTTTTTTAATTTCCATTACTCTAGGAGGTGGGTCAAAAAAGATTTTACTGTGATTTATGTCAAAGAGTGTTCTTCCTAAGTTTTCCTCCAAGAGTTTTATAGTGTCTAGCCTTACATTTGGGTCTCTAATCCATTTTGAGTTTATTTTTGTGTATGGTGTCATGGAATGTTCTAATTTCATTCTTTTACATGTAGCTGTCCAGTTTTCCCAGCACCACTTATTGAAGAGACTGTCTTTTCTCCATTGTATATCCTTGCCTCCTCTGTCATAGATTAGTTGACCATAGGTGCGTGGGTTTATCTCTGGGCTTTCTATCTTGTTACATTGATCTATGTTTCTGTTTTTGTGCCAGGACCATATTGTCTTGATTACTGTAGCTTTGTAATATAGTCTGAAGTCAAGGATTCTGATTCCTCCAGCTCCACTTTTTTCCCTCAACACTGCTTCAGCTATTCAGGGTCTTTTGTGTCTCCATACAAATTTTAAGATTTTTTTTGTTCTAGTTCCATAAAAAATGTCATTGGTAATTTGATAGGGATTGCATTGAATCTGTAGATTGCTTTGGGTAGTATAGTCATTTTCACAATATTGATTCTTCCAATCCAAGAACATGGTATATCTCTCCATCTGTTGGTATCATCTTTAATTTCTTTCATCAGTGTCTTATAGTTTTCTGAGGACAGGTCTTTTGTCTCCCTAGGTAGGTTTATTCCTAGGTATTTTATTCTTTTTGTTGCAATGGTAAATGGGAGTGTTTCCTTAATTTCTCTTTCAGATTTTTCATCATTAGTGTATAGGAATGCAAGAGATTTCTGTGCATTATTTTTGTATCCTGCAACTTTACCAAATTCATTGATTAGCTCTAGTAGTTTTCTGGTGGCATCTTTCAGATTCTCTATGTATAGTATCATGTCATCTGCAAACAGTGACAGTTTTACTTCTTCTTTTCCAGTTTGTATTCCTTTTATTTCTTTTTCTTCTCTGATTGCTGTGGCTAGGACTTCCAAAACTATGTTGAATAATAGTGGTGAGAGTGGACATCCTTGTCTTGTTCCTGATCTTAGAGGAAATGCTTTCAGGTTTTCACCATTGAGAATGATGTTTGCTGTGGGTTTGTCATATATGGCCTTTATTATGTTGAGTTAGGTTCCCTCCCACTTTCTGGAGAGTTTTTATCATAAATGGGTGTTGAATTTTGTCAAAAGCTTTTTCTGCGTCTATTGAGATGATCATATGGTTTTTATTCTTCAGTTTGTTAATATGGTGTATCACATTGATTGATTTGCATATACTGAAGAATCCTTGCATCCCTGGGATAAATCTCACTTGATCATGGTGTATGATCCTTTTAATGTATTGTTGGATTCTGTTTGCTAGTATTTTGTAGAGGATTTTTGCACCTATAGTCATCAGTGATACTGGTCTGTAATTTTCCTTTTTTGTAGTACCTTTGTCTGGCTTTGGTATCAGGGTGATGGTGGCCTCATAGAATGAGTTTGGGAGTGTTCCTTCCTCTGCAATGTTTTGGAAGAGTTTGAGAAGGATGGGTGTTAGCTCTTCTCTAAATGTTTGATAGAATTTACCTGTGAAGCCATCTGGTCCTGGACTTTTGTTTGTTGGAAGATTTTTAATCACAGTTTCAATTTCATTACTTGTGATTGGTCTGTTCATATTTTCTACTTCTTCCTGGTTCAGTCTTGGGAGGTTATACCTTTCTAAGAATTTGTCCGTTTCTTCCAGGTTGTCCATTTTATTGGCATAGAGTTACTTGTAGTAGTCTGTTAGGATGCTTTGTGTTTCTGTGGTGTCTGCTGTAACTTCTCCTTTTTCATTTCTAATTTTATTGATTTGAGTCCTCTCCCTCTTCTTCTTGATGAGTCTGGCTAACGGTTTATCAAGTTTGTTTATCTTCTCAAAGAACCAGCTTTTAGTTTTATTGATCTTTGCTATTGTTTTCTTTGTTTTTATTTCATTTATTTCTGCTCTGATCTTTATGATTTCTTTCCTTCTGATAACTTTGGGTTTTGCTTGTTCTTCTTTCTCTAGTTCTTTTAGGTGTAACATTAGATTTTTTATTTGAGATTTTTCTTGTTTCTTGAGTTAGGCTTGTATAGCTATAAACTTCCCTCTTAGAACTGCTTTTGCTGCATCCCATATGTTTTGGATCGTTGTGTTTTCATTGTCACTTTTCTCTAGGTATTTTTTTATTTCCTCTTTGATTTCTTCAGTGATTGCTTGGTTATTTAGTAACGTATTGTTTAGCTTACACGTGTTTGTGTTTTTTTATGTTTTTTTTCCCTGTAATTGATGTCTAATCTCATAGCGTTGTGGTCAGAAAAGATGCTTGATATGATTTCAATTTTCTTAAATTTACTAAGGCTTGATTTGTGACCCAAGATGTGATCTATCCTGGAGAATGTTCTGTGCACACCTGAGAAGAAAGTGTAATCTGCTGGTTTTGGATGGAATGTCCTATAAATATCAATTAAATCTATCTGGTCTATTGTGTTATTTAAAGCTTGTGTTTCCTTATTAATTTTCTGTTTGGATGATCTGTCCATTGGTGTAAGTGAGGTGTTAAAGTCCCCCACTATTGTTGTGTCACTGTCGATTTCCTCTTTTATAGCTGTTAGCAGTTGCCTTCTGTATTGAGGTACTCCTATGTTGGGTGCATATATATTTATAATTGTTAATCTTCTTCTTGGATTGATCCCTTGATCATTATGTAGTGCCCTTCCTTGTCTCTTATAACATTCTTTATTTTAAAGTCTATTTTATCTGATATGAGTATTGCTACTCCAGCTTTCTTCTGATTTCCATTTGCATGGAATATCTTTTTCCATCCCTTCACTTTAGTCTGAATGTGTCCCTAGGTCTGGAGTAGGTCTCTTGTAAGCAGCATATATATGGGTCTTTTTTTTGTATCCATTCAGAAAGCCTGTGTCTTTTGGTTGGAGCACTTAATCCATTTACATTTAAGGTAATTATCGATATGTATTTTCCTATGACCATTTTCTTAACAGTTTTGGGTTTGTTTTTGTAGGTCCTTTTCTTCTCTTGTGTTTCCCACTTAGAGAAGTTCCTTTAGCATTTGTTGTAGAGCTGGTTTGGTGGTGCTGAATTCTCTTAGCTTTTGCTTGTCTGTAAAGCTTTTGATTTCTCCATCGAATCTGAATGAGATCCTTGCTGGGTAGAGTAATCTTGGTTGTAGGTTCTTCCCTTTCATCACTTTAAGAATATCATGCCAATCCTTTCTGGCTTCTAGAGTTTCTGCTGAGAAATCAGCTGTTAACCTTATGGGAGTTCCCTTGTATATTATTTGTCGTTTTTCCCTTGCTGCTTTCAGTAATTTTTCTTTGTCTTTAATTTTTGCCAGTTTGATTACTATATGTCTTGGCGTGTTTCTCCTTGGGTTTATCCTGTATGGGACTCTCTGTGCTTCCTGGACTTGGGTGGCTATTTCCTTTCCCATGTTAGGGAAGTTTTCGACTATAATCTCTTCAAATATTTTCTCAGGTCCTTTCTCTCTCTTTTCTCCTTCTGGGACCCCTATAATGCAAATGTTGTTGTGTTTAATGTTGTCCCAGAGGTCTCTTAGGCTGTCTTCATTTCTTTTCATTCTTTTTTCTTTATTCTGTTCTGTAGCAGTGAATTCCATCATTCTGTTTTCCAGGTCACTTATCCGTTCTTCTGCCTCAGTTATTCTGCTATTGATTCCTTCTAGTGTATTTTTCATTTCAGTTATTGTATTGTTCATCTCTGTTTGCTTGTTCTTTAATTTTTCTAGGTTTTTGTTAAACATTTCTTGCATCTTCTCGATCTTTGCCTCCATTGTTTTTCCGAGGTCCTGGATCATCTTCACTATCATTATTCTGAATTCTTTTTCTGGAAGGTTGCCTATCTCCACTTCATTTCGTTGTTTTTCTGGGATTTTATCTTGTTCTTTCATCTGGTACATAGCCCTCTGCCTTTTCATCTTGTGTATCTTTCTGTGAATGTGGTTTTTGTTCCACAGGCTGCAGGATTGTAGTTCTTCTTGCTTCTGCTGTCTGCCCTCTGGTGGATGAGGCTATCTAAGAGGCTTGTGCAAGTTTCCTGATAGGACGGACTGGTGGTGGGTACAGCTGGCTGTTGCTCTGGTGGGCAGAGCTCAGTAAAGCTTTAATCTGCTTGTTTGCTGATGGGTGGGGCTGGGTCCCCTCCCTGTTGGTTGTCTGGCCTGAGGTGACCCAACACTGGAGCCTACCTGGGCTCTTTGGTGGGGCTCATGCCAAGGAGTACTTCCCAGAACTTCTGCTGCCAGTGTCCTTGTCCTCACAGTGAAGCAGAGCCACCCCCCGCCTTTGCAGGAAACCCCCCAACACTAGCAGGTAGGTCTGGTTCAGTCTCTATGGAGTAACTCTCCTTCCCCTGGCATCTCCTTCCCCGATGCGCACACTACTTTGTGTGTGCCCTCCAAGAGTGGAGTCTCTGTTTACCCCAGTCCTGTCAAAGTCCTGCAATCAAATCCCGCTAGCCTTCAAAGTCTGATTTTCTAGGGATTCCTCCTCCTGTTGCCAGACCCCCAGGTTCGGAAGCCTGACATGGAGCTCAGAACCTTCACTCCAGTGGGTGGATTTCTGTGGTATAAGAGTTCTCCAGTTTGTGGGTCACCCACCCAGTAGTTATGGGATTTGATTTTATTGTGATTGTGCCCCTCCTACCGTCTCATTGTGGCTTCTCCTTTGTCTTTTGATGTGGGGTATCTTTTTTGGTGAGTTCCAGTGTCTTCCTTTCGATGATTGTTCAGCAGTTACTAGGAGACTTTTTAATCAATATGTATAGCTCTACCTCATTCCTTTTAGTAACAAAAGAATATTACACGGGGTGGGGCAGTGGTGGTGGGATGAACTGGGAGATTGGGATTGACGTATATACACTAATATGTATAAAATAGGTAACTAATAAGAACCTGATATATAAAAAATAAATTAATTAAATTTTAAAAAAGTATTACACAGAAATTCATCTATCATAAAATATTAAACAATTCTACTGTTGGACATTTAGGTTATTTACAATTTGGGAGTGTGTATATATACAAACTACATATAAATTTAATTCATATGCAATATATATACATATTGCACAAATATTGCATATATATAATACATATGAGTGTGTATACATAAACTTCTATGCAGTAGAATTGCTGTGTCAACTGGTTCAAGTGGTTTCATGATTTGAAGAACTAAAAATATGTTGCAATTTATATTTTCACCCAGTTATTTCTAATTTTTTATTTTGAAAAAATATTAAATTTATACAACATTACAAGATTGATGCATAGGGCTCCCAAATACCTCCAAACAAGATTCACCAATTGTTAACATTTTGTTTTATTCTCTCCTCTCTCCCTTTTGCATTCTTTCTGAGTTCAGAGTAGTTTGTCTATATAACACCAAGTTGTTCTCTAATATTTCATTGTGTATTTTCTAAAAGCAAGGAGATTCCTTTATGTAACCACAGTGCACTCATCAAGTTCAGAAATTTTAACATATATCCACTTTACAGTTTACATTCCATTTGTCAATTGTCCCAATAATGTCTCTTACAGTATTTTTTCCCCACCAGTACAGGATCCATTCTAGAATCATGTTTTGCATTTAACTGTGATGACTCATCAGTCTCTTTTATTCTGGAAATAGTCCTTAGCTTTTCATTGTTTTTTATGACTGAGATGTTTTTGTAAAACATGGCAGGTTATCCTACAGAATGTCCTGCAGTTTGGGTTGGTCTGTTGTTTCCTCATGATTCGATTCACATTATACCTTCCTGGATACACTACTGTAAGTCATGTTTTGTTTTCAGAAGTTTACATCTGGAGGCACTTGCTGGCCATCTGCCCCCTCATTGGTGATTTTTATTTTTCTCAACTGATGAAAGTGTTGTCTAGTTTAACTGTATAATAATTACTATCCACTTATAACTAATAAATTCTCTGAAGGGAGACACTTTCAAATAATATTCTATTCTTCATCAGACTTTCATCTCCTAAATATTCTATCTATTGACAATTATTATCTGAACAAGTCTTTAAAACATGATTTCAAAATGGTGATTTTATACCTCTACCACTCCCTTCACATTTATCAATTGGCATTTTACTGAAGAAAGAACGTTTTCTTGTTATCTATCTGTCTGTCTGTCTACCTACCTATCTCACTATTTTGCTATGTTTCTGTCTGCATATCCACCCTTTCATATACCATCTACTTATCTATTTACTATCAGTGTAGACTAGTGGATTACTATTTTATTCAGTGGGTTAAAATACATTTAAATCCTTACTTATTTTGATACTCAATTTTCCCCAGATCTGTCCAGGAGGATCCCCTTTAAGCAGGTTCATGTGTCATTTTGGTAAGTTCCCATAAGTTTTTGTCAGGGCTTGCTTACCTCTTGGCACTGTAAGATGTTCCAAGTTCTTGGATGTTCTAACCCTGGAATTAGTACTTCCTCCAAGGATTCCTGGTCTTCTTTGTTGGGACTGGAAACTAAGATCTGGGCTCTGGATTTGTTCATTGGCACTGAGCTGTCATTGCTTCCAGGTCTTTTCATTTGCCAGTTACTGAAATATTTGTACATTAGAAATCATGAGTAGATAGATACTGATATTCCCTCCAATTCCAGTCTAACCCCACAGAGTTTTTCCTTGCTTTTTCCGTACACCCCAATGAGAACCCTGACTTCCAAAACATCAGCACACTTCCTCCTTTGCAAAATCCTGTGTCACACAGAAAAGAGTCTCAGAATTGCTATGAAAAACATACCTAATAATACATGTTTGAGATTAATTTGTAGTTTTTTGTTCCCTAGACTGATGGTCTAGAGTAAAAGTACTGTATGCGGAAGTCAGTTGCATTACTATTTTCCCCTGCAGCTGATTGTCTTAAATTTGCAAAACAAATGGGTTCATTTGTCACTTTTCAGGTTCAATTTAGGCTTTGTTTTTTCCCATTATGATGATTAAATTTTATTTTGAATATGTAGAACATCAGCATTCTTAGTTGCATTTGTCTACATTATTGGAATATTTAACATTTATATATTGTTCTTTCACTCATGTCCCCTTCCTTGTTTTAGTATTATTACAATTAAACATATTACAATTATATATTATTACATTTAAATGTAATACATTTATACTTAAATATATTAAATATGTTTAATATATTTGTTAAATACAATTAAAAATATTAAATGGTCACCATTAGCCCTTTGGCCAAAATTTTTTCAGTTATCTCTTGCTTGGCTGAAGTTCACTCTCAAATAGATTCTCCAGGATGGGCACAAGTGTATAGTATCTCCTGAATTTTTTCAAGTTCAAAACTTCTTCTATAGCATGGCTTCTCAACCTCAAAACTACTATCCTTTAGGGCTGGGTAACCCTTTGTTATGTATGACTATTCTGCACATAGCTTTCCTGACCACTAACCACTAGATACCAGTAGCACTTTATCCCCCCAAACATTGCCCAGTTGTCCTGTGGGGTTGGGGGAGAAATTGCCTCAGTTGAGAACTATTATTCCACAGCCTAGATACATAAAGGACAGTTTGCTGGGTATAAAATCTTTGGTTAGCAGTTTTCTTTCCTTGAGGTTCCTTGTTCCCTTGAATTGTTTGTTGCTTTTAAAAAGTTTGATGCCAGCATAATTTTCTTATTTTTATAAATATACTTGATTTTTATTTTCTGCCTGGAAGCCCAGAGGACTTTTTCTTTGTCTCTGATTTTTTTTTTGTTTGTTTGTTTTTGTTTTTTTGTGGTACACGGGCCTCTCACTGTTGTGGCCTCTCCCGTTGTGCAGCACAGGCTCCGGACGCGCGGGCTCCGGACACGCGGGCTCCGGACGCGCAGGCTCAGCGGCATGTGGGATCTTCCCGGACCGGGACATGAACCCGTGTCCCCTGCATCGGCAGGCGGACTCTCAACCATTGCGCCACCAGGGAAGCTCTGTCTCTGATTTTTAATCATTTTTTTAGGATATGGCTTAGAATTGATTCTTCCAGGTCAGTTCTCCCAGGAACTTTGTGGTCCTATTCAAAATGAATATTTAAGTTTTCAAAAATTTCCAGAAAGCTTTCTTGAACTACAGTTTTAAGTACTAGTTCTATTCAGTTGTTTTTTCTACCCCACTTTCAAACCCCAGAATTTCCAACAGTATGTAGCTTGGACATTCTTTGCCTATCTTCCATTTCAACCATTTGCTGGTTTAATGCCTTTCTTCAATGGTTTTACTAAATTTTCACATTCAAATGCATTCTTGCTGAGACATCTATTTTAGTCTTCATTTCTTGAGATGCTTTTATATTTTTCTTCTATTTTTTTCTTAAATTTGATCAAATCTCACTTCATTTCTTTCTGTGCTATGTCCATTTCTGTTCTTAGTATCTGGATTTCTAATTCTAGGTGTTCTTTTTTTTTTTTTTTAACTTTTTCAAATGTTTGTTTAAGATAATTAAATGTGGAGTTTTGTGCTATAGTTTTTCTCCTTCATGTTTTTGGAGGAGCAGAGGAGAAAATTTTTATTAGCTGAGATGTTATGATTCACTTTTTCTGTTTTCTTCTTACAGTGACTTTCTATGAAAAAAATTTTTTCTGTTCCTAGGTATTTTATGGACAGGATTCCAAGTTTTAGAGGGGCCACTTCTGTCAGTGTAATGAAGTGCAGTTTCTTTAAGAGATTATGTTACTGGGAAGTGAGAAATGTATTTTGTTTCTCTTTCATTTATGCAAGATCCTTAGTATTCATTTCTAGTTTCCTTACTTCCTTTTTCCTTCATTGCCACATCTTTAAGGAGCATTACGTCTTTTCCAGATCTCTGATTCTCCCACAGAAGCAATGCTTTTCCAAGGCTGACACCTTCAGAGGCTTTCACTTTCAAGCTGCTTCCTTATAGCCAATGCTGAGAACTACCAAGCCTGAGACCTGTGTTCAGTATTTTAGCATTTAGTGTTGGACTTATTTGGGGGGATGATTGTATCTGTATTTCATCTGATTCCTCCATGATTCTCTCCTCATTTTCATGACGTCCCTTAAACCTTCTAACCTTCCACTCTCTCAAAGGCTTTCAGTAGTGGTGGGAACTTGGTTGGAATTTGATGTTTACTTATGAACTTACAGATAATTTGAAGGTTATGGTATTCTTTGTCTTCTTGTAATGCTGAGGGCTTGGCTATATGTAGCTCTGTTCTCCCTGTTGATTATATTTTTTGGATGGAGCTGATTGATGACTGTGAAGAGATTTGGATTCAGAGAGCCCTCATTATCTTACAGATGCTGAGAACTCTCCCAAAATGTTTACAAGTACCTATTGTCACATGCTTTTCCAACACATAATATTGTCAGCATTATTCGTTTTCTCAGCATAATGGTTGAAGAAGATATTCCATTGTCAATTTCATTTTTAATTAATGAATTCTAACATCTTTGCATAATTGGTCATCTATATTTTCTTCTCAGTAAATTGTTTATCCATCCCCTCTGCCTGTTTATTAATTGGGTTTATGGAGCTTCTTCTTCAGTATTAACATTAATCATGTGTCTATTTTGTGTTTTGCTAATATTTTTTCTGAGTCTGACTCATCTTTCAACTCTGTTTATAGTATTGTTACTAAATGGAATAGCGTAGAGTGTATTTTCTGAGACCTTGCACATTAATGTAAATGTTTCTTTTTCTTTCTGTTTTCACTCAGGATTGAGAGATTGTCTGGCTATAGAATGCTTATCTCACACAATTTTGCCCCTCATCTCTATCTACACACATTACTTCATTGTATTCCAGAATCAGAGATGAGCAGTTTAATGCAAATATGGCCTTTTTTTCTCTATCTTCCTAGATACCTAGAAAATTTTATTTATCCTTTAAATTCAAAAACTTTCTCAATATGTGTTATTACTTTTGCCTAGTATAGGATGTGCCTTTTTGATGAGTGGGGCCCTTCTTGACTTCAGGGAAGTTTTTCTGACATATCTTTAAATATTATTTTTCCCATTTTCTCTGTCCTCTCCATCAGATATGGCAGTCATTCTTATAGTGGGAATCTCTTCCATCTCTGGAATCTTCTCACTCATTACTTCCTCTCTTTTTCTTTATGCCCTTCTTTCTGAGAGAATTTGTCAAGAATGGCTTCAACATTATTGATTTCATTCTCAGGAGTATAAATTCTATTTTTTATTGTTTGTAAGCTGCATTTAATCTCAAGGGAAATACATTCCTTTTCAAAATATTTCCTCTTTATCTATTTCTATTTATTATACTCCAATCTCCCTTTTCATCTCAATCTCTCAATTTACCGTATAATTTTTCGTTTCTTGGTTCACAGAGCAAAGAATTTCCTGAAATTTTATCGAGAACACAGGCACAGCACTTTCCAAAGCACGCGTCTGCTTCCTCTAACAGTGCCGTTGCAAAGACCCTTCCTCTGATGCTTCAGCTTAATATTTCTGTCCTCATGCTATATCATCTTGAAAAAAATAAGTCTGAGATAAATGGCCGAGATGTTCGTTGTTCTTATTTCTACTTCTGCTTATTCATCAAGGAACAAGAAACTTATAGCCTTTTCCTATTTGCTACATATGTAAATTTCCTCCTTAGTTCCCCTGAGTGCCCATCAGGTTGTAATGTGATCTAGTCCTCCTTTTTGCTCTGATGTTGGAGAGCTATTTGGTGTGCAGCCTTTAGCCAGCTTTGTAGTTTAACATAGCCAACTATCATTAAACTTTCTATTTTAAAAAGCCAATTATTCTTTAATATGCTGGTGCTTTAAAGAGGGATATCTTAGTACCACTCCCTCATTATCCCTCTATGGTATTTAGAATTTATTCCTGAATAGGCTATTTCCGCATTTATGACTAAAAATCTACAACCTTTACCATGGCCACTCCACAGCTCATTTCTCTGCAAATGCAGATTTTATGTCACAACTGATGCTTTGTAAGGGTGTTAAAAGGCTCTGAATACCCTAGTCCACAGTTCCCATATGAGGGAGATTTGAATTCCTTCACTCTGATGGAAGAAAGTCCAGGCTTGTGAGATTTCTTGAAATATTTTTCCACTAATCGTTCCACCATTATACCTATGGGCTTTAAAGATTTAACTCATGGGTATTCTTCCTGTTTTCTAGCAGCACATTGTATAATACTCCTAATTCCCAGTGCTATTGAAATTCTTCATCTCCTCTTGAGTTTTGTATCTGTAGGGAATGGCTGGCTACTCAGAGGTCATTGTATTTCTATCATCATAACTCAGAATGAAGTGGGCTATGATTATGTCACTCTGCTGTATAAAATCCTTCAAGGGTTTCCAACTGTATGTAGTGTAAGGCATAAAAGCCTCTCAGAATAACATGTGAGCTCTTTACAACATGGCACCAAACTATCTCTTCAACTTCATATTTATTCACTTCCTTCCATATATCTCAAACTCTCACCATACTAGATTATTAATCTTTTTTCCCAAACATGCCAGGTAATTTCAGACCTTTCTATTTCTGTTCATATATGGTTCCCTCTGCCTGAAATGCCTTGCCTCTCTTGGCTCAGTGGAAAATTCTCATTTATCCTTTGAAGTGGAATGGAAATGACATCTCTCCTTTGCAGTATACCCAGATGCTCAAAGCAAGATAAATTATATCATTCTCTGCAGCCCCATTGCTGTGGTCTGAATGTTGTGTCCCCCTAAAATTTATCTGTTAAATCCTCACACCCAACGTGATGATATTTGGAAGTGGGGCCTTTGGGAGGTGATTTGGTCATGAGGGCAGAGCCCTCATGGGTGGGGTTAGTGTTTTTGTAAAAGAGGCCTGAGAGATCTCCCTAGGCTTTTCTCAGGGAAATTATCTTCTGATAGAACATTGAATTTTTCCTCCCTTTTATTGCCTCTGTTCTCTGTCTCCAGAACCCCAATAAAAGAAATAGCAAACATCCATGCTGCTTTATATTTCTTTCATATATTCCATTCTTTTGCCTTTGGCTCAGGTCTGCAGGATTCTACTGACTTTATCATCAGATCATCGACATGGTTGTTAAACATAGCCATTCTCTTATTCAGTCTGTCCAATGAATTTTTTTATTTTTTTAGTGCCAAACATATTTTTAATTACCACGTACTCATTTTTGTTCTGATTGCTCCTTTTTTTGCAGTAGCAGTCTGTTCTGACTTATGTATGTGACATCCTTCCAATCTCACTGGAGTCCTTTGTTAATGTTTTAAAAATTGTTTTGTTTCCTGAGTGATCTGTGTTTCCTAAAAACACAGTTATTTTATTTGTGAATTTTAATGTTTCTCATGCATGTGATTTCTTTTTCTCTCATGTTTGTTGATCCTTGGTTGTTCGTTCTTGTTTATGAAGAAATATCTCATTACTCTATTAAGTAATGAGAGTTTCATTTGGATTTGTATAGATCTGTTCCCAAAAAAACTTCTCCCTGGATGATTCTGTACCAGTAGGTGGGGTATGATTACTGGAAAGCCACATTTAAGAGTTGTGGTTAAAGGGTCAGTAGGCTGTGGATAGCAAGTAAAAAAAAAGGAGGACTTGACTTTGGCAGTGGTTTATTTTGATGTATTCCTTCTTGAGAAAGGCTGCCTTGCCTTTCTTTTTTCATGAGGTACAAACTGTGTGTTTTAGAGTTTTCTAGAACTCTGTTTTGCTTCCCTTTCATGGTCTTACACTCGAAAAAGAGGCATCTCCTTGTGGGTGAGACACTTTCTTTAGAGTGCACAGCTTGGATTTTTAAGTGGGAGCAAAAAGTTATCTGCTGTATATATTTGGGGGGAAGTCAGGGAAGAGTGATGAGGTCCAACTAGCTGAGACTTCCCAGCTTTAGTTCTTTAAACCAAATCTATTCAACATATATTTATTGAATGACAAGAGTACAAAAATGGCTAGAAATTTTGCCCATCCCCGTCCCCATGCACCTTTGCAATATGACTTTGGAACCCCCTAGCACGAGTTGGGGTCGATTTCTCTACCCCCTTGAATCTGGGCTTGGCCATGTGACTTGCTTTGTTCAATGGGACTGTAAAAAAGTGACCTGAAAGAGAGTTGAAAATCTCTTGAACACTGGGGCTTGTTCTCTCTTGCGGCTCTTGTAGGGAAGATAGATGAAAGACCAGAAAGTTAAAAATACATTCTTTTACATATGAATTCTGAGATATCAAAAGCAACAGTGCTGGGAAGAAGCCCAAGAGGATATAAGAAGAGGCATGTGGCCCATTTGCCTTTATGGCTCTGATCAACGGCCTGTTAGACACTAAGCATATGAAAAAAGACTTCTCTTGATTATCCAACCAGCAGCCAACCCACAGCTGACCATGGATGCTTGAAAGAGTCCAGCAGAGACAAGCTGAGCTCACACAGGTAAGAACTGCTTAGCTGATCCAAATCATGAACTGAATAAAGAGTTAGTTATTTGTTTTATTGTTTGTTTGCTTTTTGTTTTTCATTAAAACTCCTTTAATGAGGTGAGGAACTCTTTTTTTCTTTTTTTGCGGAACGCGGGCCTCTGACTGTTGTGGCGTCTCCCGTTGCGGAGCACAGGCTCCGGACGCGCAGGCTCAGCGGCCATGGCTCACGGGCCCAGCTGCTCCGCGGCATGTGGGATCTTCCCGGACCAGGGCACGAACCCGTGTCCCCTGCATCGGCAGGCGGACTCTTAACCACTGCGCCACCAGCGAAGCCCCGAGGTGAGGAACTCTTAATAGTAAACTCAACAGCTGAGTAACAGGATGATGGTGCAACAGTAGTTAAGAGTTGTTATTTGAAGCCATGAAGTTTTGGAGTAGATTATTGCACAGCAAAAGCTAACTGATATAAGCACCAAATTGTATTAGTGTTCCAGGTACTGTGAATACAAGATAAACAAAAGTAGATAAGGCCTTTGCCCTCAGCTGGTGATAAACAAAGAAATAAATGAGGAAGACAATTTCAGAGAGTAATACACAGTGTGAAGGAAAGGAAACAGGGAGATGTGACAGAGTGACTGCCTAGGGTTGGGATCTAATTTAGATATTGTGGCCAGAAAAGAATTCTTTGAATAGCTGAAGTGTGGTCCAAGATCTGAATGATAAGGAAGAGCCAACCACGTGAAGGTCTAGAGATATTTGTTCCAGACAAAGGAAACAGCAAGCGCAAAGGCACTGAGGTGGGAACACATATTAAAGGGACATAAAAAAGGTCAACAAAGCTGTAATATAGTGAGCAAAGGAGAGACTGAGTGAAAGGTTATAAAGTCAGGGAAACAGACCACATGGGAAGACTTGGACTATAATTAACATATTAATTACCTTAATGCTTGTGCCATATCTCATTCCTGTCCTTTAGATTTGTGGACTAGGAGCTTGGAGTTTTAAAAGACTCCTGTGGGAAGGATCCCTCTTCCCTCTAGCATTTGGGCTACAACTTCCTATGATCTGTTTTCATCAGTCAGATCCATCTGCTTTCCATCTTCTAGGATTGCGTCAAAATGTCCTCCAGCTGCCTGTCCATTATAGGTTATTGCAAGGTTTTGAATATAGATCCCTGTGCTATATGTAGGTCCTTGTTGTTTGGATTAATTCTTTTTAAAACACAGGGTTGTTGGTGTTTTGTTTTTACATTTTTAAGGACCTTGGTATATGTCAGTCCTTAATTCAGTCTTTAATTGAAATCTTCTTATATCATTTTAAAATTTGTAGCTCTGAGCTCATCTTAATCTCCTTTTGTTACCCTCTATTTTTCTCTTTGTTTCTTCTCCTGTCGACTTGTCTCTAGAGTGGCTGGTAAGAGGTGAGGCCTCAGTAGGATATCTGCTCACTACCCAATAAATATTTATTTGGCATCTTTTACCTGCAAACAAAATTGAGGCCCTTCTCCCCCACCAGTTATCCCTGCAGGCACCTGCCTTCCTCAGTTCCAGCTGAGTCAAGGATAGCTCATCAAAAAAACCTCATGCTGGGACACTGAGGAAACACAAGGGTTAATTCTTCCCTGTCCCTTAAATTTCACTGGACCCTTCAGGTGTTTCATTTCCTAGGGAGGTGTTGCTTTTGACATGTCAGAATTCATATGCCAAAAATATGTATTTTAACTCCCTGGTTTCCTTCCTTCCTATCTATCTACCTATCTATCTAGCCATCCATCTATTATCTATCATCTATCTATGTATCTCCATTGAATTTGGGGGGCCATATGTCAATAGGGGATGGCACATAGGATGTCGTACCTGGAAGGGATGGACCACATAAACCCATTGAGAACAGAAGACCCTTCGCCCTTGCAAACCAAGAGTTTGCTTGGTAGGCATTTGTAAAGTTTCCAGGCACAGAAACCTTAACTCATCTCCCTAAAGCAAATAAATATACTTTTGTACAGAGATTAGAGTACTTGAAAGGTGATATTAGCTACCTTCAGAGCCCAGTACACACTCATAATATTTTATTGCACAAATCTGTTGGGTCCTTTGCAGAACTCCAGAGTAAAATAAAGAAAATGTTTGCTTGTCCTGTTGCCATATGGGAGCTACATTCCTTCTCTTAAACCCAGAATCAGGAGGCCAAACCATCTTGAAGAAAGAGAAAAGGAGGCCAACATCCTCTTCTCTGCCTCAGGGCCATTGCATGTGCTACTTCCTTTGCCTGGGACACCCTACTCCCTGCTCCTCCTCCAAGTCTCTTACTTATCCTGTCTCTTACTTACACTTCTGGTCTCAGCTTGTAAGCTGTTTGCTCAGAGAGGCCCTCCTTTCCTGCTTTTCTAATCTTCCCTTCCCGCCCCCAATATAGAGGATGCTGCTGATGCCCTGTCCAGGTCCCCCTCCCTGGTGGGACCTCAGGTGATGTGAGTGTTCATTGCTAAAAGGGAGCTGCCTTGCCTGGGAAGTTACTCCTGGCCAGCGGTCAGTCAGTGGCCAATGATTGACCAGGGTACAAAAGGCCGGCTGCCTGGCCTCAAGGTGGACCAAAGACTTCCAGGGTATCGAGCTGAAGTTAGTCTCCAGCTGAGACCCCAGCTTTGCTTAGTTTTCTTCTCCTGTCTTCTCCTGCTTCCTTCACACCCCATCCACAGAGAGCGCTCCCCTAATAATTCACTTCCACCAAGATCACCACCATCTCAGGCCCTGCTTCTAGGAATCCTGACTTCAGCCACTTAGGATGCTTTATTTAAGAGGTTTATCCATCTACATAACTGAGAACAACTTTTCTGTCTGATCCCTGCACCTGTAACCACGATGGAGATTCACGTGGGCAGACTCATATGTGAATAACATCCCCAGAACTGGCCACACAGTAGCCCCCTCTCCCCTAAGAGCTTCTCATCTGGGAAGTGGAGGTGGGAAAAAAAAAAAGAGAGAGACACTGCACACAAGCAATTCACCCTGGAGGCTGTGCTGACATTGCAGAAGCAAAGCTGTTTGTCTGACCTAATAAAAAGGGCTATATTTTAGAGGCTTTAGTGAAATCATTTAATCTAAAATTCAATATAAATGCTACTCTGTGTTAATCTTTAAGAACCAACAAGTCAATCCCAGATCTGTTCTTTCCCTGAAATGAAACTAATTTGGTTAAAGACAGGGGTTTTTTGAGTTTATTTATCAGAAAGTTCAAAGTTCAAAGCCATGATTAAGTATCTTCTCCACAGTATAGCCCCTTGGGAGCAACAGTAACAGCACAAAACTAATAAAACATAATAAATTCACCGTTAAAGAGCCTATAGAGACATTGACTAATGGCATGAGACCCACAGAATAGCTCAGAAATAAGTTCATATGCAAATATTGTTAAACGCCAGTCCCCTGTCACTTACACATCCAGTACTTAAAATTTAGACTATTTGAAAGTGACTCTGAGATGTAACAATTGTGAATTTTTGTGTGGCAGGGCGGGGTGGGGGGGGGATGAACTTACGTCACACATGGAGCTGGATGCTGAAGCTGTAGATGGTAAGTGAACCAACTGACCACTCAGCATCTACTTGGCACGTGTGTAGAAACTCCCACGAAGGGATTTAAAATCTTTACAACTGTTACTGTTCCTAATGGAAGTGCAGAGGCGGAGGAGAGGAATGGCAAGTAGGGATTTGAGGATACCCAAGACTAAAAGTCTTGCAGCTGTCAAATCTTAGTGCGTCCATGTCAGTCACTATGGTGTCTGCCTTAGAAACTGATTTTCCAAATGCACGTTCAGGAAACAAAAGGACTAGCATTCCGTCTTACGGAAGAAGATAGAGCTTAGACATCTGTTGAATTAGAATTTGAAGGTGGTCAAAGTGGCCATTCTCCCTCTGATTTCCCCAGCTTCCCCACCTGCAGTTCGAGAAGCTGTCTCTTTACAGTCTCAGGCAGGCTCATTCCACTCAGTCCCTTCGCAGTGTAGGTTTGCTTTTCCTTCTGCATCTTTGCCTTTCTTTTGATGGCACCATTATCGTCTTAGTTGCTGAAGTTTCAAACCTTGGCCCCTATACCTTTAGCCTTCTTAGTTCTTCTTTTGCTATATTATCTTCAGGGCCAGTACCATCCATAGTCCTGGCTGTGATTCCTTGACCTCCTCTTGTGATGTGACCATCACTTTCATACCACTTGAGTCATTCACGGACCTGGCCACACCTTGGATCTTGGTATTACTCTGAGTCTTCCTCCTCTAACAGCATGATTGCGGGGACCCACTGGGAGAATTCTCTACTTCGGCTCTACTGCCTACATGTCCCCCTACGCCAGCTTATACTGATTTTTTTCTTATCACTTGAAGCATGTGAGATTAACTGTTTTGACTCTTTTCTCTTGTTTTAAAGAAAACCACACCAAGATCTATGTGTTTCCTCCCAGAAAGGATAGAGATATGCAACAAGGAAGGGAAAAATGTGTCTGCAAATCTGCACCTTGAAGTCCCATGTATTTAAAACTCATTCTTGTTTGCCTTTTATATTCCTATAAAAATGTATAGAGAATCTTATCCCCCCAAATTCCAAATAAGATAAAAATCTTGTGTTTGGACAGCACCAATCAAAGAGGAGGAGACCCTCTCACCCTGCTGCCCACGAGCAAAGGCTCAGCTACACGGTAAAACAATCCCTCTGAAATACGTTCCACCAGCAAATGAACCATAGTAACTCTGGGGCCCAGGGCCGTCCTGACTAAAACCAGAAGACAGGCATAGTGTAGGTTATAATACCTGAATAGTACCTGGCTTTGGGTTTGATAGATAAAGGCTTTAACCAGTTTTATTCTTTTAATATCTCATAATGCTTATCTCATTTCCATCAAATGGAATAAAAGCATGCTATTGGCTGGTGAGAAGATGTAACCCCAATGTTGACCTACCCTACACCTAGTGTGAATTCTGAAATCAACTCCACTGGTCATAGTAGCTTCTCCTTCTACCTCTTTGCCTCGATTTTCCCCTGGAACCTACTAGCCCAGGAGCTCCAATCTCACAACTCTCTGATCTCACTTGTTTCAGCCCAGAGTCAGCCACTTCACCGGCTCTTATGAACATCCACTGCCCTTGCCTCCATGAACTTCCATTACCCCTGCCTTCCCATCCTCAGCTGTGCCACTCACTACTCCCTTCAATATCTAGAACAACTATCAGGCAACACTTAGTAAAATCATGAGAGGTATTTGCTCTTTATCTACTGGGTCCTGTGATAGCTCTAACATCCTTGATTTTTCCTTGGTTGACTCCATAACATATTCTTAAAGGACTTCAAACCTATTCCACTCTGATCAAAGGACATATTCCTTTCCCACCGCCAAACCCTGCAAAATCATATTTTGTGGGGACCAAGTCCATCCAATGTGAATTTTCTCAAAATCTTTCCTATCTACATCAAATTTATATTTGTATTTTCCTCTCTCTTTTTTCTTTCTCACCTCAAGTAAAGAAATTTCCTTTGGCATTATCTAATAAAGTTGAAAATGTACATGGCCTATGACCCAATGTTTTTTTTCCCTATCTATTTGTCTCCTAGACCATTTTCCTATTGACTTATTCTACTTACTTTTTAGTGGAACTCTGTCTTTATTAGGGGGCTGAGACTGTAGAGAGAGCTATGCTAATTATGTATGCCCCTTTCCTCCAGAATCTAAACCTTTCCCAAAATAGACACAGAGGTCAGACACTGTCATCATGGAGCTCAGAGTTCAGTAAGGAAGGTGGGGTATAAATTATAATGCAGCATAAGTGCTATAATGGATGTCTACTCGAGCTATGCTCATGACACAAAGAAATGTATTAACTCTCTGTGGGTGGAAGCAAAAAAGCATTATAGACAAGGTACAGCTGAGCCAGGTCTTAAAGAATTAGTAGTTGAGTAGACAAGATGGGGAGGTATCCATTCAATATTTGTCAGATCAGTAAATTAAGGGCATATCACACAGAGAAAGCAACATGTGCAGCAAAAGTGACAAAGTTTAAACAGCTTAGTCTCTTCAGGAAAACTGCCGACTCGGTGTAGCTAAATCAAGAGGGAGGCAGAGAGTGCGGGCAAGCGGGCCTGAGAGCTCAAAAAATAAAATAGAGTATACCTAAGAAAAATTAGATGAAGGAAATGATATTGATAAAAGCAGAAATTATTGGTTTGAAGGGCATAAAAACAGTAGAATTAACTAATTCCAAGAGTTGTTTCTACAAAAGAAAGAAAGAGCAAGGGAAAAGAGAGGGCCAGAGACAGGAAGGATAGGAAGAAGGGGTGCAGGGAGAGAGGATAGACAAAGGTCTGCAAGTTTAATCAAGGGGAAATGGAAACTACATGGAAAATTAATTTACTGAAGATATATTTACAGAGTGCTTAATACTTGCCAGGTCTTGGAGTAGGTGTTGGAGACAAAACAGCTGTATAAAGAGATATGTCTTCTGCCTTGGAGAAGCTGAATTGTGGATGAGGAAGTGCTTCTTTAAACATATAATTATCAGATGAAAATGTAACTACCAATTGAAAGTGGTATGAAGGAAAAGTAAAGAGTCCAATGAGAGGTTATAGCAAGATCAAAAATTAATGTGGGGCTGGGTGCTGGATCATGAAAGGTGTTTTGAAATTGTGACATTTAAGCCAATGTCTGGTGAAGGAGAATGAGTTAACCAGGCAAAAAGTGGCTGGAAATGCAATCCAGGGGGAAAACCAGCCTGTGTGAAGGTCTTGAGGTAGGAAAGAACATGGTCAAGTTCAAGTAACTGGAAGAAGGTTGGGGGGCTGCAGCAAACAAAGGAAGCAGAGAGTTACAAAGACTTATAGGTAGGATGACCGATAGTCCCAGTTTGACCAGGACTGAGGGGTGGGGGTGGGTGCTGGGTTGTGGGAATTTCCCTCTTAAAACTGGGACAGTCCCAGGCTAACCTAGATGAATTGGTCACCTTATTTACAGGCCTTCTTCAACATTTTGGACCTTAGCAGAAGAACAATATGGTGGCCATAATCAAGGCAGCCATAGTGAGGATGGAGAGAAATGAATGGATTTAAGAAATATTTAGAAGTAAGTTGATAGAACTTGATGACTAAATGATAGCCAGGGAAGGAAATAGGGCAGAGGGAATAATCAAGGGAACAATCAATTGACAATTTTTGGCTTTAGAAGCCAAAGGAATAAGCATAAAAAAGGAATAAAAGCACCAAAAAAATGACACTAAATTTGTTCATTGACATCAACTGTCAAATCAGAGCTCCTGATTTTATCACCATTGAGCTATACAGAAATAAATTTTAGTACCCTCCATCTCTTCCATTCCTGGGGTTGAAAAGGAAACTAGGCCTGGTGGAAACCCAAATGTGCTTGAGAAAGAATTTGGAAGTCAGTTTCAACCTTTAAAGAAAGGGAGTGTTCCTCACCCTAGTAAGGGGGTATGACTCAACATAATGAGAAACGAAAAGTAGGAAGCCTTTAATACCGAGTGCATTCATCTTGCATTCAGATGGCACGTCAAGGAATGTATTACTCTTGCCCCTCCCCCCACTCCCAACTCGCAGACTCCCTTATTTAACCCAGAGGAAATTGCAACTGAATTATGAAGTCCTTTCAAAACTAGACATTTGACACATCTGTTACAGAAGCCTTATAAAAAGCACACTGGATACCTGTAAATTTTATAATTATGTCAATTCAAACTCAAAGACACTCACATGAATTAAAAAAATATATATTTCCAGCTCAAATCTCAGAGTTTCTTCTGCCTGCCGTTGAGATATGGGGAATATTTGCTGTATGCACTAAATTCTTTTCTTTAACTGCCCATGTCAGGAGAGCACAGGACTGGAATGAAGATGAGCACAGTAGACCAAGGATGAGAGCTTATTGAACACGTAGATTTAATCCAGGTTCAAAAGCACAATCCCAGTGAGATCTAAATCAGGTATCTGGACAAGTGAGAACTTGCTTTCCAATACCCCTGAATCCTCAATGGAAGGATGCTTTTTTTTTAGACATGGGAGCAGAATGCCAAGTCTGGGATGGGCTACCAACATCATTCAGCGCAAACTTATATCTACAGTTTGTTTTTCAAGCATTCATTCACTCATTCATTAATTTAACAAATAGTTATTGAGCACCTACTTCTAGGAATTTGGGATATGTCCATGAAAACAGATACAAATCCTTCCTCTCAGTGATTTTAGATTCTAAAGAAAGGATTCAAGTAATAAACAATAAGAATAAGCAACATACGTAATGCATGAGTAAGTTTTACAGTACCATCTGGTGGAAGGTGAAAGCAGTTCCATAACAAAAGAAAAAGGAGGGCAGGGTAAAAGAGATCACAGTGATCGTGAGAGGAGGGGCAGGTTGCAATTTAAATAAATTGGTTGAGTAGCTCTCCTTGTGAAGACAACGTTTAAAAACATATTTGAAAGAGGTGAGGGAATCAGCCATGGGGACCTTTAGGAGGAGAGCCTGGTTGATTGTTGTTGTTTCTTTCCTCCACATAGTCCAGAGTCATCTAAGATGGGACTTATAGCCAAGTGCTCCACTAGGCTCAGAAGCTGGGTTTTGCTTGTGTCGCACCCATAAGTCATGTGACCTGATCAATTTCATCTGTAATACTCTAAACTTAGCCCACCACCCTTACAATTTCCATGCTTCCAGAGCCTCCTCTGCAGTTCTTGCTGTGTTGTAGCTTGACAGAATGCCTTGAACTTGTCTGTTTGGGTGTCTATCTTCTGTACAAGGCAGTAGAGAAGCTCAGAGATTAGGGCAAATCAAATTAGAAACTGACTCTGCAGCTTAACACTGACCGTCCTTGGGCAAGTTAGTTAACCTCTATGAGTCTCAATTTTCTTATCCGTAAAGTAAGATAATAATATCTACTAAGTAGAGTTGTCATTAGTATTAACCAGAGAAATTGTAGAGCGCTTAGCATAAGTGCTTGGCAAAACAGTAAGCACTTCATTAAAGCTAACACTTCTTGATGGTACTCATATCAGAGCCATCTCTTTGTTTTTTTTTGTTTTTTTTTTTGCGGTACGCGGGCCTCTCACTGTTGTGGCCTCTCCCGTTGCGGAGCACAGGCTCCGGACGCGCAGGCTCAGCGGCCATGGCTCACGGGCCCAGCCGCTCCGTGGCATGTGGGATCTTCCCGGACCGGGGCACGAACCCGCGTCCCCTGCATAAGCAGGCGGACTTTCAACCACTGCGCCACCAGGGAAGCCCCAGAGCCATCTCTTTGGAGGCAAGCTCCCTCTTGTATTCCATTCTAGTTTACCAGTGTCCACCTTAGAGCCTGGCGTGGGTAAGTATGGTTATGAGCAATGGAATCCAGTTCTTCCAAGACTACCCAGAAAAACATGCCTGAAGCCCCACTGGAGAACTCGCCCTCTGTACCTGGCCGGTAAATAGCCATCCATCTATTCACCAGGATGAGAAGTTTAAACACACACACAATAATCAGACTTTATCCTTCTTTTTTTTTTTTTTTTCCCCTGAATTTACTATCTTGGGAAGAGTGGAGTAACCAGGTAAGGGAAATATTTGGCAAAGTTTTTCTTTCCTTGTAACATGCTATTAAAGGAGACTGTTTCTTATCCAAATTGTAGTATTTCTTGGTCCTTCTTTGTTTCAAAATGTATTCTTTGTCTACAATTAAAGCATAATGTTAATAATAAAATTAATTCTCTGGTGTATCAGGCTGCAATATAAAGGTAGGATGTGATTCTCTATATAGAAGGGCTTCATAAAGAGAATCAAATCTCTGATCCCAAATGCCTTGCAGTGTGGATAGAAAGTTAGGTACCAGATTAAAAAGATTTTTCCCAAGTCTCCTTTCTTACTGCATTTTAGAGTTTCAGAATTATAACATCATGGTGCTCAGACTCTGTTAGTAAGCATTAGTCTCTGGTGGCTAATGGGCAAAGTCCATAATTACCCCGCCCTTCTGGATGTCCCAGCAGGAAACAAGTGGTTATGACATGCAGGCATCTCTGAAGTCTCTTAAGGTTGAGGGGCTCTGGGTGGAAACGACATGCTGGGCCAAGGAAAGTGGCAATATGATCATTCTTGCTGTGAGCTGATTTGGATACAGATGTTAAGGAAAGAGGTCATGGTTATCTGACACTTTTCTATATCCAAGTTTCACAAGCTTTGGTTTGCGAACCAAATCCAGCCTATTGCCTGCCTTTGTAAGTAAATTTTATGGTTGCTTGTAGTGGTCACTCCTTTTCTTTTCACATAGTCTCCTGGCTTGTCAAGTATGCGTCCACAGCTGAATAGAAATCCTACCAATCTTCCGCTTTCCTGGTTGAAGTCCACGATCTAGAAAAGAGGTCGGCAAACTATAACCCACAAGCCAGTTCTGGCCCGTTGCTTGTTTTGTCAATAAAGGTTATTGGAACACATACACACCCATTCATTTATGTATTGTCTGTGAGTGCTTTCAAGCCATAATGGCGACATTGAGTAGTTGCAACAGGGGCGTGCTAAGCCAAAAATATTTATCGTCTGACCCTTTACAGAAAGTTTTGCCAACCCCCCATTCTGTACGAATAAAGTTTTCTGAAGAATTTGCACCCAGAGAAGCTTGTGAAAGAATTAAATCATCACCCACATATGGCAGTAGACACCTGTATTCACACTCTGGCAAATCTGGGGACTGGCTTTGGGCCTCAATGCAGCAACTTGATGCAGCAGAAAGCCATCACCTCTCACATTAAATTAAGGCTGTGGATGTGAAACGGATGGGTCTTGTGGTTTTGTTGGTATTTAATTTTTTCAAATTTTTTCCTTTGTTTTACAACTGTGTAAGAGCTAAAAGAATAAGGAAATTTTAACTAAGACATCTATTTGTAAATATTTAATTTATATTTGAATAAAAATAACTTAAGTGACACTAGAACTTCTGGAGAAGTTTTATAAGGGAATCTGTAAATTTCTCGGGTTTGAGAAACAAAAGTGAAGCAACTTTTCCTGTTGGTTGAGGAGCCAGTGGAAAGAAGTAATGGGGGAAAAATGGGTGTAGACAACTGTTTTGAAAAATTTACTGTGAAAGTCAGAGTAATATTAGCAATAGTGTGCAGGGGAGGGTGAGATTCAAAAGAGGCTTTTGTGAGTATTTTTTTTAATAGAAGAGGCTTCTCTATTTAAATTTCAAAGGGATTCTTGTTGGCAATCATTGATCTGTTTACTGCCCTGATAATTTTCCAAAATGACATACAAATGGAATCATATAGTGTGTCCCTTTCTGAGTATGTCTTCTTTCACTTGGCAAAAAACACTTCAGATTCATCCATGCGGTTGTGGGTATCAATAGTTCATTCCTTTTTATTCTTGAGTAGCCGCCCATCGTATGGATGTACCACCGTTTCTTTAACCATTCACTACTTAAAGGGCATTTGCATCGTTTCCAAATTTTGACAGTTATGACGAAACCCGTAATAAACATTCACACACAGGTTTTTGTGTGAAAATAAATTTTACTTTTTCTTGGGTAAATCCCTGGGAGTGGCATTGCTGAGTCATATGATCATTGTATGTTTAATTTTACCATAAACTGACAAGCTGTTTTCTAAAGTGGCTGTACTATTTTGTTGAATTTAATTTTTTCAAAAATTAGTCAATGAGCTCATTTTTTTCCCTCAAGACTGCTTTGGCTATTCGGGGTCTTTTGTGGCCCCATACAAATTTTAAGATTTTTTGTTCTAGTTCTGTAAATCCTGGTAGTTTGATAGGGATTGCATTGAATCTGTAGATTGCTTTGGGTAGTATAGTCATTTTCACAATATTGATTGGATTCTTCCAATCCAAGAACATGGTATATCTCTCTATCTGTTGGTATCATCTTTAATTTCTTTCATCAGTGTCTTTTATAGTTTTCTGAGTACGGGTCTTTTGTCTCCCTAGGTAGGTTTATTTCTAGGCATTTATTCTTTTTGTTGCAATGGTAAATGGGAGTGTTTCCTTAATTTCTCTTTCAGATTTTTCATCATTAGTGTATAGGAATGCAAGAGATTTCTGTGCATTAATTTCATATCCTGCAACTTTACCAAATTCATTGATTAGCTCTAGTAGTTTTCTGGTGGCATCTTTCCGATTCTCTATGTATAGTATCATGTCATCTGCAAACAGTGACAGTTTTACTTCTTTTCCAATTTGTATCTCTTTTATTTCTTTTTCTTCTCTGATTGCCATGGCTAGGACTTCCAAAACTATGTTGAATAATAGTGGCAAGAGTGGACATCCTTATCTTGTTCCTGATCCTACAGGAAATGCTTTCAGTTTTTCCCCATTGAGAATGATGTTTGCTGTGGGTTTGTCATATATGGCCTTTATTATGTTGAGGTAGGTTCCCTCTATGCCCACTTTCTGGAGAGTTTTTTTTTATCATAAATGGGTGTTGAATTTTGTCAGAAGCTTTTGCTACATCTATTGAGATGATCATATGGTTTTCATTCTTCAATTTGTTATTATGGAATCAGACTTCCTAACTTCAGACTATACTACAAAGCTACAGTAATCAAGACAATATGGTACTGGCACAAAAATAGAAATATGGAACAGGATAGAAGGTCCAGAGATAAACTCTTGCACCTATGGTCAACTCATCTATGACAAAGGAGGCAAGGATATACAATGGAGAAAAGACAGTCTCTTCAATAAATGGTGCTGGGGAAAGTGGGCAGTTACATGTAAAAGAATGAAATTAGAACACTCCCTAACACCATACACAAAAATAAACTCAAAATGGATTAGAGACCCAAATGTAAGGCCAGACACTATAAAATTCTTAGAGGAAAACATAGGAAGAACACTCTTTGACATAAATCACAGCAAGATCTTTTTTGACCCACCTCCTAGAGTAATGGAAATTAAAAAAATAAACAAATGGGACCTAATGAAACGTAAAAGATTTTGTAAAGCAAAGGAAACTGCAAACAAGACGAGAAAACAACCCTTAGAATGGGAGAAAATATTTGCAAACAAATCAATGGACAAAGGATTAATCTCCAAAATATATAAACAGCTCATGCAGCTCAATGTTAAAAAAACAAACAACCCAATCCAAAAATGGGCAGAAGACCTAAATAGACATTTCTCCAAAGAAGACATACAGATGGCCAAGAGGCACATGAAAAGCTGCTCAACACCACTAATTATTAGAGAGATGCAAACCAAACTACAATGCGGTATCACCTCACACCAGTTAGAATGGGCATCATCAGAAAATCTACAAACAACAAATGCTGGAGAGGGTGTAGAGAAAAGGGAACCCTCTTGCACTGTTGGTGGGAATGTAAATTGATACAGCCACTATGGAGAACAGTATGGAGGTTCCTTAAAAAAACTAAAAATAGAATTACCATATGACCCAGCAATCCCACTACTGGGCATATACCCAGAGAAAACCATAATTCAAAAAGACACATGCACCCCAATGTTCATTGGAGCTCTATTTACAATAGCCAGGTAATGGAAGCAACCTAAATGCCCATTGACAGACGAATGGATAAAGAAGTTGTGGTACATATATACAATGGAATATGACTCAGCCATAAAGAGGAATGAAATTGGGTCATTTGTAGAGACCAATCCACGGATTGGATCTAAAGACGGTCATACAGAGTGAAGTAAGTCAGAAAGAGAAAAACAAATATCGTATATTAACACATATATGTGGAACCTAGAAAAATGGTACAGATGAACCAGTTTGCAGGGCAGAAATAGTGACACAGATGTACAGCACAAACGTATGGACAACAAGGGGGGAAGTGGCGGGGGTGGTGGTGGTGGTGGGATGAACTGGGTGATTGGGATTGACATATATACACTAATATGTATAAAATGGATAACTAATAAGAACCTGCTGTATAAAAAAATAAATAAAATAAAATTCAAAAATTCAAGAAAAAATTAGGGAATGAAATTAAAATGCATAAAAATAGGTATAAAATAGGTAACTAATGAGAACCTGCTGTATAGTACAGGGAACTCCATTTTGTTGTACAGTAGACACTAAAGCAACATTGTAAAACATCTATATGCCAATTAAAAAAAAAAAAAAAGCCAAAGGCAAGAACCTGTACAGAGGAACAGAGGGAAGATACAAAATGCAGTCGGCATAGGTGAATATTAAAGATTCCAGAAAAAAGAACAGGATGGGATCCAGAGAACAGGCTGGCCTTACCCAGAGAAACATCACCTTTCTCACTGTGAGAGGAGAGAGGACAGGAAGGTTGAGGCAGACGTTGGCTTCTTCTCAGAGCTGAGAGGTAGCGTCCATCGTTGAAACAGAAACTAGCAAAAGGGGAAAGGAGGTCGAAGTTCGAGAAGAGGGGAGAAGATTTCAAGCAATCTTTGCCGAGTGTGGAGAAACAGGCTGCCTAGAGAAATGTGGTGAGATGTATGGGTGGCATTGGGCTGGTCATCAGTGCTACCAATGTGCTTGTTTGGAACAAAATGGGTTTATGATAGCAGCCAGAGAGTAACCAAAAGGATGATAATTAATCTCAAGCGGGACAGACAAGAAAATGAAGATGGGGGGATGATGGATAGGAAGAAAGTAAAAGAGTTGTTTCAATTATTAAGCTATTTATTGTTGCAGCTTTCAACTCACCTGGAGCTGGCATTGGTGCTCTGAAAGTGACATTTGGGCATGGCCAGCTGGCTTCCTATTAGACTCTGCTGAGAGAGAGAGAGAGAGAGAGAGAGAGAAACTAGAGGGTGATTGCAAGGCTGGAGGTGGGAGGAGGGACTTGCTTGTCCCTGTATGCCTGTTGTTCCTGCGACCATCACCCTAGCAATGCTTCTTCACGTTGGCAGTGACACTGCCTTCCTGAAGCAGCAGCTGAAGCCAGTTTGCAGCTTTTCCGTCACTCTCAGAACTAGCTTCATGGCACCCTCTCAAAGACAGCAGACCCAGCCAAGCAGTGCCCCTCCTCAGAGATCTGGGACCTAGCACCAGGGGACCCCTCCTCCAAGCTGCTGTGTTTTAGCAATTCCAGCATTTTCTCTCTGTTTCTTCCTTCTAGTGATGCTAGCTGCTTCCTGCAGTCACACCTGAAAGTTAGAGAGTTTGGCCTTTTCAGTTCTTCAATACCCGTTAACACTCTTTCATATTAAATTCTTTCTGCTCAACTAACTGTGGTGCCTTCTCTTGAACGAGCTCTGAGGGATACAGGAAACATTGAACTAGAGGTACCTAAGAAGTGCAGGAAGAGTAGTAATAAAAAAAGTTTGAGGAAGTAAATTGGAAGGATAGAAGGTCTGCATGCTTGAATTAGGAATTTAGAATGGAAAAGTTTGGGAGTGAAGACAAGGTGAAGGGTGCTTTGGCCAGAGTGGATGGCTGAGATGGAGGGGAAGGTTATTAGAGGTGAAGAAATCATAGAACTGAGATGCATTACAAAGCCATTGAAATCAGCCTAGATGCTGGCAAGGGCTGGGATGGAAAGGAAGAATGTGTGACAAGAATTAAGTAGAAGGTGGTCAAAAGGTACAAACTTCCAGTTATAAGATAAATAAGTACATGGGATGTAATGTGCAACATGATGATTATAGTTAAGACTGTCATATGGTATATTTGAAAGTTGTTAAGAGAGTAGATCTTAAGAGTTCTCATCACAAGGAAAAAAAACATACTCTTTTTTTTTTTTTTTGTATCTGTAAGAGATGATGGACATTAACTTACTGTGGTAATCATTTCACAATACATATAAGTCAAATTATAATTCTGTATATCTTAAATTTATACAAAGCTGTATGTCAACTGTATCTCAATAAAGCTGGGGTAAAACTGGGGAGAAATTAAATAAATAACAAGGCAAGGTCCAGAATGTCATTAGATGAATGGGATATGGAGGGGATAGGGTGTCAGAACTGAGTGACTTGAACTTGAGAAGAATAGTTTGTTTTTTAATGAGATGAAGTTATAAAATTTTACTGAGAGATATGCAAAGACTTGAATAAATGAAAAATATACACCAAAAACCTGAAGGGAAAGACTCAGTTATCTCCAATTATTTCTAATCTTAATGCCAATGGAACTTCTTTAGACCTTGATTCTCATCTATAAGGATATCCTGGCAGAAACAAATAAAATTTTGGGGGGAAAAAGGGTAATGAACATTCAATAGATATTAATATGTACTATAAAGCTAAATTATAAAACAGCAAATTGATGACAAAGGAATACACAGATAACCATGGAACAGACTAGAGTCTAGAAATAGATCAAAGAAAATTACATGGAAGTTTACAACATTGTAAAGGTGGCATTTCACATTTGTGGTGATAATAATTTGAAGACAATTGCTTAGCCATTTGGAAAAAAATATTAGACTTATACAGGTCAATACATAAAGGAAAAAACCCTTTCTTATTAAGTAATAGAAGTAAGGTTAACAATCAGTGGAAACTGACTCAGTGTTGATGCCTTAAGCCTGATATTTTGTGTACCCTCTGTGGGCCCTTGGCTACTGGTATGGCATCCAAAGGCAGTCCCTTTGGTCAGGAATCTTAAAATTGCAAGTGACAGAAAGCTAAACTCAAGCTGGCTTAAGATAAACAAAATTTCATATATGCAACTTAAAAGCCCAAAGATGTAATTGGGATATGGCCTCTTCAGGAATCTGAAATTGTGTCATTAGAATCTGTTTCATTCAATCTCTGACCGCCACTCTCTTGGCTTCATTGTCCAGTTCTATCACTTGGCGGCAAGATGGAGACCAGCATTTCTGATGCCTACTCCTCCCTGGCTCAAGTGTAGCAGAAAAGAGGACAAGTTCTCTTCCAGAAGTAGTCCCCAAAGTCCCATTGATTCTCATTGGCTCCAGCTGGGTCACATGCCCATTCATGAACCAATCACTGTTACCAGGAGAATACCGAGTTTCTATTAGTCAGATCTGGGCTAGGATTCTGGGGTAGAAGGTTAACTCCATTCAAGTCACATGGAGCAAGAATCAGCAAATGATGGCTGTCCAGTGGAACTCAGGGGACTATTACTAAGGGAAGAAGGAGAAAATAGTGGATAGCTTAAAACAAATAAACAACAACAAAAACAGCAGATGTCTCCCATAATAACTGATACATTGGGGTTCTCCTCTTATTTGTGTTTTATTTCCCTGAATCCCTCCCCAGTTTCCTGGGGCTCTGACCACCATCATCTGCCCGCTTATGCTGGTATGTACCTACGATAGGCCTTCCCTTAGCCTCCTGTGATTGGCTCGAGTCCTTCTTTATCCATAAACATCCTCTTAAAAGACCAAAGTCTTTATCTGTAGGAATAGCCTGGAGAACGTAGGTGTCATGAATATTATTCTCAATATCAGCATTCTTTCATTCAGCAAATATGTATCAAGCATATTCTATGTGTAGGAACTGAACACACAGTGGAAAATAAAGCAGAAAAGAGGAATTAATTCAAATGTTACATGGAGACTATAATTTGTATTGATGTGCATCACCCTTGGTGGCCAGCCTTACTTACTGTTAAGAGTACCCTCTCTAGGGGCTTCCCTGGTGGCGCAGTGGTTGAGAGTCCGCCTGCCGATGCAGGGGACACGGGTTCGTGCCCCGGACCGAGAAGATCCCACATGCCGCGAAGCGGCTGGGCCCGTGAGCCATGGCCGCTGAGCCTGTGCATCCGGAGCCTGTGCTCTGCGACGGGAGAGGCCACAACAGTGAGAGGCCCGCGTACCGCCAAAAAAAAAGAGAGTACCCTCTCCCCGGTCTGTTGCCCTGTTTCCTCAACACCTGAATCCATATAGGTGTGAATCATTTCACATCACTGTGGTAAAAATGTCCAGAATACTTACTGGTACTTTATTTGTTTAATTTTACTTTAAATATTTATTTTATTTTACTTTATTTTTATTTTTGGCTGCATCAGGTCTTAGTTGTTGCACGCGGGCTCTTCGTTGCAGCATGCCGGCTTCTCTCTAGTTGTGACCTGTGGGGTTTTTTTTTCTCTCTCTAGTTGTGCACAGGCTCCAGAGTGTGTGGGCTCTGTAGTTTGCAGCAGGCAGGCTCTCTAGTTGAAGTGCGCGGGCTCAGTAGTTGTGGCGCACAGGCTTAGTTGCCCCGAGGCATGTGGGATCCTAGCTCCCCGACCAGGGATCAAACCCACATCCCCTGCAATGGAATGGTGGATTCTTTACCACTGGACCACCAGGGAAGTCCCCGTAATGGTACTTTAAACTAATTTGCCTCTTGGGTCTCAATCTATCCCACTCATGGACATTACACTCCAAGTCAAAGACAAGACAGCAGAGCATGTTGGCTGGAATTGAATGGAAGTCCATCCATCAGCCACGAGGTTTCAGAATGGGCAGCATTCATCCCCCAAACATGTACAGGGCAGTGACCAAAGGGTTTTATGCAAAATGTGAGTTGAGCATGCCAGGAGCTTTCCATCTAGTGGGGAAGAAAGGAGTATCCACAGCTGGTAGCACGACAAGGAATAGTGTAATGAAAGCCATATAGTGGCATGGACAAGGAACTGAAAATGGAAGAATTTTCTGGCTAGGTGTGGGGTGGCTCAGGATTGGGGACGGGGAGAGTTGTTGTGGAACTTGAGCTTGAGGAATAGCTGTCATGCTTTATAATTTATCCTAAAAGCTTCACTCCTGGCCAGTTCTCTATAAACTCTGCGCTTCAGCTCCAAAATACTGACTGCCCATGTACACTGAAGACACTCACGCCAGTAGTGGTTGTCTGCTGTTGTGTAACAAATTACCCCAATACTCAGTGGCTTTATTTTCTCACAGTATCTATGGGTCAGGAGTTCGGAGCAGCTTGGTTGAGTGAATCTGGTTCAGGGTCTCTCACAACGTTACACTCAAGATGTCTGCTAAGGGCATGGTCTCTGAAGGCTTAATGGGTACTGGAGAATCTCCATCTAAACTCACTCACATGGCTGTTGGCAGGAGGCCTTGGGTCCTTCCTGGCTACTGGCCAGATACTTAGGATCCTCACCATGTGGACCTTTCCACAGGGCTTCTTCAGTGTCCTTACAACATGTCAGCTGGCTATCCCCAGAGCAAGTGATCTGAGAGAGACAGAGTGAAGGTGTAGCCACAGTGCTTTTTATAACCAAGTCTTCAAAACCACACATGGGCACTTCTGCTTTCTTGTATTCATTAGCAGCAAGTCAGTAAGTCTAGCACATACTCAAGGAGAGGGAAGTTAGACTCCACCACTTGTAGGAAGAAATATCAAAGAATTTGGACATATTTTTAAACCACCTCCATCCCTCCATGCCTTTGATGATATTGATGCTATGCTCTTTTAGGTAGTATGGCCAATAGGTTAAAAACACAGGCTCTAGAGTCAAAATGCCTAGGTTGGAATCTCAGGTCTACCACATATTTTCAGTGTGACCTTAGGCAAACAACCTCTTGGGCCTCAGTCTCCTTTATCTGCAAAATGGGGAGAATATTAACACCTACTTCATATGGTTTTTATGAGGATGAAATGAGGTAACACATGTAAATATCATATAAATAATACATGTAAAGCACATAGAACAGTGACTGGCACACAGTGAGTGCTCAAAAAATATTAGCTTATTATTATTATTATTATTATCCACTCTTATCTCCATTTAGCAAACTCCTATTCTTTCAAGACTGAATTTGAATGCTTCCTCTTTTGCTAAGTTTCCCAGATCTCCTGGGCAAATTTTCTTCTTCTTACCTCTAAGGTACTCTAGCTTTTTGATTATTCTTATAATTGGTACTTTTCAAACTCTGTCATCATTACTTAATTATGCCTCTGTGTCCCCCACCAAATGGTGTGGCCTGTGAGGATAGATTCTAATCTTCTTAGAGGCAGATTCTCTGGAAGGGGAAAGAAGGCAGATTATGAGCAGCCTGTGGGTGACTCAATTTTTCACCCCAGAGGTGGGGCCATGAGGAAAGAGAGGACTGAGTTTTTATGGTAAGTGGTTTCCCAACCACAGCAGCCTGGAGTTAACACCAACTTCTCCCCAGGGTCGCCTGGTGGAGGCTCTTGGAGGGAATTCTGGCTTCGGGAGAGAAGCCTCTCTATCAGAGCTCTGACACCGGGAACCTGGGTGCTCATTACGCCTTCAAACACTTCTCGGGGGAACCATTAGCTGGTTTCACATACAAGGAAGTACATTTTTAGGAGCATGTGATATTCTGGAAATGTCGTTATGCAGGAGAAGAACAAGTAAAGAGGAGGGATGACTCCAAATTTCCCGAGCATCTGGGGACACTTGTTTTTACATAATGAGGTATTAGAAGGACCCAAATTAAACCCAAACTGGTGCCCCTTCCTCCGGTATGCCATAGAGGAGGGGTGGGGAGTAGAGAAGACCCAGGCTGCTCTCAACAGTAAGTTCCTCCTACAGAAGGGGTTTCATCAGCTTTTACATCCTCCAAAAGTAACAGACTATTATGCTATTTAAGATGATGCTTAGGGAATTCCCTGGACGTCCAGTGGTTAGGACTCGGCACTTTCACTGTTGTGGGCCCGGGTTCGATGCCTGGTTGGGGAACTAAGATCCTGCAAGCCATGCGGTGTGGCCAAAAAAAAAATAAATTAAATGATGCTTGAAAGGAATTGTTCCTATGGCTGTTCCAGGTTCAGACTTTTATCTCTGTTGACTCTACATTATGGATGTAACAGGAAAGTACACTCCTTCCTTCCCCAGACTGTAACATTGTAACATTGAAAATTATAGCCTAGATTCTAGAAGATGTATGAAGTGGAGATAACTGATGGGAATGTCCAAACCATTCTGAACATTTTCAAAAGCAGCTTCTACCCAAATGAAGGGTGTCCTGAAGCCCCCATGCCTATATTAAGAGCCTTGTTGACATTTGTTTTGACTTGCCTGCACCATCTCCATTAATTCTCCCAAGTCATAACTTGAAGTAGGTGGACATCAGTCAGTAACTCCCATAACATCTGGCTCCAAGAGTGGGCATGTGCCATGGACCTGATCCGGCCAATCAGAGCTTCCAACCACTAGAAATGAGGCAGAAGATGAAGAGTAGACATGTTTGTCCTGATTCACATCAAGCTCCTGGATCAACTCATACCTGAAATCCACCACACTACATTCCAAACTCTCAAGTTACATGCCCTTATAAATTATTTCATTGAATCAAGCCTTTCTTTTTTCTTTTTTGGCTACGCCGTGTGGCTTGTGGGATCTTAGTTCCCCAACCAGGGATGGAACCTGGGAACCTGGGCAGTGAGAGCACCAAGTCCTAACCACTGGACCACCAGGGAATTCCCTGAATCAAGCCATTTTTAATTAAATTGGATTCTTTCCCCTGAGACTCCAAACAGTTCTGACTTACATGATGGAGAGAAACAGAATAGCAGGTATCAATCTCCTTTGCCCTCTTGTTCTACACAGCAAACATCTATCTGAAATTTTTGTACTGGAAATTCCCCCTGAGAGATAGTAATACTTATAGCTTTCAGTCCCCCTTAAAACTCTGTACCTTTGAGAATACATTTTTATAAGTATTTTAATTAGAAGATGGGGAAGAGCAAATTCATATAACATTTTTGAAAAGTAACTTAGCAATATATATCAAGAAACTTAAAAAGCAACCTTGTATACTGTATCTCAAGAATTCCCCTTTTTAGGCATTCAACCTAAAACAATAAGAACACCTGGGAAATTAGGAAAGACAAGAATCTCATTTGCTAAACTACCAGTTCTCATAGAGACTAGAATGTCATTTCAGGATTAGATCTTTCAGGACTCAACGCTCTTGTAGACCCTACATTATCTTGACACGTGCTCAGAAACACATTGTTTCCTACTCTGTTATGATGGTGAATTATTTATACTCTGTACTTAATCAATACTATTATTGCTAAGTGCTCTCTACTCAGCTCCTTGTTACTCTGCATCCTTTGCTTAATCATGGCGTCCACTGTCCTATGGCATCAGCCGCCTCCAAGTCTGGTGCTGCTCTCTTTCTGTGTGTCTTTTAGCCTCTGCTCCCACCACCTACTGCTGACTCTCTCTCTGGCTGATGTATGGTTCCTGCTGACAATGGTTCCTATGGACCCATGGTTCCTGATGAACAAAAGCTCCTACTGACCTGATGAACAAAATCTCCTACAAAAGCTACTTCTGCCTCCTGTTGACCTGTGGCATCTGCTGACTCATGGCTCATGCTAACTCTTGGTTTCTATAGATCCACAGTTCTTCCTGACCCATGGCTTCTGTTGACCCCTTGCTCTTACTGTTCCATGGATCCTACTGAACTCTGACTCCTAATGACCCTTGGTCCCTACTCATTTATTTCTTCTGCTGGCCCATGTCTTTTGCTGAAACATAGCTCCTGCTAACCGATGCCTTCTGTTCACTCATAACTTGTAGTGGGAAGAAGAAAAGGGTCCAACCCTTCAGAAAACTCAGGGTTCCAGAAAACTAGATCTCAGTTCAGGGAAGGTCTGGAACCCCAACAGAAATCTGTAGCACTGATTATGGAAACTGCCTAGGGGTGCACTATCCCTGTACAGACTTCTTGTGCCTTCCCCAAGCCCCCTCAACTGACTCCATTGCTCGTTCTCAATCATATGGTATCTGAGAGACCATGAAAAATCTTCCAGCTCTAGGCTAGTGGAAATGAGTTAGTTTTTGCAGAAAATCCCTAATTCAACTTCTTGAAAGCATGCTTTCTCTGTGAAGCCCCAAAGAAGCCAGTTTATGCAGTATGTGTGATGATTTTTGAGCACTTTAGAAAAGTTTATCTTCTGTTTGAAAAGAAATAAGTTCCTCAAGTGGAATTACTACCTGCATAGGAAATATTAAAAAGGAAAGACAGCAAGAAACACAGATTTATAGAATTTCAGGGATGAGAGATACTCGTAAACTTTGAATCTCTCCTCTTTTGTATGAACGTCTTATACAAGATCCTATCTAAGAACAACCTAGTCTCTCCTTGAATGCCTCCAGTGAACAGGAGCTCATTAATTCTGGAGCTAGACCATTCTATTTTTGCATTGTTTTTATTATAACAAAGATTTCTTACACTGATCCCAATATCTTTCTCCCTGTAATGAATTCGGCCCTATGGACCAATGAGGGGGGAAGGTGAATTTCTCATTTCACAATTTTTCAAATATTTAAATGAAAACTGTTGAATCATTAATTAATTAATTTATTTATTCTTTAGTCCCCCCCAAACAAATAATTATTTTGCCCCAAATGTCAATAGTATCAAGATTGAGAAACATTACCATATCCCACTCCAATACATAGAAAGAAATGTTATTGTTTCCAAAGAAGGGATTTACATGACATGAAGGATTATTTTTCCTCAAAATGAAATATGCTGAGGATTGAGGAGAGAAAATGTCAGGCCTCAAGTCATTTTTCTTTTCTCTAAATTTACCAAAGAGTATGAGAATGAAGCTCCTATCTGTCTTCAACTTCATAGACTTCTTAACAAAGTTTTCATTACATTGTTTTTCACCTCCTTCTACTTATTTGAAAGGATGGTGAGGAATTCAGTGCTTTGTGGCTGCACGTAGAACAAAGGCAACCCTTTGCTCACGGCTTACAATCAGTCTCAAAAGCTCCTCTCTGTATCCCCTGGCTGCCTCCTATTTGGGCTGATTTCTACCCTGGAGTTACATGTGTGAAAGCACAGCCCAGCACGTTTGCAGTCTGTACCAGAGATCTGGAAGTCATGGCTAAGCCTCTCTGCTTGGGATTTCCAGCCACCTGGCAAATTCTACTCATAGAGGAAGCATTTGTTCTTGCTACTACTCTTGCTGTTGGATGGGTTGAATGCTCATGATCTGAAGTATCCTTTGCTATGAATAAGATGACAAGTAAATAGAGATGAGCTTATTTTCATTTTAAAGGTAAATAAAAACCTAGGTGTAATATTTGCCAGAATAAGAACTAGTAATATCCTTAATATATAAAGAACTCTGACAAATCAATAAGAAAACCTCAAAGCCCCACTACTTAATAAAAATCAAAGTAAAACTGTAACATTTTAATCCACAAAATTACCAAATTTTAAAAAATTTGTTGTTGATTTAGGGTTAGGTATATCTGCCCTACTAAAAGGAATGAAAATTAGCACAAATTTCTTAAAATTCCAATCTGGAATTATATATAAAGAACTTTAAAAATAATTAATACCCTTTGGAGCAATAATTTCCCTTCTAGGAATTTATCCTGGGGAAGTAACTGGAGATTCAGAGAGAGATTTATGCACAAGAATGTAATCAAAGCATTTATGATAGAAAAAAACAGAAAGTATCTAAATTGTTAAAAATTATGTTATATCCTATAATGAAAAAATATGCAATCATTAAAATTATGATTTTTTTAAATTTAATAATTCAAGAAATTGCTCCCAATCTTATGTGATTAGTAAAAAAAATATACAAAATATTTTATTTAGCATGAAATTGATGGAGAATGAGCATGGATCAAGAGGGGGAAAAAGCATCAGATTGGTAGCAGAGATTATTTGGGCGTGGAGAATCGTGAGTGATTCTTTGTCACTATCTTTATAATCGTTCCAATTCTTGTACAATACACATGTACTGCTTTGATAATTCAAAAATTGTTAAAGATTTTTAAAATCTGGAGCCAATAGGTCTGGAGGCAAGATCACTGAACTTAGAGAGACTGAGAATCAGAGTCTAACTCCAAGCTCAGCTTCTCACGAAGAGTGGACTTTGAGAATCCCACCTTATCCTCTGGGAACTCAGGTACTAAATGGGGAAAACAGTGCTACTTCATGCAGTTGTCCTGATAGTTAAATAAGATGATATACCATGATAGGTATGTTGAAACTGCCCAATAATTGCTAAATAATTGAAGAACTGAATATGGGACGTGGGGAGCCGAGTGATGAAACGCCCCTGGGAATGAAAAAGCTTACCCAGACACTATAGTGTAGGAAATCCTGAGTTGTGTGGATGAAGAACGTTGCCTGCCACACCAGCAAACAAAGGATGCTGTGGCCCTCAAACCATCGGCCACTCCAACTGCCCTCAACAGTGAGCCCTGAGGGGACTCAGGATGGGAAAGAAGAGGATGCTGGCCCTAGACAGCTAAGTTGCATATCAAAGGAATGATTTCAATGAGCCCAGACTCTTGCATCTTCCCCTACATAGAAAAGCACTAAATTCATTAACTTAACATATCTGGTTTTCTTTAATTAACAGTAGTCTTTTGAAAGTCCGACTACCTTGTCTTTGTTGCAAAAACCCCTATATACCCTGGTTCCTCCCTGACCTCCTTGGAGCAGTCCCTCAGAGCCGTCTGCTAGGCTGCCTCCTTGGTTTGAAGTCCTCAGAAAGTCCACAGAATAAAACATAATTCTCAACTTTTAGGTTGTGCATTGTTTTTCAGTTGACAGTTTCAGTCCCGAATCCACCACTTAGGGCTCTGGGATCTCATACAAGTTACTTCATCGCTCCGGGATTCCGTTTATTACCTGTAAAATGGGGAGGAGTAAAAGTACTACTTCCCAGTATCATTGGGGTCAATGAGATAACGTCAGAGTCAGCAAACTATAGCTTGTGTTGAAAATCTGGCCCACTAATGTGTTTTTGTAAATCAAGTGTTATCGGAACACAGCCCTCCCTGCCCATTTGTTTACTTATTGCCTATGGCTGCTTTTGTGCTACAAGTACAGACTTGAGTCGTTGTGACAGAGACCACGTAGCCCACAAAACCTAAAATACTTACTGTCTAGCCCTTTATAGCAGAATTTTGCTGATTCCTGAGATAGTGTATATAAACTACCTAGAATGATATCTATCACTCCAAAAATGCTGCTGCTATTATTATTATCAATATTGTATTATTATTATTGACTGGTTCCTCTGCTTAGAAGTAGTTCTGAAAAATTATATCATCTTGTTTTCATCGGTATTAAACCAAATGAATCCAGGATGGCTGAGTCATTCTTGCTGGCTCACTCTTTAAAAACTGTCAGAGCAAGAGTTCCCAAGGAATTCCTCTGCATTCCAGCACAATACATATCTTTCATCACCTTGAGGAGAAATATCTTGCCTCCTAGCTTTTTCTTTCACCACTTTTTCCATGCGTGTTCTCCTCCCAATCAAGACAAAGAAGTTTTTGAAAAAAAAAAAAAAAAAGTTTTTGGTGTGATCTTTTTTGTCCTAAAAATTGTGTATGGTCACTTCACAGTTTCCTCCCCTGAAAGTCATATGATTCCAGGTCTCTGCTATTTGCTCAGGCAGGCTGTGGTCATAGGCATCCTGGGGCTCCAGGAATTCAGCCAGTGTAGACAGGGAGAGAGGCAGGGGTCAAGGAAACTGACCTCACTATAGAACTTGTCCAAATATACAATGTCTAATATAAGGCAACAGTTCCAGGCTAGGTTGAAGAGACATCATGATCTCAGGAGCCCAGTTCAGTGAATATGGTGAAATCAGGGCAGCCCAGGCAGCAGGCAGCACCCAAAGTCAGTACAGGTAGATGGCAGTGGCATTGGCTGGGGAGATGTCCATTCGGTTCTCAGGTGCCTGCTAGGGGAAACTAAGGCAAAAGATGCTTTTTCTGGATTGGGCCAATGTGGTGAAAGTAGAAGCTGCCTGTTTTATGAGCCTGTGAATGCTCAGGTTCAGGGTAAGCTGTCCAGATACCAGGTCTTAGCCCAGCTCATTGGCTTAGGATGGGAGCAAAGGTGAGCCCACAGGTGGGGATGTCAGAAATTCCAGAGGAAAGGAGATGCGGAAGCTCCAGCCTACCCATACTAACCTTTTGCCTTGGTCTCTCTGACCTGTAGAACTTCACCCACCCACAAGTCTTGATTGAACTGTCTTCTCATAAATTATGGAGTTCATGATGGACTTTTGATCCTGGTGAAATTCACACGAAGTTCCACCCTCCCCTGGAACACCTGGTAATTCATTAAGCACTTAGGTCACAGATGGGGCCTGAAATAATATATTTCTAGCAAGTTCCCAGGTAGTGTGAGTGCTGCTGGTCCAAGGACCATACTTTGAGACTGGAACTCCGGGTATAGGAGCAACTTGTGTGTAAAACTGATATATAGAGCTTAAAGCACGATCTCCAGTTCCATTGAATCTTTACCAGAACCCTGAGTAAGTGTTATCAATCTATTTTACAGATAAATCAAGGGAGGTTCAAAGACATAAAATGGGCTGGCTCAAGATGAAATGCTTGGGAGCAGTAATTCCCAACTAGGAAAGAAGTGGAGAGGTGAGGGCATGAAGTAGGAGCTGCGAACAGAAATGCCTGCAGAGACCACGCAGATATCCTTAGTGAGCCAAGTGGCGCCGTGGCAGCTGGGAGCATGTATAGTCTGCTTCCAGTTACCATCAGTGTTGCTCGATCTTCCAATCTTTCAAGAGAGGTCAGAAAAATCCCAACTTTTAAGTGTTGTCAATCATTTCTGAATTTCAAAAAATACTCCGTAAGCCAGGAAATATCCATCTGCCAGCAAAATTTGGCCTGGATGCTGAACGTTTGCACCCTCTGCGTAGTAATGTTTTTCAATCCTGTGTGCATACAAATTTCCTAAAGCCCTTTTAAAAACATGGGTTCTGATATAACAGGTCTGGGATGGGCTTGAGATTTTTAATTTCTAACAAGCTCCTGGATGATGCGAAGGCTGCTTCTCCATGGAGTACACACTGAATAGCAAAGAACAGAGCTACTCAATGGATGGTTTGTGGAAAGGCAGCAACAGCCTCACCCGGGAGCTTGTTAGGAATCCATATTCTCAGCCCATCCCTAGAAATAATGAACCCAGTTTCTGGGTTTGGGGTTTGGGAGTCTGTGTTTTTATTAAAACACATCCTACAGATGATTATTCTGCATATTCAAGTTTGAGAAGCACTGACTAGGTCAGTGGTTGTATTGCTTTGGTGTGCATTGAAATTCTTGAGATTTAAAAATACTGTTGCCTGCAGACTTTGCAAATTGATTTAGAGTGGAACTGGGCACCAGGATTTTAGAATTCAGTTATGTTAGTCATGTTGGAACTCAGTTGCTTCTGATATGCAGGCAAGGTTGGAGACCACCACCCTAGAAGTTCACATCAGATTCTTCTATGCATTTGGTCCAAATTGGAGCGATAGGAATATATTTTTTGATTTCAGCCAAAGCTTGGGAATGGGAGTTGCATGTAGATGAAGTCCATTGCTCCTGCACAGCAGCCGTGTGCCTAGGAGTAAATGCTGAGAGGCTATACAGGGTAGGAGCCCTGACTCTACGCTGCGTCCCAAGAAGCCAACGCCACTGCTTTCCCCGGCACTTCACAATTCTTCCCACAGCCAAGACCTTGCTGAGAAATAAAGCTACCATCACACTTGGCCACTTGGAGGAGGATAGCCAGCCAATGCTTGGAGTGGCCAACGGCCAAACTAACCGATCCATAAATGGCCCATTTGGTCAGGGATAGAACCTGGCTTCGGTGCTTTGCCTGATCATGTAGTTATAATGCAGGCCACTCTGTTTTCTGGTTTTGTAACTTAATTCATGACCAGTTAAGTGTCCAAAATAGCAATATTAATCACAGTGGATATGACCATATGACTTTTTCTCCTGAGTGTTATTCAAATGCTCTGGTCTGGACTGTCTCTAAAGACCAGTTGAAGATGGGAGAAAATGGGACTAGTCCAGGGCTTCAGAACACAGAGAAAAGAACTGAAATACAGAAAGAATCCCAGAGGGGGATGGGCCTGTTTCCAGTGGCAGAGAATGGAGCAAAGGAACAGAACAGTAGAATCGTTAGGTCACAAGCATACAAAAAGACGGGATGGGAACTAAAACATAATCAACAATAGAGAGGAAGCAGAACAAAGCAAGTGGGTTCTGGATGCAGAATTTAGAAAGCATCCCAGAGGACCATAGGATGCAGGTGGATGCAGACGTTTATGGGATGCCTGTGGCTGAGCTGACGGACTGGAAAGGAGATGCTGAGGACAACAAGCCTGTTTAGAGAATATCTCTCATTACCTCCTTCGACATTTGTCAGTTGGTCAACAAATATTTATTGAGCCCTTACTATGGGCCAGGCAATGGGTTAAGTTGGATTGAGTTTTCGCAATTTCATTGATGAATAGTTTTAACTTGAATAAGCATGTTCTAAAGATTCATGCATATATTTTGCAAATATTTGTTGAGTACCTTTGTATTCTAGGTACTGTGTTAAACACTAAAGATACAATAGCAAAGAAAACATATGATAAGTTTGCTTCTACTCTCATGGAGATTACAATACCAGTGATAGAGGCGAATCATAAGCAAACAGAGGAACGAAGCAAATAAATATATTTCAGTGTGGTGAAGAAAAACTATAGGGTACCAACAAGAAAACTTTTCTTAAAGAAAAACTTTCTTGGGGCTTCCCTGGTGGTGCAGTGGCTGAGAATCTGCCTGCCAATGCAGCGGACACGGGTTCGAGCCCTGGTCTGGGAGGATCCCACATGCCGTGGAGCAACTGGGCCCGTGAGCCACAACTACTGAGCCTGTGCGTCTGGAGCCTGTGCTCCGCAACAAGGGAGGCCGCGACAGTGAGAGGCCCGCCTGTGCACCGCGATGAAGAGTGGCCCCCGCTCGCCGCAACTGGAGAAAGCCCTTGCACAGCAACGAAGACCCAACACAGCCAAAAATAAATAAATAAATAAATAAAATTTAAAAAAAAAAAAAAGAAAAACTTTCTTTTAGAGGTGTGGAAAACTTTCCCACAATAATTGACATTTGAGTTGCTATCTGATGGGAGAATGAGAATTAATTAAGCGAGAGCTGTGGTGAGATGCTGACAAAGGGAACAGAATGTGCAAAGGTCCAGGGACAGGGAGAAGCATGATGCTTTCAAGAAATGGAAAGGGGGCTAGTACGGCTGGAACAAAGTGACTGAGGAGAAGGAACCTGCTCTTGCCAAGGCTAGTGTGCAATGCAGGGGACTTGGAGTTTCATCCAAGAGTAATGAAATACCATTTAAAGGCTTTTACCAAACAGGATTTCCTGAAGAGTGAGGCTCGACAAATTCTGCAGGTTGTCAGACAATGATGATGCCCCACCCACCTCTGATAAAAGGAGTTTTGCCTGAACTCAAATTCTCACCTGATGGGGAGTTCTCAAGATTTCCAGGTAATGGAAGCTGTCATTTCCCAGCTGCTCCCCTATCTGGCAACTGAATTCAGATTTCTTAGCATGTGATCCCCAAATGATTAGAGGGCCCATGTATCCTCTGATCCCCTTACCCAAGAGATACAGCCAGGACCAAGTGACACTGCTGGGCTCCCCTGAGCTCTTGGCTCCACCCTGGCATCGTCAGCTTTGTGTTTTTATAGGATCACCTGGGCTACTGTGTGGAAAAGGGACTGAAGGCTCTAGAGCAAATGCATGTCAGCGTGCTGTCTCTGTATATTCGTGTATTACAATAGTTGAAGTAGGTCCGGGATGTTAGTGTGCTCTCTCTGTGTGTATTTGTCTACTAGAATGGTTGAACTGGATTCTCAGAGTGCTCTCTAGATAGATAGATAGATAGATAGATAGATAGATACATAGATAGATATCAGTATAGATAGATACAGCTCTAGCACTTTCTAGCTAGGAGAACTTGGGCAACCCTCTGTGCCTCAGTTTCCCCATCTGGATAAGCTGGGGATAATAATAGTTCCTAACCCAGAGGGTTATTGTGAGTCAGTATATACAAGCTCTTAAAATATTACCTGGCATGTAGTAAGTGCTACAAGTGCTGACTATTATTTCATGTACATTATCTCATTTAATCATCATAAATTCAAGATGGTAAATACTACCCCCATTTTACAAATGAGCGTACCTAAGTTCAGACAGACGAAAGAACATTCCCAATGTCCACTTCATTAAGCTGCCACAACCCACCAGTGCTGTACTACCCCTCCTTGCTCCTCTAGATTGGACCCTTTGAATCCCACACCACCTTACACAAAAATCAAGCTTGCTGCAGGCATTGAACTTGCCAAATTAGACTTAAGACTCCTTCCTGAGTTAGCCTCTGCACCCTTTTTTCATGTATCTGACATTCATGATGGACCTCTGTAACACCTAGTCACACAGAATTAACCCAAGAAGGAGCTAAGCATGTCTCATTGGTGACCAAATCAAGGTAGGTCGTGTATTCTAAGCCCCGGCATCAGCAGGGAGCATAAAGGACAAAGTCCCTGCCCTCTTGGTGCTTAGCCTCTACTGAGAGAGACAGACAAGTGAATATGTAATAGAGCAGGTACTAACAAGTGCTATAAAGAGAGATAGAGCAGGATAAAAGATAGCACCATAAAATTCTTCAATTTCCCTTAAACTGTTGCTCTCCATCTTAAAGCAATCATTTTTTGTGACCTGCCATCTGACATACATGGTCTCTCCAAGTGGCCAAGACATTTCAGAGCAGACAAGAGAGTAATACTTAAAAGATCAGCTCCACGGAACAGATGGCTTAGTTATTTTATGCCAATTAAATCAACCGTTCAGCTGTCTGATCCATTGCTCACTGATCAAGCTGCCAGGAGCCTCTTGCGCTGGTGCAGATACCCGATTGAATGTAAAAGACATTGATGGAGACAGACATGAGGTCACACAGACGACTGAGCCAATACTGAGACAGAGAAGTTATACAATGGCATCGTGGGGAGGCAAAGGAGCAAGTAGAAACTGTGGGATGAGTGACTGGGGCTAAAAAAGCTTTATGTAAAAAGGATGATGTTGGAGGGAGGTGTGACAATGCTAATTATTCAACGCACTTAGACAAATGTTATTGTGATAGTGTACTTACTCTGTGCCAGGCTCTGTGCTCAGCCCTGGAAATCAGGACAAGGAAATTTAAAGACACATAAGGTGCTGTCGCTGCCTTAAAGGAGCTCACAGTCCAGAGCTAGAGGCAGGTTCAGAAACAAAAAGCTGTTAGGGATTAGCAGATGCAAACTATTATATATAGGATGGATAAACAAAAAAGTCCTACTGTATAGCACAGAGAGTTATATTCAATATCCTGTGATAAACGATAATGGAAAAGACTATAAAAAAAGAGTGCATATATATGTATAACCGAATCACTTTGTTGTACAGCAGAAATTAACACAACATTGTAAATCAACTATACTTCAATTAAAATTTTTTTAAAAAAATAAGAGAAAAAAAGCAGAAATGAAAAGCTGTGATGTGAAGTCTAGTGATAAATGGACAGCTGTATGGTCCTGGGTGCGACTGAACTCCATGTTTATTTTTTTCAACGCTTGATAAGAAATTGAGCCGTTCAGTTCTGTCATAGATTCTGTATGGCAGCTGTCATAGACAGAGGGTTTAGGTAAGGTATTTATACTACTTAAAAAAAAAAAGCCTAAGTACTGCTTACTGTCCATTTCTAAGTCTGCACTTAAATCAAAATAATATTTAATAAATGCTAAAAAAAAAAAGAAATTGAGCAGTAATGAGATTGGCTTGGCACATCCTAAAACTACCTGGGCTGTGACAGCACACATGATAGAAAACAAGACAGACACTCTGAAGTCACTGTTGCTGGACCATTGTGTGGTTATCCTTATAGGGACCATCCAAAAGCCCCCATGGTTGCACACTTAAGGTGGAGTCGGCCCAGAAGTGAGCAATTCCTCCTGTCATCAGTCAAGCTGGGAAGGGCTGAGCCCTTGAATAGGACATGAGGATTTGAGAGGCAGGTCTAGACTGAGATGACCAGGGAAATTTTCTGTCTTCTTTCTGTGATTATTAGTAAATTTAGGCCAATCATAGAATTATGAAAGTACCTGAAACTCTTCCAGGGGTGAGCACAAGCTTCCCCTGCCCTCAGGAAGCAGGAAAGGGGCTGAGGCAGAGTTCCCGAGGAGAGATCTGGGCATGGGTGAGAGACGTAAGTCATCCTCTCAGTTATACGTTAGTATCTCCTTTCCATTACCGCAAAGCTCCAGGAAAGCCTCCTCAAAAGCTACAGCTTATCACAGTGTGGGTCTGGTATGGAACTAGCCAAATACATAGATCAATGGAGTAGGATAGAGAGTCCAGAAAAGGCTCGTGAACGTATGTGGGTTTAGTATCCTGTAAAAGCAGCATTTTCAAAGTGGTGGAGAAGCAATTCAACAAATAAGATTTAGCTCTTTGACAGGAAAAAAGGTAGATACCCACCTTTCCCCGTACTTGAAAAGTAAATTCTAGATGAATTAGAAAGCTAAATATATCCAGCAAAGTCACTTCCAGAAATGGAGAAATCAAGACTTTCCCAGACAAACAAAAGCTGAGGGAATTCATCACCACTAGACCTAGCTTGCAAGAAATGCTGGAAGGAAATTCTTCAAGCTGAAACGAAAGGAAGTTAGTTACATGAATTAGCTACATGAAAACATATGAAAATATGTGATGGAAGTGTTAGCTAATGTCATGGTGGTAATCATTTTGTGGTATATAAGTGTATCAAATCAACACGTTGTACCCCTTAAACCTATATGAGGTTATATGTCTCAATAATGCTGGAAAAAATGAACCAAGGGCTTGATATCCAAATATATCAAGATTTCTCCAAAATCAATAAGATATAAATACTAACACAATAGAAAATTGGGCAGACAATATAAACAGGCAATGCACAAAAAGGAGAAAATGCAAACAAAAAGATGTTTAATCTTACTAGTAACCAAGAAAATGTAAAATAAAACAGCAGTGAAATTTCATGGATTTTTTTCCCCAATGGAATAGTAAAGTTTAAGCAATATTAAGCGCCTATGGACAAGCATTTCCATACATTGTTGGCAGAAGATCAATCTGGTAAATCTTTTCTAGAAAGCAATTCAACATATATTAATTTTTTAAAAGAAATGCATCTGACTTTCTGCCAAGAAATCTGGGTAGATATCCTCTGGACATACATGGGCACAGAGGGGTACATATAATTGGAGATGAACAAAATACAGATCTTCCTCAACTTACGAGGGGTTACCTCCTGATAAACCCACAGTAAGTTGAAAAAAACCATAAGTCGAAAGTGCATTTAATAGACCTAACCAACTAAACATCACAGCTTAGCCTAGCCTACCTTAAACATGCTCAGAACACTTACCTTAGGCTGCAGTTGGGCAAAGTCATCTAACACAAAGCCTATTTTATCGTAAAGTGTTGAAGATCTCACGTAATTTATTGACTACTGTACTGAAGGTGAAAAACAGAATGGTTGTCTGGGTACAGAATGATTCTAAGTGTATTGCTTGTTTACCCTCGTGATCACGCAGCTGCCTGGGAGCTGCAGCTGCCACAGCCCAGCATTGGGAGAGAGCATCATACCACACACTACTAGCCCACAATAAAAGCAAAATTCGAAGTACAGTTTCTATTGACTGTGCATTGCTTTTGCACCGTGATAAGGTTGAAAAATTATAAATCAAACCATTGTTAAATCAGGCACCGTCTGTAAACAGCAGTAGCAGAACACTTAAATGATAGAACATTTATGTAATAGAATGTTATGTAGCTATTAAATAAAAGAAGTAGATTTATATGTGTTTATCTAGAAATATCTTCAACACATTAAGTGGAAAAGTAAGTTGCAGTAATGTATATAGTATGACGCTATTCTGTTAAAAGAAAAAAGTCGCACAAAGGCAAAGGTGAACTGTATTTTAAAAATAATGCACAAACACTCGTTATATAAATACAGATTTAGATGTAGATTACATAGACACAGACGTGGGTATAGCTTTAGATGCAAAACCAGATTGAGATATATACATATGTAGAATAATTGGAAGGCCACACATCAGCCTGATGTCCAGGGCTACATTGAGGGTGCGCATTTGGGAGTGGGGGTAGAAGGATGAGAAGGGAAATTTTCACTTTGTATTTTGTATATATCTGCCTTAAATGTACACACATGCGTGTAGGTAATTATGAAAAGAATGTATCTAGATATTCTGCAACTCGAAAAAAGAGTAGTGGGGGGAGGAAGATGGGAGAGAGGGAATAAAGGAAGGAAGGGAGATAAAGGAAGATGGAAGGATCAAATATGAAGGAATTTGCATGAAAGTGATGAAGTTTTGATTTTATCCTTGAGTTGGGAAGAAATCATTAGAGGCTTGTAAACAAGGAAGGGGTATTCTGAGATCTGTAAGTCATACATGGGAAAAGTGGTTCTCAGAGTACATGGAGGCAAAAAGATCAATTAGAAATCCCTCGGAACCAACCAATTAAAAGATGATGAAGGCCTGGACTAGGGCAGTGATCCAAGAAAGCTTCTTGGAAAAGGTGAGATTTCAGATGGGGCAGTTTAACAACTCCTCATTAAGACGGGGCACAGAGTTTTGGAATGTGGAAGCAGACTTCAGCTCAGGGCATTCTGACACAAACGTCTCTTCTTTTAGCCTTTGTGCTATACAGTGACTTTGCTATTGTTTTCACCATTTTGCCTATGAGGCCCAGAGAGACTTAGTGAATACTTTACAGTCACACAGCTAGTGTCCTCTGATTTTAAATTCGGTGTCCTTTCAAGATATCGTTAGATTGAGTAAGTTTCCTTCTCATAACATCCCCATGAGCCGTTTACTTTCACTTCTACTTTCATGCGAAGAAATTCAGGCTGCAGTTAAGAAAACGTTGTTCATTGTTAGTACTAAGGGCACTATGGTTAAAAAATATATATTAAGGGCTTCCCTGGTGGCGCAGTGGTTGAGAGTCCGCCTGCGTATGCAGGGGACACGGGTTCGTGTCCGGGTCCGGGAGGATCCCACATGCCACGGAGCGGCTGGGCCCGTGAGCCATGGCCGCTGAGCCTGCGCGTCCGGAGCCTGTGCTCCGCAACGGGAGAGGCCACAACAGTGAGAGGCCCAGGTACCGCAAAAAAAAAAAAAAAAATATATATATATATATATATATATATATATATATATATAAATTTTGGTCAGTTGTATAAATGTATTACTTCTATTTGTAAAGTTTAATTCACTAGAAATAACTTTATTTAACAATAAATATTTCTAAATTTAAAAAATAAAAAAGGAAAAGTTGTTCAATTATTGGCTGGAGGGGCTAGATGCACAGCTAGGTCATTCAATATCGAAGACCATGATCTTCCTCACGTTGCCCATGAACAGACTTTGAAACCTACTATTATAACAGAATCAATATCTGTGGTAACAGCATCCAAGTGCCATTTATTCAGTGAGGAATTGTGGTGGATGTCCTTTCAAGTGCCTGTCCAACCCATGCCTCCCTATCTAAGAACTGTGCTCACCAAAAAGCCCTGGTCCCAGAGTCGTATTTGTGCCATGTGCTTCTACTTCCTTAAACTATAGCTAATCAGGCTTGTCCCAAGTGGTAATATTAATATCCTTTCTCACAGATTTTTGGAACTGGAGCCAGGGGCTGTAGGTAATTTACCACGGTTTCTCTACACCAAGGTCATGTAAGCCCAGAACTGGGGATGCCATGTTTGGGCAGCCATTGGTGACCATGTATAAGCAAGAATAAGAAATCCGTTTTTTAAGAAAGGAAAGTGAATCAGACGCACCAAGAAGAGCAGAGATGAGAAGCCACATGACCCCAACCAGAGAAACAAAGCATGGCTGGCTGCCTCAGTTCTTTGATGCTTTCTAGTTCACTACAAGATTCAGCTGTACATAAGTTCTTTGAGTTCCCTGAAATATCCTATTTCCTTATGTGCCTGGTCTATACATATTCTTCCATTTTCTTCTTGCCTTTCCCTTCATTCATAGAAGATTTATCTATGCTCATTGGCTCAAAGGAGGGAGGCATCTGAGTGGAAAAATCAAAGTTACCAAATATGTCTTCTTGTCCTGGATTTACTTTTCAAAATCAATGTCCCAGGTATTCTCAGGCTTTGCAAAGAAGAGCAGATATTTAACGCAAGACATTTCCCTAGTCTTCTGGGGATGTGGGGAGAGAGGGAAAAAATAAGAGTGCAATGTCTACGGCCCCAAAAGAGGGACCCTATTCCTTCCTTCTCAGTCACACCACCAACAAAGCAGCTAGATTCCAAAGGGGAAATCTCTCTGTGGTGGTTAATTTTATGTGTCAATTTGACTGGGCTAAGGGATGCCAAGATAGAGGTAACACATTATTTCTGGGTGTGTCTGTGAGGGTGTTTCCAGGAGAGCTTAGCATTTGATTGAGTAGAGTGAGAGAAAAAGATCTTCCCTCACCAGTGCAGGTGGGCATCATTCAATCCGTTTAGGGTCTGAGTAGAACAAAAAGGGGAAGGAAGGGTGAATTTGCTCTGTGCTTGAGCTCCATCTTTTCCAGCCCTCAGACATCAGCGCTCCTGGTTCTTGGGCCTTCGGACCCTGACCAAGACTTTACACCATTGCTCCATTGGTTCTCAGAACTTCAGGTTTGTAGCGGAATTGCACCGACTTCCCTGGGCCTCCGGCTTGCAGACAGCTGATTGTGTACTTCTCAGCCTCCATAATTGCATAAGTCAATCTCTCATAATAAATCTCATCTATATCTATGTATTGATGTATGTCTATATATCTATATCTATATCTATGTCTAATCGGCTCTGTTTCTCTGGAGAACCCTGACTGACACAGACTCCATGGTGTGAATAGGTGGGTGGGACCAGGGGCAACCTCACTCTGAGCATGAAAACAAAATAGCAGAGAGCCCCTGGATCCCAAGGGCCATGTAGGCAGACATGATGGACATCTCAGCAACACTCTATGAAGGCCAGAAACTGAAAGCCGAACGTCCATTCCACCGATGCCTTCATGCAGCCTAACATCAAAACCGTACCCTGGGAGAAGGTGCATTACAGGAAGAATAGAATAGGAGTTAGTTTTCTGATGTCATTGGGGGGATCGGGGACTTGGAGAGACAGATTGTTTTAGAAAACAAAGAGAGATACTTCCTGCATTTTCAAGTTTTTAGGCTGATATCTGTACCCACTACACTTACTATTCCCTTCACTTAAGGTGGCCCAAGTGGGTCTCTCTTCCTGACAAGTTATCCTTGATCAAGATGGTCCAATGGGAAGTGAATTACCATTGTCAGGCACACCTGTTTTCGACATTCTTTTCTTGTCTCTCTGGCTAAGTCCTAAAACTGCAGGTTCCTTTCCAGTACAGGTTAGTTAACTTCAGTGTGTTTTACATCAACAAAACCAAGTCTAACCCTGATCGATTTTCTCCCAAAGACACGATGAATGTTGCGCAGATTCGGCGGCCAGTGTTCAAAGAATCCCAGTCTTCCCCCTGGTTATTCTCAATGTTGCCCCTGACTGTCCAAAGCCATGCCTGGAGTCCAGGTGAGGATTGTGATGAGAGTTCTGACTTAGCCTGCATATCAGGTGACATGGGCTCTGATTTAACTCTCAGGTTAAGGGTTGTAAAATAATCAGTTGTGTGGTATGACTCTTCCTCCCAATTGACTCTGAGCTGTAACTTCTACCTGTACTCTCACTGCTGAGTCCTCTCATCTTCTGTTGTACCAACATTTTCCCAAACAACATCCTCACACCCTTTAGATAGTCACAACATTGGATTACCCTGCTACTCATCAGGGTATGGGCCACACAGCCAGGTGCATTTCTCTGCCCCTACAACTAACATCCTAGGATGTCTTGCCCCCAAGCCTGCCCCATTTTTAATACCCAGGTTTGGAATGTAGCTTCAAGAGTAGGTCCAGTGAAAAGTGCTATGGTTTGAGATCCTCTTCCTTTAATTCTTTTTGACAGGTCTCGGTTTTAATATGAATTTTGAAAAAGAAAAGAAAATTCCATTCTTTGTTCGATTTAATTTCTGTCAAGCCATGGCAATGGTGGCAGTCAAGGGATGGGGTTCCCTTGGAGTTACCTCCTAGGTTTCCTCCTATATATAGTTGAAGCTTTCTCAGGACCCAATGACAAGGCTCAGAGCACTAGCTCCATCCGGTCCCTTGGACTGACAGCTTGGGAACTCTCAGGACTTTATTTGCAGTGATCAACATCGAAAAGCTCCCTCCAAGCACCATTCTCCCTCAGCAAGTTAAACCAAATGTATTCAGTAGAGGACTTGACAGAATATACTGGCCTGAATAACTGTGAGCAAATGACCTGAGGCTGTTGTACACTCCATCATCTACCCACGCCATACTCTGGGAACTCGATTTTGTGTTCGGGAGATAGTGAGGGCATGACTTTGCATAACAAAGGCAGAGCGGGGTGCAGCATGCTAGGTCTCAGCCGCTAACTTCAGTGAATCATTCATTAGCAAGGTTGGTGCCTCTGAGAGGGAGAAACACCAAACCTGATTTGAAGGAGAATTTATCACCCTGCCTGGAAGAGTAAACAAAACATAAGAGCTGTCCATCACAGCGGGGTCTGGCACCACCTGGCAGCCAACATCTGCTCCACTGGGTGACGTTCACCTTAGGCAGGGAAGAGCAAGCAGATGGCTTCTAGAAATACTCTGTGTCTTGCTGATGCCATAGAGCACTTTTCCAAATGGACCAGAAATGCCTAGGCACCTGTAGGTCCCAGAGCAACAAGGTAGTCTTTAGGAAAATGGGTGTGTTAGTTTGTGTTCCTGATCCACCAAATGTTCCTGTGCTCTTTTTGATGCCCCTCCTTGTGGGAAGGTTATGTATCCTCATTCCATTGACATCAGCCTTTGTCATATGAGTTACTTGGGCCAGTGAAACGTAAGCAGAAGTGTCACTTACAAATGGAAGCTTTAAGCGACAGTGTGTGGTTTACCATGTTTCTTTTCCCTTAGCCATGAATGCTCATGGACCCCAACCCAAGCTGCTCCATTAGCCTGACTGTGGATGAAGATGTAGTGCTGCAGGACTGCAGCTAAGCAATGATGAACATATAATGAGAGCCAGAAATAAACATTTGTTGTTATAGGTCACTGAGATTTGGGATCATTTATATGGTAGCATCCTCTAGCCTAGCCTGACTGAAAACATATCCATCAATTTCCTACACACACACATTCTGGTATGTTTCATTCTGATATGAAATGTACCAAAGTGGGGCTGCTGTTTTGTAAGTTTTGCTGAAACAATTCATCCAGTTTTTATTTAGCGGTGTCTCTGTCTAGTCCCTGGTAATTAGTGCACAGGGCTACATAGGGAAAAAATCTGGTGGTAGCCATCATGCTGGATCCCCAAGAAATTCTTAACTATAATCACTATGTCTAGACACTGGGTCAAGTTTATCACACCTGACTTATTTTTCTAACAATTTCTTCTTTCACTCTTATTTCACTCTTATTCTTTTCTTATTTTCTTATTCTTATTTCTTATTTTCTTATTTTCACTTTCACTCTCTCAAAAATAATTTTCTGAAAACGAATCAGGCCACCAATGACCTCAAACATATGTGAGTCTCCATTAGAGGTGATATTCAAAATATCTAATAGTTGGCATGGAGTTACAATAAATTGATATAGTGGTATACTCAGAAGGGTCATCCCTAACTAAATTTTACATTACATATTTACTAGCATTTTTTTCACATAGTGTTATGTTTTAACTTTTTCCATATAATGTATTAAGCTATCTGGGATTTTTTTTTTTGGTGCACAATATTAAATGGGAATTTAAACTTTGTTCCCAAATAGTCAACCATTTGCCTCAGAGTCATTTATTGAATAATCTATCATCCTGTTGCTTATTTAAAATGCTAACATCCTTGTGTAATAAATACATATTTGTACTTAAATCTATTTCTATGCTTTCTTTTCTGTTCCAAAGATCTGCTGGTCTCTATATGAATGATACAGTTTCAGTAGAGTGTGACTTCATCATATGTTTTAATAACTAGAGTGTATCACATTGTATTTCTTTTGGAAATATTCTTGGCTACAATCCTATGTCTTCTTACAAATGAACTATTAAATTATTTTTTCATCCTCTTTGCCTTTAAAAACTATCTTGGTATCTGTACTGGGATATCCCTAAACTTCATATTAATTTTAGGAAATTAGATAGAAATCTTTATGAAATTCCATGTTTCTATCCAAAAACTTGATATGTCTCTTCATTATTTGACTCTGTTTATTTTTCAGTCTTCTTTTATGTCCCCCAGTCAAGTTTATATTATTTCATAAGAATTCTACTCTTACATTTTAAGTTTATTCCTAGACATTTTATTTTGGGGTCATTATGTGAATGGCACCTTTACAATCCATTCAATTTTCTCACTGTTTCTTTCTTCAGGCATATTTGAAAGTTGTTAATTTTTTAATATTTCTCTTGTGTTTGGTCACCTTATTGAGCTTTCATTTTAATCCCAATAGTTTTTAAGTTGATTTTCATGGGTTTTCAAGGTAGACTTTCCTATCACTTAAAAGTAATAACTTTGTCTCTGCTTTTCCAATATGTATACTGATAATTTCTCTTTTCTTATTTTATTATGTTGGCAAGAAGCTCTAGAACAATGTACAGTACGTTTTTCTATAACTGAATTATTTTGTTTTAAACACATTGTAAAAGTTTCAAAGATGCATTTTAAATGTAGACTCCATTGGAAAAAAGATAATCGTGGAGCTAGAGAGTTTTAGATTTACAACATTTTTTGTCCTGCAGGGATTTGAAGAATAATACTTTGAGTGTATTTTTGTTATTATAAGCTAAAAATGCCAAATCAAAATTGACAAAAGCGGACCTAAACATTGCCTTATTTTTTCTTCATTCTACATACTCAGCTATTTCTTGGCCTCCTCTATCATCCATGACCTTGACTTTGAAGTTTTGATTGATATTCAACAACAAAATAAAATAATGCAACATAAAAGCACAGCTAACCTCTAAAACAAAGCAAGTGTGTGTCTCTTGTCTACACAACAGCTTTTTTCTCTATGCATATATAGAAATGGAGATTTTGTTGTAACTTTAGTGGACCACATGGTATAAACTGTGTTCCCTAATTAATTAGTCGTGTTTATCTAATTCTTGTTTTGAAAACTTATTCTGTTGTGGAAATGCTTATAATAGTGATAATTGCTGCCATTCTTGTCTTGACCCTGACTGCAGTGGGATAGCCTCTACTGTCTTACTTTGCACTGTTAAGTACAATGTGGGTAATATCCGGTTTAATATGGTCAATGATTAACAGCTTCAGGTATAGGCTCGCCTTTCTACTCTCTAAAAATGACAAAGACACTAAAGATGAATATTTACAGCAAAAATAAATAAAACATACAAAATCTTCAATGCCTAAATCTGGGGAGAATTTAATTCAATTATAGGGTAAATGGATCTAAACTTATAAAAATTAAGACCTGCTTGGGTTTCTGTTTCTGTTGATTCATGAAAGCAAGAGCACCAGAAAAAGGTAAAACAAATTTTCACCAGTCCAGTACTTCCCCTGGCTCAGGGATGTGGTGACTGTAACCATCAGAGAACTGGTCAACCCTACTTCAAGGACGGCCCAACATATTCCTACGTTCAGACAGAGGGGCAAGTCTGAGAGGACAGTGGAAGTGGATTGAACTTGTGGAGGTGTTGTACCACATGGTACCAGTCTGGTAGCCACACGTGACAGCAATTGCTGCTTTACAGGTAGAATTTCAGTTCAGAGATGTGTGAAAGCTGGCCGTGGGTTTAGGAGGAAGATGTCACTTCAGAGGATAGGGGTTCACGAGGAAAGGAGCTGAATACAAACAGGATTTGACTGGAGCGCTACGCCCTGCCTTTGGTTGGCAGTTTGGGAAGATCTCTTCAGCTCCAACCCATCTTTCTCTCCCTCTTGGGCTTCTTCAGTGGCTCCCCAAGGGTCTCCCTGCTCCTTCCCTTGTTGCCTCCCATAGTCTATCTTGCGAACAGAAGCCACTGAGATTCCTTTAAAATGTAAGTCAGATCATGTCACTCCTGCTCAAAATGCTACGGATGGTTCTCATGTCACTTGGATATAAAATTCAAACTCCTAACCATTGTCTCAAAGCCATAGTGGTCGAACCCCTACCCACCTATGTGTCTGAGTTCCTATCCTAACCACTCTCCTCTCTCTCACTCTGCTTCAGCCAAACACACCTCTTGCTCTTCTTCAAACACTCCAGACAAGCCCATTTCTATCTCAAGTCATTTGTACTTATGGTTCCTTCTTCCCTAGGATATATCTGCCAGGGTTGTTTCCTCAATTTTGTTCGGTTTCTGCGCAAATGCCAACTTATTAGGGAAGAGCTGTTTGCCCCTCTTCCTTGAGGCTGCTTTGTTTCCCTTCCATAGCACTTATCACACACATTTGTTAATGATTTTCCTCCCCCCAACTAGGATATAGTTCCCACATGAGTAGGAACTTGGTCTCTTTTGTCTGTTGATATAACTGCAGTGTCTAGAACAGTACTTGGCACAGAGTCGGTGCTCAATAAATATTCGTTGGATGGATGAAGAATGCATGGGTGGTTGGATGAATGGATGGAGGGGATTTAGATACCGTAAGGGTAAACAGAGAAAAAAAAGTTTTTAATGTGGGATTTTTATGAACTCCTGAGCCTGGAAAGATTTCTTCTTTTTCAAGAATGAGGAAAGGGAAAGGCAATATTCAAAAAACCTGCCAGCCTAATAATCTGCCTTTGTAGGTAATCATTTTCATACACTCTTTATGCTTATAGAATTTTCTTTATCCTGAAAGATAGCCCAGAGTTCATTTCTTTCTGTTAAATTTTCCCACAACTAGCTGGAACCTGTACATCAGTAGGTTTGGTTCATTCTCTGTTCAGGAGTGCTGTATTCAGTTTTGTCTTTATTATATAAAATTCATTCTCTCTCTTTCTCCCAACAACTAATTCTTTGTATCATGAATCTCCAGCCTCTAGCCTCTAGACATAAGTTGTAACATTCTTCTCTTTGTTTTCATTGCCTTTTCTTGTATTCTGCATTCTAGAGCTTCCCAAGTTTATGAGTCATATATCACCGACTTAGTTTTCTAATGTCATTTAAAATTCTGCACTGCCATTATTGGTTTTCTTGTATTTTCCCTTTATCCCAGGCTACAATTTCATCACAGACTGCTGTGATATCATCCTGTCTTTCTACTTTCACTTCATAGAGAGTGGAAGGTACGTGTTACCTAAAATGTACTTCTATTTTTTTCTAAAGATATCTTCTTTTGAATCCTATATTTTCTTTCCTTTTTTATGTTGAAATATCTTTCCGTGGGTCTCAAGTTGTTTCTTTTTCTTATTTTTTAGGCTTGATGGAAGATATTTCGATCCTTGCCTCATATTTATGAAAGATAGTGTGAGCCATCTCCTTAAGTTCTCTCCTGTCCATCTGGACGCTTCAATAGCATCATGATTTTTTCATTATCAGTTACAGGATCTAACAGACTGTACAGACTGGATAAGAATCAAGGTGCTATAGAAGGTCTCTGCCTTACTGTTTCTTTGTATTTGGAAAAGCTACTGAGCTGGGCACCAGTTATGTTCATTTTATAGTCTATGAATCTTAATCTCTGTTTCAAGTAGACACAGTGGTTCTACTGACCTTCCTAGTGATGCTGCCAACTGGATCAGGGGAAATCATACTATGTCATGGACGAGTCTTCTTGTTTTCCAGCTTCCGTTAGCTGTTACCACCTTTGACCATGGAAGCAGCAGCTTCTTGACTGATAAATGAAATTCATATGTAGTTTTTCCCCTACATACCATGATTTATCCTTCCCTCTAGACAGTTCCTCTTCACATTTGAAAAGCAGTGCAGTGTTCTTCTTAACTCTGCACATCTCTTATTGTGACCTTTGCTGCCTTCTTGTAATAGTCAAGCTTCCCTAGAGAAACAGAACCTATAGAATACATATAGGTATAAAAGAGATTTATTGTGGGAATTGGCTCACATAATTATGAAGGCTGAGAAGCTCCATGATATACTGTCTGCAAGCTGGAGAACCAGAAAAGCTGGTGGTGTAATTGAGTCAGAGCCCTAAGTCCTGAAAAGGGGGAGCTGCTAGGGTAAGTCCCAAAGCCTGAAAGCCTGAGAACAGCGGGGATGGCCAAGGGCAGGAGAAGATGGATGTCCCAGCTCAAGAAGAGAGAGAAAGAATTCACTCTTCCTGTGCCTTTTTGCTCTATGTGGGACCTCAGCAGATTGCATGATGCTCACCCACATTGGTGAGAACAGATCTTCTTTACTCAGTCTACTGTTTCAAATGCTAATCTCTTCTAGAGACTCTCACAGACTCTCACATCCAGAAATAATATTTTACCAGCAATCCCAAGCATCCCATTGTCCAGTCAAGTTGACACATAAAATTAGCCATCACACTGCCTTTAATCTAGTCCTAGCTTCTCTAATTCTAGGAGAAATTTCTTGATGTTTGTAGCATGTATACGCCATCTTCTCTAATTTCCCTTATACATCTCTTTGTGTACTCCTTGGGTCATTTTTGGCAAGACCTTAGAAATTGAGAGAAGAGGGAGAAGAGTTGGACCACTGTTTTTGGATCTCCATAATTCCATGTCTGTGACCTAGTAGAAAATTAATAAATATTTGTTGGATGCATAGACAGATGAATGTAGAAGACCCAAGAGATTGGATGATCTCCCCCAATCCTCACAGATCATATGTGATCTGTGATTCTGATCCTTTTAATAAGGTTCTTGTTCAGATCTATTCATGCTTCAAAGCCTGGATTAAATACTTTTTTTTTCCTGTAAAGATTTTTCTGTTCCCCTAAGTCTGAAGTAGTTTTTCCCAGACTGCGCTCCGAGAGTGCTTTTCTCTGTATCTCTCTTACTACTTTGATCTTTATGTTATAGTTATTTATGGACCTTTCTTATTTTACCTATACCTATACAAAATAAAAATACTTCCTCTTTGGATGGGGCAGATTTTGATAGCCTCTAGCATCTTTACAGGGCTTAAGATTGAAAAAGGAAAGCAAGTTTGAATTAAGTCAGCCCATAAGATTGCTTCCCAGCATTCCCAAACATGTCCTGGGAATCCCAGCCATCCCGTGAGCAAGAGGACACATCTGAACTGTTGGCCTTTTAAAGCAAGTGTTGGCAAGCTTTTTCTATAATAAGAGTGAGAGTAAATATTTTAGGTTTGTAGGCCTTAAAGTATCTGTCACAACCACTCAAGTCTTTTGTTGTAGCATGAAAGCAGCTGTCCACAAAATTTAAATGAATGGGTGTGGCCACATTCCAATAAAACTTTGTTGACAAAAGCAGGCAGTGGCCCTTGGGCCATTGTTTGCCAACCCCTCTTCTAGATTATGGACTTCTTCACCAGGAAAATGGAAAACAGGCAGGATTTTCTGTTCTGCTGTGGATCTACACTTGACAGGCCAGCTGACCACTGTGGAAGGAGGAAAGGTCTCCCCAACAACCAACCAGCACCACATTTGCCCTTGTGTAGCTGTCTTCATCAACCACCAGTAGAGCGGGGCTACTGAAAGTTTAGAGGTAGCATACGGAAGAAAGTCTGCACATCCAATCAGATATTATCAAATTTTGTGGGAGAAGTGACCTATTTCTCAAAAAGTCAGTATGGAAACATCTCATAAAACAATCTTTAGAAAATCCAATAGCAAGCCCCACTCTATGGCATATTTTAAAGATGTCCCATCTGTGATTTTTCCCTGGCTAACACAGGTTCCAGCTAAGGCAGCTGTTTGCAGAATCTTATGGCAGCTAACTCTGCAAACTGACCTACTTCTTCCAAACTCAGCTTTGCAAATTGCATGGTTTGAAAAGGCCCTGTGTGTGACAGGTTTCTTTTTCAGAGACTGCAACCTGGCTGCTATTTCATTATTGCCAACTTTGAGATTTGCCTTGATGGTTTCCCAGGTTTTATAGGAATGCTTAAGGAAAAAATAGGCAATCAATAAAACATTGTCATGTGCTGAACATGAGGACGGTTTTTCTGGGTTCCCATCACATCCTCCCAGACTATGTCTATCTTAGGGCCAGATTTATAACTTGTTCATTCATCTGAGTGTCAACCACAAATCCTAGTACTGTGACTTTAATACAGTATCTGCCCAATAAATATCAGTGCAGTGATGTGTGCATATACAAGTGGGGATGAGAAGGAATGAGGAAGAGGACAGAGACAGAAAGTGTGGGCAGGAGGGAAGAATACTTTCCTTTGCTTGTTCTTCAGGTAGATCAGCTCCATTCATTCATTCACTCATTCATTCATCGATAAATATCTATTGAGTACCTTCCTTGTGTCAGGTATTCATATAGTCATTGGACATGCCCCACCACTAATAGGTGCACAAAATCTGCTGGGTCAACATTGGAAATGATTTCATAGAAGCCTTATGTGGGGTTTGATTCTCAAACTAAAGGTGTAAATTTGAATTCTGAGTATGACTCTTACTAGTATCCGTGACTCTGTCATTAATAAAAATCACAGATATTTTCGTACCATTTTACCGCTGTTGCAGATATATAGAAATATTATTGATGCTCTTCCTCACTTTAAAATGAGTTATTAGACCCACAGCTGGATCTTTTTTATTTAATATGTTAATTAAAAGCACATATATTCCCATATTACAGATTTGGGGTTCTTTCTGTAATTGATAACTGTATTTCAACATAATTAGTTTCCCTTATGTATTTTATTTTAAGTACTTAAAAACATTATTTTGAGAAGGAGTCTACAGGTTTCACCAAACTCCTAAAGGGGCCGATGGCACAGAAAATGATTAGGAGTCTCTCTCTTAGAATCATATAACATTTCTGCTTTAAGAATCTGAAAGCAAAGAATGTGAAAGGACCCCTTAATCTTCATTAGATCGGCACAGAATAGAGAGCAGTTAAAATAGTTATTCCTATTAGTTTCTTTTCCAGTTTTACTAAGGTATAATTGACAGATAAAAGTTGTTTATATTTGAGATGTACAAGTTGATGTTTTAATGTACATATACATTGTGAATAACCACCACAATCACGCTAATTAACATATCCATCACCTCACATAGTTACCATTTTCTTTTTCTTTTTTGTGGTAAGAACACTTAGGATCGGGAATCCCCTGGTGGTCCAGTGGTTGAGACTTTGCACTTCCACTGCAGGGGGCACAGGTTCGATCCCTGGTTGGGGAACTAAGATCCCCGTAAGCGGCATGGCTCAGCCCCCCAAAAAACAAAAACAAAACAAAACAAAATACTTAATATCTACCCCCTTAGCAAATTTCAAGTATCAAATATAGTATTTTTTTTTTCCTTTTTTTTTTTTTTTTTTTTGCGGTACGTGGGCCTCTCACTGCTGTGGCCTCTCCCGTTGCGGAGCACAGGCTCCGGACGGGCAGGCTCAGCGGCCATGGCTCACGGGTCCAGCCGCTCCGCGGCATGTGGGATCTTCCCGGACCGGGGCACGAACCCGTGTCCCCTGCATCGGCAGGCGGGCTCTCAACCGCTGCGCCACCAGGGAAGCCCAAATATAGTATTTTTTAAAACTTATTTTAATTGAAGTATAGTTGATTTACAATGTCATGTTAGTTTCAGGTGTACAGCACAGTGATTCAGTTATACATATATATATTCTTTTTCAGATTCTTTCCCCCTATAGGTTCTAATACAGTATTATTAACTGCAGTCATAGTGCTGTACATGAAATGGGGAGATGCTGGTCAAGGGCAAAAAGTTCCAGTTATGCAAGATGAATAAGTTCTGGGGATCTATTAATCTAATAAGATTTGAATGCTTCTGAGTTTTTTGAAATCTTTGGTGGTGATCAGTAGGAACCAGAATGAAGAAACCACCAACAGCCTGCGGTTGAATTCTGAATTCAATTCTGAATTGAAAAAGGCAGGAGGTATTTTTGTTGTTTATTTTTGCTTATTTGTAGCACATCTATATATTTTTATATTTTCAAAGCATTTTATTGATCATTTCTATGTTTTTGGACTGGAGGGCAGAGATCTCTGATGTACTCCCCTTACCATGTTACTTAGAAGTCTTCAGTCCATTTTGATATGTTGCCATTATGGGGTTTCTAAGAGGTAAATTTGATGGCTCCCCAGTTCCTGCAGAATGAAGTACTAATTCCTCAGCATGGCAAAAAAACTTGGCTTCATCCAATCTTTCCACTTTGATGACTGGCCATTCCCTTACCTAACTGCATGTTTCAGTCATATTACATTACTTTCTCTCTTCTCATAATGTCTGATGAGTTAATATCATGAGTTAATACTCAAGGCCCAGAAAAAAATCATCTCCTCTCTCTAGCTTTCCATGAGGCCGATTAATTATTCTTCATCTGTGTTTCCAAGCACTATAAGTAGTGGTCTATTAAAGCATTTAATCACACTATACCCTAAGTATATAAAGACACTATATACTGTCTTTCTTTGCTACCTGACTTTAAGTCCATCTAAAATTTGATGATCTATTCTTCATCTTTGGAATCTCATGACTTAGTATACAGTGGGTGTTCAAATATATGTAATTTGTTGAATTATAACTTATATCAATTCTTCACTCTCTCTGAAAGCATGTTTCTGGTGTATATTCCATCTCATTCCCTTGGGGCAGTCAATCAAAATCTGTAGAGCAACAGAGAACTTGAATATAGAGTGAATTAACTTTGGTTTCATTCACACAATCAAATATTCTCAGGTTAGGAAGACATACTAAGAGCTATGCAGTCCAATAACCCAACCATCATACTGATATTCTCTACAACTTCTTAACCTAGCAATCACCTAGAATTTGACATCTTCTGTTTGGCCTGTCTTCACCCCATGCACACGTGGTAACAGCTGGCTCCCTTTCCTAGCACTGTACCTCCACTCTCTCTCTGAGGCCTCCGAGCTCTGCAAAGTTCAACGGTAGTGAAAAGGGATTTAGACTCCAATGTTTCTCAGATGTCTTCCAGCCTCCAGCCATTCCCCTTCTAAACCAGCAAATGATGGTTGAGTTCTGGCAAGGTCCCTTCTATTCATTTTCTACTGTAATTTTAAGAAAGAGAGTTTGACTAGCTCTTACTGTGTCCTTTTGCATTGATTCCTTTTGTACTCTAGGAGATACCCTCCTGGCAGGACTTCACATGCTGGGAATAATATTATTCTTTCCTACAAAGGAAAATGATGTTTGCCTCAAATTCATCTCTCTCCAACATGTCTGCTTTGGAAACCAAAAGAAGTGAGGATGTAATGCCCAGCACAAAAACAGACATCTGACACTCATGGTCACACACCATCAATTCAGCCAAATAACTTCATTCTCCAAATGCATAACACCTCTTACATTTGGACAGCTGTCACCAAACAGACATGGACTCAGAGACCTTCCCAGACAAATCCTTTAGCAGAGCCATGTGGGGGAAGAGGTGAGCCTGTTTGGAGAACTGAGGTTTTCATCTCGGGGGATTTCACTTCAACTTTCAGAGGACACTGTCTACATGTGCTGCTCTATGTCTTTTATTTGTTTATGTGGTTCCTGGGCATACAGAAGACAGGAAAGAATTGTGCTGGAAAGGACGGAGCTGTGATGCAGTAGAAAAAAGAGCTATGTGTCAGAAATAAAATGGGAAGTGTAAACAGACCTGAAATAAACAGTTTAGTATAAGTCTATTCTTGTATCATCCCACAGACATGTAAAATGCAATCTCCAAATTGAAAGGGATGCACACACTGGGTTCTCACCCTCCAAGTTCCCATACAAAAAATCCAAAGCAAAATCTTTGAGAAAATATAAAATTAAGTCTCTAATCTAGACTGCAGCTATAAAGTTATAAGTAAAAGCCAGAGACAGAGTCTAAAGAAATGGTGTTCCTCCGGCTACATTCAATTTTCCATGGCCCTTAATGTCATTGAATACCTGCTCTGCGCTAAGAAGCTGTGGAGATTGGCACAAGTTATACCATCTCTGCCTCTCAGTTTCCTTATTTGTTAAATGGGGGATAATAAAACCTATGTGATAAACTTTAGATGAACCAATATTTCCAAATATAAGTCCAAAGGATTGGACTATTCAAGCCCATCCCAAGAGAGACTGGGGAATTACAAAATCCACTTTTTATCACTTATTCCATTGTTCCATTGCTCCATTGCAAGAATTTAGTAATACAGCATATGTGAAGATTCCCCTGGGATGAGAGCAAAGATAAGAAAACTAAAAATAAAAATGAAGCGTCAAGTAATAAGAAGAAGCCACCTCCCCAGAAACCGTGTGCAGTCTTGTTGTCCATTGCCTAATTGTTTGCCAAAGCCAGAGACCACTCAAGGGGAAAAGTGGTCGTGTGTGGCAGTGAGGAGAACGGACTGTTGTCGAGGACTGGCCTCCCCAGCAAGCAGAAGCCTCATTCCCAGCCATCTGAAAAGGAAAACCATACCACAGGAAACCCCAGAGAAACTATTGGTCTCCTCTGTGCCAATGACTTCTGTTTCCTCTTTCTTTGGACTGCCTATGGAGTCACTATTCCAATTCTGCTAACTTAAATCTATCCTGCCATTTGTGAAGGACAAAGTCCGGCATGGGGAAGTCAGCTTTCTCACTGAATTCTCTCCCAGCGTGGGGATTAGGAATTATTACACCCGATTCGCAGATGAAGAAACTGAGACTCAAGGAGAAATTACTGATCAATGCCACATAGTTAATAAAAGGAGGAGCTGAGTGTCTTTGTGGTAGCCAAGTAAAGGCTTTGGGTCATTTTCTCATCCCCATTTAAATAGTCATTGTGGTTATTTATTATATCTGCTCATAAGGTGAACCTGAGCCTGACATTCTTCAAGCTCATTTCTCTTCATGAAAAGTAGCATCAGGGGTTCAGCAGCACAGTTATGAATCTCCATTTACAGATGGAAATCAATGAATCTTAGATATTCAAGGTCATTGAAGATTCAAGAGAGAACAGGAATGGAAATATGTAGCCAAAACTCCAAACTGAAATGTACTCCTTTTGATAAATCTCAAATTACTAGCTATAAGATGCTGGGTAAGTTACTTAACCTCTCTGAGCCCTTACTCTTAATCTGCACAATGGGAATAATAATGCTAATCCTACACACTGTTATGATGAGAATAATAAGTAGTGATTATTATTGAGGATTACCTTGGGCTAGACGTTATTTAAGTGCTTCTTATATTTTCCACCTATAGCTAAATGCAAGATTCTATCTCCATGATGAAGGAGTAAGTTTCAATAGACTGATGCTCCTACAGAAAACAGCTATAAACTTGGGACAAAGTACCCCCTAAGACAACCACCTGAAGGGTCTAGAGTGTGAACAAAGGCAAAAGATTTTGGAGGAGAGTCAAAACCTGGAAGATGAAATCATGATAAAGTGAGTTTCCCACTGGGGATAGGGGCTTTGACCTGATGGCAGACTCCAGTCATAATTTAGGGAATCTAAAACCATAGAAAACCCAATTTTCTGACCTAAGGAACAAAGGGATGGAACCTGGAGCAACTATGGCTGCTGAAGACTGAGGAGGCAATCTCAAAATAAGGAGAGAATCAGAGAAGAATAACACTAAATTCTGCATACAGATTCTGCCCCAAGTCTCAGGCCTGAACCACATATGCATGGGCTATAAATAGCCCAGCTAAATATAAAATATTAAAACTGAGATTTGAGTTGCCACCCACCTAACCAAATTAATGCAGGTTATACACAATAATACTCTTTGGAGAAATATAACTGAATTCGCAGCATTCACAATGTCCAGAACACAGCTCCAAACCAGTCAACATATACACAATAAAGAAAATGTGACCCATTCTCAAAAAAAAAAAAAAAAAAAAAGACAGTCAACGGAGGCCAACACTGAGATGTCTCAAGTATTAAAATTACCAGGGCTTCCCTGGTGGCACAGTGGTTAAGAATCCACCTGCCAATGCAGGGGACACAGGTTTGAGCCCTGGTCCGGGAAGATCCCACATGCTGCAGAGCAACTAAGCCTGTGCGCCACAACTACTGATCCTGCGCTCTAGAACCCGTGAGCCACAACTACTGAGCCCACGTGCCACAACTACTGAAGCCCACATGCCTAGAGCCCATGCTCCACAGCAAGAGAAGCCACCACAATGAGAAGCCCGTGCACCACAACGAAGAGTAAGCCCTGCTCGCCGCAACTAGAGAAAGCCCGCACGCAGCAACAAAGACCCAACACAGCCAAAAATAATGAATAAATAAATTTAAAAAATAAAAAATAAAATGATCAGACAAGGACTTTAAAATGGTATAAATATGCTCCACAGGTAAAGGAAAATATTCTCATAATGAATGAAAAGATAGGATAACTCAGAGAAATTGAAAATATGAAAAAGGATCAGCTGGAAATTTTAGAACTAAAAACATGGTATCTGAAATTAGAATTTATTGGATGGGGTTAATAACAGAATGGAGATGACATAGAAAAGAGTCAGTAAAAGTAAACTTGAAGATAGATAAATAAAGATTACCTAAAATGAAGAAAAGACAGAAAAAATACTGGAAAAAATGTACAGGGACTTTTGGGAGTGTGGGAATCAAAAGATCTAATATATGGATTTTTAGAGTTGCTGAAACAAAGAGTAGAAAAAATAATTTGAAGAAATAGTGGCTAAAAACTTCCAAAATTTGGTGAAACACATAAATTTACAGAATCAAGGAGGTCAGCAAACAAAACATATATGAAGAAAACCATGCCTGGGCCTATCATAATCAGACTGCTGAAAATCTATAACTAAATTCTGGGAGCAATGTCTGTCTAGAGCTCATCTCTGTGTAGGAGTGTTAGCCTTTCAAGACCCTACTGTCTGTTTCATCAGAGAAATAGCTTGTCTCAAATATTTTTACTTCTCATTACTCTACACAGCCACCTTAGATGCAATTTTTCCCATTTTACAGATGGAGGAACTGAGATATACATAAATGACACTGATTGCCTGGTATCATATATAAAATAGGTGGTGGGAGCAAGGCTTGAGCCTGGCTCTAACTTCAAAATCCATACAATTAACCATACTGACTGGCTCCAGCGAGAGAGAAGTTAATAGCTGTGAAAGTATCACGACAGTGTCTTGTGCTCAAAAATTACTAATTACAATCCTCCCTTTATTCCTTGTTTCTTGGTGGCCTTTGTTGTTAACACCCTCAATCAATCAATAGCTATTTATTCATAATCTAATATTTATTTATTCATAATCTAACTCTTCATAAGTACCATATTAGTGTCCTATGGATGCTGTAACAAACTGGGTGGCTTAACACAACAGAAATGTATTATCTCACAGTTCTGGAGGCTAGAAGTCTGAAATCAAGGTGTTGGTTGAGCCCCACTCTGATTTTTCTTTGCTCTTTCCAGTTTCTAGCAGCTCCAGGTGTTCTTTAGATTGTGAATATATAACTGCAACCTCTGCTTTTATTTTCACATGGCTTTCTCCTTGGTGTCTGTGTCTTTAATAGAGACACTTGTCTTTCTATTTAGGTCCCATATGGGTAATCCAGAATGATCTCATCTCAAGATCTTTATCTTAATTACATCTGCAAAGAACTTTTTTCCAAATAAAGTAACATTCTCAGGATTTGGAAGTTAGGATTTGGACATATCTTTTGAGGGGAAAGCCATTATTTAACCTGCCACAAATACCAAACCCAGTTTTGTTGTACCATAAGGTTAAAATTAGAAAGGCATGTAAATCATTGCCACTTCTTAAAAATGCTCACAATAGAATGTGGAAATAAGACATTCATAAAAAATAATCGTATAATTTTTTTTTAATATAAAAACTTAAAAAAAACTTCTAAAGTAATTCTAGGCACACTGCTAGGTACACATGGGTTTCCATCTACAGGGCCATATTGGGTAGATATTATCTCCACTTCATAAATGAGATACTTAAGAGCCAAGAAGATGATGTGCATATCCCAGGTCATTCCCTCAGTATCATGTAGTGGTTACAGGCACTTTGGGTCTCATCTTCCTGTAAGAAGGAGATAATACCACCTCCCTCGGAGGAAATTACATCAGTGCATGGAAATCTATTAGCGCAATATCTAGTACACAGTAAGTTCTCAAAGAAGAAAGCTTAAAAAAAGTTTTAAAGGAAGCTAATCTTGGTAAATGGTCAGTATGGGATTCAGACGATGATGTGCCTGGCCCCAAACCCATGTTCTTTTTATTTTACCACAAAATATCAAACAGAAAAGCTAGGACACTTACATTACCTATTCTCTCTGCACAGAATGCTTCCCCCAAATCCTTAATCCTTCTATGGCTGGAGGGGGGGCAGACGCTGCTACTTTATTCTCCTTCTTCTTCATCTTCTTTTAATAAAGTCTTTACTGAGCCATAACTCATATGCCATAGAACATCACTATTTAAAGTACAGAATACAATTCAGTGGTTTTTTAGTATCTTCACAAAGCTGTGCAATTATCACCACAATCAATTTTAGAACGTTTTTCTCTCTCCTCCAAAAACCCATAGTCACTCCCCTTCTCCCCACTTCCTGCTGTCCCTAGACAAACATTAGTCTACCTGCTGGCTCAGTCGCTTTGCTCCTTCTGAACATTTCATATAAATGGAATCAGACAATGGAAGCTTTTGTGAGTGGACTCTTTCACTTAGCATAATGTTTTCAAGGTTCATCCATGTTGTAGCATGTATCAGTACTTCATTACTTTTTATTGCCAAGTAATATCCCATTGTATAGGTATACCACATTTTATTTATCCATTCATCATTCGATGGACATCTGGGTTGTTTCCACTTTTTGACTACTACAGTCATGCTGCTAGGAACATTCACATACAAGTGTTCGTGTGGGCACGTGTTTTCATTTCTCCTGAGTATATACACAGGAGTGGATCTGCTGGGTCATATGCTAACTCTATGTTTAATTTTGCAGGGGAAGGGGGGGAACTGCCAGACCCTTTCCAAAGTAGCCAAATCCTTTTACATTCTCACCAGCAGCATATGAGGGCTCCAATTTCTCCATGTCCTTGCTTACACTTCTCATCTGTGTTTTTTATTATAGCTCCCTTAATAGGTGTAAAGTCGTATCTTATTACAGTTTCAAATTGTATTTGACTGATGGCTAATGATGTTGAACAACTTTTCATGTGTTTATTGGTCACTTGTACATTTTCTTTGGAGAACTATCTATTCAGATCATTGGCCCTTTACTTAAAAAATAAAAATTAGGTTGCCTTTTTCACTGCATCACTTCCATGGCAGCACAAAAGCTTTTCATTTTGATCAAGTCCAATTAGTCTATTTTTTCTATCATTCCCTGTGCTGACTTCTTGATACTCAGGTCACCCTGTATTGTTTTCCTCATGGCTTTTATGCTTACTGATATTTATTTATTTATAGGTATCCCTGGTTCTTTTTTGTCTCCCACTAGACGATTAGCACTCTGAAGGCAGAAGCTTATCTATTGTGCTCACTGTTCCATCCTCTGTGCCTACAATAGTCCTTTCCCAAAGTAGACACTTGATAAATATTCTATATAAATAAACATAAGATTCTTTGTACTGTCCCAGCAAAAAGTAGACTGTGAGGGACAACACGTTAGCCATGAGAAAAGTGTATGATTAAGTGATGAGTTTATCTATTCCCTCCCCCCAAATCGGTTTTAGGAGCAACCCCTGCAGCCTCTGTCCATTTTCACCTAGAACCAAGGCACTGCAGATTGTGGGGAAGCAAAGGCCCTTGCTCAGAGGTTGCCTGGGATGGGCATGGGCAGCTTGTATGGAAATGAGACTGAGCTATGTTAGGCAACATCTGCTCATTGAAACCAGCCAATGACAGCTCACACAGCCACCAGCCTCACACAGCTTTATTCCGAGGACTGACAGCCATTGCACGTCCCTGAAAGGCTCCCACTTGGATGCGGTTGGTAGCAAACCCAATAGTTGCTCAACTCCACAAGCTAATGGATCATTGGCCGTTAGCATTGCTTACCTCCTACACCACATTCCAGGCTCAATCTCCTCTCTGCAAATTGCCATCATCCGCAAGGTTTGTTTTCAGATGGTTTTCTTTCCTGGTTAACTGTGTAAAAAGAATATAGCTGGTCCATTTCACTCAAAAAATAAGGCTCTTCGATGGCCCATTTTATCTTCTATGCATCTCAGGTCTATAGCCTCCTCTTATTGTAACAATTTAAAGGAGACTCCTGGAAGGATTTTATGCCAGAGAATAATATTAAGGATGTAATGTTAATGGGAAGAGTGATGTTACCAAAATGTCAGTCCCTGACTCATCCAGGTGTGGTCAGTGAGGCCCTTCACTCCTAAACTCAGTTCAGTCCAGTCCTTTAACCAAAACGCACCAGGGAGTTTTCTCGTGGTCCACTAGGAACCTCAGCCTTTCAGTTGGTTGGGGAGGAAGACCTGGCTAGACTGCAACTGGTGGATTTGGAAGAAATCACCCAATTTATCTAGGTTGGCCTAGTCTATGATTAGGTTTGTTTTTTTCTTCTGCCTCATATTCCATTTCCAAGTCAGAGCTAGAGCCTTCAGTCTGGTTGCCACCGTCAATACCTGAGTCCTATTCATTTTTGGTCAGTAGTTCTCATCATTGCGTACTTGCCTATTACAATGACATGGGGAGATTTCCAAAACTGCTAATGCCCAGGCCAATTAAGTCATCATCTCTGTTTATGGAGACCAGGCATCTGATATATCTAAAGCTCCCTTGGTGATTCTAATGTGCAGCCAAAGTAAAGAACCATGTTTAGCCTCAGATGAGGTCAGGTGACATTAAGAAGGAACCATTCTCCTATAACACCACTGCCAACAGCTGCCTGACTTTGAACACTAACTGATAGGGTAGTCCCAGTCTGAGTTTGTCACTCTCTTGTAGTTGGACAGGGATCAGACTGATTTCATGGTGGTGCCTCAATCTTCCATCATGCCGTATCTTAGTTTACTTCTCCTTGCTGTTGACCCAGTTTCTGAATACCTGAGCATGTCTAAGTGTTCTAGACAGGCTGCGGTTGAACTTGTGGCTAAAGCTGAGTCTATGGCATTAAGTAGGGTCACTGGGAGGACTATAGCATAGCCAATGAAGATGGAGGCCCAATCTCTTGAATGAAGTAAAAATTGGGCCAAGCTCTATATGCAAGAAGTGTTTTTTTTCAGACCATGTGGGCATTGAAAAATTGCCTGGGACTCTGAATTTGATGCCTGGTGACTGATTACCAGCAACTTATGTAAAGACAGTCTTCTGCAGTGGCTTACTGCATTGAGTTCTTCCAGAAGCTAAGGTCAGTTCCATTCTGTTATTGGTAAGTCCATTCCAGGTTGAAAGAAATGTACTGGTTATAATAAAGATATACAAACAGAGAGCAAAGAATAAAATCAGCTTCTGAGATTTCTTCTGATGTCATAAGATGATGGTAGGAAATTGGGACTGGCACTGATAAAACTAACTTGGCACAGAGAGGGGAACTAAACAACGTAGACAAAGTCCAGGGCTATATGACTCTCTCAACACTAATGCTTGGAGGCATCTGTAAAAGATGGGGAAGCGATCACTTAGGCCATGGTAACAAGAAGTTCAGTCACCTGGGGAATATTTAGGAGTCTGACAAGTTGTGGTTATAGAATGGGGAGACCTGCCCATTGTGGGTGAAAGTAGCAAGAGTAAAGAGGGCTCTGGAGAGTTATGCTGGCTTTGAGCTTGAGGCTAAGGGTGAATCTAGAGCATTTAGCAGTATCACTGGGAGGTCGATCAAGCTAGAAGCCCTGTCTCTTGAATGGAATAAACACTGAATGAAACTCCATATTCCAGAAGTTCTGCCTTCAACACTCTGTGGGCATCCAAGTATCTGCTGGAACTCTCTGTCCAGTGAGGGTTGTCTGAGTGCCGCCAACAGAGCCTGGGAAGGAGCAGAGACAGTGGAGGCAGCCAGAGGCCCAGCTATTGTGTTGGCTCTATTTTCTGAGAATATGAATTTATTCTGATCCCTACTGGTCTGGGGGTGGAGACTATTAACAAACTCTGTGCCCCCAAGGAAGTCTGCTCTGTAACTGGGGATGGTTCAGCCAGTAGGTGGGAGGTCTTTGAGACACAAAATTTGGAATTTCAGGAAAGGCAGAAGCAGGGCTGACCAAAGATGGGGAGCCAGAGATAGCCAGCTCCTTCTCAGTGCACGTGGGGTTACCCTTGTGCTCCCTCTCTTCCCTTCTTTCCCTGCTCCCTTCTGTATTCAAATTCCAGCTAACAGCTAGACACCATAGGGGTGAGAGCACTCTTTAAAGGCAAAAGTAAAGACCTCATTAAATTGGGGAATGCAGAGAATAGAATGAATAGGAATGAAACACTTTCAGCTACCTCTCGGGAGGCCCCAGCAAAATAGCTTCTCAGTGGAAAGCATTAGCACCAAGCTAATTCCTTAATGGACTGCATCTCTACAGTGCTCCCAGAGGCCCAGCAGCACTGATGGGGGTGGAAGAATTTACACCCAGCCCTCCCCCGTCCCCACATTCAGCCTCAGACACAAAGCCCCAGGGCTGTAGGTGATGAAACACAAGCCAGGCTGGGGAAGATCTGGAGAATTTGGCTTCAAACCCACCCTTCCAACCACTCACATGCTCTCCCAGAGAGCTGTGTGGAATCCTCCCAACAGGCCTGGCTTTTTGAGGTGTTTTAGAATGTAAAAAGTGAAAGTGAGGAATGGTAAAAAATTTAAATAATTTCAGTTGTCCTGGTGACCTGGGAATCCAGGATGAAGGAAAACCTCTGCTTGGGCCAAAAGTGCTCTCTATGTAAAGAAGATGAGCTCTTTTATGTAACCTGGTGATGCTAAAATCTGGAGCCCCATGAAACCCAGTAAAGGCGTCAGTAAATGCATCAGGATATCAGTAAAGGCAGCTCAGTGGAGTGGGAAGCAATGGGATTCAGAGTCAGGGAATCCTAACTTCATTGCTAAATTGCTGTATGACATTGCTTAGCCTCCCTACGGTTTAATAAGTTTGTTATTTGTAAGTTGGGTATAATAAATACCTATCTCATAGGGTGTGCTGTAAAGATTAAGTGAAATAAAGTATATGAATAAGATCAACTGTTTACTCCGATGAAGAGCAGACATCATCACGCGTCTGTGGCATTGTAGGTAGCCCAGGAGACCTTCCTGATAATGATATTAATAATAGACATTAAAGACAAGACAACAGACCCAAAATGGAGTCACTTGTGCTAAGTCCCATGTCACCAAACTGAGATTCAATAAATGTTTCAGCTCTCCCAGAAGTGAATCTTTTCTGTTTTTTTGGCTATGCCGCATGGCTTGTGCGATATTAGGTTCCCAGCCAGGGATCGAACCCATGCCCCCTGTAATGGAAGCACAGAGTCTTAACCACTGGACTGCCAGGGAAGTCCCCAGAAGTGGAATCTTAAACCAATCACTCAGAAATAACTTGATGAGAATTAATTAGGTAATCGTCTGATAAGCCCCTGCCATTCCCTAGTAAACCTGCAATAACCAATCGGCTTTTTGCCTTATCCAACTTCCTTGTTCCTTCTGCCTATAAAATCTCTTTCCTTGTGCAGCTCTTTGGAGCTCCTTTGCATCTGCTAGATTGGATGCTGTCCAATTCATGAATCATTGAATAAAGCCAATAAGATCTTTAAAATATACTCAGATTAAATTTTGTTAACATAAATACAAATTTTAAGCATCTACTATACGCCAGGCACTGTGCTCTACATTTGCATGCATCAGCATATTTATGCCTCTTAATGATGTTGTGGGTCAAGTATTCTTCTTATGCCCATTTTACATGTCAGAAAGCAAAGTTTCAGAATATATAAGTAATTTGCTCAAGAAGACCACATACCTAGGAAGGTGCAGAACTGGGACTTTAACTTACCATGTGCCAAGCACTATTACGCCACATTGCCACCCAGCTGAACAGAGAAGCAAGTTGCCCCAAGGTTTGCCGTGCCCACGTGGGAAATAGAAAACTGCCACAACTGCTCAAGGAGTGGATGGTGTTGAGGACTGGAATTACCCCAATATTCTCAGGGTGCAGTTCACCTACTGCACCCTGTTTGGTATATGTGCTAAATGATATTTTCGTTTTGTTGTTGTATTTTTTGTTAAATATAACTGTGGCAGGTAAACTTCTAAGCTGGCATGCAATGATCCCCATCACCTAGTGTTACACCCTAGGGAACCCCTCCCCCTGAGTGTAGGCTGGATCTAGTGATTTTACCTTTAATGAACAAAACAGAAACAGTGATGCAAAGTTACTGTTGGTTTTCTATCACCGCATATATTAGCTTGGGCTGCATAACAAAATACCACAGATGAGGGGGCTTAAACAACAGACATTTATTTTTCCACCGTTCTGGAGCCTAGAAGTCCCAGATCAAGGTTCCAGCCAATTCGGTTTCTGGTGAGAGCTCTCTTTCTGGCTTGTAGACAGCCGCCTTCTTACTGCATCCTTACATGGTCTTTCCTTGGTGAGTGTGTATGGAAAGAGTGAGTGAGCTTTCTGTTTGGATCAGTCACCTTATGACTTCATTTAACCTTAATTACCTCATTGTTCTTATCTCCAAACACAATCACACTGGGAGGTAGGGCTTTAGCATGTGAATTTGAGGGTAGGAGACACAATTCAGTCTATAACACTGCATAACAGATCACCACACACAGGGAAGCTGAAAACAATACGCATTTACTATCTCACTCTTTCTGTGGGCCAGGAATCTGGGTATAGGTTACCTGGGTTCTCTGCTCTAAGTGTCACGAATGTGAAATCAAGGTGTGGGCCAGGCTGAGTCCTTGTCTACAGATTCTGGAGGAAAATCTACTTCCAAGCCCATTCTTGCTGTTTGCAGAATTCAGTTCTTGCAGTTGAAGCACTAAGGTTCCTGTTCCCTTCCTGGCTGTCATCTGTGGGCTGCTCTCAGCTGCTGGGGCTACCTGCATTCCTTGCCACATGGCCCCTTTCATTTTCAAGTCAGCAAGAGCATGTCTAACCCTTCCTGTGCTTTGAATCTCTGACTTCCCTCATCTCTGACCTTGAGACCCAGACTCATTAAATACACATGTGGTAACTACCCTTCTAAAGGCCTCATGTGAATAGGTCAGTTCCACCCAGATAATCTCCCTATCTTTAGGTCAACTGATCTAAGACTTTAATTACACTTGCAAAATCCTTTTGGCCATATGATGTAATAGAATCATGGGAGTGCCAGCCCATCATATTCACACTCCTGGGTCATACAGGATGTGTACACCAGGGGAACATCTTAGAATGTTGTATCCCATGGTCACTTCCAAGATTAGGTTACAAAACACTGTGACTTCTGTTTTGCTCGCACTTTTTTTCTCAAGCTCTTTTCTCTTCTTCCTCTGCTGAAGCAAGTTGCCCTGCTGTGGGCTGCCCTGTGGAGAGACTCATGTGGCACAAACTGAGGACAGGCTCAGTCCCACAGCCCAGGAAGAAATGAATCCCACCAACAACCAGGTGAGTGAGCTTGGAAGAGGACTCCCTCCCCTGCAGCTGAGCCTTATGGAGCAGCCCTGGCCACAACTTGATTGTAGCTGATTGAGAGACCCTCAGCCAGAGAACCCACCTAAGCCACACCCGGATTCCTAAGTGCTGCTATTTTAAGCTGTTAAGTTTTGGGGGCAATTTCTTACACAGCAGTGTATAACTAATACAAGATCTCTTAGCAAAAGCAATGTGATAAGAGTGTATGACTTATATGTGGGTTATTTCCAAGAGGTTGAATGAGGAAAGAAGAGTGATTGGTTCCCAATAATATTCCATAAAATGTAATTCATGTGAGTTACGTATGAAAGTGCTTGGCTTACCATAATGGCTGGTTTATGATAATAGGGATTTGTGATAAAACATAGGAAGGGTCCTCTCTGAGAGGTGAATTTCCCTGCTCACTTGACATGTGGTCCTTTCTGTTTAAACAAGGCAGTAAATCTTTCCCACATCCCATGAGCTACCATAGGGCCATATAGAAAGCAGTCAGGATTTTCTAGTCTCTAAATGGTATAATTCATCAATAGTTAGCAGTTGGTACCTGGGTACCATCTGGCATCTTGTGACTGTGCCCAGAACTAACATCTTCATGTTGGCAAGAAATACACCAAGATGCACCTTTCCCTGGGAGAAAGAAAAAATTTGTCCAGATTTGGTTCCTTCATAAAAGATAAGAGTACAATGGTCTGCTCACCTCTAAGATTCGCAAGGGCCAACAGCAAGAGTAAAAACACAAGGCCCATATACCATATGTTAAATAGTTAACAAAATGAAAACCTAAATAACATATGTTCTAGCCTGCTTCCTTGATAAATATACCTTCACAACAACCTAGAAGGCCAAGTTCACTTGCAGAGTTCTCAAACCCATTCCATGTATGGGGAAAGCCACCTCTGAGCCCTTGGCCCACTCTCAGCTCTGTTCTACACCACATCCTCTTGTACAAGCCTGTGTATACCCTAGACTGCATGTCCAAGCCTGTCCACACTCTGCCACAAACAGCCCTGAGGCCTAGGAAGGCACATACCAGCATAACCCACCCTCTGGAAGACAGACACGGGAAGACCCCCGAACAGGTCCTGAAAGTGGGCATGGGGCCATTTGAACAGGGAATTGCAGGATTCTGATGAGCAGATTGTGGTCTAGGAGGGCACTGCCTCTGGATATGTATGTTCCTTGGCATGACAAGTTTTCATAATGTGTGTGGGTGGTGTGGGGAGGGGGACATAGACAGAGAGGAACCAGGATGGGGCCTCCAAAGCACAGGGATCCTTCTTGCCCAGCTCCGAGAGCAGTGCTGCAGCCCCTTTCCTATGACCTGAAGTGGGGTGAGCTGCATGATAGAAGGGGAATGAAAAGGCCATTAGCTGGGACTTAATGGAGCCACTGCACTGGAATCCACACTGATGGGATTGCAGAGTGAAGGTTGGTTACAGACTAAGAGAGAAAACCTAGCCGACTGGGTCGATTTTCCAGTGTGCGTTTGTCAATAACAGAAGTGGTAGCTCAGCCCAAAGTCAGCACTGCCCGGCATGAAGTCACAATAGAAATGGAGATCCAGAGGGCATCCAGACAGGGAGGAAGGCCCCACTGTCAGGGAGACAGCCTCAGTCACTGATCGAGGAAGAGGGGCTGGAAGGGGGGCCAAGTTCTCCTCTCAATCCAGACACTGAGGTGCCCATCAAGATGGATGAGTTTGCAGTTACCCGGTTGGGGTCACCAGGACAAAACCAGACTAGCAGCAAAATGATGTGGTACAGTGTCCAGCGTCTCAGTTAACGGCATGCTGAATCACCCAGCTCACCCACGCTAGAAACCTTCAAGGTGCCTAGTGAAATGCACTTTCCCGGTGAACATTTTCCAAACCCTCCTCCAGGAGAACCAGCCACCTTCCCTGTCCTGCCTTCTAGAGACATTACCCATACCTGCAAGGCAACAGAGACAGCGAGAGAGGCCAGGCAGCTGGGTACTCAAGCATGTAGACATTTGAATCACAAAGATCTGGGTTCCAATCACCATTCCTGCATAGTATTGTGAACCTCTCTCAGCATCTGTGTCCTCATCCTTAACCAAAGAAGACATTAGTGCCCATTTCATAGGATTGTTACAAGATTTAAAGGAGGTAACAGGCATTAAGTGTTGAGCCTGGTGCCTGGAATACAGTAAGAGCTCAATAAACATTGGTAATTATTGCATTAGAGTTAGCTGTTCACAAAATTGTCTTCCCTCCTTAAGGCTAATGGCAGTATCTTATATCTCCAGAATCTGTCACAGTGCCCTGTTTAAAAAAAAAAAAAGAAAAGAAAAGAAAAGAAAGAAAGAAACTCATTTAGGGCCCACTCTATGCCAAACACTGTGCGAGGCCAATAATAAGCCATGGCTAAGTATGGATTTGCAGAATCAAATAAAGAAGTCAAGACATTTTAACTTATAATTAAGAATTTCCCAACTCTCAGTTAAGCCCATAAAGTATCTATAACTAATCTTAAATCTTCCTTATTTGAATGTTCATTTCCCCCCCACCCTCCCTTTTTTAACCCCTTAGGGGAAAGAAAACTATTTTTTTTCTTTGTTTTCAAACAACCTGCTATATTGGGTGGATCTACAAGAAAAGACTCTGCCACCCCCTCAGACATCTCCAGTTTCTCTGATCCCACGTGGGAAGAACTGTCTGTTATCTGTCCTTTGGTTGTTTTACTAGCAAAATAGCTCAGATGCAGATTCCCAGTGGGTGTGAAATCATTTCTTCTCAAGAGGCAGTGCTAAGCAGAAACATATTTATAAGAGTCACAATACATATTCACCACGTAGCTTCCAGCAGCGTTGCCTGTGTGGAAAGTATCTCTACTGATTACCAGTAAACCGCAACCAGATTAGATTTCCACATTTCATTTATAAGCGTTAACGGAGAAGGTTGAAAAAGAAGACTGAAGGAGAAATAATGCATTGTGTTACCTGTCTCCTCCATTTGATTTGGCTAGAATGCTTTCTCCATTAGACCAGGCTGATTTCACCACTGGATCCCAAGTTCTAGGATGAGAAGAATGCCTGCCACAGAGTAAGAATTTGGTAAGTATTTGTTGCATGAATGAATGAATAAGTAAACAAGTGAACGAATAAATCCTGCCCTGGGTATTTTTACTACACCTGGCGCCTTTGCTGATATCTGATCCATAGTGGTATGATCTGCTCAGACCTTTCACGGGCTTTGTTCTGATGGATTTTGAAAACATGCCCTTTTAGAATCTGAATTCATTTTCAAAATGCTAAACAGAGACTATCAGCTCCTATAGCAGGATGAGAGGATGACAAGTCTGAGCTGGCCTGCAGATATGGTGGAGTATTAATGTCCTATGATCTGTTTGCCCTGTTAGCTAGGGGTTCCTGCCTGACTGTTTTGGGCAGCACGTGTACTGAATATTGCTCCTTTAACTTCTGGGACACGTGGAGTTCCACTTAGATAGCCTGGAGGGTTTTCCTATGGAATAGCTCCTTGGTCCCCCTTTCCTACCATGAATTCTACATCCCCCTAATTTAGCTCTTCTCATCCCCTGCTGTGTGTAACAAAGGACTTGAGAATACGTGAGGAAAATTAGAAGTAACAAAATCTGAAAATCATCAGGTCTGGAAGGAAGTCGACAAAGATGTATTCCAAGGATTTAAGAATAAGGTTTTGACCTTGGGTGGGGGGCATCTGCCTCCTGTCAGGAAGAAATGAAATCCTCTGAGAAAGAAAGCAAGTCAGTGGGTGTCCATGATGGCAAGGCACTTGTCAGGCTGGAGGGGAAGAAGGAAATTCAGGCAGAGGTAAATGGAAGAAAAACTAGTGAAGAAGTGAGCTCTGGTCACCCAAGGGATCTACAATGCTGCACATGGTGAGGGTGAGAATAAAACTCATCTCCAGGAAGCTCGTCCTCTTTCAACTCCCAGTCCCAACTTGGAGTAACAAGAGTAGACGTCAGGGTGGACAACAGAGGAGAGCTGGACACAAAATCATCTTCAAGGATCAGTGATTGGACAAACAGATGGCCAACAGGCACACGAAAGGATGCTCAACATCACTAATCATCAGGGAAATGCAAATCAACCGCTATGACCTATCCCCTCCCACCTGTTAGGATGGCTGTCCTCAAGAAGGCAAGAGGTACCACATGTCGGTGAGAATGTGGAGAAAAGGGAACCCTTGTGTACTGTTGGTGGGCATGTAAAATGGTGAAACCAACACGGAAAACAGTATGGAGGTTCCTCAAAAAATTAAAAAGAGAGCTACCAGCCATCCCACTTCTGGGTATGCATCCAAAGGAGATGAAATCACTATCTCCAAAAGATATCTGCACTCACACGTTCACTGCAGCCTTATTCACAATAGCCAAGATACGAAAATGACCTAAGCGTCTGTCAATGGATGAATGGATAAAGATGTAGTATATTTATACAATGGAATATTGTTCAGCCCTGAGAAAGAAGGAAATGCCGCCATTTTTCATAACTTGGGTGGAACTTGAGGGTATTATGGTAAGTAAAATAAGCCAGACAAAGACAGATACTGCATGGTATCATTTATATGTGGAATCTTAAAAAAAAAAAAAAAGTCAAACTCATAACAACAGAGATTAGAAAAGCGGTTGCCAAGAGCTGGGGATGGGGGAAATGGGGAGAGGCTGGTAAAAAGGTACAAATTTCTAGTTATAAAATGAATAAGGTCCGAGGATCTAATGTATAACCTGGTGACTACAGTTGATAACACTGTTTTGTATAAATGAAATTTGCTAAGAGAATAGAACTTAAATACTCTCTCTCTCTCTCACACACACACACACACACACACACACACAAAGATAAATATGTGAGGTGATGGATATGTTAATTAACTAGGTCAGGGGAATCCTTTCAAAATGTACATGTATATCAAATCACCATGTTGTACAAATATACTTCAATTAAGCTGAAATGAAAAGAAAAAGAACAAAAGATCTTTTCAGGTGGACATGTTTCCTGGGATTGGTATTATTCTTTGTTTTATGGTGACGTCACTATCACCATTGTTTGTCTTCAAACAGGTTTCTTGCTGTGAGGCAGGAGAAAGAGTAAAGACAGTTCATTCCAGATGTCTCTCCTTAAACCTGAACTACCTGGGGACCAGCATGAATAGGTATTTAAACAGACTTTGAAAATATAGTCATTTAAACAATGTGGTACATTGGTTCAACTAAACATAACATATGGCTTAGATTATACTCCACTATATGTGAGAATTTACTATATAATAAAGAAGGGAAAACATAAGATTACTGAATAAATCATATTGGGACAAATGATTAGCCATGTGAAAAGTCTCTTCAATGTCATGCACCCAAACAAATTCTAGATAGAGCAAAGAGTTACTTTTTAATCGAAGCATAAATAAACAATAAGAAAAGAGAAATGAATATCAAGCTTCTGCAGAGAAGTGAGTAGATTTAGAAAAGATTAAAAAAATCACAAAGGAAAAGATGGGCAGATGTGGTTACAAAAAATTTAAATCTTCTGTCCATAAAAAAAAAAAATCAAACTTAAAAGGAAAACAATAAACAGGGAAACACATCTGAAGCAAATATAACAAAAAGGAACCATGTATTTTTATATTTGAATTAATAAACATCTTTAAGAAAAACAAAGATGCTGATGGATGAATAGAGAAAGGGTCTAAACAGATATTTCCCCAGAGAGGAAATGTTACAGTTTAACAAACATGGGAAAAATGTTCAATATTACTACTAATCAAAGCCATGCAAATAAAACAACCACATTTCATGCTTTTCAAATTAGCTGGTCTTTTTAAATGATAATAGGTATATTAACACAAGTGTGGCAAAATGGGTATGTACTTAACATTGCATATCAGAGTGTAAACTGGCACAGCCTTTTTTAAGAGAGCACTTTTAAGTGTGTATCCAATGCCTTAAAATGGTCACACCCTTTGATCCAGTAATTACACATTGGAATATGTAGCTTAATGAAGTCACTTGAAATACTGGTGGTGGGCTGGGGACTGGGAGGGGGTGAGTTTATGCAACAAGATTATCATCACAACAGCATATTTAATAGTGAAAAAAATTTTTTTAATTTAAATGTTTGGTTAAATAAGCCATGCCATAATCCTAGCACGAAACATTGTGGAGTCATAAAATGCAATGTTCACAAAATCTGTATAATATGGAAAATGCTTGTGATATAATAGTTGAAAAAAAGAAAGATAAAAATTGCATATAGAGAATAGATATAATTATGTGAAAAAAAACTATGCATAAAAAAAGCCCCGAAGACATTAAAATGTAAATAGTGGCTATGCATTAAATTATGGATGATTACTTTCTTTTCTGCTTTTCAGGAATTTTCTCTTTTTCCAATAATATGAGGAAAAATGCATTTATAAACATGCAGTATTTCTATTCCCTTTGACATCTTGGGTGATTATGAATGTCAAACATTTGTTTCAGACAAAAAGCCCCTTTGGAGGGCTTTGGAATGTAGTTCACATACAAGGTAATGTCCAATAAGGCACATAACATAAAACCTCTGTCTTAATGGAAGCAACCTAAGTGTCCATCGACAGATGAATGGATAAAGAAGATGTGGCACATATATACAATGGAATATTACTCAGCCATAAAAAGAAACGAAATTGAGTTATTTGTAGTGAGGTGGATGGACCTAGAGTCTGTCACACAGAGTGAAGTAAGTCAGAAAAAGAAAAACAAATACCGTATGCTAACACATATATATGGAATCTAAAAGAAAAAAGAAAAAATGGTTCTGAAGAACCTAGGGGCAGGACAGGAATAAAGACAGATGTAGAGAATAGACTTGTGAGGACACGGGGAGGGGGAAGGGTAAGCTGGGACGAAGTAAGAGAGTAGCATGGACATATATACACTACCAAATGTAAAATAGATAGGTAGTGGGAAGCAGCTGCATAGCATAGGGAGATCAGCTCGGTGCTTTGTGTCCACCTAGAGGGCTGGGATAGGGAAGGTGGGAGGCAGTTGCAAGAGGGAGGAGATATGGGGATATATGTATATGTATAGCTGATTCACTTTGTTATAAAGCAGAAACTAACATACCATTGTAAAGCAATTATATTCCAATAGAGATGTTAAAACAAAAAAACAAACAAACACCTCTGTCTTAGTTCAGGCTGATATAACAAAGCCCCACTGACTGGGTGGCTTATACACAAAATAAATTTATTTCTCATAGTTCTAGAGGCTGGATGTCTGAGATCAGGATGCCATCTTGGTCGGGTTCTGATGAAGACCCTCTTCTGGGCTGCAGACTTCTCATTGTGTCTTCATGTGGTGGAAAGAGGGGAAAAGATCTCTCTGGGGTCCCTTTTATTATGGCACTGATCCCATTCACGAGGGCTCCACTCTCATGACCTCCTTTCCTCACAAAGGCTCCGCCTCTCCTAATACCATCACATTGATGGTACTGAAATCCTAACAGAAGTTAGGATTTCAACATATGAATTTCAGGGGGGACACTAACATACAATCCATTGAAACCTTTCAATGCAAAATTGAGGTAGAATCACAGTGCTGGCCCAAAAGTGATGCTCAGTAAAAAGTTGTAGAATGAGGAAATCACTGAGTGCTGATGGCTAGTACTTATGTAGCACTCACCACTTGCCTGGCACTGTTCTAGTCCCTTTACACATCTTAGCTCATTCAATCCTCCAACAACCAGGAGATAACCGTGACAGAGTTCTACAAATTTGGTGGCTATAAACAATGGAACTTTACTCTCTGTTTTGAAGGCCAGAAGTTTAAAATCAAGGTGTTGGCAGGGTTGGTTCCTTCTGGAACCATGCCTCTCTCTGACCTCCTGTGGCTCTGGATATCCTTGGGTTCCTTCCCTGATAGATGCCAATCTCTACCTCTATTTTTCCATGGTTGTCCCCTCTGTGTGTATCTCAAATCTCCCCCTCCTCTCTCTTATAAGGACACCAGTCATTGGATTTAGAGTCCACCCTAAATCTAGTCTGATCACATCTTGAGTTTCTTAATTACCTCTACAAAGACCCTATTTCCAAATCAGGCCAAATTCATAGGTATCAGAGGAGGACACAGTTCAGCCCCCCGACAGTGTTTTACAGAAGAAATGGGAAAATGTGGAGAATCCCTGAAAAAGAGTAGGTGGAGGTCACTTGAGAGAATTTTCTTTGTGTAGTGCAATCTAATTTTCAGTCTCCACTACTAAACTATGAGTTCCTCGAAGGCAAAGGCCTTTTTATTTTATGTCCCCAGCGCTTGGCATATTGCCTGATGACACTCAGTAAATATTTGCTGATTTGAGCTCTGTCTTAGTCTGTTTTGGCTGCCGTAACAAAATACCATAGGAAAAAAAAAATACCATAGACCATGTGGCTTAAACAACAGAAGTTTATTTTCTCACAGGTCTGGAGGCTGGAAGTCTGAGATCAGGGTGTCAGCAATGGTCGGGTTCTGGTGAGAGTTCTCTTCCTGTCTTGCAAGCAGCTGCCTTCTCACTACACCCTCAAGTGGTGGGTGGGATGAAGAGATAGAAAGAGCTGAGCTCTCCTGATGTCTCTCCTTTTTTTTTTTTTTTTTTTTTTTTTTTTGCAGTACGCGGGCTTCTCACTGTTGCGGCCTCATCCCGTTGCGGAGCACAGGCTCCGCGGCACGTGGGATCTTCCCGGACCAGGGCACGAACCCGTGTCCCCTGCATCGGCAGGCGGACTCTCAACCACTGCGCCACCAGGGAAGCCCCTGATGTCTCTTTATAAGGGAGCTAATCCCATCAGAAGGGCCCCTCTCTCATTTGAACCTAATTATCTCCTAAAGGCCCCACCTCCAAATACCATCACTTCAACACATGAATGTGGAGGGGACACAGACACTGATTCCATAGCAAGTTTATATTCAGTTGAGAGCCAGGGGTCCTCTGGAGAAGAGTACTCTGCCAGCTGTTACAAAATTTTCTTCATTTTCTTTATCCTCAATGTTAGATATGGGATGAGCACACTGTTAACAAACTGAGCACACACACACATTCTTTCTTATACACACGCAAACTCTCCTGCCTTCACCGTTCTTAAGATCACTATAATTTATAACTATACAAGTTCAAAAGAAACAAGCATGCCAACACAGAGCCAGAGTCAGATGCCCATATGGAAAGTTGCATGCAGATTCCAGAGTTTGTCATCAGTGTTGTACATAAGCCATTACGGATATAAGCCTGTTTCCTCACTGCTGGGCTCTGGGATTTGCACTATTTCTCTGCAAAATACCTTCTTTTTACTGTCTTCCTCCATTGTTGAGACCAGACCTCCTTTTCATGGCTATTGTAAGTATGCTCCTTGCCTTGAATCCGGGGAAGCTAAGGGGAGAGAGACTGAGCAGGCTATCCCCTCCACCCCCATCAACAACGCTGTGCTTGAATATTAGGCCAAGAAATGTTCTGACAGCCCAAAGCCACTCCTACAGGGAAGTAGCTTGAGACGTCTGGTGAGAAAGGAAGTGTTCTCCCCAGCTATCCTTGTTTGAAAACTAACCCAAGAATAACATTCTATCTGTGTACTCAAGTGGGATCTTACAAATGGATTTTTAGGCCACATGGACTAGTCCAGCAATTTTCCAGAAGGACTAATAGTTTTACATGTTGCTTTTTCAAAGCATTCCACTGAACGAGAGATTTATATTTACATTTATATTTGGACGTTTATATGTTTATTATCCCCACTCCAAAATATAAGGTCTTTGGAGAAGATGGGAATTGTCTTGTTTATTATTGAATCTCCATTGCCTAGTACCTGAGGATCCCAGTAAATAGATAACGGACAAAAGGACCCACCTAATCTTTCCCACCACCTAGAAGTGACAGAAGAAGTTAAATGTGGTGAGTAATATGGCTAAGACACAGAGGGAAGGTTATTTAAAGGAGGTGGCATTTGGGTGGTGTGATACTGTGACTTATAATAAGAAATATATATTTGGTCTTAGTCCGTGGTTCCTGGTTCACAGCTCCTAAAACCCTAGGAATTTCCTAGTGTTGAGAGTGATAAAGGTGCTTATTGTTATGTTAAAGAGATGACTCTGGACCACACCTAAGGTTGAGGACTGGTTGCTAGGGGAACCAACCTGAGATTAGAGAGTTAGAACTTGCAGTCCTACCGCACCCCCCCCCACCACGCCCCCCGAACTCCAGGGAGGGGAAAGGGGCTGGAAATTGAGTTCAATCATCAATGGACAGTGACTTAGTCAATCATGCCTATGTAATGAAGCCTCCATAAAAAACCAAAAGGACTGGGTTCAGAGAGGTTCTGGGTTGGTGAACATGTGGCTATTTGGGGAGAGTGGTGTGTTTAGAGAGGGCCTGGAAGCTCCATGTCCCTTTCTCATACCTTGCCCTGTGCATCTCTTCCATCTGGCTGTTCCTGAGTTAAATTCTTTGTAATCAACTGGTAATCTAAAAGGTAAAATATTTCTCTGATTTCTGTGAACCACTCTGGCACATTAATCAAACCCGAGAAGGGGGTTGTGGGAACTTCTGATTTATGGCCAGTTGGTCAGAAGTACAGACAACAACCTGGGCTTTCGACTGGCATCTGAAGTTGTTGGAGAGGGTAAGACTAAGCTCTTAACCTGTGGAATCTGACTGTACCCGGGTTGATAGTGTCGGAATTCAGTTGAATTGTTGGACACCTGGTTGATGTCCATAGAGTTGCTTGTTGGATGTATGGGAGGGACCACCCCCCACCCCGCCTCCAACATTGGAATTTAGTGGACAGAACGCAAAAGAGGTGGAGTCCTGAATAATGAAGAGGCCACCAAGGGATGATGTGGGGAACAGAGTTCTTACCAGAAGGAACAGCAAATGCAAACGTCCCCTGAGAGAGACCAGTTTAACATTCTCAAGGAAACCAGTGTGACCTGGCAGAGCAAAGGAGCAGCATCAGCAAGTGGGTGAGTCAAGGTCAGAGAGGCACATGGATGGCACAGGGCCTCTAGGAGCTGAGGAGCTGGGATGCTGCTCCAGTGTGGGCAGCTGCGTAGGGCTTGGAGCAGGCAGAGGTTGAGAGAGGCCTTATTCTGCTTTAGAAGCATTAGAGTCAGTGGATCTGAATTTGTTATCAAAATTCCACCTGGTGCTAGTTTGGTACTGAGATATGCCCTCCAATTAAAGATCACTGCATGTGCCACAGAGGCCCCCAACAGGGAAATGACAGAAAAACAATGTGCAGAGAGCACTTTCAGTTGCCTTGAGTTCCTGATGCAGGAAAGGATGCTCTGAAAAGCCTTTGCTTTAAAACTCACAGAGGCTGTTATTGCGTTCCCTCCAATTTCATATGCTGAAGCCTTAACCCCCAATGTGACTGTTTGGAGATAGGACCTTTACAGACGTAATTAAGGTTAAATGAGATCATAAAGGTGGGGCCCTAATCTAATATGACTGGTGCCCTTATAAGAAGGGGAAGAGACACCAAGGATGCCTGCACACAGAGAAAAAGCTCATGTAAGGACGCAGTGAGAAGACAGCCATCTGCAAGCCAAGGTGTGTCTTGTACATTTTAAAAACTTAATTTTCCTGATGCCTCAGCATCCCCACAAACAGACTGTGAGCACCTGCCCAGGTGACCACATATACCCGTGTGATAAGGCTGGTGCTTCTACAAGTTCCCCCTCTTGCCCTCCTCTGAGTGTAACCTAGTGACGTTCAAATGCACCAATGAACCCCCTTCATGCCTTTTGCTTCTGTAACTCCACTCTGACCCCCAGTCAAGGTACTTCCTACAGTCCTCTCTCTCCCTCTCCCGTGCTCTCTCTCTCTCTCTCTCTCTCAGCTCCTTACCTGCTTGCTTGGGTGAACCTGCTCCCTGGATTTCCCTCCCATGTGTCCCCCTGTGCAGTGTGCCATGCCTCCCCTTCTAGGACATGTAAGTATAATAATTCCTCTAATTTCCTATGCCTCGTCAAGTATAATTTCCATGGCTGTGTTGGAGTGATCCTTAAAGACCCTACAGGGGACTTACACCTCCATTCACACAAGGAGAAAGGCTTCAGGAGAAACCAACCCCACTGGTACCTTGACCTTGGACTTCCAGCCTCCAGAATTGTGAGAAATAAATTTCTATTATTTAAACCACCTAGTCTCTGGTGTTTTGTTATGGCGACACTAGCAAATGAATACAGTCTCCAATCATACACTTATCCTCACAAAACCCGCAAGTCAGCATATCTTACTTCCTCCTGATTTGTCTGAAACTGAGGGGGTTCCCCTAACCTGGGAACTGCGGTGCTAACACCTGGAAAGACAAACCAGGATGAATTGGCTACCCTATACTACCACAACCTTCCCACATCCAGCCCTTGGGAAAGGACAGGAAAGAAAAGAGAAAAAGATGGCTTTAGAGCCCCATTTTCTATTGTTTATCATCCAGGACATAGCACTGACCCGAACCCATGGGAAACAATGCAGAAGATCACTGGTACTGAAAAGGTGAAGCAGTATTTAAAGGTTTTAATAAAGAAATACTTATACAGCCTTCACCACGTATCAGGCGCTGTTCAAGTGCTCTACGTACAGTGACGCATGGAATCCTCACACAGCCCAATGAGATGGTACCACTATTATTCACATTTTGCAGAGGAGGGAACTGAGGCCCAGAGGCAACGGAGGCCCAGAGATGTGTGGCCCCAGGTCATACATGGTGGCTGACACAACACTGCCTTTGGGTCCAGAGTCTCAGGCATCCCTCTTTGCCACGCTGGTCACAATGGGCCAGTGTAATACATCAGTAAATCTAAGCAACTAAGGCAACCTGCATGAGGAGTTTCCCTGGTTTATTTTCCATGGACACCTGTGGCCATGGCCTTGATACTAGATGTTAAGAAATTTCCCAGGAGCATCAGATCTGTCTGGCCAGCCAGACTGGGTGGCATCCCAACAATCTCACAGGTTGTTAAGAGGCTAGGTGAGGATAATCAATGCAATGCCCTTAACAGAGCGCCTGGTGCAGAATACAGAGCATTCAATGAATGTTCACTGATCATAATAGCAACAGCAACAATAATAAGAGCCATCACCGCCACTACCCACTGTTTGAATTACTGTCAGTCTCTGCATTAGCTGTAAGATTTTCTGATTTTTCCAAGCAGGTGTTCAAGAGCTCAGTGATCTTCCAACTCAACACCCTGGACAAACTTCAATTGAATAGATTCAAAACACAAGGCCAGAGCGCCCTCATACCCTGACCAGCACTTGGAAGCATAAAAGCTGCCGGGTCCTTGTGATGGAAAAACTCTGCCACTGATTCTGCCCAGCCCACAGGAGAGCAGTAACCTAGCCCATCTCCTATTTCAGAGATAACACCTTAGAAGCCCCCAGTTTATTTACAGCAAACGTTCAGCTGCTGGTCCTCTCCAATGTAAATGAATTTCAAAACACTTTAAATTCAGGATAAAGCAGTGAAATGGGAAAATCTTTACACTCCAATAAGACATCATTACTGGCAAGCATATTGCACTTTCAATATCAGACTGAAAACCACCAGTGCATGAAAGGAATGAGGGCATCTGGGTGGGCATCGGGCAGCTTGATAAACAGGGTCCTGCTGGGGAGGAAGAAGCTCTGGGGGTCTCCAGATGAAGGACTCCCCCCGCCTTTCTGGACTGTCAGAAGTTTCCAAAGATGGCAAGGTTTCCAGCCCACACCCTGCACAAAGGGTGGCGGTGGGGGGAGTAGATCCTGTTTACTTCTGGGCAGTTTTTCTAGGGTGTGTTTAGTCTTATCAGTAGAGGGGGATAAAGGAGCAGGTTAGGCAGGGATCATTAGCATTTAGATTGCACAACTGAGAAACTGATGAGTGGGAAGAATGGGTTGCTATGACCCATAAGAGGGGAGACCAAGAGCCGACACCAGAAGTCCCTGAAATTGATCAACTGCTCTTAAATGGGCGTCTCAAGAATGGGCAAGGGAAGGGAGAGAGAGAGGAAAGGAAGGAGGTGGGGAGGAAGAAAGGAGAGAAGGAAATCAGAGCAGGATGGAGGGAGGAGGGGAAAACAGGAGAAAGAAAGACAGCAAGGAAGAGCGGGAGAAAAGAAAAAGTGAAAGATACAAGTTGAGAAGGAAGATAAAAGGAAGGCAGTGACAGAGGGAGGTGTTTGATTGAGGATGCCAAGCACCAGCTAGACATTCTCCACTTCCTTCTGTGAGGGAAGGACCTATTATCTTCATGTATGAATAAGGAACTGGAACTCAAGAGAATTTCAAGTTCTCTACGGTCATATGGCACACTCAAATCCCACGCTCTTTGCACCCCATCATGCCACTGGCTCTTCCCTAGTTTTCCCAGAGCCAAATGTCCAAAGGCACCTGCTCGTTCAAGGCTGTTAAAAATAGTAGGAATGCCTAGCATCACTAACTTCCTGCTCCATATCAGATGCTATGCTAGACATTTTAAAATAGTGTCTCATTTAATAACATTATCACCATTTTACAGATGAGGACACAGAGGCTCAGAGAAGCCTAACTGAGGCCATCCAGCTACTCTGCCAGGATTCTCACCTGCACTGTCTTAATTTAGAACCATTAACCTCAGTTCTAGTCATGACTCAGCTGTTACCTTAAGGAGTGACCAGGAAGCTTCTACCTTTATCAGCCTGTGACCGGCTGAATAATGGTCTCCTGAAAGATGTCCATGTCAATCTCTGAAACCTGTGAATATGTTACCCTACATGGCAAAGTGGACTTTACAAATGTCATTAGTTTAGGATTTTGAGATGGGAATATTTTCCGGAATTATCTAGGTGGGCCCAATATAATCACAAAGGTCCTTATAGAGGAAAGAGGGAAGCAGGAGGGTGAGGGTCAGTGTCAGAGAGATTTAAAGATGCTGTGCTATTGTCTCTGAACGTGAAAAGGAGGTCATGAGGCAAGGAATGCTAGTGGCCCTTACAAGCCAGAAACGATAAGGAAACAGATTCTTTTCTAGAGCCTCAGAAGGAATGCAGCCCTGCTGGCACTTTGATTTTACCCCAGTAAGATTCATTTTGAACTTCTTTTGTGTTGTTTCAAGCCACTAGGTTTATGGTAATTTGTTATAGCGTCAATAAGAAGCTAATACAGAGCCTCAGTTTCCTTATCTGCCAAACAGAAATTATAGTCTTGGATCTGCCTATTCTGTGTGGCTTTGATGAAGATGCAATGTCTTGGGTCCTTATGCTGGCCCTGAATGCCACTCCCACTAGGACATCCCACATGGAAACCATGCTGCCCAAACTAGCTTTGCCCTGTCTAAAGAGGGCTGTCAACCAGGCTTTACATATCTTGGTCTATATTCCTTCAGAGCTCTGTTCTGCTTGCCCCAAAAAATAACCAGCTAGTTTGCTGGGCTCAGTGAAGAACAAAGTCAAACAGAAGAAAACAGTGCCCAGAGGTGGGGAAAGACTGAGTACTGAGGACATTGCTTGAGCCCCTGGATCCAGCTATTGCTTGAGCCCCTGGATCCAGCTATGCCTGAAACCAATGTACTCGAACTTTTCAGTTAGGCAAGCCAAGAAATTCTCATTTTTCCTTAAGCTGGCTTGAGTTGGGCTACTGTCACATACAACTTAAAGCATTTAGGGCAACTACTATGTATCAGGCCCTGTACCACAAAGCTTTGCTGCAACAATCCTATACAGTGGAATTTCTCCCTTTAATAGATGAGGAAACCGAGGCACAAATTAATTTAAGCAACTTGCCCAAAGTGCAATAGTTCATAAGTGAATAACAGTGGAATTCAAATCAGTTTGAGTCCAAAATCTTTGCTCTTTCCCCAGCACCAAGTTTTAACTTTCACTTAACTTGAACACAACTTGGGAGGGCCATAAAGTCAAACTGAAAATGCTATTTCTCTCAGGTCTTTACACTTGGGCTAAAAAGAATAGATCACTGTTGTTGTTAAGTCGTACCATAGATCCTCTTAAAATTGCCACTGAAAATCTTATTAAGTTTTCTGTTCAGAATGTGATGCTTGGTAGTAAAAAGATACAAGCTCTTTGTGAAACGGTTTGTATCAGAAAACATGTCGTAAAAGCTGTGGGCTGCCAGGTAGCTGCCAAAGAAGTCATTTTACTTAAGTTCAAATAACATCTAGAACACTTAACAGCTGGGGATTTTTGCTGGGAAGGAGTTTGTTTGTTTGTTACAAGGTAAGGGCGATTGAAAGTTCCAACTAGAATGGCTGGAAATATCAACATGCAATCCACAAATTCTCTCCTCCCACCTCCTCTCCTAAAGTGGTTTCTGTGTTTGTCTGATCAACTGGGTCTTGGTTGTTCGTTTGTTCTGGGCTTGGGCGGGTGAGAAGGGGTCTTTTTGTTCTGTTAATCTGATGTAGAGCTCATAAACTCAAGTGCCAACAGGAATATGTAGATGAGGAAGAAGCCAGGGTTGTATTCTTTTTTCAAAGACCCTTGATCTTCTTTTTTTCTTTTTAATCTTCAAACACGGATGAGTACTGTTTGCATCCAAAGGAAAATATGGGGTCTTGACACATGCAGTGCGTCAACATGTCTCTCTACCTTTCACTTTCTTATCTTTAAGGATACCTGGAAACAAGCATGGATGGAATCAAGATTCAGAGATGAGGAGACAGTGGTGGTAAACAGAGGGGATGAGACAAATTGGAAAGTGTGTGTGACTGGGTGGCCAGGGATGCAGGACCACTCTTACTACATCTTTCAGAAATGAGGCAAAGGCAAGCCAGAAATTTGCAAGTCAGTGTGAAAGCCACCGATTTTTCAGTGTTACCTAAAATTATTTTAAAAATTGTGTTCACCGGACAAAAACACTTGGGGTGGTTGAATACAGCCCATTGGTTTGGGGTATTTGGTGTAGAGAGGAGAACTGGATAAAGCCAAGAAAGTCTCGATGGATTTTTATTTTAAAAGGAACAGAACTATTTCCATGAGACAAGAGATCTGAGATGGAAGGAGGAAAGTGGGGGGGTAGCAATGGGGGAATTGGGGGAGAAACTATAGGTACCAGCTATGCTTATGATGTGTGAACTCTTAGAAGAAAGGTGGAGAGAGAGGATAAGAGGCTTCTCTTTATATCTAGCAATAGAATTCCCTTTGCTGTTCCTATAGAAGAATTCAGTATCTATTTAAATTGCTTTAAAAATTTTTTTGACATAGGATGAAAGTTTGTTTTAGCTACACCACACAGAGGGTGGAAAGCCTCAGCCCCAGCATGTCACTCACCTTTCTGTGCCCCAGTTTAATCATCTGTAAAATGGGACTCCTAAGGGCACCTACCTCTTGGAGATAATGTTGGTAAAACACTTGGCAGCGCCTGACCCTTTTAAATTCTCAATGGATGTGGGCCACTATTATTTATTATCTCATTTACCTTGGCTAAATTGTCTAAACTCTCAGAATTTCTCTTTCCTTATAGTTAAATGGGATATTAAAAAAAATCTGCCCCTTATATGTATAACTGAATCACTTTGTTGTACAGCAGAAATTAACACATCATTGTAAATCAACTATACTTCAATTAAAAAAAAAGAGGAATAAAAATCTTCCCCTTGGGGAGGATTATTACATAGCCTTGTATACATTAATCACCCCATTACGTGCAGTTTCACTTTCTGTGGTTTCAGTTACCTGTGGGTAACTGCAGTCAGAAAATACTAAATGGAAAATTCCAGAAATGAACAGTTCATAAGTTTTAAATTGCACGCTGTTCTGAGTAGCATGATGAAATCTCACTCTGTCCTGCTCTGTCCCATCTGGGACATAAATCATCCCTTTGTCCAGCATATTTTGCCCATTAGACACTTAATAGCCATCTCTGTTATCAGATGGACTGTCCCAGTACTGCAGTGCTTGTGTTTAGGGTACAAACCCTTGGGTATAGGGTTCAATACTATCCGCCATTCCAGGCATCCACTGGGGATCTTGGAAAGAATCCCCCACGGATGCGGTGGGGGAGGACTATTGTATATAAAGCATATAGCACAGAGACAGCAGAAGCAAGAAGAACTACAATCCTGAAGCCTGTGGAATGAAAACCACATTCACAGAAAGATAGACAAAATGAAAAGGCAGAGGACTATGTACCAGATGAAGGAACAAGATAAACCCCCAGAAAAACAACAAAATGTAGTGGAGATAGGCAACCTTCCAAAAAAAGTGGAGATAGGCAACCTTCCCAAAAAATTCAGAATAATGATAGTGAAGATGATACAGCACGTCGGAAAAAGAGTGGAGGCAAAGATCAATAAGATGCAAGAAATGTTTAACAAAGACCTAGAAGAATTAAAGAACAAACAAACAGAGAAGAATAATACAATAACCAAAATGAAAAATACACTAGAAGGAATCAATAGCAGAATAAGTGAGGTAGAAGAACGGATAAGTGATCTGGAAGACAGAATGGTGGGATTCACAGCTGCAGAACAGAATAAAGAAAAATGAATGAAAAGAAATGAAGACCACCTAAGAGACCTCTGGGACAACATTAAAGGCACCAACATTCACATTATAGGGGTCCCAGAAGGAGGAGAGAGAGAGAAAGGTCCCAAGAAAATATCTGAAGAGATTATAGTAAAAAATTTCCCTAACATGGGAAAGGAAATAACCAACCAAGTCCAGGACACACAGAGAGTCTCAGGCAGGATAAACCCAAGGAGAAACACTCTGAGACATATAGTGATTAAACTGACAAAAATTAAAGACAAAGAAAAATTATTGAAAGCAACAAGGGAAAAATGACAAATAACATACAAGGGAACTCCCATAAGGTTAAGACCTGATTTCTCAGCAGAAACTCTATAAGCCAGAAGGGAGTGGCATGATATATTTAAAATGATGAAAGGGAAGTACCTACAACCAAGATTACTCTACCTGGCAGGGATTTCATTCAGATTCGACAGAGAAATCAAAAGCTTTACAGGCAAGAAAAGCAAAGAGAATTCAGCACCAAACCAGCTCTACAACAAATGCTAAAGGAACTTCTCTAAATAGGAAACATGAGAAGAAAAGGACCTGCAAAAACAAACCCAGGGCTTCCCTGGTCGCGCAGTGGTTGAGAGTCCGCCTGCTGATGCAGGGGACACGGGTTTGTGTCACGGTCCAGGAAGATCCCACATGCTGTGGAGTGGCTGGGCCTGTAAGCCATGGCCGCTGAGCCTGTGCGTCCGGAGCCTGTGCTCCGCAAAAGGAGAGGCCACAACAGTGAGAGGCCCGCATACCTCAAAAAAAAAAAAAAAAAAAAACCCCATAACAATTAAGAAAATGGTAATAGGAACATAAATATCAATAATTACCTTAAACGTGAATGGATTAAACGCACCAACCAAAAGACACAGGCTTGCTGAATGCATACAAAAACAAGACCCACATATATGCTGTCTACAACAGACCCACTTCAGACCTAGGGACAAACAGAGACTGAAAGTGAGGGGATGCAAAAAGATTTTGATTTCCATTCAAATAGAAATCAAAAGAAAGCCTGAGTAGCAATACTGATATCAGATAAAATAGACTGTAAAATAAAGAATAAAGAAAATAAAGAAATAAACAAACAAGAGACAAGGAAGGACAATACATAATGATCAAGGGATCAATCTAAGAAGAAAATCTAACAATTATAAATACATATGCATCCAACATAGGAGCACCTCAATACATAAGGCAAATGCTAACAGCTATAAAAGAGGAAATCAACAGTAACACAATAATACTGGGGGACTTTAACACCTCATTTACACCAATGGATGGATCATTCAGACAGGAAATTAATAAGGACACAAAAGCTTTAAATGACATAATAGACCAGATAGATTTAATTGATATTTATAGGACATTCCATCCAAAAACAGCAGATTACACTTTCTTCTCAAGTGCACATGGAACATTCTCCAGGATAGATCACATCTTGGGTCACAAATCAAGCCTTGGTAAATTTAAGAAAACTGAAATTATATCAAGCATCTTTTCTGATCAAAACGCTATGAGATTAGAAATCAATTACAGGGAAAAAAACGTAAAAGAATCCCAAACACATGGAGGCTAAACAATACATTACTAAATAACCAAGAGATAACTGAAGAAATCAAGGAGGAAATCAAAAAATACCTAGAGACAAATGACAGTTAAAACATGATGATCCAAAACCTATGGGATGCAGCAAAAGCAGTTCTAAGAGGGAAGTTTATAGCAATATAATCCTACCTCAAGAAACAAAAAAAATCTCAAATAAACAATCTAAATTTACAGCTAAAGGAACTAGAGAAAGAAGAACAAACAAAACCCAAAGTTAGTAGAGGAAAGAAAACACAAAGATCAGAGCAGAAATAAATGAAAAAGAAACAAAGAAAACAGTAGCAAAGATCAATAAAACTGGGGCTTCCCTGGTGGCGCAGTGGTTGAGAGTCCACCTGCTGATGCAGGGGACACGGGTTTGTGTCCCGGTCCGGGAAGATCCCACATGCCGTGGAGCGGCTAGGCCCGTGAGCCATGGCCGCTGAGCCTGCACATCCAGAGCCTGTGCTCCACAACAGGAAAGGCCACAACAGTGAGAGGCTCACGTACAGCAAAAAAAAAAAAAGATCAATAAAACTAAAAGCTCGTTCTTTGAGAAGATAAACAAAATTGATAAACCTTTAGCCAGACTCATCAAGAAAAATAGAGAGAGGACTCAAATCAATAAAATTAGAAATGAAAAAGAATTTACAGTGGACACTGCAGAAATACAAACCATAATAAGAGACTACTACAACCAACTCTATGCCAATAAAATGGACACCCTGGAAGAAATGGACAAATTCTTAGAAAGGTATAACCTTCCAAGACTGAACCAGGAAGAAATAGAAAATATGAACAGACCAATCACAAGTAATGAAATTGAAACTGTGACTAAAAATCTTCCAAGAAACAAAAGTCCAGGACCAGATAGCTTCACAGGTGAATTCTATCAAACATTTAGAGAAAAGCTAACACCCATCCTTCTCAAACTCTTCCAAAAAATTGCAGAGGAGAGAACACTCCCAAACTCATTCTATGAGGTCACCATCACCCTGATATCAAAACCAGACAAAGATGTCACAAAAAAAGAAAATTTCAGACGAATATTACTGATGAATATAGATGCAAAAATCCTCAACAAAATACTAGCAAACAGAATACAACAACACATTAAAAGGATCATACACCATGATCAAGTGAGATTCATCCCAGGGATTCAAGGATTCTTCAATATATGCAAATCAATCAATGTGATACACCATATGAACAAACTGAAGAATAAAAACCATATGATCATCTCAGTAGATGCAGAAGAAGGATGTGACAAAATTCAACACCCATTTATGATAAAAACTCTCCAGAAAGTGGGCATAGAGGGAACTTACCCCAACATAATAAAGGCCATATACAACAAACCCACAGCAAACATCATTCTCAATGGTGAAAACCTGCAAGAATTTCCTCTAAAATCAGGAAGAAGACAAGGATGTCCACGCTTGCCACTATTATTCAGCATAGTTTTGGAAGTGCTAGCCACAGCAATCAGAGAAGAAAAAGAAGTAAAAGGGATACAAACTGGAAAAGAAGAAGTAAAACTGTCACTGTTTGCGGACGACACGATACTATACATAGAGAATCCTAAAGATGCCAGCAGAACACTATTAGAGCTAATTAATAAATTTGGTAAAGTAGCAGGATACAGAGCTGGAGGAATCAGACTCTCTGAAATCAGAGAGTAATTAAGATAATATGGTACTGGCACAAAAACAGAAATATAGATCAATGCAACAGGATCGAAAGCCCAGAGGTAAACCCATGCACCTATGGTCAACTAATCTACGACAAAGGAGGCAATGATATACAATGGAGAAAAGACAGTCTCTTCAATAATTGGTGCTGGGAAAACTGGACAGCTACATGTAAAAGAATGAAATTAGAACACTCCCTAACACCATACACAAAAATAAACTCAAAATGGATTAAAGACCTAAATGTAAGACTGGACACTATAAAACTCTTGGAGGAAAACATAGGAAGAACACTCTTTGACATAAATCACAGCAAGATCATTTTTGACCCACCTCCTAGAGTAATGGAAATAAAAACAAAAATAAACGAATGGTACCTAATGAAACTTAAAAGCTTTTGCACAGCAAAGGAAATTTTAAACAAGACGAAAAGACAACCCTCAGAATGGAAGAAAATATTTGCAAAGGAATCAACAAAGGATTAATCTCCAAAATATATAAAGAGCCCATGCAGCTCAATATTAAAAAAAAAAACAACCCAATCCAAAAGTGGGCAAGAAACCTAAATAGATATTTCTCCAAAGAGACATACAGATGGCCAGGAAGCACATGAAAAGCCACTCAATATCACTAATCATTAGAGCAATGCAAATTAAAACTACAATGAGGTATCACCTCACAGGTTAGAATGGGCATCATCAGAAAATCTACAAGCAATAAATTCTGGAGAGGGTGTTAAGAAAAGGGAACCCTCTTGCACTGTTGGTGCAATGTAAATTGATACAGCCACTATGAAGAACAGTATGGAGGTTCCTTAAAAAGCTAAAAATAGAATTACCATATGACCCAGAAATCCCACTACTGGGCATCTACCCTGAGAAAACCATAATTCAAAAAGAGTCTTGTACCACAATGTTCATTGCAGCACTATTTACAATAGCCAGGACTGGAAACAACCTAAGTGTCCATTGACAGATGAATGGATAAAGATGTGGCACATATACACAATGGAATATTACTCAGCCATAAAAAGAAATGAAATTGAGTTTCGTAGTGAGGTGGATGGACCTAGAGTCTGTCAGACAGAGTGAAGTAAGTCAGAAAGAGAAAAACAAATACCGTACACTAACACATATTTATGGAATCTGAAAAAAAAAGGTTCTGACAAACCTAGGGTCAGGACAGGAATAGAGAATGGACTTCAGGACACGGGTAGTGGGAAGGGTAAGTTGGGACAAAGTGAGAGAGTGGCATGCACATATATATTCTACCAAATGTAAAACAGACAGCTAGCGGGAAGCAGCCATATAGCACAGGGAGATCAGCTCAGTGTTTTGTGACCACCTAGAGGGGTGGCATAGGGAGGGTGGGAGGGAGATGCAAGAGGGAGGAGACATGGGGATATATATATATATATATGTATAACTGATTCACTTTGTTATACAGCAGAAACTAACACAACATTGTAAAGCAATTATACTCCAATACAGATGTTAAAAAACAAACAAACAGGAGAAATACAATACATAGCAGAGTTTGGGGTCAATAGCTCCACCCCCTGCAGGCTATGCAATCTATCTGGGCTTCACTTGTCTCAGCTGTAAAATACGGATAATAACACTTAATTTTAAAGGTTTTAAAGAGATTTGACATGTTATATATATCAAGTTCCTGACACTCAGACACTTATTACACTCAAGAAAAATAGTAGTAGCTGCCATCGCCACCAGTGCCACTATTATCGTGGTTATTATGATTCATCTTGTATTTCTATTAATCACAGGAACTTTCTCTGGAATCGCATCCCTGTGTATCAATATCTGTTGGGAGAGGAGTCAACTTATTCATTCATTAAACAAATATTTCTGAAAAACAAATAAAAAGAATTACCATATGACCCAGCAATCCCACTACTGGGCATATACCCAGAGAAAACTATAATTCAAAAAGGCACATGCACCCCAATGTTCATTGCAGCACTATTTATAATAGCCAGGTGATGAAAGCAACCTAAATGCTCATCAACAGACAAATGGATAAAGAAGATGTGGTACATATATACAATGGAATATTACTCAGCCATAAAAAGGAATGATATTGGGTCATTTGTAGAGACGTGGATGGACCTAGAGACTGTCATACAGAGTGAAGTAAGTCAGAAAGAGAAAAACAAATATTGTATATTAACACATATATGTGGAATCTAGAAAAATTGTACAGATGAACCAGTTTGCAAGGCAGAAATAGAGACACAGATGTAGAGAAAAAAATGTATGGACACCAAGGGGGGACAGTGGGGGGTGGGGGTGTGGGGGGGATGAAAAAGATAAAATAAAATAAAGTGTTTAGCACAGGTTAGCACAGTTTAACCACGCACATTGTAGACACTCAATCTGCTGTTCCCAATGTGCCTGAATATCCTGTTCCTCCTGTTTCCCTCCTTCCTCTACTCTCCTTCTTTCTTCCTTCTTCCAGGGAAGCTCTGCTGAAGGCTACAATACATCCCAAAAGGCAGACCAGGAGCAGATCATGCAGCTGAGAGACCATGGCTGAGGGTTTTATTTCAAGATGATGGGGAGCCATGGATGGTCATTAAATAACAAGAAGGTCTGCAACAATTTTGAGTGGAGGGGAGAAAAGATCAGAATCTTTGAAAGCAGTCAAGAAGCTCTACAGGTGAGGAATGATGAGAACTTAACTAAGGTGGTAAAGGTGGGCAAGAAGCGGAAGAATCAAATTAGGGAAATGAGGCAGAATCAATAAAGCTCGGCAACAGATTCAATATGAGGTTAAGAGAGAGAGGAGTGAAGAATGAAGATGAAGTTCAACCTCAGACGACTAGAAGACTGTGATGCCCTTAACAGAAGTCTGCCAGGAAAAGGGATAGGTTGGATGGACAAAGATATATATCTTGTCTAGGACAGGAATGAGGCACATGCAAGCCTAAATGTCTAACAGACAGCTAGAAGATTGACAGAGATTCCATGAGGGTCAACCGTGTCCGTCTTGTTATATGCCCAGTGCCTAAGGCAGAGCCTGTGTAGTATAGACGATCAATAAACACTTTCTGAATGAATGCTGGGTCAGAATTCAGGCAAGAACTTGAGCCTGGAAATGAGTGTTTTGGAGTCTCCTTATATAGATTCATTAGCTGAAAACATACAATTTAATGGAGCAGCCCAAGTATAGAGTGATAGGCAGAGAGGAAAGGCAGTCCAAGGAGGAATCTTCATGGGGAAGATGCTGACAAGTGTCAGTAGGTCTTTACCAGGGTTGATAAGTGAGGAAAGAAGAGTCAGCAAGGTGAACGTACACCAGAGAGATCTCTCAGAAAGTGGGTCTTCTATTCTGAGGTTGAGAACCATTACATCAGCATTCCCAGAAGCTACAGCTTGGAATCCTAGAAGGACGAGGGCCCCGCTGGCACCTGAACAAGAAGAGAGTTGCAGAAAAAGCAACAGAGCAAAAACCTCCCCAGCTTGTTAAATCCTGCTTGAGGCAAAAGAAATTCCAGCAGATTCCAGGAAACTGTCAAGAGGAGGAATTGCCCTCACCAAGACAGCATGACAACCATATCCCAATAGGGCCAAGATGCCTTGTCAGGGTGTCACCGAGCAGGACCCTCAGCGGCCAAAGAAGCCAGTCTGCCAGTTGAGTGTTGATACCCCATTGTTTCGCTTTGTCCCTCCCAGCAATTCCAAAGATTCACCCATTTCCCTTGGGTCTGAGCTGCTTGCAACAAAGGGAAAGTATTTTCCCACTCAGCAACTATGATCCTTGCTAGTCTTGCTCGGTCTTTCTTGACTGATTTGGCTCATAATTTAGTCATCTCCTTGCTGTCTTTCCTGGGTAACCCCCAAGTTACTGCCGTTGTGGAAGAAGGGACATTGCCCTGAAGTGGCAGGGCTTGAAATTGATCTTCAAAGAAAAATAATGTTATTTCTTTTCAATTGTTATAGATGCTTTCATGGTTTTTTAGAAGGGAGGAAATATCTTTTCTGGTTCTATTGGAAGAGGGGGAGAGAGATCTAAAATATTAAATTCCAAAGACTTTCTTGACCTTCACACCTGACACAATCCCTGTTCCAGGTCCCAGCGTGAGGACTCAGTAAATGTTTGGTCAAGTAAATTCATGCAATCAGAGGGCATTCCCTCACGGGCAACACTTATTGTGGGTCAAAAACTATTCTTCCAGCTGTGTGCTCTGTCTCCTGGAACCAAGTCACTGTTTTCTCCAAGCCAAACAAAGTCACTGTTGACATTCTTCCTACTGCTGCATTTAGTCGCTCACCAAGCTATTGGATTTTACTCCACAAATCCCTTTCAGATTAGCCTTCACCCCTATATCCCTACTGTCACAGCCTTCCTTTAGGGTTTATTATCTGGAGCTAGAAAGCATCATTACGATAATTGTCTCTCTCTTGGTTCTAGCCAGGAGGAATTTGTTCTAGTAACTATACCCTATATATATGCTAGTTATCTTTGCCAAATAAAATTATATCATTATTCTCTTATATAAAAAAACTCCTGGGGACTTCCCTGGTGGTCCAGTGGTTGAGAATCTGCCTTCCAATGCAGGGGATGCAGGTTCGATCCCTGGTCAGGGAACTGAGATCCCACATGCTGCAGGGCAACTAAGTCCACGTACTGCAACTACTGAGCCCACGTGCCACAACTAGAGAGAAGCCCACGTGCTGAAACGAAAGAGCCCATGTGCCACAATTAAGATCTGATGCAGCCAAAATTAAAATAAATAAATAAGTAAATATTCTTTAAAAAACCTCCTGGGAATCAATTTTTTCCAGAATAAACTCTATACTCCCTACCGAACTTTCCAGTCTCACCCCTAGTTGCTTCTCCCATTTCAGCCAGTGTCCCAGCCACTCTGAGCTACTCATTTTTCCTAAAATGCAACCAATTCTAAGATGCGTGTGTACCTTTCCTTTCCTTTCCCCAGAAGTCCTTGTCCTCTTTTGATTGCAGAGCAATTTATCTTCTATAATCCCCTTGCCAGTCCTTCATGGTCTCAAACTTGGTCCCACTCACCCTACCCTACTCTGCTTGTATCCTAAGTGTTGAGGCAAGAGATCCATCATCCTCTGTCCTTTGAGGGGGACAAAGGACATCCCTTGTCTCCCGCAAGAGAGGACATAGTCCTCCAAGATAGAGTTTTATCTCCACTATTTATTTCCTGAAATGCCCCCAGAGTGGGAAGGACAAATAGCATCATGTCCATTTGATATGTGGAAGGAGACAGTCTCAGGCAGGAGTTGTCACAGCAAGACAAGATGTGGAAGGTAGCACAGAATCATTATCTGGCTCCGTATCTTCTTGGCCCACTCACTGAGCAGCTCCACAAGGTACCACGTAGTACCCGAGAGCTCTTCTCACCCAGAATTCCAAGAAAAAAAATCCCAGCTCTCAGCAGGAGCCCAGGATGACCTGCTCTGTCCTGCCAGCCAGCAGGGCCAGTGATTCCTTCTAGAAAACTGTACTGTGTGGTGTAGATGTTTTCCTAAAAGAAATGAAGCAGTCTCTAGGAGAAATAAAGCTCAAAATTAAGTGCCCACAACCACACAACTTGATATTTATTATTGGGGAAAAACCAATATATGAACATGGAAAAATAAGCAAGCAATATAGAAAGATATACCATGAAAAGGACATCTATCTCTCAACACTTGTGCCCCATGCTCTCTCCCCAGCAGTTGTTTACCTCCTAAAACTATGCCGCTTTATATAATGAGTGCACATTTTTTAAATGAATGGAAACACAGTAAAAATACTAATCGATACCTTGCTCTTTTCACTTAAAATATACTTTAGAGGGCTTCCCTGGTAGCACAGTGGTTGAGAGTCCGCCTGCCGATGCAGGGCACATGGGTTCGTGCCCCGATCCGGGAAGATCCCACATGCCGCGGAGCGGCTGGGCCCGTGAGCCATGGCCGCTGAGCCTGCGCTCCGCAACGGGAGAGGCCACAACACTGAGAGGACCGCGTACCGCAAAAAAAAAAAAAAAAAAAAAAAAAATATATATATATATATACTTTAGAGATCATTCTGTATGAGCCATAGACATCTAAGTCCTTTCATAGCTGCACAGTATTCAACTGTGTGGATGTGCCCCCAGTAGTTCAGCTTTCCTATTGATGGGCCCTTAAATTGTTTCCAGGCTCTAGTTATCAAAAGGGTTGCTGCAAATAGGTCATACATATGTCATCGTGCACATATGCCAATATCTGTGACATAAATTCACAAAACGGAAGACGATGGGCCAAAAGCTATGAAAATACAAACAAAAAAATGAAGGTCCTTCTGTGGATGATGGGTCCCTGGAGTTCTGAGTCATTCTACATGGCTCTGTTGGCCATCAGTGGGGAGCAGCTGACTTCAAACAGAGTGTCTGGCATGACACGGCCCTGCACTGCACACAGTAAAACCGCTCTGGGGTGAAAGAACTTGGGGTGCTTTGGTGTTTTCAAATTCATTGTCCATATATAAACCCTTAGCATGGTATTCAAGGACTTTCATGATCTGGTGCATCATATAATGAAGTGATTTAGGTCTTATCTACAAGCCACACTCCTGCTTAAAAACTTGAAATCAGAATATAAGAGGTGCCAAGACGAACTCAGAGTGTGGTTAACTTTCCCCAAGGCATATGTAGACGTGGCCCCATGTTACATCTTCCTGGTCTGATCCCAAGTCATTAACCAACCCTCATGCATATCCCATAATAGTCATTAGTCACATCCAAAGAGGCAGAAAAAAGACTTTTAGTAATATAAGACCTAGGACATACCCAATTAGGAATAAAGATGTAGATTGGGAGTTTCACACTCATATACCTATGTAGCCCCACCACCACACACATACACAGACACACACCTTGTGTTATGACCAAGCCGAGTGGAGAGCTCAGGCCCCATCCAAATGCAGCCACCACTATTCAGTTCAGTTCCACTTCCGCTCCCTTGTGAGACAGCCAGCCTGCTATCACAAGAATTTACATGCTTCCAAGACAAATTAGAAATACAGATTTGTATGTAAAACTTCCAAATTGTATAGAATTTGAAAATAATATTTTAAAAAGTTAATCCTAGGCCAGGCGAAAAAAAAAGCATATTGTCAGATTAGGTCCATGAGCCCTCAGATCTCTCTGCTCTCTTTCCCCTTCTTCTCCAAACAAGTTCTCGCAGTACTCAGCATCCATGCTTCCAACCTAAGTAATAGAAATCCACAAAGGTCTCCAACTTACAGCTGAAACAGAGGCTGGAAAGCAAGCCCATTTTTGTTGAAAGGAATGTTCTGAAGGACTCTCTGAGCCTGTGCTCCAGCTGTTGGAATGAAGCTCACATACTAAGCATTCTGAGGACCTCACAAGACAAGTTATAATTAAGAACTAAATTATATATGACCAGCTGGTGAACTGAGTGTGTTGGGCCATAAAACAATGATCAGTCAGATCAACTTAAGAAAGCGACATTGCTTCATTACCAACCCTAAAGCTGCTTTGTTATCCGAGGCTTCTTGACCATTTCCCACTCCCCAGGTGGTGTTCTTTCCTCGATCCTTTGAAATGAGTTGTGTGCTCCTTCCTAAAGTGCCTCAGAGGAAGAGCAGAAAATCCGGGGGCTCCTCACACCCATCCTTTCCATTCCCCCTTTGAGTGGGATGTGCAAATTTGCTCCTCCTTGGAACAGCCTCTTGTACATATGGCATGTTCTTGGAGGAGATGTGCCTGCATCTTTGGGAACTCACTCGGGGCGGGGCTGGCACTAGCCTACGGCCTTCCCTTTCAGAGCCAGAACAGCGGGGAAATGGGTCTTCAGGTTACCAGTCAACAGCACCCCAAATCTGGCTACCACTGTGTGTGTACAGGAAAACCAGGATGGATTTAGATGCATTTGACCCTGATTTTTCTGTTACTATGTTGAAATGTGAAACACTGGGAGAGATTTGAAATTTTCCATGTTATATATAAACCTTGCTGGGAAATTAAAAGTATCTCTCTACATATTCCACTCTATTGGCTGCCCAGCACCCCTTCAATGGTCTCTTGATAATATCACCCGGATTTCCCTTTGGAAAATTATCTCTTCCTCACTGGCTTTGGGCTTCGGGACTATTTTCCCAGATGCTTTTTTTATCTTACCCTAGTCATAGCATGAAAACATTCTGTCATTCGTTCAGTGGTTCATTTCACAAATACTGAGCATCTACTTTGTTTCAAGTACTGTCCTTGGTGCTGAAAACATAGATTGATAATTAATAGTCTTCTCACTTCTGACTTTATGGAGCTTACCTTTGGCCTAAGCGGGGCTAACTGTCAAGCTCCTTCAATGGAATTAGGATTGTAAACAGAATGACACAATAACTAAAAATGATTGGACTCATCTATTCCAGCTTTGGCACCCTTGTGAGATGTGGGAGGAATTTCTGATTCTCGGACCCAAGAATTACTTACATTTCTAACCACAGGAACTGCTGGGTGCTTACTTATATCTATATCCCTTTCCCCAGCCTTGCCATCAATGCCATGAGTACTCAACATACTTCCAATAAAATCCTCTTTTGTTTTTATTTACTGGTGTCAATTTTTACCACTTATAAACCAAGAACCTCCACTAATGTTGGAGCTGCTTCTCAGCCTATCTGGTCACTAAGCTGGCTTGGGTATCTCATCTTACCAAAACTTGGAGTGTTTTTTTAAAACAATCAGTTTGATAAAAACAATAAAACAATTAGTTGAAAATAACTGAATCCACGCTGTAGAAAACATTACATGCAATTTGACACTACCCTTCTCTCTCTCTCCCTCTCTCTCTCTCTCTCTCTCTCTCTCTCTCTCGCTCTCTCATAGCTCTTCTCTCTTGATCCCCCATAGAAATCAAGACTATCTAAAGCACAATTTTTTTGGGCCAAGCCAGGCAGAATGCAGGATCCCAGTTCCCAAACCAGGGATCGAACCCATGCCCCCTGTAGTGGAAGTGCACGGTCCCAACCACTGGACCACCAGGGAAGTCCCTAATGCACAATTTTAATAATAACCATTGGTGTCTTCTCACTAGGATATTGTTACTGTCTTTAGGCAGTGGTAGCTAGGAATATGTATGCCCTAGTTCTTGCCTATCTTGGTTTCTTCCATATTTTAACTCACCCACTTCTCCATCCCTCAGTGACTGGCATAGCTCACTGTTTGGAGCATGCTTTAGTAAAGGTTTTGTATCAGTGCAAATATCCTAATGGCTTGTCTTTCAGACTCTCTGTATAGTGTAGTTTCAAGTGAGTCTTGAAGGGAATGTGAGTCTCTGAGATGTGCCGCAAATGCAGCCTATCCCTTTCTAAGCTGAATTGCACATGGCAGCAGAAAACATAAATCGTTTTGGTTATTTTCAGAGTCTAAGCAGATAATGTAAACAAATAAATATAGAAAGACATAAGGCAATATAAGGTTGTGGAAGCCTATGAATCAGAGAGCATGTGCCCTGCTTATAGAACCCGCCACCACCTGGCTATTGCCATGCAGAAATGTGGGCCCAGGATTGCCAGATCTTTCCATTTTTCAAGAGAAGTTTTGAAATCTGGATTTGTGGGTAAATCTACCAATTTTGGGATGTTGGCAATGAAATAAAAGGGAATTAATGCTTGAAAACAAAACAAGATATGTTTATGGGCAGATTTTCGCCAAGGAGCTGTCAGTTTTCAGCTCTGGATCTTCCTTCATCTCTGCAATTCATCTCATAATATACCAGCTGATTGTGCTTCTCGATACTTTTAGCTTTATGTTTTGCTTCTTCCTTATTCTCTCACCTTGTTTGGAATCGATAACCTTCTTCCAGACCACTTGCTTTATGGTGTTGCTCTAGGAATTACCCCAGGCTCTGATGCTCCGGTGCTCTTCACTTCATTCCAGGCCTGGGGATGGCTGTCCAAGCCTCCCAGCCTCCAGCCTCTGCTGTAATGCTCTCCATGACAAGGAATTTACTACCACCCATCAGATGATTCCATCATATGAAGCCATATAATGTAATGGAAAGCATGTAGATTTTAGCATAAAACAAATACGAGTTCATCCCAGCTTGGTTACTTAGCCTGTGCAAGCCACAGTTTTATCTGTTAAACAGATACTCGTTTGAGGAATTAAATGTGATGACATTGGCCAGCATGTTGTCCCTTTCACATAGGAAGTAAGGGGGTCATAGTGGTGGTTTCCATTCTTTCTATTATTTCTTCTCCATTCATCTTGGGAATGCCCTCCTGAGTACATATCAAATCTCACTTTCACATTGTAGTCTTCCAAAATTAAGAAACCATGTTCATATCTCCCCAGGTGTTCTCTTTTCCAGACTCAGTGGAACCGGTCAAGTGTAGAGGGACCCCCATATGGACATTAACCCCAGTCATTCCTGGGATTCAAGCAAGACGAGGAGGTGTGTTTGCAGCTGTGGTAGAGAGGGACTTCTGGAAGCCTGTCTGGGGGACTGAAGATCCAGCTGGGAAAGGGATTATCTTAAGAAGAGGGTCTTGGGGAAAGGGTTTCATTCAGTTACAATGCTCCAATCTGAGAGTGGGAAGTGGTAATAGCGAAAAGGTCTTTCTCAGCACAGCATGTGAGATTTGTGCTCTAACACAGCACCTGTGGACACATGCCTGGCTGACTAAGGAGAAGGCAGTGCAAAAAGAAATGAGTAAAAGAAGAACAAAAGGAAAAGAGCTGTTATGACTTTGTAAAACATTGGGACCCAGGGCAGGATCTCTTGGAAGCTCATGAGACTGGACCGTGAGGGTGAGAGAGTTCTCCCATCGACACGGGCTTTGCTCCGCATCACCACCACCCCCAGCAGACAAACCCCTGTCAGGATTAAAGGGATACTGGCTCTGCAATGCTTTACACATTAAGCCTGCAAGAATTGCTATTATTCGGTGTGATGGTGTGTGGCTTATAGCATCTGTGACTTGACAATCAAGTAATGAGCTATTGATGAGGGAAATGAACCTGACGACAGCTGAGGCTGGAGACCATTAACATATAAGCCATTTCCTGCTGATGTTATCACCTGGGATTCTTTGATAATAGCTAATAATTATAACCACATTTATTGAGATGTTACTCTGTGCAGGGAGTGCTTTATACGGATTATTCCATGTAAGCCTCACAACTCTATGAGAAAATTGTTATTACTGTTCTGACTTACAGATGAGGAATCTGGGCAGATGAAAACAACACAGTTCCACAAAGTGTTGGGAAATGGGGGCTCAGGCATACTCATCAGTAGAGAGTTTAAGAGACACAAGCAGAGAAGTGACAGGGTGTAATAGGGAAGAACAAATCTGACTGCATATTAGATCTGTTTCTTTTACTTTAACCTTTGTATTCTACTGCCTTTGCTTCCAGTTAAGAATGTTGCCTATATCCTGAAATATACAGGGTAGCCCATTCTCAAGGCTCTGACCTTTAAGAGTATAACACTTCCATTCATATAGAGATAAAAAGTTGCTGAACAGAGAATAACATTTGACTCATTGGAGGTTTACAGGAACATTGTGACCTGACCTATGTGGACAGCTGCAAGAACAAAGGATTCCGACACCAAGAAGTTTGCAACAACTAACCACAACCCCTCCCCCTTTTAGTGTAAAAGAAGCCTGAATTCTGACTGGGGTAAGAGGGTTCTCTAGGACATTAGTCTGCCATCTTCTCGGTCTGCTGGCTTTCCAAATAAAGTCATTATTCCTCGCCCCAACAACTCGTCTCCCGATTTATTGGCCTGTCGTGCAGCAAGCAGAACGAGTTTGGACTCAGTAACAAGAGCACACGTGATCCCCTGAGCTATGATTGTCCTCAAGGAGGGATGACGCTCAGACTGGGCAGAGATAGGCTAGAAGCACCGTGGGTGAGGATTCCACAGAGATGGATGCTGCTCCTCTACTTGACCATGGTAATAGGGAAAGGGCAGCGTCCGTGCCTTCCAGACATTTAGGTGCAAGGGGGATGAGCTGGGGATCTTGTTAAAAATGCAGATTCTGATTCAGTAGGTCTGGGGTGAGGCCCAAGATTCTGCACGTCTTAAAATCCCTAAGGGGATAATAATGCTGTGGGTCCACAGATCACATTATGTGTAGCAAGGATCTAGGCAACTATATAACAATGGAGCTTGTGGTTAAAGAACTGACCTTGTGGGGAAAGAGTAGCCCGGCTCTGGTCTCAACTTATGCTGCCACTGAGCAAATTCAAAGCTGCTGAACCAACTCACTGCTACAGTAGCAGAGAAGAGAGTAGTAAGGAAATGAGACCCCACAGCCATCCACATGGGTCTCTTCTTAGTTCTCCAAATGAAACTAAAATGCCTTGCTTTTCACAATTAAAAAAATTTCACATTCAATGTAGCAAAACCACAAAACTAATAAAGTTAATTTTTTAACATCAATTTAATGCGATGGTAATATGTTTAATATTGTGGTAAATCAGCACCCATTAAGTGAACGGGATATAAATTACTATAGCCAAGTTTCTTTTCCTTTTAGCAATGTCCCTCCGATTTTTAGTGTGAACTAACTGCAAAGCTTAGTTTTGTACAGCTCACAACGATGTTATGTGGCCTTCGCTTGATACAAAAGCGTCCTTTATCTATTATGCTCACCTCTCTTATTTTTGCATTAGCCTGTGACAATGAAAGTCACACATTATCGCTTTCATGATGACAAATCAAAATTTTCATTTAATAATTACATTAGAAGCTGAAGTCTTCTTTCATCAAAGTATCTTTCGATTGCAAAAAGGAATCTTTGTTTTTATTCCTGCCAAAATACTTCTAAGTGAATACAAGAACCGGAAGATGCAAAATTATGCGCCATCTTGTTTTTTAATTTTTAAAATTCATTTTTAAAAACTATTTTTTTCTTCCATCAAAACAGTGTATTTTTATTTCCTACTTCCTCATGTGAGAATATAGATAAAATATCAGTTCTGTTTCCATTGCTACTTCCCAAACTTCTTCTGAATTGTTACTTTTATACTGTCACATTTACAATACTTACATTTGGTTCTAGAATGGTAATTAATTCCTCTGAGCTTTATCAGTAGGTTGATTCTGAAAATGAAAATCAACAGTTATTTCATTACTATGACTGTGAAAACGTGGTTCACCACAACTGTTTCTCTCTACAGTTAAATGTTCTTTCTCATATGACTTTTTGCCTGGAGTTCAATTTTTTTGGAACTAATTACTTTTGGCATATTGTAAATTTTGTTCAACCTCTCCTATAAATTTAGTATCCTATCAAGTTCTCCCGTTTCCCTGGAGATAATGTCTGATTATGTCTTTATTCTAACATACTATTTACTGATACTTAGCTATGTATTGAAACTTTTTTTTTTAACAGCTTTATTGGAGTATAATTGCTTTACAATGGTGTGTTAGTTTCTGCTTTATAACACAGTGAATCAGTTATATATATACATATATCCCCATATCTCTTGCCTCTTGCATCTCCCTCCCTCCCACCCTCCTTATCCCACCCTTCTAGGTGGTCACAAAGCACCGAGCTGATCTCCCTGTGCTATGCAGCTGCTTCCCACTAGCTATCTATTTTACATTTGGTAGTGTATATATGTCCATGCCACGCTCTCACTTTGTACCAGCTTACCCTTCAGCCTCCCCATGTCCTCAAGTCCATTCTCTAGTAGGTCTGCATCTTTATTCCTGTCTTGCCCCTAGGTTCCTCATGACCTTTTTTTTTTAAGATTCCATATATATGTGTTTGCATACAGTATTTGTTTTTCTCTTTCTGACTTACTTCACTCTGCATGACAGACTCTAGGTCCATCCACCTCACTACAAATAACTCAATTTCGTTTCTTTTAATGGCTGAGGAATATTCCATTGTATATATGTGCCACACCTTCTTTATCCATTCATCTGTTGATGGACACTTAGGTTGTTCCCATGTCCTGGCTATTGTAAATAAAGCTGCAACGAACATTGTGGTATATGACTCTTTCTGAATTGTGGTTTACTTAGGGTAGATGCCCAGTAATGGGATTGCTGGGTCATATGGTAGTTCTATTTTTAGTTTTTAAGGAACCTCCATAACTGTTCTCTATAGTGGCTGTATCAATTTACATTCCCACCAACAGTGCAAGAGTGTTCCCTTTCCTCCACACCCTCTCCAGCATTTATTGTTTCTAGATTTTTTGATGATGGCCATTCTGACCAGTGTGAGATGATATCTCATTGTAATTTTGATTTGCATTTCTCTAATGATGAATGATGTTGAGTATTCTTTCATGTGTTTGTTGGCAATCTGTATATCTTCTTTGGAGAAATGTCTATTTAGGTCTTCTGCCCACTGTTGGACTGGGTTGTTTGTTTTTTTGATATTGAGCTGCATGAGCTGCTTGTAAATTTTGGAGATTAATCTTTTGTCAGTTGCTTCATTTGCAAATATGTTCTCCCATTCTGAGGGTTGTCTTTTCGTCTTGTTTATGGTTTCCTTTGCTGTTCAAAAGCTTTTAAGTTTCATTAGGTCCCATTTGTTTATTTTTGTTTTTATTTCCATTTCTCTAAGAGGTGGGTCAAAAAGGATCTTGCTGTGATTTATGCCATAGAGTATTCTGCCTATGTTTTCCTCTAAGAGTTTTATAGTGTCTGCCCTTACATTTAGGTCTTTAATCCATTTTGAGTTTATTTTTGTGTATGGTGTTAGGCAGTGTTCTAAATTCATTCTTTTACATGTAGCTGTCCAGTTTTCCCAGCACCACTTACTGAAGAGGCTGTCTTTTCTCCATGGTATATTCTTGCCTCCTTTATCAAAGATATGGTGACCATATGTGTGTGGGTTTATCTCTGGGCTCTCTATCCTGTTCCATTGATCTATATTTCTGTTTTTGTGCCAGTACCATACTGTCTTGATTACTGTAGCTTTGTAGTATAGTCTGAAGTCAGGGAGTCTGATTCCTCCAGCTCCATTTTTCTTTCTCAAGATTGCTTTGGCTATTCAGGGTCTTTTGTGTTTCCATACAAGTTGTGAAACTTTTTGTTCTAGTTCTGTGAAAAATGCCAGTGGTAGTTTGATAGGGATTTCACTGAATCTGTAGATTGCTTTGGGTAGTAGAGTCATTTTCACAATGTTGATTCTTCCAATCCAAGAACATGGTATATCTCTCCATCTATTTGTATCATCTTTAATTTCTTTCATCAGTGTCTTGTAATTTTTTAATACAGGTCTTTTGTCTCCTTAGGTAGGTTTATTCCTAGGTATTTTATTCTTTCTGATGCAATGGTAAATGGGAGTGTTTTCTTAATTTCACTTTCAGATTTTTCATCATTAGTGTATAGAAATGCAAGAGATTTCTGTGCATCAATTTTGTATGCTGCTACTTTACCAAATTCATTGATTAGCTCTAGTAGTTTTCTGGTAGCATCTTTAGGATTCTCTATGTATAGCATCATGTCATCTGCAAACAGTGACAGCTTTACTTCTTTTCCAATTCGGATGCCTTTTATTTCTTTTTCTTCTCTGATTGCTGTGGCTAAAACTTCCAAAACTACATTGAATAATAGTAGTGAGAGTGGGCAACCTTGTCTTGTTCCTGATCTTAGTGGAAATGGTTTCAGTTTTTCACCATTGAGGACGATGTTGACTGTGGGTTTGTCATATATGGCCTTTATTATGTTGAGGTAAGTTCCCTCTATGTCTACTTTCTGGAGGGTTTTTATCATAAATGGGTGTTGAATTTTGTTGAAAGTTTTCTCTGCATCTATTGAGATGATCATATTGGTTTTCTCCTTCAATTTGTTATTTTGCTGTATCACATTGATTGATTTGCATATTTTGAAGAATCCTTGCATTCCTGGGATAAACCCCACTTGATCATGGTGTATGATCCTTTTAATGTGCTGTTGGATTCTGTTTGCTAGTATTTTGTTGAGGATTTTTGCATCTATGTTCATCAGTGATATTGGCCTGTAGTTTTCTTTCTTTGTGACATCTTTATTGGCTTTGGTACCAGGGTGATGGTGGCCTCGTAGAATGAGTTTGGGAGTGTTCCTCCCTCTGCTATATTTTGGAAGAGTTTCAGAAGGATGGGTGTTAGCGCTTCTCTAAATGTTTGATAGAATTTGCCTGTGAAGCCATCTGGTCCTGGGCTTTTGTTTGTTGGAAGATTTTTAATCACATTTTCAATTTCAGTGCTTGTGATTGGGCTGTTTATATTTTCTATTTCTTCCTGGTTCAGTCTCGGAAGGTTGTGCTTTTCTAAGAATTTGTCCATTTCTTCCAGGTTGTCCATTTTATTGGCGTACAGTTGCTTGTAGTAATCTCTCATGATCCTTTGTGTTTCTGCAGTGTCAGTTGTTACTTCTCCTTTTTCATTTCTAATTCTATTGATTGGAGTCTTCTCTCTTTTTTTCTTGATGAGTCTGGCTAATGGTTTATCAATTTTGTTTATCTTCTCAAAGAATCAGCTTTTACTTTTATTGATCTTTGCTATCGTTTCCTTCATTTCTTTTTCACTTATTTCTGATCTGATCTTTATGATTTTTTTTACTTCTGCTAACTTTGGGGTTCTTTTGTTCTTCTTTCTCTAATTGCTTTAGGTGTAAGGTTAGATTGTTTATTTGAGATGTTTCTTGTTTCTTGAGGTAGGATTGTATTGCTATAAGCTTCCCTCTTAGAACTGCTTTTGCTGCATCCCATAGGTTTTGGATCGTCGTGTTTTCGTTGTCATTTGTTTCTAGGTATTTTTTTATTTCCTCTTTGATTTCTTCAATGATCTCTTGGTTATTAAGAAGTGTATTGTTTAGCCTCCATGTGTCTGTATTTTTTACAGATTTTTTTCCTATAATTGATATCTAGTCTCATAGCGTTGTGGAAAAGATACTTGATACAATTTCAATTTTCTTAAATTTACCAAGGCTTGATTTGTGACCCAAAATATTATCTATCCTGGAGAATGTTCTATAAGCACTTGAGAAGAAAGTGTATTCTATTGTTTTTGGATGGATTGTACTATAAATATCAATTAAATCCATCTTGTTTAATGTATCATTTAAAGCTTGTGTTTCCTTATTTATTTTCATTTTGGATGATCTGTCCCTTGGTGAAAGTGGGGTGTTAAAGTCCCCTACTATGATTGTGTTACTGTCGATTTCCCCTTTTATGGCTGTTAGTATTTGCCTTATGTATTGAGGTGCTCCTATGTTGGGTGCATAAATATTTACAATTGTTATATCTTCTTCTTGGATTGATCCCTTGATCATTATGCAGTGTCCTTCTTTGTCTCTTGTAATAGTCTTTGTTTTAAAGTCTATTTTGTCTGATATGAGAATTGCTACTCCAGCTTTCTTTTGATTTCCATTTGCATGGAATATCGTTTTCCATCCCTTCACTTTCAGTCTGTATGTGTCCCTAGGTCTGAAGTGGGCTATGTAGTGAATCTTAAATCAAAATAGTTGTCCCTCTGAAAGTCAAAAGCTCCTAATGTTTGGAGCTGATGATGAGTAGTATGATGCTGACTTCTTGTTTTCATTTTGATTTTTTTTTCCTCATTTTTTGCTTTTAGGGTTTCCCTTTTATCATAGATGTTATGACATTTTGTGGTAATGTTCTATGTGGGTTTTTTGTTTTTGTTTCAATTCACTGGGCACTAGGTGTACATTTTCAATCTGAACATTAAAAGTCCTTCAGTTCTGGAGAACTGTCCTCATTACTTCTTTGATACTTTCCCCTATCATTTTTCCCTTGGTCAGATGTTCAGTGCTCTTGCATTGACCCTCTGGGTTTCCTTCTCATATTTTCCACCGCTTTGTTTTCATGTTCTTCTTCTGAGATATTTCCCAGATCTAATTTTCCAACTTTGCTATTGAATTATTTTCTCTTCTGACAAATACATATTTACTATCTAGGAGAGAATTTCTTAGTATGTGTTTATTCCATTTTCACTGTGTTCTATGCTTGTTTGAATATTTTCTCAAATCTCCCTGAGGACACACATTAGAGTTTGGAGAAGTTCCCTCCTGTTCTTTGCATGAATCCTGTTCCCTGTTGTGTGTCTGTTCATTTTGATGTCTCTCTTCCATGTTTGAGGGTCTCTCATTTGAAGACCTTTGACTTTTCATGCTCAAGAAGAAGTCAGTTAAACCTGATGAGGGTCCTGTGGTATAGATGAACCTTGCTCATTTTGCCAATTTGCTCTAAGTGAGAGCAGTTTGGGGAAGCAAGTAAACCATAACCTGGTGAGCCCCTAAATGATAAAATGTAAAAGACATTTCTCTGGAGCCTTCCAGTTTCTGTGGAAGAAAATACTCCTTTTTAAAAAAGTATTAGAGTAGAAGCTTAGCTTCCAAGAATTATGCCCTCCAGAGTGGAGTGGGTCTGACTGTTTCATATATAAACTTTTGATTAATCACATTGTTTTCTACCTCACAATTTTAATCCTACACTTTTTTTTTTTCTTTTTTTTGTGGTACTCGGGCCTCTCTCTGTTGTGGCCTCTCCCGTTGCGGAGCGCACGCTCAGCGGCCATGGCTCATGGGCCCAGCCGCTCCGCGGCAAGTGGGATCTCCCCGGACCGGGGCACGAACCCGTGTCCCCTGCATCAGCAGGTGGATTCTCAACCACTGTGCCACGAGGGAAGCCCCCTACCCTCTTTTATACATGATATTTCATAGTGCTGAGGCCCTTAAATACGTGGAAGGGCATATTGCCTCCCTCCTTATTTGAATCTCCTTTCTGTACATACTCTGGGCTGTGGCTTCCTTATTCGGTTTCACCAGTTTTCAATTCTTCATATCTTATCCATCTTCCAGAAATTTGATAAAATCTTTCTTCTCATGGCTCTCTTTTTATCTTCTTATCATTGAATATTTAGACATCATTTTCATTCCTTTACTATCATTTTACTGAGATACTGGTAGAGAAAGGGAACAAACTCATGTTGTCAAACAGTCAACTTCAACCAGAAGTCATTATTGTTACTTTAGCATCAGAAATGCCAATCTATTGCCAGCCTGATATGCTTACCTAGGTCTTTAAAGGTAAATGCTTCCTTTAATTGGCACCAATGATTACTTGGTGAAATTATAAACCACATGCAAAGACAGTACTTGATCATAAGGATATGTGTCAAATACGATGGTATTCCCTGTAAGTAATAGGGAAACCTCAACTCAATCTGTTTAAACAGTAAGGAAATGTATTATTTCATATATCATTAAATCAGGGGGAGGCAGAACCCACAGTGAGTAAAATCAGGACTGTTTAATTTTGAGATTTTGTTGACTGCTTTCCTCTGTATGTGGACTCACATTAGCTTCCATGCGGTGACAAAATGGCTTCCTGCACATACACAAGATGATTTCCTGCATGTATACAAGACGGCTTCCTGTGTGTACATAAGACAACTTCCTGCATGTAAAGAAGATGATTTCCTGCATGTACACAAGATGGCTTCCTGCACGTACATAACTTCCTGCATGTATACAAGATGATTTCTTTCATGTATACAAGATAACTTCCTGCACATACACAGATGATTTCCTGCATGTATACAAGATGATTTCCTACATGTGCACAGATGACTTCCTGCATCTACACAAGATGATTTCCTACATGAACACAAGATGACTTCCTGCATGTACAGAAGATGGCTTCCTGCATGTACACAGATGACTTTCTGCACGTACATAAAGTGATTTCTTGCATGTATACAAGATGAATTCCTGCATGTACCCAGATGACTTCCTGCATATATACAAAATGATTTCCTGCACGTGCACAGATGACTTCCTGCATCTACACAAGACAATTTCCTGCATGTACACAAATGACCTCCTGCATGTGCACAGATGACTTCCTGCACGTATACAGGATGATTTCCTGCCTATATACAAGATGATTTCCTGCATATATGCAAGATGACTTCCTGCATGTACATAAGATGATTTCCTGCATGTCCACAGATGACTTCCTACATGTATACAACATGACTTCATCCATATACACAGGATGATTTCCTGAATGTATACAAGATGATTTCCTGCATGTACACAGATGACTTCCTGCATGTGTACAAGATGATTTCCTGCATGTGTACAAGATGACTTCCTGGGGATCCCCTGGTGGCACAGTGGTTAAGAATCCACCTGCCAATGCAGGGGACACAGGTTCGAACCCTGGCCCGGGAAGATCCCACATGCCGCAGAGCAACTAAGCCTGTGTGCCACAACTACTGAGCCTGCGTTCTACAGCCTGCGAGCCACAGCTACTGAGCCTGTGTGCCACAACTACTGAAGCCCACCTGCGTGCCTAGAGCCCATGCTCCCCAAGAAGAGAAGCCACGAAAATGAGAAGCTCGCACACCACAATGAAGAGTAGCCCCCGCTCTCTGCAACTAGAGAAAGCCTGCGCACAGCAATGCAGACCCAACACAGTCAAAAATAAAAACAAATAAATTAATTAATTTTAAAAAAAGATGACTTCCTGCATGTATATAAGATGATTTCCTGCATGTACACAAGATGGCTTCCTTCATGGTCACTAGAGACAACTAGGGAAACTAGTTTCCCATTTTTATATCCTGTGAATGACAGGGGAGAAAAACCTTCCCCCCAACCACAATATAAAAAGTCATCCTGGCAATCTCAAGCCTACCCCACACTTTTAAGTCATCAGGGAATGCTAGTTTACTTACTTAAATCTGTGTTTCTGAAACAAATAATTGCAAGGGAAATAGGATTGCAATGATTTGCATAAAGAAACCAGAATCCAACTTGAGAACATGGGCTGAGTGAGGCATGGGCATACCTGAAGAAAAGATGGGGCTTTGGAAAAGATGACTGGGAAATAGGACACAATAGGTAAACCATTGTTGGGTGATCCAGGACATGCTTATATTTTAATTACTATTAATGCCAACATGGCAATGTACTATTTAAATATCCTCATGGAGAACTCTCAAGCACCTGACAACACATTCAGGAAATTCCTCACCTCACCACACCACACTGTTTCTCCAGATGCGGGCCTCCCCATCAATCACCCTCTCTATACTCCCTCCCTACAGAGAGTAGGCTCCACTTAATGTGCCCTCTGAGATGAAAGTTGCCTGGAGGCTCTTAATTGCCAGTCCAAGAGGCGAGTCCCCAGCAAAGATTTTGAGTCAGCTTTATGAGGGGTAAAGCCATGATGCTGTCCCAACCCCAGTGACATCCGAAAAAGAATGACCATTATTACTATTTTCCAACACTGCCTTTCCTTTCTACTGCCTAACTTCGATTTACAGCCCATGCTCAGTTCTTGATCACACTGCTATCTGCCTGCACCTCCCACATTAATACTCTGTGTGCAAGTAATGCATCTTCCAATGTATTACAAAAGTGTCAACCATGCTAGGTTCATCCAGGCAACATTAAAGTTCAATTAAAATAGAAACCTGCAGAGTAAGTGAATGTTACCTTACCTAGGCCCAAGATTAATTTCTCAGACTTTGAAGGTCCAAGTTTTGTTAGCAAAATCAGAAAAAATTATGTAGCTTGGGAAAACTGAGCAGGTCAAGTTTGACTAACTTTGCTTTTATTCATGGATTTATTCCATGCACATTCCCGAATGTCTACTCTGAGGAAGCAGCTGGATGAGGCCTTTAGGGAGACCTAGGTATTCTCCACCCATAGAGCAGAGTCTTAAATAAAGTTCCCTAAAGACACAGACTACTGAGATGGAGATTACTTGAGGTGCTCTTGGAATTAGCACTTGGAAAGCAGTGAGTGAAGCAAAACTGATAAAAGGAAGAAGTTGAACAGAAATAGGTGGGAGGGAGATGCAAGAGGGAAGAGATATGGGGATATATGTATAATGTATAGCTAATTTCACTTTGTTATAAAGCAGAAACTAACACACCATTGTAAAGCAATTATACTCCAATAAAGAGGCTAAAAATAAATAAATAAAAAGCATTTTTTGTCCCCAATTCAAAAAAACAAAAGAAATGCAGTTGCAACAAAGGCCTGAGCTTGTCCTACAGGGAGCTCTGAAGGGGGGATGGCCTTTTGTCATGATCCTGAATTGAAGCGAGGAAGCTAGGCCTGTGTGCCTTCACTTGATCAGTCACTAGAATTTCACTGCTCCTGAGGAAAGGCTATAACTTTTGGCAAGGCAACTCCCTTCAGCTGAAAACAATTCTGGCAGAGTGACTCAGCTGTGAGCTGTCTGCAGCCAAAACTCCCAGCAGCTGAGGAATGAGTGCTTTAGTCCTGAGGGGAATCTGGGCAGTTCACCACTGCTTCCACACCAGGGAGTGGGATTAAAAATGTATAGCTTGACTTCTGGTCAAGGGAGATTTATAAGGTAGGTGTCTTGAAGCCCTACTGCTATTCCAAATACATGGCAACAAATGACAAAATATAAAAAGTAATTAGCAAAGATGCACATTCGCATATGATACAAAAAAACAAAGATTAAAAAGATACATTTGTGTGTTTGACACATTGCCCTAATACAAACGTTCTTTGTGGGCACAAGATGGGTTTTTACAGCAATAAGATGACATTTTATAGTAATTAGAGCAACAGGCTTCCTTACTCGTATCCTATGAGAGAGGGAAAAATCAACCTCTCCTTTAACCACAAAATAAAAGTCCTACCCTCCAGTCTGTGTCATCAGAAACGGAAGATGGTAAAGGGGTTCCTGGAGCAGTAAAAGGCGGCCAGGGGTTTGGCTCCCGCAAGGAAATGGAGACTGAACACTCCCCATGACAGGAAGGGAACAAGAGCCAAGATTACTGCTCGAGCCCAGGAGATAGACTATCTTTTCCCGTCTCTGAAAGAAAGCTGAAAAAGCTGAGACTTACTACAATGAGAGAGCGAGGCGGGCAGGAGGGAGTAGATACAGCCTCAATCCAAAACTTGGACAAGCAGTCCAGCGGCTCAGTAGCTGCATCTATGTTAGTGCAATATTATCAACAAGTACCTTAATCCAATAAGAGAAAACTGGGTTCTGGACCAGGGGCCATGAAGAGCCAGGTGCAAAACTGGTTAAGTAGGGAGGAGTGGGCACAGAGAAAAAGAGGAGGGGAAAAAGGGTTTTCACTGAAGTTGAGACAATAATGCAAAATAATAAAATATTTAGTGAGATCTAATGTTAAGAGAGAAATCCTGGACTCCCCTGGTGGTCCAGTGGTTAAGAGTCCACACTTCCAATGCAGGGCACACGGGTTTGATTCCTGATCAAGGAAGTTCCGCATGCCACACGGTGTGGAAAAAAAAAAGGCAAGAAATCCTATAGAATCCACAATGAACAATCAACAATGAGTAATCATTAATGAAAATAACAATAATGCAAATAATAATCTGAAGTTAACATTAAAATAATTATGTTCCAGAGGATGACATCAGCATCATGGTGGCATAAGAAGCCCCTCATTGTTGTCCCCCTTCCCCCCAACCAACAACAAAGATTCGGCATCCATCCATGGACCAAAGTACCTTTAGGGACCTATGGGATCCAGCATCACATAGGACCTGAGAGGAGCCTCACCAACCCATGTGTTGAAAAATAGGTAAGTAGACCTTGGTCCTGGCTGTGGACCCTGCTGTGGCCCATGAACTGGCTCCAGCCCCTCTCAACTGCAGCCCGTGAGCCCCCAGAAAACACTGTCTTAGATAATCACCCACAAATGAGAGAGCCTTTGTGCAAGTCCAGGTTTCAAGAGGAGAGGTTCCAGCACACTGCTGGGGGAAAAAATATGAGTTTGGATGCACCACAGTGGATGAGAGGAACAGTTTCATTGAACAGATAAAGAATTTGTGGGATATGCATCATATATATATGAAAAAGTATTCAGCCATGAGAAGGAAGTAAATCCTGCTCTTTGCAAACAACCTGGATGGACCTTGACAGCATTACGCTAAATGAAATAAGTCAGACAAAGAAAGACAAACACTGTATGATATCACTTATATGTGGAATCTAAAAAAGTTGAAATTGGGAATTCCGTGGCAGTCCAGTGGTTAGGACTCTGTGCTTTCACTGCTGAGGGCCGGGGTTCAAACCCTGGTTGGGGAACTAAGATCCCACAGCCAAAAAAAAAGGTTGAAGTTTGCTTTAGAAACAAAGTATAGAACTGTGGTTACCAGGAGCTGGGGAGGGGATGGGGGTTGTGGGGAAAGATGGGGAGACATTGATCAAAGGGCACAAGTTCCAGTTATAAGACAAATGCGTTCTGGGGATCTAATGTACAACATACTGACTGTAGTCAAAAATACTGTATTATACACTTGAACATTGCTAAAGGAGTAAATCTTAATATTCTCCCCACAAAAAAGAAATGGGAATTATATGATGAGATGGAGGTGTTTGCTAAGACTATGGTGGTAATCATTTTGCAATGTATACATATATCAGATCAACACATTGTATACCTTAAACTTAACACAATGTTATATGTCAATTATATGTCAATACACCTGGGGGGAAAAGTGAAAATCTAATAATTAATGTTCCATATCTTTGAAAGAAAAAAGGGAAGAAGTAGCAAATAACATTACTTTTAAAAAACCAAGAAGTTATGAGGGGACACAAATGGTTATAAAACATATATTAAAAAGTGTCTCCTAGAAATGCTGGAAATGAAAACAATTTTTAAATTTAACATTTTAAAATCAGTAGATGATATAAACTCTAGACTGGATATAATTAGCAAGAATTGGTTGGTCTTCCCTGGTGGTGCAGTGGTTGAGAATCTGCCTGCCAATGCAGGGGACACGGGTTCGAGCCCTGGTCTGCGAAGATCCTACATGCCGCGGAGCAACTAGGCCCGTGAGCCACAACTACTGAGCCTGTGCGTCTGGAGCTTGTGCTCCGCAACGAGAGGCCGCAACAGTGAAAGGCCCGCGCACCACGATGAAGAGTGGCCCCTGCTCACCGCAACTGGGGAAAGCCGTCGCACAGAAATGAAGACCCAACACAGCCAAAACTAAATAAATAAATTAAAAAAAAAAAAAAAGAATTGGTGAATTGAAAATACTGCTGAGAGTGCAGTAAAATGCAGAGAAATAGAAATATTTTTTCATTAAACAATAATTAAGAAACAGAGAGAATAAATTGATAGTCTCCAAAATACATCTAATAGAAAAATTCTAAGTATAGGATAAAGTGAGTGGCAGTGTAGAAACATTTAAAAAGACAATGGCTGAGAATTTTCCAGATTTGCTGCAAGACGCACCCAATCCAGGTAAAATAAATGAAAATGAATGCACATCCAGACGCATCCTAGTGAAATTTAAGGACATCAAGAAAAAATAGTCTTTAAGTTACCAGAAAGGAAATAGATTACCGACAAAGGAATGATAATTACATTGTCAGCAGACTTCTCATCCACAACCGTTAATGCCAGAAGGCAATCTTCACAGTGCTGAGGGGAAATAACCATAACCTATAATATCCTACCTTGCTAAATGGAAAGGAAAAATAAAGGCATTTTCAAATATACAACGATTAAAATAATATACTACCTGTAGACCCTTCTGGACACTCACAGAAAGAATTATCAAAAGACATAATTCAGGAAGAAAGAGATAATTTTTGCCCTGGGTGAGGCAGTCAGTAAACAAACATTTATTGAGCATCTATTATACACAGAACTGTGGGCTTGGCCCTGTAGGTACATGATCCCTGACTTACAGAGTTTATAGTCTCGCTCTAAAGGACTAAGTTGAAGAGTATCTCAGGCAGAAGGAATAGACGGTAGAAAGGTATATGGTCCTGAAAGCACATGGGGTGTTACAAGGATAAGTAATCAGGAGTTGAGGTCAAATGGCTCATGGTTGAAAGAGCTGAAACTGAAAAGATTGAGTCCAGGATGTTCTTACAGCAATGGGGATCCACTATGGGCTTTTAAGAGTGATTAAGTCCTGGTAATTTAGTTTGGTATCAACATGATAGCTTGGATTGTTAAAAATGGGTATACATAATGTGTGAATCCCCAAACCCTCCTTCCAGGGAGAATAAAGTTAAAACTTTCAGTGGAGACATTTAAAAGATATCAGCCCTTTTCTGCATATCATTTAATGCATCTGAATTTTTTCAGTTCTAGTTATTGACCATCTTTATACTTTGATGCTGTGGGTCACAAAGGAAGAGAGTGACAACAGGATAAATCCCAAATGAAACCAAAACAAACTAAAATAAAAGGGTAAACCTCTGACCTTTAGTCAGTTTTGCTTTCTGAAGAAAGGTGTGCACATGAATTTGTTTCCCTAGCAACCATGCAGAAAAATAGAAGATGCAGTATTTGGTAATTTTATGGCTATTAGAATAATAAAGTGTCATGGAAAGTTATTGCATTTTAAGACAGTATTCTCCTTCATACACGGACCCTAGGGAGCAGGAAAAGATGGGGAAGACATCATATGCAGAAATAGTTCATGTGTTTATAGGTCGTTTTAGAAAAGTTCTGTGTGACTAGGCAAGATGCTAGTCAGCAGTGGCTGTACTGTATGCTATGCTCTCAGGAATTAGCCCACAAGGTAGCTCCTCTGAAGGTAAATACAATGTAATGAATCTGATACTGGAGCTACTTCATCCAAAAGCACATAAAACTGGCCAATTTGATTTTGTACCGGGGCAAAAGCCATGGCAATACATACAGTGTAGCAAACACACCAATACAGCCATGAATGCACCTTTTCAGGAATACACAGGAGCTTTCAAAAGAGGACATGAAGGACTAAGTAGTGTTTGATGATACTGTAAATGGTTGGGGAATGGGAATGCTTTGCTTTTGTCTAGGGAAACTAATGGGCTCTACATCCTGAAAAGTATAAATTCAGTCGTTGTAGTTGAATGGAAGAAATTTAAGGGAAGTATTTTTTTATGAAGCTAAAAGTTGTCTTTACAGGTAATCCAATCCAATCTTTGGAATCTAAGCACATCCTAAGTATGTTGACAGAAAAGGGGACGGATATGTCAACCATTGCGATGGCCTTCTCCAGATACCATCTGTCAAGTCTTTCCTTGTATTCCCAGGGGACTTGAGTAGATTACTCAACCCTCCACCTATCTTAGGCAATACCATAGGGAAATCTTATCAGATGAAAGCCTGTCATTAAAAAAAAAAAAAAATGTCAACCATGCCTACTCTTTTTGTAATCTATCAGACCATTGGGTAAGTCTTCCTAACATTTTAATATGTTGACATTGCTAATATTCTCTACCATCCACTGGTTTTTATGCTCCAAAGGCCCCCATTGCCTTTGGATTCAAACAAAACCCCTTAGAATATGCCTCCTCTGATCTTTCCCCTACATGCATCCTTCCCCAGCTTACTCTCTGGACTCATTTAACTGCACCATGAGCATTCTGTGTATGAACCATGCCAAATCATTCATGCCCTTCAGGACATGCCACTCTTCCTTGTCATCTGTTTCAGATGGTCCCTGAGTTAGCTCAAGGAATAAGGGAGTGTGAACTGGATTACTCAGTGCTTCCTAACCTAGTCCCACAAACAGATAAATTAAGTGTTCATTACTTCCAGGCTCTTGAAACCAAGGGTGGTCAAAGAACAAAGTTGGAGTTGCACCCATCCACCATCCCTTATCTAAATGCCGAAGGTGTGCTCCACTGGGATGGTGATAGCTGACAGTAGAAAAGATGTTTGTTACTGATTCCTCTTGGACCATGTCTTCACTATGGCTGGGCCACTGACTTCAGTAGCTTTTTCAAGAGGAAGACCAAAATGTCAGGTCTAGAGTTGAGGCAATAGCTGAACAAGAATAATGTGCACTGAAGTTAAATTAATAAGTTAAAGAAACACACACACATACATACATATCAACTATGACCAGGTTTCTGCCTTCCACCACCTTTTTACTCTACACCTGTTATCCATCATTGGTGCAAATGCTCCGAGTTTGATATATCAGAATATAAATTCACCTCCTAACTGTCTTGTTAACTCTTAAGTCAAACACATTAGAAGTAGAAGCCTATTTATTATTGAGTCAACCATTTTATCTTGATTAATGAAAACAATTTAGGAACAAGAAAACAAAGAAAGAAGCTGATGGTATTGAGTGCAAGGTTTTGACTTGCCTCTACACTCAAGAGGACACTTCCAAATCTAAAAGCTTTCCTTTTTCTCACAATTTCCTATTTCTCCAAGTCAAAGTAATCATAACAATTCTTTTTTTAATTAATTTTTATTGGAGTATAGTTGCTTTACAATGTTGTGTTAGTTTCTGCTGTACAGCAAAGTGAATCAGGTGTATATATATATATATATATATATATATATATATATATATATATATACCCTCTTTTTTGGATTTCCTTCCCACACTTCACTATATGGCATTACAGCTCACATATATTTCTTCTTCTAGCCAGTTAATTACACTTAAAAATAAATATGCATATGTTAAAGAGCTAACAGTGAACTCCCTCTAAATATTAATGATTGGATTTTAAATACTATACTCATTGTAGAGCAAGACTTATGAAGTATAAGACATGTTTTTCTGAAATTTGGCCTCTACCCAACTTTAAACCCTATCTGCCTTGAAAGATCTTCCACATTTCTTCCATAAACCTTAACTATGCTTCAAGGCCAGGCTTCAACCTCCTTTCTGAATCCTTTCTTCAACCCTCCGGGTGGTGCTGTAATAAGGGGTAGGAATGGTCAGCTCCAAAAGAGAGAAGTATTTTATCACTGATGTTATTTAGAATTGCCAGCATACAGTGAAAATAGAAAGCAGATTGACTTTATGTTGGTTTTATTATTGCTTTTGCATTTTCTATAGTTGCCTATACCCAAGGCAAACTTTTTCCCACTCCTTCTCCCCACATTGGTATACCACTCTTTTCAAACGGAAGCGATACCTACCTTCTTTTTTTATGCCTGCTTTCTTTTATACCACTTGCATGTAACACCAAATTTTGTCTTGTGTGGAGAAGTGTGTCCATATTTCATCATAAGTCATTTGAGATCAGGGATTACATCTTTTCCATTCCCTGCAGTGTTCAGCAGAGTGTCTGAAACAAAGAAGGCCAGCAGTTCACACTGGTTTAATCAGTAAGTCATGGGTGTTAACATATGATCCAGCAATCCCACCCCTGGACATAAATCCAGAAAAGATGAAAACTCTAATTTGAAAAGATACATTTACTCCAATGTTCATAGCATCATTATTTACAATAGCCAAGACATGGAAGCAACCTAAATGTCCATCAACAGATGAAACCTAAATGTCCATCAACAGATGAATGGATGGTGGTATGTGTGTGTGTATATATATTTATTTGTGTGTGTGTGTGTGTGTGTGTATATATGTATAATGGAATATTATTCAGCCATAAAAAAGAATGAAATATTGCCATTTGTAGGAACATGGATGCATGTAGAGTTTATCATACTGAGTGAAGTAAGTCAGACAGAGAAAGACAAATATTATACGATATCACTTATGTGATAAGTAGAATCTAAAAAAATAGTACAAATGAACTTATTTACAAAACAGAAACAGACTCACAGACATAGAAAACAAATTTACAGTTACCAAAGTGGAAATGGTAGGAAGGGATAAATTAGGAGTATGGGATTAACAGATAAATACCACCAAATATAAAATAGATAAACAACAGGGTATATTGTATAGCACTGGGATCTATATTCAATATCTTGTAATAACCTATAATGGAAAAGAATCTGAAAAATATACAAATATATAATAATCAGTTTTATATATATATATATATAAAACGGAATCACTTTGCATGAAACTAACACAATATTGTAAATCAACTACAGTTCAATTTAAAAAAATCATGAGTGAATATACGTAGGAAAGCTGAGATTCAGAGAGGTTAAGCAACGTACCCAAAGTCACAGAGAGTTATTAATGGAATTGACTGGAATCCATGACTGTCCAATTTAAGTAAAGCCATCAATCATGCAGAAATTGCTCATTCATACTGCTAAACTAACCTCACAGAAAGCTAACCACTTATTTCACTTCAGCAATAACAGGTCATGTAAGAGTATGTGAGGTCAAGAGTATATACTTTTCTCTAAACAAATGTGAAATATCCAGAGGTTAAGAAAATTTCCACGTTTTAATTATCTTTTGTGTGCTAGGCCTTTTTATCTTTTGAGGAAGAATATAAAGGTGAAAAAGCATTCACAGGTTTTTTTTCAGCCTAATTGAAATATTCTCTACATCAAATATGTTCAATGTAGTAGAAACTACAGATGTTATTGCTTTAATTTTATAACCCAATTATTCTTTTATTTCTAGTTGTCTTCAGGATAAATTAACTCTTATCAGCTATTCAAATAGTAATTATCATAAAGCTAAATACCATACAAGCTCATAATCCATGTTAATTTATAGACTAAACTGGAGTAAAATCATGCTCTGGAGTTACAGGAAAGGAATTCCAGATTTTTATTATTTCTCAACATTTTATCCCAGAATACCCAAATGAAATTTAACAAGGAGATGATTTCTTTTTGTGAAGAAAAGGATCTAGAATTGTTTGTTTGTTTCACTGTAGCAAAATGAATGCTAAACTTGAGGCAAAAGATAATGCGTTTGGATACAAGATCTATAAGGTCAAGTCATGTGGCCTTCAAGAACAAAACTGTATTCATCTGCATCCCCTCAGGGCAGAGCCATGGTTAAGAGGATGAAAGTGAGACACTCACATCAGTGCAAACTTTAAGGGTGTCCCCCAAAACTCAGTAATCAAGACAAATATTATTTTAATGCTTTTTTTTTTTAAAAAATCAAAATTAGTGCAAAAATCCACATGAACAAATCTTTCAGCAAAGATAGGATTAATACTCAGAGAGGTCTTTATTAGTCAGAATAGGCTTATTTATGTTGCAGTTGTTTTTTTTTAAAGCATAATTCCCAGATCTCAGAGGCTAATGAAAAAAAATGTTGAGTTATTGTTTCTATTACAAATCTGGTGAAGGTCCACATGGGCTTTTCTGCCCATAGTTACACAGGGACTCATGCCAGGCAGGCAGTCTCTGTAATCGCTGCAACAGAAAAAGAGAGATCTGGAGGGCCATTATATGAGTCAGCTTAGGTTCGGTAATGCTGCAGTAACAAGTGGCCGTGAAATCTCAATGGCTTCCAGCAATAAATGTTGAATTCTGGCTCACAACATGTCCTTCATGAATCAGCTGCTGCACATATTTTTCACTCCAGGTCCAAGGCTGAGGAAGCAACACTTATCTAGGACATACCACTCTCATGGCAGAGGGAAGAGATAGAAGGGAAGAATTCTAAGGTGACTATAAAACTCCTGCTCACAATGGCACACCTCACTTCTCAAATTTCACGGCCAAGGAAAGTTATATGGTCTATCAGGTATCAATAGAGCGGAGAAGTATAATCCTCTCCCAGAGGAAGAAATAGGAGATATTGTGAATATAATGCTATGTTCCACAGTCCACCATTCTTTTCATGGATATTCACCTCTCTTCCTTCTACATATACACACACTCCTTAAAGGAGTCTACCTGAAAGTCCCATTCAATCATGGCATTAGGCACAAAGCACAAGATCTCTACATCTTGATCCCTAAACTTATGAACTAAAAAGAAAAGTTTTCTGCTCTACATACTATCATGAGAAAGGGTAGAATAACATCATTAATTATCTATTGCTGCATTATACATCAGGGACAAATAATAATAGTCCCTTTTATACCCTAACTGAATCCCCAATTCAAATGCTTATGAGCATAATAAATTTATTTTTGTTTTATTCCTATAAGTTTTGAAGTGGTTTGTAATAGAACAATAAATGATCAGATCATAAATTGGTACTTAGAATGGGGTGTTGTCATTAAAAAAAAAAACAAAACACTAAGATATGTGATATTGTCTTTTGGACTGAGTTGTAGACAAGAACTCAAAGAGCCTCAAGGAGTCTTAGTGAACTTGACTCCTTGAAGTCAAGTAAAGAACTTGTTATTAGAGATTGAAGAGGATATATATCCTTCTTAATGGTGAAAAGTTTGGAAACACTGTTGCCTGAGGTAATGTGGAAAACAGATTTCCAGGAAGAATGTTGAAGCTGCTAGTTGATTTTCTTTACCTACATATAAAAAAACTATAAATGGAAAGAGATAAACTCTTTAGTTTTCAATTTCAATAATAATTTAGAGGTAATATAAGGGAGTCAGAACCTGTAGGTTCAGCAAAACTATTTCTCATTCCCAGTCTCTCAGGGCAGCAAAAAGATTTCAATACAGGAAATGGCCTCAAGGTAAAGATCATCTCAAGCATGAGACCAAGATCTTTTGTTAATACTAAAGAAAGACCAAGATCTTTTGTTGTTAATACTAAAGAAAGACCAAGATCTTTTGTTAATACTAAAGAAAGATTTATGGGCATGACTTGCAGACTCTCAACTAGACAAAAAGGCTTCTAAACATTTTTAAGGTGTTGTTTCACAGCACTCTGACTTTAACATGAAGTCAGAGACAGCCTGTCACGAAGAGATCTGTGAGTGTTGTTTTTGTCTAATGGAGTGAAGCCTACTACTATTTATAGGAAACTCACATAATATTTAAGATAATTAAATTTGTGGAAGCACTGGGAACTTATAAAAGGGATGGAAATAGCATAAAATTATGGGTCTCCAACTTTCTACAGGAAGAAGGCTGAGAAGGGTACTCAGCTGCATACCTGATTGATTTCCTATGGAATGGAATGTTCTTAGACTGTATAACCAAGGGCCATGGAAAATGATTACTGGGCAGTAAAACTGGGGCCTAAATCAAGGAACCAACAACATGTTCCTGGCTGAATTGCTTTAGACTAACAACTGCTCTGTGCACCCTATTTCCCCCTTTTTAGTGTCTGTTTTGTCTTTCTATTGCATGTTAGGTGTATTTAGGAGATAATAACTTAGTTTTTTAATTCAAAGTTCTTCAGGTCAAGAGGAACCATACTCAAGGGACCAAACCCAAAGAGCCTCATCTATACCAGGACCTGATTTAGATGATAATATCCTGGAATTTGAATCAATGCCATGAAGGGGTGAGACTTGGGTAGTCTTAGAAGAGAATGAGTGTGTTTTTCATGTGAGAGGAATGCATCTGTGGCCAGAGAGAGGACTATGGCAGATGAAAGATAACCACGAATTCTCTGACACCCACCCACAACCATTTCCTCCTCTTTTGAATATGAGCTTGTCTGTGAATTCTTTGATCACCAGAATATAGAAGTGACACTGTACTATATGTAATAAATTTATGGATTCAGCTAAGGAGATTCCCAGGAAGAATGTTGAAACTGCCTGTTGATTTTGTTTAGCTACATATAATAAAGTGCAAATGGAAAGAAATGAGCTTAAAAATGTACTCTTTAGTTTTGATTTCAATAACAATTTGGAGGGAATATAAAGGAGCCAGGACCCACAGGTTCAAAAACAAAACTATTTCTCATTCTCACACTCTCAAGACAGCAGAAAGATGTCAATACAAGAAATGGCCTCCGGGAAAAGACGATATCAAGGATGAAACTGAGATCCTAGGCAGAGCCTAGTTCAGAGCCTAAACTTTAAGAGGACCTGCAGTCTCTGCCTTGGTCTCTTGGAATTATGGTTGAGTTATGCCTTAGAAGGAAAAGATGCCTATATCTCAGTGATTTGTTCCTTACTCCTATTTCAAGTTCACTGTGAGTTGAATGCAATTCTGGACCACATCTTCTTCAGTATACGTCACAGGATGAATAAAGTGCCTCTATATGGACCAAAACAATTTCATGGCAGAGGGAAACAATAAAATGGAGTAACCATATATTGGCTCTTGCAGCTTCTCCTTGGACATGTCACATCTCACATCTGCTCACAGCCTGTTGACAAAAAGCAATCACATGGCTCAAACCAAACCACAAGGAAGCTTGGAAATGTGAAGGAGTTCACAAATATTTGGTAAACGTCTTTGTCATAGAGGGAATATTATCAAATTATAGAAATCCCTCTTGCTCTGAGGGCTACTTAAATGGTCAGTAGTGTTTTGTGTCTCAAGTCAGAAGATTCAACACAAGTCAACACCAAACTTCCTGTCTTTCTGAAGTATGGGATCCCAGTAGGATTTTAATCTAATTCTGAAAAAATTTTAAAAATATGGCCAGAGCTGCACTCTGAAAATTTTAGAGTAGTTCAAACTGCTTAAGCTAGTATCTTCCATGGAAATCTTGCAGAAAAAAATTAATGACTGTGCGGAAATCAAAATGTTTCTTGGAAGTCCCCTAGGAGTGCTTATTCAGGTTGGAAGTAGGGAGACTAGTTAGGAGGCTGTTACAGTAAACGTAGGCCAAAAATAATGAGCTCTTGGCCAATGTAAGGAAGTTGGAGGTGGAACAGGGGATACATCCAAAGATATTATAGAGATAGAATAAAAGAATTTCAGGAACAAATGGTTGTGGGTGGGAAATCCAAAAAGTCAGAAACTAGGGTGCATCAAATATTTGAAAAATAAAAAATTAAAGTCCCAAAGTAAAATATGGATGAAAATTATTGCCTTTCATTTCATAAACAGGAAATCCAGGAAAAAATTAAAAGTTGAGAAATTTGACTACAGAAGCTTCAAAAATGCCTGCACTCCTCCAATACATGTACATACAAGATCAAAGATCAAAGGAAAACGAAGTACAAAGTGGGAAAAAAATGTTGCAACTCAGATAATAGAGAGTGCATGTTCTAATATGTAAAGATTGCTTACAAATGATAAAATATAAACTCGCAAATCAAAAATGGCCAAAAGGCATGAAGAGGCAACTCACAAAATAAGAAATACAAATCACTGATAAATATGTGATGTTCATTTTCATTGGTGATCAAATAAATTCAAAGTTTAAAATGTAACATGAATTTTTCCACCAGATTGTAAATATTGAAATTATTTACAAAATCTAATGGTGGTAATAATTTTGGAGACAAAACATTTCACAATCACTCTTAAAGAAAGTGCAAACTAATATATTTTTTTTGGAGGGAAGTATGACAATATGTAAATAATTTTGAATGAAAATATCTTTTGACCATCAATGTAACTTAAAGACTTTAAGGGGAGAAGATAATTGTGCAAGTATTTTTTAAAAGTATGTTCAAGGATGTTCACTGAGGGAATGAACCTATTGGAAAACTTAATATCCATTAGTAAAAAGAACTTGTTAAGTAAATTGTGGTATGTTTATCAAAGTAAAATACAGCCCTTGTAGAGTTACATTTATTGACCTGGAAAGTTGGCTAAATTATATTGTTTAATAAAACACAAAGCTACAGCATTGTATGTGTGATCATAAATTATAAAATTATATGTTTACAATCAAACCAGCTTATTCAAACAGGAGAGTTTTCCATAAGGGTGTTAGGGAATCCCACAGCCTCTAAGAACAGAATTGCAACCAGAGTCAGCAACACATATTGTTATAACTCTCTCTCTCAGTCTCTCTACTATCCTTCTCTGTGTCAACTGAAAACAAAAACAAAACAAAAGTGAGAGTTGTGAGTTGAGTTTTATTTGGAGCAAAATGAGGACTAGAGCCCAGGAGACAGTATTTCAGATATCTCTGAGAAACTGTTCCGAAGAGGTAAGGGGGAAGGTCAGTGTATATGTGATTTTGGTGAAGGTGGGTACATGCAATCAAACACACATTTTTGCAGAAGGCTGCTGCTAGTCTCGTAAAGGATACTACTAGTCACAAGGAGCAGATGTCACCATTAATGATTTTAGTGCTTATATAGACATGAGGAGATGCAAGAATTGGGCTCATAAGATATTCTCCAGATAATATTTATCTGAATACCTGTACTGCCAGTTTTTCCCAGAGCATAGAGTGCCTCATCCCTGATCTCCACCCTGAACTCCTTTCAGGGGGATATTGAAGGTCAGCAGCTGCAGGAGCTCATGATTTAATCCTTGTAGAGGTAGATGGCAAGCGACAATTTTTAGTTGGCATCTATATATAGGTGTTGTTCTTAAGTCACAGTCTACCCTCCCCTTTCAGTTTCCACTTCATATGGCAGAAACGGGTCACCAATATCATATCCTAAATGTGCATTTCTTTTTTTTTTTAAATAAATAAATTTATTTATTTATTTATGGCTGCGTTGGGTCTTCGTTGCTGCGCGTGGGCTTTCTCTAGTTGCGGCAAGCGGGGTCTACTCTTCGTTGTGGTGAGCGGGCTTCTCATTGAGGTGGCTTCTCTTGTTGCAGAGCACGGGCTCTAGGCGCGCGGGCTTCAGTAGTTGTGGCACATAGGCTCAGTAGTTGTGGCTCACAGGCCCTAGAGCACAGGCTCAGTAGTTGTGGCTCATGGGCTTAGTTGCTCTGCGGCATGTGGGATCTTCCTGGACCAGGGCTCGAACCCGTGTCCCCTGAATTGGCAGGCAGGTTCTTAACCACTGTGCTACCAGGGAAGCCCTAAATGTGCATTTCTTTAATTCAACCAAGCAGCCAAACTAGACTGGGACAGTCTGGCCTCAACTCCAAGTCCTCAGGGATCTACTCTGATTGACTCAATCCAGGAAGCGCTGGTTTAAGCAACTGTTAACTGGATAACAATGTCATATTTCATAAAACTGTTCTCCCTGTGGTAACCAAGAGTGAGACTGAGGTGGTGTTGCCTCTTTCACCCCACCTGGGTTATAGTCTAATAAGTGGGTTTTGGAGGTAAAATAAAAACTGTCCATCTTTCCTGGGCTTCTCCCTAACATCCCCCAATCTAGCACAATCAGTACTACTACCACTTTTCTAATGTTCACATTGTATTTATAATATAGTAAAGAATCTATTACCTACCATTCAGCAAGGTATATTTGATCTTAATTTGCTTCAGAAAAGATTTTCCTATAAGAAACTCACTACTGGGCCAACTAACTGTGGACAAGTGTTGAGTTTTTCTAACTGAATACAAAATAACTGTTCCTCTGGTAATCATGGTTGGAGGAGCTGCCTCCAAAATTGAAAACAACTCCAAAACATCAAGGAAGAGAGAATTGTTTAGACACAATTTTGAATCTACTTCAGAGAGAAAGAGAGATTGGGATGAGAAAGGATGGCCATCTAATATTAACCTTAGTTTTATCTTGGGGTAATTTTATCCAATCAACTTTGTACTATTCTGCATTGCTTTAATGTTTCAATAATTACGTGTCAATTTTAAAATCAGAAAAATAATTTCATAATGATAAACATGATAAAAATTTCCAGAGGATTGGGATTGGGCTAAGAGAACTAAAAGGAAATACCTGGGGTGGGAGTGGGGGGCTGGGGAGGAGGAAAGAGTCAAGAAAGCTAAGAAAAGATTTTTCAATAAAGAAGTAGTCAGTTTCAAATGCTGTAGAGAGGTCAACTGAAAAAAAGGATGAATAGTTTCCCATTACATTTAGCAATTAGGAATCCTTTGGTCACCTTGGAAAGTCTTAGTTCAGTGACTGGGGAAGGGGTCAAAATATGGCAGCTGAGGAGTTATTGAGAAGAGAGGAAGGCATGATAACAAATTTGAGCAGTGGATGACTGTTAAGTAGTATACATAGTTAGGCACTGCCTCTGGGTGAAGGGTATGAAGAAGATAATAGACCCTAGATGGTCCTTGACCAATGGAATGAGCACTTGGAGTTTGGGTCTATAAGCCAGACCTCAATTTGTAGAAAAGATATAAATTTGGGGAATTAAGACGATATTCCTGAGGAGAGTAAATTTCAGTTTAAGTGCAGCCAAACAGAGTCCACGAGTAATTTTCTCCTTCAAGTAACATACTTAGAAAATGTCAGAGTCCCAAGGAAGCCAATGTCTGCCCCTCTCCACTGAGTTCCAGACTTACACAGAACAAATACATTGGATGTCTACAGGTATTTTGCAACGAACATATCAAAATGAACTCATTATCTTAAGAAAGTACTCACCTTCTTGCATTCTGATACTGGATTAATAGCCTCACCATCCACCTAATTTTCAAAGTTAGAAATTTCATGGTAATCTTCAATTTCTTCCACACCTAGATGGCCACCCAATGTCCTTGATTTCAATTACTAAATTGCTATCAAATTTTGTCTTATTTTCTGCCCTCTGCCATCTCTGGATATTAGTTCTGGGTCTCATCTTTTCTTACGTGACCAATAAAATGTTTTCACAGTCGGTCTGCAATGTCGACCTTTTCATTTCATTCTCCGTGTGTGTACCCAGAGTCATTCTTACAAACACTGAAGATCACTTAAGATCTGTTAATTTCTATTCATCACCATTTGAACTACTTTACACACGTTATCACCACTCTTTCTCACACCTTATACTCTAACTCCATGCAACCACCTTAGTAAGGTTGTGGCTGGGTCCTAGGATATAAAAGTCTATCTTCTTGGAATTCTTTCACCTTCTCTTTACCTGGAAAACTACTTATCATTAAATGGAGAGTAAGAATGTCATTTATTCTGTGAAGCTTTGAGCTTCTCAGGGGAAAACATGGTGTCTTTTTTTATTTTTGCATCACTCATGACTTGCATAGTACCTGGAAACCAGTAAGAGATAAAAAATTGAATGTTTTTGCTCCACTCTGAGCCCTTGAAGCACAGTCAAAACAGCAACCACTGAATAAGCTTCAGCCAGCTCATTTGAAAAGTCACGAACAGAAGGCAATGTTTCTCTTAACTCCTAACCCCTTTCCTTTTAAAACCATTTGATCATTAAGTTAGGTACCACTTAAATAAGAGGGTATTTTCCAGGCACTCCACCAGGGGCGGAACACAACGACAAACAATATACATTTCTTGCTCTAGAGGAACTTAGAATCTAGTGTGATTCTCAACTGTTTGCACTTACTCTCATTTCTTTGCCTCTGAACTCCTTGCTAAATATAGCAACTTACTAACAAATGCCTCACCTTATATTTTGGACATTAATCTACAGGATGGCGTTTGGCTTCTCTACCTCCTCTGGTTTGGGAATATTCTATAATCTCTAAGAACTTTCTATTTTAATCCTGGGACGCTATGGGAACACAAATGCAGCTCTAACCCTTGACTGGTGTTGAGGAGGGAGAAAAATGGTTTCTCCCTAACCGTCTTAGGTTCTCTGGCTGGGACCATATAAATTAGACTGGCAAAAGGCAGATCAACAAGAGAAAAAGAAAAGAGGTTTACTAGCATGTTCATTGTTGGGAGCACCCAGTGATGAATAACACAAAAGGGTGGCTGGAATTTGGGCTTATATACTGTTTTAAGCTAAACAAGGAAAAGGGGTTTGGGGCTTCTGAGAGGAAGAGGAAAGAGATGAGAAGGTGATCAGGGAAAGCATGGTAAACAAGGCTTGTTTGGTAAGTTTTGTCATGCAGATTTAAGTTGGTGCCTTCTCCAGGGATGAGTTGTTAAGAATCCTCCTCTTCCTGGTAGGAGAATAGGAGCCATGGAGCCAGCTCTACAAATGGAAATTTCCTTTGCAAAAGGAAAACTTGTGATCTGTTTTTAGAGCTTTTCTTATATCTGCTGGCTCTCCCATGGCCTTTCGCTCAAAATAATCCATATGCCAAAGAGGCATATTTTGAGGTGGCTTATTCTGGTACCCTTTACTGGTATCCCAGTTTTACCAAACCTGACCCCTTTGAAAAGATTTTGAAAAAATGAAAAGAATGTTTCAGTTCCAATCACTCCTATGAGTTTACTTATTACTCTTGACCCAAGGTACTATTTGTGTAGTTTTCTCCACTTGTGTTGGGGCCAATAAGAATGCAATACTGGGGGTCTTACATCCAGACAATACATTTTCAAGCTGTCCTTTCAGGCTTGCAAGTGAGAGATAGAAGACTGAAAAGAGGGATGAGCAGCCAGAGTGAGCTGTCATTTTCAAGAAGGTCATTGAGTTTGTTCAGGCTGCCAAGTTCCTGGGATTGTTCCCAAGCTCCCGCAGTGCTGCTTCAATTTGGCTAGAGACTCCACGCCATAGACTAGGATCTCTGGCTCATACGATGGAACCAAGCCAGATTCCCCTGGGGTTTCAGATGCTCTATGGGTGTTAATTGGGCAACTCAAGAAGTCGCATTCTTGATTTCAGCCTCTTCATTGATATTTTATGGTCAGAAATAAAAGCTGGAAATAGTTTATTATTCTTTGAATACATTATTCAATCTGTGTGAGTTCACTTTAGGCACCTTTATTTTTATTTTTTTAAAACATCTTTATTGGAGTATAATTGCTTTACAATGGTGTGTTAGTTTCTGCTGTAAAACAAAATGAATCAGCTATATGTATACACATATCCCCATTATCTCCTCCCTCTTGCATCTCCCTCCCACCATCCCTATCCCACCACTCTAGGTGGACACAAGGCACCGAGCTGATCTCTCTGTGCTATGCGGCTGCTTCCCACTAGCTATCTATTTTACATTTGGTAGTGTATATATGTCCATGCCACTCTCTCACTTCGTCCCAGCTTACCCTTCCCCCTCCCGGTGCCCTCAAGTCCATTCTCGACGTCTGCATCTTTATTCCTGCCCTTCTCATAGGTTCTTCAGAACCATTTTGTGTTTTTTTTAGATTACATATATATGTGCTAGCGTATGGTATTTGTTTTTCCCTTTCTGACTTACTTCACTCTGATGGACTCTCTAGGTCCATCCACCTCACTACAAGTAACTCAATTTCGTTTCTTTTTATGGCTGAGTAATATTCCATTGTATATATGTGCCACATCTTCTTTATCCATTCATATGTCGACAGACACATAGGTTGCTTCCATGTCCTGGCTATTGTAAAAAGAGCTGCAATGAACATTTTGGTACATGACTCTTTTTGAATTATGGTTTTCTCATGGTAGATGCCCAGTAGTGGGATTGCTGGGTCATATGGTAGTTTTATTTTTAGTTTTTTAAGGAACCTCCATACTGTTCTCCATAGTGGCTGTATCAATTTACATTCCCACAACAGGACAAGAGGGTTCTCTTTTCTTCACACCCTCTCCAGCATTTATTGTTGTAGATTTTTTTGATAATGGCCATTCTGGCCAGTGTGAGGTGATACCTCATTGTAGTTTTGATTTGCATTTCTCTAATGATTAGTGATGTTGAGCATCCTCTCATGTGTTTGTTGGCAATCTGTGTATCTTCTCTGGAGAAATGTCTATTTAGGTCTTCTGTGCATTTTTGGATTGAGTTGTTTGATTTTTTGGTATTGAGTTGCATGAGCTGCTTGTATATTTTGGAGATTAATCTTTTGTCTGTTGCTTCATTTGCAAATATTTTCTCCCATTCTGAGGGTTGTCTTTTCATCTTGTTTATGGTTTCCTTTGCTGTGCAAAAGCTTTTAAGATTCTTAGGTCCCATTTGTTTATTTTTGTTTTTAAATCCATTTCTCTAGGAGGTGGGTCAAAAAGGATCTTGCTGTGATTTATGCCATAGGGTGTTCTGCCTATGTTTTCCTCTAAGAGTTTGATAGTGTCTGGCCTTACATTTAGGTCTTTAATCCATTTTGAATTTATTTTTGTGTATGGTGTTAGGGGGTGTTCTAAATTCATTCTTTTACATGTAGCTGTCCAGTTTTCCCAGGACCACTTATTGAAGAGGCTGTCTTTTCTCCATTGTATATTCTTGTCTCCTTTATCAAAGATAAAGTGACCATATGTGCATGGGTTTACCTCTGGGCTTTCTATCCTGTTCCACTGATCTATATTTCTGTTTTTGTGCCAGTACCATACTGTCTTGATTACTGTAGCTTTGTAGTATAGTCTGAAGTCAGGAAGCCTGATTCCTCCAGCTCCGTTTTTCTTTCTCAAGATTGCTTTGGCTATTCGGGGTCTTTTGTGTTTCCATACAAATTGTGAAATTTTTTATTCTAGTTCTGAGAAAACTGTCACTGGTAGTTTGATAGGGATTGCATTGAATCTGTTGATTGCTTTGGATAGTACAGTCATTTTCACAATGTTGATTCTTCCAATCCAAGAACATGGTATATCTCTCCAACTGTTTGTATCATCTTTAATTTCTTTCAACAGCGTCTTAAATTTTTCTGCATACAGGTCTTTTGTCTCCTTAGGTAGGTTTATTCCTAGGTATTTTATTCTTTTTATTGCAATGGTAAATGGGACTGTTTCCTTAATTTCTCTTTCTGATCTTTCCTTGTTCATGTATAGGATGCAAGAGATTTCTGTGCATTAATTTTGTATCCTGCTACTTTACCAAATTCATTGATTAGCTCTAGTAGTCTCCTGGTAGCATCTTTAGGATTCTCTATGTATAGTGTCATGTCATCTGCAAAGAGTGACAGTTTTACTTCTTTTCCGATTTGGATTCCTTTTATTTCTTTTTCTTCTCTGATACTGTGGCTAAAACTTCCAGAACTATGTTGAATAAGAGTGGTGAGAGTGGGTAACCTTGTCTTGATCTTAGTGAAAATGGTTTGTTTTTCACCATTGAGAAGGATGTTGGCTGTGGTTTTGTCATATATGGCCTTTATTATATTGATGTAAGTTTCTTCTATGCCTACTTTCTGGAGGGTTTTTATCCTAAATGGGTGTTGAATTTTGTTGAAAGCTTTCTCTGCATCTACTGAGATGATAATATGGTTTTTATTCTTCAGTTTGTTGATGTGGTGTATCACACTTTTTGATTTGCAGATACTGAAGAATCCTTGCATCCCTGTGATAAATTCCGCTTGATCACAGTGTATGATCCTTTTAATGTATTGTCAGATTCAGTTTGCTAGTATTTTGTTGAGGATTTTTGCGTCTATGTTCAAACATCTGTACTCCAAAAACTGTAAGATGCTGATGAAAGAAATCAAAGATAACACAAACTGATGGAAAGATATACCACGGTCTTGGAATGCAAGAATCAATATTGTCAAAATGACTATACTACCCAAGGAAATCTACAGATTCAATGAAATCCCTATCAAATTACCAATGGCATTTTTCACAGAACTAGGACAAAAAATTTTTTAATCTGGATGGAGACACAAAAGACCCCGAATAGCCAAAGCAATATTAAGAAAGAAAAACGGAGTTGGAGGAATCAGGCTCCCTGACTTCAGACAATACTACAAAGCTATAGTCATCAAAACTGTATAGTACTGGCACAAAAACAGAAATATAGATCAATGGAAGAGGATAGAAAGCCCAGAAATAAACTCACAAACCTATGGTCCACTAATCTGTGAAAAAGGGGGCAAGAATATACAATGGAGAAAAGACAGTTCTCTTCAATAAGTGGTGCTGGGAAATCAGAACAGCCACATGTAAAAAGAAAAGTGAAATTAGCATGCTCTCTAACACCATACCCAAAAATGGATTAAAGACCTAAATGTAAGACTGGATACTGTAAAACTCTTAGAGGAAAATATAGGTAGAACACTCTTTGACATAAATATCCGCAATATCTTTTTTGAGCCATCTCCTAGAGTAATGAAAATGAAAACAAAAATAAACAAATGGAACCTAATTAAACTCAAAAGCTTTTGCACAGCAAAGGAAACCAAACTAAAATACAACACACAGAATGGGAGAAAATATTTGCAAATGATGCTACTGACAAGGGATTAACATCCAAAATTTACAAACATCTTATTTACAAGCAGCTCAATATATATATATATAAAACCAATCAAAAAATGGGCAGAAGACTTAAATAGACATTTCTCTAAAGAAAACATACAGATGTCTTAGAGGCACATGAAAAGATGCTCAACATCGTTAATAATTAGAGAAATGCAAATCAAAACTACAATGGGATATCACCTCACATAAGTCAGGTGATATCACCTTATCACCTCATAAGTCAGAGTGGCCATTATTAAAAAGTCTACAAATAACAAATGCTGGAGAGGGTGTGGAGAAAAGGGAACTCTCCTACACTGTTGGTGGGAATGTAAATTGGTACAGCCACTATGGAGAACAGTATGAAGGTTCCTTAAAAAACTAAATACAGAGCTACCACATGATCCAGAAATCCCACTCCTGGGCATATAGCTGGAGAAAACCATTGTTCAAAAGAATACACGCATCCCATTGTTCATTGCAGTGCTGTTTACAATACTGCAGCCATAGAAGCAACATAAATATCCATTGACAGATGAATGGATAAAGAAGATGTGGTACATATATGCAATGGAATATTACTCAGCCATTAAAAAGAATGAAATTATGCCATTTGCAACAACGTGGATGGACCTGGAGATGATCATACTAAGTGAAGTAAGTCAGACAGAGAAAGACAAATATCATATGATATTGCTTATATGCGGAATCTAAAAAAATGATAAAAATGAATTTATTTACAAAACAGAAACAGACTTAGAGAATGGACTTATGGTTACAGCAGGGAAGTGCTGAGGGAAGGGAAAAACTGGGAGGTTGGAATTGACATATACACCCTGCTATATTTAAAACAGGTAACCAACAGAGACCTACTGTATAGCACAGGGAACTCTGCTCATTATTCTGTAATAACGTAAGTGGGAAAAGAATTTGAAAAAGAAACATGTATGTATATAACTGAATCACTTTGCTGAAACTAACACCTAAAACTAACACAACATTGTTAATCAACTATACTCCAATATAATTTTTTTAAAAGAAGACCTTTAAAGCCTAGATAGAAAGAAATTTACAGATCAATGTAGAATAGATCTAGAAATATATAATCCAGGGTTCCCTGATCTGCATCAATTGGTTCATGTGTCATTAGGAACTTCATATGCAAAAATTTACACAGGAAGGAAATAATGACGATGACCTACAAAACCCAGATTTGTTTGATTCTTTATTTTGTGTATGAACATTTCATTGTTCCAGCACTGTTTATTGAAAAGACTAGTCATTCTCTATTGAATTGTCTTTGGCTTTTGTTAAAAAAAATCAGTTGATTAGAAAACTATTTTCCATAGATAACTAATAAGAACCTGCTGTATAGCACAGGGAACTCTACTTCACTTTGCTGTACAGTAGAAACTAACATAACATTGTAAAATAAATATACCCCAATTAAAAAAAAAAGCTACTTCCCAAAACCATAGTACTTATCATGCAGTATTGTAGTTGTTAGTTTACATCTCTGATCCTGCCTTGAATTCAGGACAGGGAAAACTGCCTAGATCACTACTATAACTCTCACAGCATCTTGAAGTAGATGTTTAATAAATATGAATTGCTAAAAAAGGGGCAGCCAAAAGAGCTAAAGGCTTGAATGCTCAGTCTTTCTTTACTTTTTAAATTTGTTTTCTCTCTCTCTCTCTCTCTCTTTCTCTCTCTCACTGAATTTCACAGCCTGGAAGGCGTCCAGGCATCTATAATTCCTCCTTCTTCTTTGCCCCAATTCTCCATCACCATCCTTGCTGACACTGCCTCCAAATGCTTCTTGCGTCCATCACTTTCTTCCCATCTTTGGTATCTCTGCCCTAAATCACTATATGACAGCTTCATAATGCCACCTTCCTCTTTAGCTGCCAGTGTGATCATAGCCAAAACAGAAAATAAATTATATCATGTTCTTGCTTGATATTCTATGATGGCTCTTTACCACCAACAGGGCAAAGTCCAAGGACAGGTATGGTTCATTAGTGGACACTGTCAGGGCTCAGCCCAGATCTCCTTGAATCCCTTCTGCTCTTTCTAAGTACCTATCCCTCACACCAGCTTCTACATGCTTTGCTTCTAAGGGCCACACCGTAGAATCTCTCTGGAGGACTGCCCTGCATGAATGGAGCCTTTGTGCCCACTGGTTCAGAGAGTCAGAAGTGTTAGGGCAGCCTATCTACTGACTGAAACAAGAGTAGGGAAACCCAGCTCTCTTGCCTCAAGTAAAGACAAACTTTGAGATGTAACTTACACTCCTGAGCGCCTCTGCAGGATCAAGTTAAGGCTAGGACTTTGCCTGATATTACATTCCTACTTGGTATACTACTTCTCTATTGTGCATAACAAATCCACCTCCTCCCCCCAAATTAATGGCTTAAAACAACAAATATTTATTATCTCATACAGTATCTGAGGGTCAGGAATCTGGGGGCAGCTTACCTGGCTGCAGTCATGTAGTCAGCTGGTGCTCAATTGTCCGATGAAGGTGGAGAATGTGCTTCCAAGATCACTCACATGGCTGTTGGCAGGAGGCCTCAGTTCCCTGCCAGATGGGTCTCTCCGTAGGGTTGCTTACATGACATGGCAGTTATCTTCTCCCAAAGCAAATGATCCAACAGAAGGAGGGAGCTGGTAAGTAAACAAGAGAGCACCCAAAACAGAACCTAATCTCAGAAGGGTCATGCCATCACTTCTGCTAGAAGTTATTGGTCACACAAATCAGTCTTGATACAATGTAGGAGGGGACTGCAAAAAAAGGGTACCAGGTAGTGGGGATCACTGGGGACCATCTTGGATACAGGCTACCACAGGTGGCTTCTTCTCCTTCTCTATCCTGCTCCTCCCATTCTCTTATCAGATTTTCCTAGCGTTCCTTCTTAATGAATCACTTCCACCTAAATCCTGGTCTCAGGTACTGCTTCTGTGGAGCCCAGCCTAAGACATCCTGCAAAGTCATCCATGATATCGTCCTTGTCTCATTCTCCAACTTCACCTCTTGCCAACAAATGCTGTGTCCTAAATGCAGCAGCAATATTAGAATGTTGCTTGAAATTATCTGTACATGGCATGTGATCTTTCTATGCCCTTCCTCAGAGTCTCAGTCATCTTTTAATCGCTCTCACTTGCTAAAAATAGATATTTGTTGAATGAATGAATGAATGAGTGCGTACATCTTAAAGTACTCTCTGTCCTTCATTGGCTATTGCAGGATAGGTAGAGGAAAGGACATGAGGCTTTGTTCTGTCACTTTGGGCAAGTTGGAGAATTTCACCATGCCCTCCAAACTCTGGGAAAGGAAAATAAGAAAATCTATTCATTCATTTATTCATTCAACAAATATTTATTAAAAGTTTATTGTGTGCCTGTACTTTCCTGAGCACTGGAGAGGTAACAGTGAAACAAAGAGACTAAAAGTTACCTTCAGAGGTTTACATTCTAGAGGAGGAAATAGTAACAGCTAAAAAGAATTGGGGGTTACCATGTCCCAGGCACTGTCATATGGATAGATACAGATAGATAGATGATAGATAGGTAGATATCTGTATCTATATATCTCACCTCATTTAATTCTTACACAACACTTAAAGAATCTAACTTTCTTGAATTCTGACACATTAGGTAATTCTCATTATTATTTTCATTTTGCATATAAGAAGAATAATACACAGAGAGTAAATAATAGACCTGGAGTTCAATCCCAAGCAGTAGTACTAAAGAAAAAATTATGTATGACACAGTAAAAACTGTAAGGCAGACTTTTTTCAGGGGACTACTGCAATGAGGGTTTATAGAGGGGAGAGAGATGGGGCTTAATTCTGAATACAACAAAGATAAGTAGATTTATAGCCAAGGATCAGGGCAGGAGTCAGTGGATGAAAAATTATTAAAAAGGAACTTCAGGGCTAGGGAAATTTTGGCTAAACTGACTTCATAGGATTTTTGCTGAAGGCAGGCCAGAGTGATAAGATATGAAGAGTGGAGGATGAGGAATTTGATCAGATATCAAGGGTGGGGGATTTTTTCACTAAATTGACCCAGCAGGATTCTTGCTAAAACTGGGCTAAATGGGCCCAGGACAGAGCCCAAGGGCAAGGTCCAATCAGAAAGAGGACTCAGAAATAGCTTGACATGAGTTAGGTCAAAGGGAGAGTCTTTCAGAAGCATTTCAGAACCCATTATTCTTGTCTACTCTCCTCAGTGAGTGTAAGTGAAACTGAGCAGGACCCTATGGGGCTCCTGGGCACGGGAGCCTTTCTGTTTAGCCTCCATGACCTTCCCTGAGTTCCAAAGGGCAGGTTCAAACAGTTGCTAATCAGAGGAGGGAGGAGCAGTCAAGAAACAACAGTGAAGCCTTGGGGCAGGTCCTGGTTCACCTCAAGGGATACACATAACAATATCTTTGAGCTCTTTACAGAACTAAAACCCCCAACAAATGGAAGATGTCAGCATTCTTCATTCCAGAGAAGGCCACCTGAGGCCAGATTAAAGAAACCAGAGAAGCTCATCAAGAGATCACCTGAGACCAGATTAAAGGAGTACAGGCCCTGCACACACCCTAATCCTATCAACAACCCCACCCTTGAACCATTGCTATAAAACTCCTCTCCAACCTCCCCTGGGTTGGGACATACAGTTTCTCAGGACATGAGTCCGCTGTGTCTCCACTTTGCCTGGCAAAGCAATAAAGCTATTCTTTTCTTCTTCACCCCAAACTCTGTCTCTGAGATTCAATTTGGTCCCAGTGCACAGAGGCTGAGCTTTCGGCATCAGAAGAGCATGAAAAATGCCTTGACATGGCAATACTAGTTGTAAACCTGTCTGCCTATCTGGTTTCCCTTGTCCTACAACGTGTCTCCTTCAAAATTCTGAAAACGGAAAATAATGAAACTGTGCTGATTATCTAGTTTACCTAGAATAAAACTGTCACTTTGAGGAGGAATCACCTAAGAGGCAATGCAGTGAAGAGGTTGAAGTGAGAGTCAGGACTCAGGCTGAGCCAGAACCTGTACCGTAGTGGGGTCCATGTCCTCATCTCTATGATACCATGCTGAGAAATGTGGTTCTAAGATTCTTTCCTCTAGTCCCTTGATAGCAACCTTAATGGTCTAGCTCTTAAGATCCCATCACTTTTACAGCATGTAATCTTGCATTATTTTTATCAGCCTACATACCTCATCTCCCCTGCTTGACGATAAGCCCTGTGTACAATGAATGCTCCCTTACACACCATGATATGCCATATAAACCATGCCATCCTGGGCGTGTCTTACCATAGGGAATGAGTCTCTATATCCAGGGAATTCCCTCGCAAAGGCTCCTTCAAGATCACAGAGGGAATGAAGAAAAGAGTCAAGATTTAGATGCAGGCCTGCCCCATCCCAAGGCTGGCACTTTCAATACACACCCAGTGACTCAGGAAAGAGCAATTGCTTAAATAGAATTCTTCTGGCTCAGTGTATCATTCCTGAAAACCTATTTCAAATATTTCTCCATCAGCCACACACACACACTCACTCACAAGTTCAACACATTTACTTTTCAAAACACCCCAGACGGTGTATCTCACATTGATATCTATCCTCCTGTGAGCAAGCTAGGTTCCTGACCCAGATTCTCAGCTTGAAAACACCATGGGGATATACTACAGAGAAGTTAAAAAACAACAACAAGATTTTACCAATATTGATACTTTTTCTTTAGACTCATGGGAATTCATTGCATTGTTCCTAGCATGCCTTTATGTTTTAAACTACTAAATAATTATTTTTTTTAAAAAAGCACAGGGAGGCATTTTTCCCCACGGATATCAGTTTCATTGAAGATTCATGTAGTTTCAACTTCCCAGTGATACCCTAGTTCCCACAAGTCTATAAGAGTTGGGGTCCCAGCAGGAAATATAACATGCTCAGAAGGGGTAAATGAGGAGAATTTACAGAAGCAACCACGTAGAAAATAGTGGGCAGAGATAAGGGAAATTAATGAGGGTGATGTGGCACCTTAAGACTAGTATTAGTGGAGTTTGGGTCTTTGGAGCACAAGCCACCCATTCTCCTTACTTGGCCCCCACAATAAACCCTTCTATGCTATTAAAAAAAAAAAAAGACTAGTATTAGCAAGAAGCCATTAGCACCTTGAGTGTGAAAGAGTAAGTGGGGGAGCGTGTAGGGTGACCTAGTGAGCCATGGAGAGACCTCCAGAGAGGAGCCCAACCTCTAACCATCTGTAGCCTGAGCAGGGTGGGGAGGGGTAGATAACTGTCACATTCCACCTTCCCATCGCTTGCTGGTGCTTCCCATTGGCCTTACACAACCAGGAGGCTAGGTGATGCAGATTCCAGGGCACAGGGCAGGGTGAAGATTGGAGAGAGATCTGGAGAGGCAAAGTGAGACTCTAGCTCAGAAGCCAACCTCTTTTGCCTGGTGCCCAGCTCTTCAGAAGTCAGATGTCAGAAAAGGGACAGTCGAGGCTGAATGCAGAGCATGATATGTCTGCTATTCTGGGTGTGAACAAGCATCCATTTGGTTAAAATAGGAAATCTCCTCTTCAGTAACTAATGGTTGGATGGATACATTAGCTTTGCTTTTCATAAAGGGGAAAAGTCAATCAACAAGGTATAGAAGAGAAAGAAGTGAATCAAATGCTATAATTAGGAAGCATAACCGAAACAGTCGTGCATTTAACATCTGAAAATTCAAATATGTTGCTTGGGTGGCCAAAGGGGAAAAGAGAACTTAAGTAATGTAGGAAATTCTGTCCACCACACACTGCATAAGCTAGATTTCATCGTGGAATACTGAATTAAAGTCCTCCGAAAAATCTAGTAACTTAGTAACTTTTGTTTCTGTCCATAAAAAATCTTAAATGCTTAATAATGCCCTCAGAAGGTCACAAATAAGTAGCCTTTGATTATACAAAGAAATAAAAATCTAAATAATTATTTGCCATTCAGTCATAAGAACCAAGGGTAGGACTTTAATATTGGATGGGTTTGAACTCCTCTAGAACACTCTTGGGGTTAACTAGTGAACTCTGATCTCAAAACCAGCATAGATTATGTTGTGCTGTAGTAACAGATATCCCCCAAACTTCAGGGGCTTAAACAAATAAGGGTTTATTTCTCTTTTTCCAGCTTTATTGAGGTATAACTGACAAATAAAAGGTATATATATTTAAGGGGTATAACATGATGATTTAATATACGTATACATTGTGAAATGATTACTATAATCATAATCAAGTAACACATCCATCACCTCACATAATTACCTTGTTTTTGTTTGTTAAGAACACTTAAGATCTACTCTCTTAGCAAATTTCAAGTATACTATACAGTATTGTTAACTATAGTCACCATGCTGTACATTATACACTCAGAAGTTATGTGTCTTATAACTGAAAGTTTGTACCCTTTGACCAACATCTCCTTATTTTCCCCCTCCCCCAGCCCCTGGCAACCACCATTCTACTCTCTGGTTCTATGAGTTCAACTTTTTTAGACTCCACATGTAAGTGAGATCATACAGTATTTGTTTTCTGTGTCTGGTTTATTACACTGAACATAATGTCTTCCAGGTTCATCCATGTTGTTGCAAATGGCAGTATTTCCTTCTCTTCTCTGACTGGGTAATATTCCATTGTATAAGTATACCACATTTTCTTTTTCTATTCATCCATCAGTGGACACTTAGGGCTTATTTCTCACTCAGTCAGCTGGGGGCTCTTCTCTCTGTCATCTTGTCTTCTCTCTAGGACCCAGGATGATGGAGCTCCCACAATATCAAACATGTCAGGCTGTGGTTATAGAAAGGAGGGTCTCACAATATTAATCAAATGTTTGCACTAAGAGTGACATATGACTCTACAACTCATATCTCACTGGCCAGAATTAGTCACATGGCTCCACTCAGTGGGGCTAAGAATAGCAGTTGTCATGCATCCAGAAGGTGGAGAGCCAGAAATATTTGATGTTTAGAATTAATGGCTATCATATCAATATAATGCCCTTTCCTGTATCCTGAGAGTGGCAGTTGGGACCTGGGATTCTGAACAGAGTGGAAAGTTGGGATCTTCAGACTACGTGGTCACAGAGAGAATTAAACAGTTAAGTCACTGAACCTGTGCCCATGTCATCAGGACAGTATCTTTTAGAAGACTGAAAATGTGGCCGGTGTTGTCACTTGTCAGTGTTTCAGTGCTTTAGAGACATAGTTAACTTTTTTTATCATGAAACCCCATAGAAATGTATGTGACATATGTACACATATCTATATACTTCATACATGTACTACTATGCTAACATATTATGTACATTACTAAACGCAGAAAGATAGACGTTTAAAGGATGAGAAAAACAAATATACGCTCTATCGTTTCCCACCAAATACATCATCTCACATCCTCCCTGGGATATTTGCACCCCACTTTGGAGACCCTCTCCTTTACAGAAGTGAGAGGTTTAAGCCACATTCTTAAGGGTGGGAGACTAACAAGACTAATTTTATGTATATGTTTACATAAAATTATCTGTAATCCCAGCTATAACCTCAAAGTTATAACTGTTAATATCTTGGTACATTTCCTCTTTCTCTGTACAGCTACCCAGATATGGAAGTTTTTTGTTTTTTGTTTTTTTTTTTTTGCGGTACGCGGGCCTCTCACTGTTGTGGCCTCTCCCATTGCGGAGCACAGGCTCTGGACGCGCAGGCTCAGTGGCCATGGCTCACAGGCCCAGCCGTGCCGCGGCATGTGGGATCTTCCCAGACCGGGGCACGAACCCGTGTCCCCTGCATCGGCAGGCGGACTCTCAACCACTGCGCCACCAGGGAAGCCCCCCTTCATATATTTTAATATACGTTTAATAAAGCAGAATTGTCAATTCAAAGCTATGGAGATTTTGGAAGCATCTCTTCTGACAAATCACTTTCCAGAAATGCTGAACTTATTTATACTCCCATTGTGAGGACATAAGAATACCCATTTCCGGGCTTCCCTGGTGGCACAGTGGTTGAGAGTCCGCCTGCCGATGCAGGGGACACGGGTTCGTGCCCCGATCCGGGAAGATCCCACATGCCGCGGAGCGGCTAGGCCCGTGAGCCATGGCCGCTGAGCCTGCGCGTCCAGCGTCTGTGCTCCTCAATGGGAGAGGCCACAGCAGTGAGAGGCCCGCGTACCACAAAAACAAACAAACAAAAAGAATACCCGTTTCCATACAACCATGTCAGCACTGGGCATTATCACTAAAAAAGTAAGTAAATACATACATAATTGGTCTTCCTATTTCCAAAGCAATTAATGTTTATTGTAGAAAAAATTTTAATTAACATAAGAAAAGAGAGAGAGAGAGAGAAATCACCTATAATCCCACAACTCAAAGAAAATCACTATCAACACGGGAGGCAATATATAACTATGGGTGTTTTGTTTTAAACAAACCTATAATTATGCAAACTCTGTATCATGCTATTTTACAGTTAACCTATCTATAAAATGTTATTTCATTGTTTAAATTTGTAATTGTTTTAATATCAGCAAAGCCGAGTGGTTTTTCATGTGTTTATTATCTCTTGGTTTCTTTTAGATAATCGTTTCTAAAAATTAATTAATTAATTAATTTAGGGCTGCATTGGGTCTTCATTGCTGCGCGTGGGCTTTCTCTAGTTGCGGCGATTGGGGTCTACTCTTCATTGTGGTGAGCGGGCTTCTCATTGCAGTGGCTTCTCTTGTTTGAGAGCATGGGCTCATAGGCACGCAGGCTTCAGTAGCTGTGGCACATGGGCTCAGTAGTTGTGGCTCAGAGCACAGGCTCAGTAGTTGTGGTTCATGGGCTTAGTTGCTCCATGGCATGTGGGATCTTCCTGGACCAGGGCTTGAACCCGTGTCCCCTGCATTGGCAGGCAGATTCTTAACCACTGCACCACCAGGGAAGTCCATAGATAATTGTTTAATCACATCTTATGCTCATATTTCTGTTGAAGTCTTTGTGTTTTTCTTATTGTTTTGGGGTTGCTGGTTATATATATATTTAGTAACTACTATTTTTCATGTATGTTGTAAATACTTTCCCCACATTACTGTTTAGTTTTCAATTTTACATGTGCAGCTTTTTCACAAAGAAATTTCTGGTTATTATGAAGTTAAATCTATAAAAGTTCTTCTCTTTAGACATTGGTCATGTAAAGATTGGAAATCCCTTCAGTTCTTCAAGACAGTATTATTTTCAGAAAATCTAAATAGACCCATCACTAGTACAGAGATTAAAACAGTAATCAAAGGGTTTCCCCCGCAAGAAAAGTTCAGAACCAGATTGCTTCACGGGTGAATTCTACCAAACATTCAAAGAAGATTTAATACTTATCTTTTGCAAACTATTCCAAAAATTTGAAGAAAAGGGAACACTTCCTAATTCATTTTATAAGGCCAACATCACCCTGATGCCAAAACCAGACAAAGACAAGTACAAAAAAAAAAAAATTACAGGCCAATATCTCTGATGAACACAGATGAAAAATCCTCAACAAAGTATTAGCAAACCAAATTCAATGGTATATCAAAATGATACACCATACACCATGATCAAGTTACTCCAGGGATGCAAGGATGATTAAACATCTGGAAATCTATCAATGTTATATAGCACATTAACAAAGGAAAAAAATATGATCATCTCAATAGATGCAGAAAAAGCATTTGACAAAATTCAACACCCATTTATGATAAAAACTCTCAATAAAATGGGTATAGAAGGGACGTACCTCAATATAATAAAGGCCATATATGAAAACCCACAGCTAACATCACACTCAATGGTGAAAAATTGAAAGCTACCTCCCTAAGATCAGGAACAAGACAAGTATGCCCACTCTCACCACTCCTATTCCATATAGTATTGGAAGTCCTAGCCAGAGCAATTAGACAAGAAAAAGAAATAAAAGACATCCAAATAGGAAAGGAAGAAGTAAAACTGTCACTAATTGCAGATGATATGATTTCATCTGTAGAAAACTCCAAAGACTGCATCAAAAAAAGCTATTAGAAATAATAAATGAATACAATAAAGTTGCAGGGTACAAAATCAATATACAAAAATCTGTTGCATTTCTATACACTAACAATGAGCTAGCAGAAAGAGAAATTAAGAAAACAATCCATTTACAATCACAAAAAAGAATAAAATACCTAGGAATAAATTTAACCAAGGAGATGAAAGACCTGTACACTGAACGCTATAAGACATTGTTGAAAGAAACTGAAGAAGACAAAAATAAATGGAAAGATATTCTGTGCTCATGGATTGTAAGAATCAACATTATCAGAATGTTCTTATTAACTAAAGCAATCTACAGATTCAGTGCAATCCCTATCAAAATCCCAAGGGCATTTTTCATAAAAATAGAACAAAAAATTCTAAAATGTATATGGAACCACAAAACATCCTGAATAGCCAAAACAATCCTGAGGAAAAAGAACATAGTTGGGGGTATCACACTCCCTGGTTTCAAATTATACTACAAAGCCATAGTAATCAAAATATGATGGTATTGGCAGAAAAACAGATATACAGATCAATGGAACAGAACTGAGAGCCCAGAAATAAACCCACACATATATGGACAATTAATTTACTACAAAGGAGCAAAGAACACACCATGGAGAAAAAATAGTCTTTTCAATAAATGGTGTTGGGAAATCTGAACAGCCACATGCAAAAATAAAAAATAAAAAAGTAGCTAGACCACTATCTCACACCATACACAAAAATTAACATGAAATGGATTAAAGACTTGAATGTAAGACCTGAAACCATAAAGCTCCTACAAGAAAGCACAGGCAGTATGCTCTTTGACATTGGTTTTAGCAATATCTTTCTATGTATGTATCCTCAGGCAAGGGAAAAAAAAGTAAAAATAAACAAATGGGATTACATCAAACTAAAAAACTTCTTCACAGCAAAGGAAACCATCAACAAAACAAAAATACAACCTACTGAATAAGAAAAGATATTTGCAAATGATATATCTGATTAAAAGTTAATATCCAAAATATATAAAGAACTCATATAACTCAACAACAAAAAAACAAACAACCTGACTAAAAAATGGGCAGAGAAGCTGAATAGATATTTTTCCAAAGAAGACATACAGGTGGGCAACATGCCCATGAAAAGATGTTCAACATCACTAATTATAGGAACATGCAAATTAAAACCAAAGCAAGATATCACCTCACACCTATCAGAATGGCTATTATCAAAGAGACAAGAAATAATAAGTGTTGACAAGGATGTGGAGAAAAGCGGACCCTCCTACACTGTTGGTGGGAATGTAAATTGGTGCAGCCACTATGGAACACAGTATGGAGATTCCTCGAAAAATTAAGAAGTGAACTACCATATGACCCAGCTATCCTACTTCTGAGTATTTATCCAAAGGATACAAAACTATTCATCCAAAACGAAACCTGTACCCTCACATTCATCAAGACATTATTCACAATCGCCAAGATATGGGAAAACCTCAACAACATGTGAATGGATAAAGAGGATGCCATATGTATATATATATATATATATATACACACACACATATATATACATGTGTATATATGTATATATATACATATATATACATATGTATATATATATACACATATATATACACAATGAAATACTACTCAGCCATAAAAAAGATGAAATCTTGCCATTTGTGACAACACGGATGGACCTTGAGGGTATTATGCTAAGTGAAATAAGTCAGATAAAGACAAATACTGCATGATTTCACTCATATATGAAATATAAAAAATCTAATGAACAAACAAACAAAATCAAAATAAATGAACAAACCAAACACGTAGATACATAGAACAGAGTAGTGGTTACCAGATGGGAAGGGGTTGGGGGGAGGGAGAAATGGGTAAAGGGGATCAACTGCATGGTTACGTACAGAAAACAAATTTTTAGTGGCGAGCATGTTGTACCATATACAGAAGTAGAAATACAATGATGTACACATGTAACTTATATAATGTTATAAATCAGTGTAACAGAAATTAATTAATTAATTAATAAAAGTTACCAACTAAAAAAGATTATATTATTTTCTTCCAGTATTGATGGTTTCACATCTTTGATCCAGCAGGAAAAACAAAAAGCAGGTGCGCCAGATCCAGGAAGACGGGTTTTATGCATCCTTTAATTTATATTCAAACCTTGCCCACATGATTTAAGTTATCATGCTGTGCACAAACATCTCTCAAATTCCAACCCCGTTCTTTACCTTTTGTGGTCACCAGAATGTTAAAAGTATACTATGTCTTCCTCCTTACCATCTTTGCAAATCTAAATATTCTGCTGACTGTGGCATGTTCTTTTTGCCAGCAAGTTCTGTCCATTTAACTCTATTGATTCAAACTATTTTACTTCTAATAATGAAAGAGTATGTACAAAATATTCTCAAGTACATACACCCATTTTAAAAATCTCTCATCAAATATCTTTTCATCTTCCTGTTATTCAGTCTAATACATTTCCTTACTCTGTTGAAACAGATTTGTGCTGATCGATATTACCCATCAAATGGCCTCCAATATAATAAAGACAGTGCTTGTACGAAACTTTCAGCAGGGGAAATGGTGAGATCAGCTTTAAGCTTTAATGAATTTGACTACATAAAAATTACAAACTTCTGCTAGCAAAAAAAAAAAACCACACAATTAAAATAAATATTTAATATCACTAATAATCAAAAAAGTTTGCACTAAAATAATAATGAGAAACATTTTTCACCTATAACATTAGGAAAGATTAAAGAATGATAACCACCTGTGTTTGCAAGGGCACAATCAAATATGAGGTTGCCACAGTGGTTGGGAATATAAAAGCTTATAACAAATTTCTGGAAGCCAAGCTGGCAGTACCCATCAAGAGTTTTTAAAGGTCATTTGCCTTAGTATTTCTATTTCTAGAAAACTGACCTCAAGAAATGATCACACGTATGCAAAGCAATTTTTGCACAAGGGTGTTCATTGCTAAATCATTTGTGATATCAACAACTTTAGTGCACAATTTGGAGTTGGTTAATTACATTTTGATGCATCCACATTCTGGAATACTATGTAGCTATTAAAAATCATGTTGCAAAAGAAAAATTAATGACATGGAAAAGTGTGCAATATACTGCTGGGTTAGCAATGGTGGTGTGAGAGCAGTGGAAGTGAGGAGCTGATGCCCGGAAAGGCACAAAGTGATAGATGCCTTTCATGAGCTTACCTGGGCCAGTTCAGAGGTAGGCTGGAGGGAACAGTATGATATGAGGAAATGGTTTGGGAGTCTGGAACTATAGGGGTGAGTTGGCTATGGTCAGTGTCCACATAAAAGGGACAGGGACAGAGAGAAGCAAGGGAAACTTCAGTGATCTTTTTCTTAAATTCTCCATCAACTTCTGAAAAGTCTTCCTATGGTCAGGACATTTTTCACATTATAAGCATCTCCTCCTCAAGCTAGAAGCCTCCAGAACTAACCTTCCCAGACTCCCTTCCAACCATGGCACAGTGATGTGACCTAGGATCTGCCATTCATATAAGCCCCGGTGGGATTTTAGTTTGGATGAGAGCAATCTGAGGGACAGATACTGCCTGGAAGTCATCTTCTGATGAGAATATCTAGGGATGCTTTGAAGAATAGGAGACAGCCTCATGATGTGGATGAACTTCATTCCTAGCTGTGTACTCTCCAACCTTGACTCAAGCCTTTTGAAGGTTCTGTGAAGGAGCTACCTGATATCCTATTTTAAAAATTCCTTTTCACTAGCTGAAGTGAGTTCAGTTGTTTGTAATCAAGCACAACTGACTCAGACCCTACTATTGTTGCAGTGCCCACTATGTGCTCAGTGTATTAAATACATTTATCTCATTTAGTCCTCTTCTACCATCCCAGCTCCTCAGTCAGTAAGTGGCAAAGCGGAGAATGTATCCCCAGATCTGCAAGAACCCCAAACCCATTCTCTAGCCGTGAGCAAGATTTCACTCCTCTGTAACCCTCTGTGTTCTAACTATAGAATGAGCAGTTTGGGATAGAAAGATCTCTGAATTTACTTCCATTTAAAGTAAGTATCAATAGATAGTTCTTTGTCCTGGAGGATTTTGCCCCATTGCTACAGGGAATTCAAGAAATCCCTGTTGGGTGTCTGACATGGTGGTCATCTTTCCACCATCCTAAGAAGAAGCTGGTGAAATGAGATTAATCCAGAGCCTGCCAGTGACCCAGGGGCTTGAACCTCAAGGCCCATCAGTATTGCCCAGCACTGGATACGCTCTGGAGTTACTCTCGATAGCCGTAAACTCACATTCCCAGGAGGCTGTTTCTCACCCTGACAGCCCTCAGGCCACCAGAAGCACTGCCCTCATAAACACTTTTCCAGATAGGCTTCCAAGGGCTTTGACAGAGAAGGTGAAGCAGTGGATTCCAATGAACAAAGTATAGGACTAGCACTGGGGAAATTGGCTGCTTTCCCGGCCGTGTTACTAGCTGGTGGCCCTATACAAGCCATGGGACAGTTCTCATCCTGTTTCCTCCCCTGAAAAATTAAGGACTGTGGTCCAGACAAAATGAGATAATGCTAGTAGAAATTCTTTGAAAAATGAAAAGCAATGTACAAATGTGAGGGGCTATTATTAATTTAGAGAGGAATCGAAGAATCTAAAACTGTCTTGCATTTGAATAGTGCTTCTTATTTTGCAACACGCTTTTCTCATTTTGTCCTCATAGCCACCATATGAGAAAGTAGGGCAGTTATTATTATCTCCATTTTATAGATGAGGAAACAGAAGGAAAAGTGGCAGTGCCAGCCCTGGAGGCCAGGCATCCTGATTTCCAAACCCAGATTCATTCTTGTATATTTGCAGGTAATTTTCTCCTATCCACCATGCAGGTGACACAGAATAGACATTAGAGTACACCGGTCAGTAATGGGGTTGGAAAATTGTCAGCAAGATCTGAACCAACAGAAGGATGTTTGGCCTACATTACTCATTTTGGACTAACAAGTGAGCTTGCTATGAAAAAATGTAGATTTCTGGGGTTTCTCCATTGCAAAGGAGGACAGGTTAAAAACCAGAATTAGACAAATATTAAATGCTGAAAGAGACCCAGCATACCTTTTATAGAATGTGCACCCCACGCCTGTCATCTTCTTTCTTCCATCCTAGAACTCAAGAGTCAGCATCAGCAGTGTGACCTCCACAGTCTGTACCAGCATTAGGCTGTCCCTGGAGCCATCCCACAGAAAATTAATGTCTAAGTAGGAAGCTCAGGTTGCAGACTCACAGGCAAGTCTCATTTTATTATCACCACTGGAACAATTATGAAGAGGACATTTCAGGTGCTTTGGGTTTTATAGAGCACTTCTGCACCCACTGGAGTTTCCAAATAAGCCTGTAAGGTAGATTGATTCCATTCTTAGAAGTGACTTAACCAAAGAACATGCAGCTAAGGAAGTTTTATAATTTGAGTTGTGAGCAAACCCAATTGTCCTCTTATGTAACTGTGGTCATTGGATTCTTGTCCAGCATACTCCCTTGAGGGATGGCCATTTGATTGGCTTAACCTCACAAATGTGTGTAACAGTTCCAAGCCTGAGGAGGCACCATGTGTTTCCATTGTCCTCTTTCACTCGTGTGACCTACTCCAAGAAGAGTGTGCCCTAGGAAATGGCTAATCCAAAAAGAATGAGGAGACACATGGAGGGGCCCTGAACCCAACCTGAATGCTGATGCTCACAGCATGGAGTCCAACACAGCAAAGTCAAAGAGCAGCCAAGCCATGGATGAATCAGCATGAAATAAATGCTGGGGGTTCAAGGCTTCTACACTATTGGATAGTTTGTAATGCAAAATATTGCTGCAAATGGTTGACTGGCACAGTTGCCTTTACTAGAAGAAGTGATTATAAATTATAGGGTCCATGAGGATTAAAAAAAGGCTTCTTGATTCTTCATGGGTGGCAGGTAAGAACTTCTTTCTCTACACATAAAGCAAGAAGTGTTCCATTTCTTTATCTTAAAGCAAACTAATTACAGCTCCAAGTTTACAAGTGCTAAAGTGATGACATGACCAGTATCACTCAGTCCTAGACTCCCTCCCCACTATATGGTCTCATTTAAAATTCCTAAGCATATGTATCACCAGCCAAGTGAAGGATAGGCCAAGGAGGTCCCCAGTTTTGCCTTTGCTCCTTCACTGCTCTGGAACCCCACCGGCATCATTCCTGTTGCAACCAAGTTCAGAAATCACAGTGGAGAAATGGAAGGCTTCACTTTTTATTGATTGATGCCATCCAAGATTTGACTGGGTCAGGCTAAATGGAAAGTCCATTAGATGCTATTGAGTCTGACCGTAAGAAGAGTTGGATGATCATATAGTTTAGAAAGTTTACAGTGAGTCTCAATGATCTCAGAAATACAAAGACATCTCTAGGTTTCTCCATTCATTCAAGACTTCTTTGATGTCTCTCAAAAATGCTTATATTTGTGCTTGGTTAGGTCCTGCACGTTTCTTATTAAGTGTATTACTAGGTTATTTACAGAGGTTCCTCATTGCCAAGGATAAATGCCAAGTTCCTTTGCGTGCCTAGAAATGGTCATTTTCTGACCCCTACCTTCCTTAATAGGCTAATTTCTCACTCTTCCTGGTGGCCACATTATGTTTCATTCATGGCGAATGACATGAATATGCTCTCCCATTTCCTTGCTTTATGCTTTTATAGATACCTTCCTCTTTGCTTAGGATATTCATCTGGCATCACCTGCTTATACTTTAAGGTCTACTTCTAAAAGCACCTGCTCTTTAGTGAGGCAAGGACTCAGGTGAGGCAAGACATGTACCCAGGATACAAAATTTAGAGGCACTCAAGGTCATGTCAGTGCCTCCTTAAATTCTGTGCCCTAGGGACCGCATTCACCCTATCCTACTCCTCACCCTGCTCTTTAATGTCTTCCCTATTACACTCCACCCCTTCCCCCAAGAACAGCTCCTTTATGCAAACTCTGTACCTTTCCATGTTACAGCATTTTCCACACAGGACTGCATTTTCTTAGGACAGAGACCATGCCCTCTCATCTTTGTTGCACTAGCACCATGCCTGGTATAGCATATTTGATGAATAATAATAAAATAATAGCCATTATATATGAGCATTTATTTTGTGCCAGGCATGGTTCTATAATAAGTGTTTTAGTTGAGTTGCAACTAAACCCCTCACAAAGCCCTATATAGATATTATCCCAATTTTATAGATGAAAAGACTAAAAGAAGTTAAATGCTTTGCCACATCACACAATGTGAAGTGGTAATAGCTGGGATTTGAACCCAGGTCCTTCTGATGCCAGACCCTGTATGCATAATAGAAAAAAAAATTGACTCATCACTACATTACACTGAATAAGAATCAAGGAGGAAAAGAGCACTTTGGTTATGTTATTCAAGATCTAAGACAGTCACTGCAAAGGGCAGTGAGGCTTGTGAGATGGGGTGACTCTGGCAAACTGTCCTCCTGGTGAACAAAGTCCTAAAATGCTGACTTCTTCCCCAATCCCCAAAGGCACCAATATTGGTGGGAGAGATGATCCTAAGTGCTGGTCCCAATCCAGAAATTTAAAAACAAAAACACCGAGTAATGTCTTGGATGGCACTGAGCAAGGGCAATTACTGCCCAGAAGAATTTGAACGCTACTGATAATCCAGCCAGAAAATTCTGCCTCATTGGCACTGGATCCCTTGCCAGTCAGAAGTTATAGAGATACTGTGACTCCTCTGTCAGTGCAGATCCATCAGCCCTGAGTGGTGAGCACTGCAGCTGGTGTGTTGCTGTTTCATGTTCTGCAGTGTTACTTCCCACACCAGACAGCTACCTTGCATTTCTATGTTCTCTGCTAATTACAGTGTGTAACTAAAAAAACAGGTAGCTATTTCCTAGGCAGACATATATTCTTCATCACTGTACCCCTGGGAAATTGACACCAAACTAGGGGTCCCAAACTCAAATGTTTGTAACAAATGAGTGAACTTGGCCTATTAGGGACTAGGGCAAACTATAGCCCACATGCTGTATTGATCATGTGTTTGGTGGGGTTTTTTTCCTGTATTTCTGATGCTTTGACATCTTGGGCCTTGCTGACCCTGGAGACACTGCCCCTCCCTGGGCTAGTCAATTCCCAAAGATAGTAGAGGATTTGCCCAATAGCCTTTCATATGCAAACCAACCAATCCAGAACTCATACCTCCAAACCATCTCCTTTATAAGGCTCTTACAGTCTGAACCACTATTCCCCTGCTCTAATCACCCCACGACCAGATACTAGACAACTAGGGACAACTCACATGCCCCAGAGCCCACTGAAAGTATTCATAATGGCCAATCCTATACCTGTTTACCCTGCCTTGCCTCGCCTTTGCCTGCAGATACCATGATAAGGTTCTTGCCCATATTTTCTTCCCGTTTCCTCTGCCTCCTGACCAACCTGTGTGCTTCCCCATGTGCTCCTGCCCAGTGGCATGGCAGGGAGTGCCCCCTTACTCCATGCATAGCAAACTATCTTTTCAATGACAGTTGTCTCCTAATCAGTTGGCCTCACCATATCTGAATAATAATAAACCAAACATACATTTTAAAACACATGCCCCAAAGACACCTTCAAGATGGCAGAGGAGTAAGACGTGGAGATCACCTTCCTCCCCACAAATACATCAGAAATACATCTATGTGTGGAACAACTCCTACAGAACACCTGCTGAATGCTGGCAGAACACCTCAGACTTCCCAAAAGGCAAGGAACTCCCCACATACCTGGGTAGTGCAAAAGAAAAAAAGAAAAAACAGAGACAGAAGAATAGGGACGGGACCTGCACCAGTGGAAGGGAGCTGTGAAGGAGGAAAGGTTTCCACACACTAGGAAGCCCCTTCACTTGTGGAGACTGGGTGGGTGAGCAGGGGGGAAGCTTCAGAGCCATGGAGGAGAGCACAGCAACAGGGGTGCAGAGGGCAAAGCGGAGAGATTCCCGCACAGAGGATCAGGGCCGACTGGCACTCACCAGTCCAAGAGGCTTGTCTGCTCACCCGCCGGGGCGGGCGGGGCTGGGAGCTGAGGCTCCGGCTTCGGAGGTCAGACCCCAGGGAGAGGACTGGGGTTGGCTGCGTGAACACAGCCTGAAGGGAGTTAGTGTGCCACAGCTAGCCAGGACAGAGTCCGGGAAATGTCTGGAACTGCCTAAGAGGCAAGAGACCATTGTTTCAGGGTGCACGAGGAGAGGGGATTCAGAGTACCGCCTAAACAGGCTCCAGAGACGGGCACGAGCCACGGCTATCAGCGCGGACACCAGAGATGGGCATGAAACGTTAAGGCTGCTGCTGCAGCCACCAAGAAGTCTGTGTGCAAGCACAGGTCACTATGCACACCTCCCCTCTGGGGGTCCTGTGCAGCCTGCCACTGCCAGGGTCCCGTGATCCATGGACAACTTCCCCAAGAGAACACACGGCGCACCTCAGGCTGGTGCAACGTCACGCTGGCCTCTGCCACTGCAGGCTCGCCCCGTATTCCATACCCCTCCCTCCCACCAGCCTGAGTGAGCCAAAGCCCCTGAAGCAGCTGCTCCTTTAACCCTGTCCTGTCTGAGCAAAGAACAGATGCCCTCAGGCGACCTACACGCAGAGGCGGGGCCAAATCCAAAGCTGAACCCCGGGAGCTGTGCGAACAAAGAAGAGAAAGTGAAATCTCTCCCAGCAGCCTCAGGAGCAGCAGATTAAATCTCCACAATCAACTTGATGTACCTGCATCTCTGGAATTCCTGAATAGACAACGAAGCATCCCAAAGTTGAGGTGGTGGACTTTGGGAGCAACTGTAGACTTGGAGTTTGCTTTTTGCAACTAATTTGTTTCTGGTTTTATGTTTATGTTAGTTTAGTATTTCGAGTTTATTATCACTGATAGATTTGTTTATTGATTTGGTTGCTCTCTTCCTCCTTGTTTTTTTTTTTTACATATATATATTTTTTCCTTTTTCTCTTTTTGTGAGTGTGTGTGTATGCTTCTTTGTGTAATTCTGTCTGTATAGCTTTTCTTTTACCATTTGTCCTAGGTTTCTGTCTGTCCATTTTTTGGGGGGATGGGGTTGTTCTTTTTTTTTAATTACTTTTTAATTTTTAATAATAATACTTTATTTTAATAACTTTATTTTATTTTATTTTTTCTTTCTTTCTTTTTTCCTCCCATTTCTTCTGAGCTGTGTGGCTGACAGGGTCTTGGTGCTCCGGCTGGGTGTCAGGCCTGATCCTCGGAGGTGGGAGAGCCGAGTTCAGGATATTGGACAACCAGAGACCTCCTGGCCCTACATAATATCAGTCAGAGAGAGCTCTCCCACAGACCTCTGTCTCAATGCTAATACCCAGCTCCACTCAACCACCAGCAAGCTACAGTGCTAGACACCCCAAGCCAAACAACTAGCAAGACAGGAACACAACCCCACCCATTAGTAGAGAGCCTGCTTAAAATCATAATAAGCTCACAGACACCCTGCAAAAAAAACACCAGACGTGGTCCTCCCCACCAGAATGACAAGATGCAGCCTCATCCACCAGAACACAGGCACCAGTCCCCTCCACCAGGAAGCCTACACAAGACACTGAACCAACCTTACCCACTGGGGGCAGACACCAAAAACAACAGGGACTATGAACCTGCAGCCTACGAAAAGGAGACCTCAAACGCAGTAAGTTAAGCAAAATGAGAAGACTGAGAAACACACAGCAGATGAAGGAGCAAGGTAAAAACCCACCAGACAAAACAAATGAAGAGGAACAAGGCAATCTCCCTGAAAAAGAATTCAGAGTAATGATAGTAAAGATGACCCAAAATCTTGGAAACAGAATGGAGAAAATACAAGAAACGCTTCATAAGGACCTAGAAGAACTAAAGAGCAAACAAACAGTGATGAACAACACAATAAATGAAATTAAAAATTCTCTAGAAGGAATCAATAGCAGAAAAACTGAGGCAAAAGAACACATAAGTGACTTGGAAGATAAAATAGTGGAAATAACTACCATAGAGCAGAATAAAGAAAAAAGAATGAAAAGAATTAAGGACAGTCTCAGAGACCTCTGGGACAACATTAAACACACCAACATTCGAATTATAAGGGTCTCAGAAGAAGAAGAGAAAAAGAAAGGGATTGAGAAAAATATTTAAAGAGATTATAGTTGAAAACTTCCCTAATATGGGAAAGAAAATAGTCAATCAAGTCCAGGAAGCACAGAGAGTCCCATACAGGATAAATCCAAGGAGAAATACACCAAGACAAATGTTAATCAAACCATCAAAACTTAAATACAAAGAAAAAATATTAAAAGCAGCAAGGGAAAAGCAACAAATAACATACGAGGGAATCCCCATAAGGTTAACAGCTGATTTCTCAGCAGAAACTCTACAAGCCAAAAGCGAGTGGCAGGACATATTTAAAGTGATGAAAAGGAGAAACCTACAACCAAGATTATTCTACCCAGCAAGGATCTCATTCAGATTCGATGGGGAAATCAAAACCTTTACAGACAAGCAAAAGCTAAGAGAATTCAGCACCAGCAAACGAGCTTTACAAAGAATGCTAAAGGAACTTCCCTAGGCAGGAAACACAAGAGAAGAAAAAGACCTACAATAATAAACCCAAAACAATTAAGAAAATGGTGATAGGAACATACATACCTTAAATGTAAATGGATTTAATGCTCCAACCAAAAGACATAGACTGGCTGAATGGATATGTAAACAAGACCCATAGATATGCTGCCTACAAGAGACCCACTTCAGACCTAGGGACACATACAGACTGAAAGTGAGGGAATGGAAAAAGATATTCCATGCAAATGGATATCAAAAGAAAGCTGGAGTAGCAATTCTCATATCAGACAAAACAGACTTTAAAATAAAGACTATTATAAGACACAAAGAAGGACACTACATAATGATCAAGGGATCAATCCAAGGAGAAGATATAACAATTGTAAATATTTATGCACCCAACATAGGAGCACCTCAATACATAAGGCAAATGCTAAGAGCCATAAGAGGGGAAATTGACAGTAACACAATAATAGTACGGGACTTTAACGCACCACTTTCACCAATGCACAGATCATCCAAAGTGAAAATAAATAAGGAAACACAAGCTTTAAATGACACATTAAACAAGATGGACTTAATTGATACTAATAGGAGTTTCCGTCCAAAAACAATAGAATACACTTTCATCTCAAATGCTCATGGAACATTCTCCAGGATAGATCATATCTTGGGTCACAAATCAAGCTTAGATAAACTTAAGAAAATTGATATCGTATCAAGTATCTTCCGACTACAATGCTATGAGACTAGATATCAGTTACAGGAAAAAATCTAAAAACTACAAACACATGGAGTCTAAACAAGAAACTACGAAATAACCAAGAGATCACTGAAGAAATCAAAGAGGAAATAAAAAAATTACCTAGAAACAAATGACAATGAAAACAGGGTGACCCAAAACCTATGGGATGCAGCAAAAGCAGTTCTAAGAGGGAAGTTTATAGCAATACAATCCTACCTTAAGAAACAAGAAAAATCTCAAATAAACAACCAACCTTACACCTAAAGCAACTAGAGAAAGAAGAAGAACCACAACAACAAAAACCCAAAGTTAGCAGAAAGAAAGAAATCATAAAGATCAGATCACAAATAAATAAAAATAAAATGAAGGAAACGATAGCAAAGCTCAATAAAACTAAAAGCTGGTTCTTTGAAAAGATAAACAAAATTGATAAACCATTAGCCAGACTCATCAAGAAAAAAAGGGAGGGCTTCCCTTGTGGCCCAGTGGTTGAGAGTCCACCTGCCGATGCAGGGGACACGGGTTCGTGCCCCGGTCCAGGAAGATCCCACATGCCGCGGAGTGGCTGGGCCCATGAGCCATGGCCGCTGAGCCTGTGCATCCGGAGCCTGTGTTCTGCAATGGGAGAGGCCACAACACTGAGAGGCCCGCATACCGAAAAAAAAAAAAAATGAAAAAAAGGGAGAAGACTCACATCAGAATTAGAAATGAGGACTTCCCTGGTGGCGCAGTGGTTGAAAGTCCGCCTGCCGATGCAGGGGACACGGGTTCGTGTCCCGATCTGGGAAGTTCGCACATGCCACAGAGCGGCTGGGCCCATGAGCCATGGCCTCTGAGCCTGCACGTCTGGAGCCTGTGCTCCACAACGGGAGAGGCCACACCAGTGAGAGGGCTGCGTACCGCAAAAAAAAAAAAAAAAAAAAAGAATTAGAAATGAAAAAGGAGAAGTAATAACTGACACTGCAGAAATCCAAAGGATCATGAAAGATTACTACAAGCAACTATATGCTGATAAAATGGACAACTTGGAAGAAATGGACAAATTCTTAGAAAAACACAACCTTCTGAGACTGAACCAGGAAGAAATCGAAAATATAAACAGACCAATCACAAGCACTGAAATTGAGACTGTGATTAAAAATCTTCCAACAAACAAAAGCCCAGGACCGGATGACTTCACAGGCGAACTCTATCAAACATCTAGAGAAGAGCTAACACCTATCCTTCTCAAACTCTTCCAAAATATAGCAGAGAGAGGAACACTCCCAAACTCATTCTACGAGGCCACCATCACCCTGATACCAAAACCAAAGATGTCACAAAAAGAGAAAACTACAGGCCAATATCACTGATGAACATAGATGAAAACAACCTCAACAAAATACTAGCAAACAGAATCCAGCAGCACATTAAAAGGATCATACACTATGATCAAGTGGGGTTTATCCCAGGAATGCAAGGATTCTTCAGTATATGCAAATCAATCAATGTGATAAACCATATTAACAAACAGAGCAAGAAAAACCATATGATCATCTCAATAGATGCAGAAAAAGCTTTCAACAAAATTCAACACCCATGTATGATAAATACTCTCTGGAAAGTAGGCATAGAGGGAACTTACCTCAACATAATAAAGGCCATATATGACAAACCCACAGCCAACATCGTCCTCAGTGGTTGAAAACTGAAACCATTTCCACTAAGATCAGGAACAAGACAAGGTTACCCACTCTCACCACTCTTTTTCAACATAGTTTTGGAAGTTTTAGCCACAGCAATCAGAGAAGAAAAAGAAATAAAAGGAATCCAAATCGGAAAGGAAGAAGTAAAGTTGTCACTGTTTGCAGGTGACATGATACTATCCATAGAGAATCCTAAAGATGCTACCAGAAAACTACTAGAGCTAATCAATGAATTTGGTAAAGTAGCAGGATACAAAATTAATGCACAGAAATCCCTTGCATTCCTAAACACTAATGATGAAAAATCTGAAAGAGAAATTAAGGAAACACTCCCATTTACCACTGCAATAAAAAGAATAAAATACCTAGGAATAAACGTACCTAAGGAGACAAAAGATGTGTATGCAGAAAAATTTAAGACACTGATGAAAGAAATTAAAGATGATACAAACAGATGGAGAGATATACCATGTTCTTGGATTGGAAGAATCAACATTGTGAAAATGACTGTACTATCCAAAGCAATCAACAGATTCAACGCAATCCCTATCAAACTACCAGTGGCAGTTTTCTCCGAACTAGAATAAAAAATTTCACAATTTGTTTGGAAACACAAAAGACCCCGAATAGCCAAAGCAATTTTGAGAAAGAAAAATGAGCTGGAGGAATCAGGACCCCTGACTTCAGACTATACTACAAAGCTACCGTAATCAAGACAGTATGGTACTGGCACAAAAACAGAAATATAGATCAATGGAACAGGATAGAAAGCCCAGAGATAAACCCATGCACATATGGTCACTTTATCTTTGATAAAGGAGACAAGAATATACAATGGAGAAAAGACAGCCTCTTCCATAAGTGGTGCCTGGAAAACTGGACAGCTCCATGTAAAAGAATGAAATTAGAACACTCTCTAACACCATACATAAAAATAAACTCAAAATGGATTAAAGTCCTAAATGTAAGGCCGACACTATCAAACGCTTAGAGGAAAACATAGGCAGAACACTCTATGACATAAATCACAGCAAGATTCTTTTTGACCCACCTCCTAGAGAAATGGAAATAAAAACAGAAAAAAACAAATGGGACCTAATGAAACTGAAATGCTTTTGCACAGCAAAGGCAACCATAAACAAGACAAAAAGACAACCCTCAGAATGGGAGAAAATATTTCTAAACAAAGCAGCTGACAGAGGATTAATCTCCAAAATATACAAACAGCTCATGCAGCTGAATATCAAAAAAAACAAACAACCCAATCCAAAAATGGGCAGAAGACCTAAATAGACATTCCTCCAAAGAAGATACACAGATTGCCAACAAACACATGAAAAGATGTTCAACATCACTAATCATTAGGGAAATGCAAATCAAAACTACAGTGAGGTATCACTTCACATTTGTCAGAATGGCCATCATCAAAAAATCTACAAACAATAAATGCTGGAGAGGGTGTGAAGAAAAGGGAACCCTCTTGCACTGTTGGTGGGAATGTAAATTGATACAGCCACTATGGAGAACAGTATGGAGGGTTCTTAAAAAACTAAAAATAAAACTATCATATGACACAGCAATCCCATTACTTGGCATCTACCCTGAGAAAACCATAATTCAAAAAGAGTCATGTACCACAATGTTCATTGCAGCTCTATTTACAATAGCCAGGACATGGAAGCAACCTAAGTGTCCGTCGACAGATGAATGGATAAAGAAGATGTGGCACATATATACAGTGCAATATTACTCAGCCATAAAAATAATCGAAATTGAGTTATTTGTAGTGAGGTGTCTGGACCTGGAGACTGTCATACAGAGTGAAGTAAGTTAGAAAAAGAAAAACAAATACCGCATGCTAACACATATATATGGAATCTAAAAAAAAAAGGTTCTGAAGAAACTATGAGCAGGACGGGAATAAAGACACAGACATTGAGAATGGACTTGAGGACACGGGGAGGGGGAAGGGTAAGCTGGGATGAAGTGAGAGAGTGGCATGTACATATAGACACTACCAAATGTAAAATAGATAGCTAGTGGGAAGCAGCCGCATAGCACAGGGAGATCAGCTTGGTGCTTTGTGACTGCCTAGAGGGGTGGGATAAGGAGAGTGGGAGGGAGATGCAAGAGGAATGGGATATGGGGATATATGTATATGTAGAGCTGATTCACTTTGCTATACAGCAGAAACTAACACAACATTGTAAAGAAATTATACTCCAATCATGATGTTAAAATAAATAAATAAATAAATAAAACACAGTAATGTGACTCTGTATTGCCAATGGAATAAGGACAAAAAGATTGACAATAAAAAATATCTAAATAGTTTTCAGTAATAGCATTATTGGGTGATAATGTTGGTATTGCTATTTCAAGATAACAATAAATTAGATAAGTGAGTATTTACATCAGTGTCACTGAGAACTGAGATTTTGGGCTTGGTTGAAAGGAGATACATACATGAAATTGATGAGGTCAAGACAAAATCCCCATAGGCCTGATTGTAAATTGGATATAAACTCGTGATATATTTTATCTTTAAAAATACTTTAAAAATATCTTTAAAAATGTCCTAGCTCTGTCCACTGATGAGTTCTAGAAATAATGAGCAACTCATGTTGCATAAAATGCAAGCATTTTTGCATTTTGGGTGAACAATAAAAAGGCTTTCTGAAACTCTTATGAAAGTTTATAGGTTTATAATACTCTCTTTTTTTAGTTATTGTTCTTTTATTTTACATCATTTGTTCATATTCATTATACATTTTCCCTTTTAATCAGCTTTGTTTGTTAGGACCTGGATTTTATCACCAAACATGGTAACTGTTTTTCTTGAGTTCTACATCTTTCCACTTGAATGCTTCTAAAATATGCCTGGCCAATCTTATGCTGGAAGGCTAATAGAAATAGCTCATCTCTTCTAAGTTACTAGGGTTTTTTTATTTTCTTATGCTTAAAGGATTTTTTCTTCATCCTTCATGTCCAATAATTTCACCAGAATGTATGTTGGTCATTTGGTATCAGTGCTTCCCTATTCATGTTGTGTCCTTCTAATTTTCAAATGCAGATACTCCTTTATTCAGAAAAGTTTTTTTTCTACAATACTGTTGGTTTTTTGTTTCATATGTTATGTTCTCTTTAGTCAGAGCTGCCAATTATACATATATTGCAACTTCTTTGCCCTCCAACCCTTTTTAACACTTTTTTCTTTCTATTCCGTTTTATATACCTTCTCAAACCTATGTTCCTAACTATATTTTCAGGAATGCTAACTCTTCTTGTTGATGTTTCTACCATGACTTTTATTTACTTTATGGTTTTATTTTTCTCCTCCATTTTTTCTTTAAGTTCTTCTAAGTTACTTTTCTTCTTCTCTTGTCTTAATATGTCTTCTTTGAGCCATTGTATCTGTTACTTGATTTTCTTTAATTTCTTTGACTTCATAGAGAAGTGTTTGTATAAATTTCCCCTGAACTGCTACACAATTTTTCTAAGCTTTATTTCACATTTGCCTTTTATTTCATTTTCTAAATTTTCTTTATCTTTTAATGAAAGTCACTTTTTCTAGAGAAACTGTGAGAGATAAAGGATGTTTTGGAGGACAGCCTGGGAGAGTGGGCTAGGACAGCTGGCCACTCAGAATTGTGTTCTTTAGCCTCCTTTCCCTTCTATCAACATTTTTTTCCTCCTTTAGGTGGTATCTCTGCATATGGGTGTTGGGGGAGATTGTCCTATTTAGCTTGTAGTGATGTGCTGTATCTTCCAAGTTTCTATCTTATGATTTAATGTTTATTTTTTTTCTGTCTCCTTCTATCTCTCCTCTGCTCTTGTTATTATCATATACCTTCACAGTTCCTAAATCACCCCCCACCACTGTGTGGTATTTGAATGGCCTCATGGATGATTCCATAACCCACCCATACTCCCTGTCTTTGCAGAAAACATTGTCTGACACTGTTCTTTGGAGAAGTCTGCATGCCAACTGAAATTTGTAGAGGTACATCTTCTCTAGCTATACACTCTTGATTTGGCCCAATTTAACTATATTTTGTGGATATTCTTCATATGTTGTAATTTGGAGCTGCAAGTCTTTGCTAGTTTTATTGAATACAGAATTTTATTTATTGCTTTTCTTTATTTTTTGTTTTCAGTCAGTTTCAGAGAAGAGTTCCAATCCATAAAAGGTTTGGAGAATCAAGACATATTTTAGAACGATCAGTTTGGCTTGAGCAAGAAACATTGTAGAAGATGAGGAAGCAGGAAGGATGTGGGGAGCAGGAGGTTGCTCAAGACTGGAAACAGGAAAACCATGGAGAAAGCTAATGAATTCATGCAAAAGAGAGATGATGAGGTCTGCGAAAGGTCATGGGTTGAGAGATAAGAAGTAGGCAGGAAAGATGTAGGGCTTGAGAGTCATCAGCTTACTGATGATAATTTAAGTGATAAAATTGGATGGAAGCCTGGCAAAGTTTTGTAGAAGAGAAGTGAGCTAAGACAGAACTCCTTGGAATCTTACTCCTTGGAGTAAAAAGTGAAAGAGGATCCTATAAAAGAAAATAAGAAGTAGATACTAGAGAAGTAAGTGGAAAATAGAGAAAGCACTATTGCAAAGGCAAAGAGTGTTTCCAATCAGATTGAGAGTTCATATAAGATAAGGTCTTAAAGGTTGACTTTGAATTTAGCCACATGAAAGTCATTGATAGCTCTGGTGAGAGCAGTGGCAGTGGTGGACGTGGAAACCTCATATCAGGGGACTGAGGTGTGAATGGAAGGTTTCAAGGTAGGGTTAGTAAATACAGAAAACTCTTAAAGAAGTTTGACAGTAAACAGAAAGATAAATATAGAATACAGGGTCAGCTTAAGGGAAACTTCTTACATAAGGACATTAGCACCAGAGCTTTAGGGTACCCCTAGAGCAACAATAATTTCCATTTATACAGAAGTTTAGCTCAAAGGGGCTTTTGCATACATAATCTCATTTCAAATTCACCTCACTGAATCACCTCAATTATACTGATGAGGTAACTAAGGCTGAGAGAGATAATAATGAACTGCCTTCCCAAAAGGCACAAGAAAGAAAACAATTAAATCATCACTTTACTTCACTCAGTATGACAATCTCTAGGTCCATCCATGTTGCTGAAAATGGCATTATTTCATTCATTTTTATGGCTGAATCATACAAAGACAAATATCATATGATATCCCTTATATGCAGAATCTAAAAAAATGGTACAAATGAACTTATTTACAAAACAGAAATAGAGTCACAGATGTAGAAAACAAACATGGTTACCAAGGGGGAAAGTGGGGGAGGGATAAATTGGGAGATTGGGATGGACATATACACACTACTATATATAAAATAGATAACTAAGGAACTACTGTATAGCACAGGGAACCCTTCTCAATACTCTGTAATGACCTATATGAGAAAAGAATCTAAAAAAGAGTGGATATATTTCTATATATAAATATATGTATATATAAACTATATATGTAATATAAATTATTACATATGTTTATATATGTGTATATATATACATATGTATATAAAATTCACTTTGCTGTACAGCAGAAACTAATACAACATTGTAAATCAATGATACTCCAATAAAAAATGTTTGGTTTTTTTAAAAAAAAGCATCATTTTGACTACATCTTAGGCACAATCCCACATCTCAAGTCCTGGATCCATCTAAGTTTCAGCAACCTTGCAAAGAGCAAAATAGAGCCAACATTTTACCTGAGCCCAAACCCACCATACAAATTGTTTGATTGAAATCCTTGCTTTCATTTTCAATGGAATAAAAATTGCAGAGTCCAGTTGGCTTCCCATTAACTTCTCCAGAATATTTTCTCTGCCCAGGTATTTCCACACAAGGATGATACTAGTTAACTACCTGAATTAAATATTTCACAGCCTAAAAGATTTCCTGTACTACACAATTTATAAATATTCATTCTGCAGAAGGGAAGGTACAAGAGAACGTTGGTTTCCGGTGGCTGCCTTCGTAGCAAAGTATTGAGTAGTAAGCCTCTGAGGCAGCCTCAGTGCCTGAGTAAAATGTTTCTGGAGCCTCAAATCCCTTATATAAAAACAATTTCTCCAGTGCACAACCATTTTTGCTGAGCCACTAAATAACTTCTGCCTGCCCATATCAGGGACAGTCTTAAGGTGATATGATGGATGTCAAGTAAATAATCAATCAATACACTGGTTTTGGTCTCCATCTATCAGTTGGGCATTGTGTGGACTAATTAGATGATAAAATGTGATGAATGTGTATTAAACTCAGCCTCTCCCTGGAAGCTCCCAGGGGTCCTTTCCCATATTCTAGCTGACCTTTTAGAGCTCAGCTTCATTGTATGTGAATGCAATTAAATCAATTTGTCAGATATTTGCATTAGTCTGGCTTGTTCAGAATTCAATTATTCAGTGTCACTTTACTGTCCTTCGGAGGCTTGTTCACTGGCTCATTTTCAAGTGCTGGATAAAGGCAGAAAGGGCTAGTCTTGTCAGGATGCAAGCCTGTGAATGCCTTCCCTCAGAGATTGTTCTGAGATCCAACTTTGCCAGATCCTTCTCCTCTCAGGTCTCAGAAAAGATAATGACTGGGCTCTCAACATAGCTGAACTTTAATTCTGACTCTGCCACTCACTGGAAAGGTGACTTAAGTTATTTAACCTGTGTGAGCCTCAGTTTCCTCATGCACCAAATGGAATCGCTTTACTTTGGGTTTCCTCCAAAGTAGACCCTGAGAGTCGTATTTGAGTGCAAGTAGTTCGTTTGAGAGGTGACAGCAGCAAGCACTGTAAAGCAGTGGGGCAATGAGACAGGGATGGGAAGAAGCAAAGAGGAGGTACAGTAGTGAGCAAGTTATCACTGTGGGCAGCTGGTGCTCAGTCCTTCTGGGGACCTCTGGCAGATGGAGCAGAACATTCAGCAGAGTTGTCCCACCCGAGAGGCAAGGAGCTTGGGCATATCTCCACCAACTGCTGTGCTTTATTGATTGAGAGCTGCTCCAGGGTGTTAACTCTCTGACACTTCAAGCCTCCCTTAAACATCACTGGCCGAGCATCTTCCTGAGAACAGAGAAAGCCCTCAAGCAGAGAGTCAGAGATGTTTTCAGTAAGAAGCCTTGTGGGCACAGGAGAACTGTGGCTCACCAAGGACATCCACTACAGGGATACGCCACAGTGTGAAGTCAAAAAGTGGTAGTGCATGTCAAGTCCTTAGTTCTATGACTGACAGAGTAAAGCACTTGATAGTAATAAATCATTTCTGGAAATATGAAAATGTAGGAAAATTGCTTTCTTCAACACAGGTATTGGACTGTGATTCTAAGTGTATGGCAAGGGAAAGCCGCTATACTATATGCCTTCCTGGGAGGAGTAGGTGGTGAAATCATGGAAGGCTTTATTGGAGGAGGTGACATTTGAATTGGGTTTTTACGGATGAGTATGTATTGATGGAGTTCAGGACAGGCCGCTTTGACACATGGATTATTTCAAGCTGAAGACAATGAAGACCAAATAGACTCAGGAAGAGCTTTCTTACCTCCCCCTTAACTGCCTAAAAAAACTTAAATAGAGGGCCTTTACCAGGAGACAGCTGATACCAAAGATAATTTTTATATCAAAAAGACTTATCTGCATAGCCTGGCAAATATTTGTTTACCAAACATCTACTCTTTTCATCTTCCTGTGTTTTGCCTTCCTTGCCTTTGAGACGCCAGACCCCTATCCCCTTCTCCTTAGCTCAAGGTGGTATATAAGCCTCAACTACCCGATTGCTGCAGAGCCTTTCATGTCTTTGTGGGGCTCCTGTATAAATAAAATTTAATTTGCTTTCCTCCAGTTCATCTGTCTTATGTCAATTTAATTATCAGACCAGCCAAAGAACCTAGAAGGGAAGAAGGGAAGCTTTTTTCTCTCCAACAGTGTTCACCAGGCATGCACGGGGAGTAAAGATATTCTAAGCAGAAGGAATGGCATATGCAATGCCACAGAGATGTGACAAATTATATGTTTGGTGACCTTCTTATAGTTTAAAATGGCTAAAGTATAGGAAGAGGGGGAGCTTTATGTCATGATGCCAGAATTCAAGTCACAAGAGAAAGTTTAAATTATGCAAGGGCATTATAGTATTATATTATCCTATAAGCAACAGAGAGTCATTGGATCTGTTCAATAAAACTTGTAATAGACTCTTGGGTGACACACAAAGAAACTCATTTATAATAGAAATAAATAGGTTAATGAGCATGGGTTCAAAAGATCTTCTGCACAGGAATGAGAAAAAATGTAATATTTTATGTGAAAAGTACTTCAGGGTTTTCTATGAGCCAGGACGTTACGTGACTTCAAAGGGGAAAAAAAAAAGCTAATTCAAACTTAGATTGCACTCATAGAAATAATGCAGGATCCAGATAGAATCACACTTGTTCTGCACTATCTGAGAAGCTCAGGAAGTAGTTGTCCGATTTTAAATGACATATCTTTTTAAAGACACTTTGGTTACACTGCAGCAAGCCCAGGGAAAAGTGAGCAGAATGTTAGAGTCTAAAAATCACATGAGATGTAGAATGGCTGAAAGAACAGAGCGGGCTAGCTGCAGAAGGTAGATGCATAGAACATTCGTGAACTGGCTTTTGATGTGAGGAAGAGATTACATTTACTCTGTGCGGTCCCAGAGCCTGAAAATTCAAACCCCAGTGAAATGTATTTCAAGTCAATGGAAATAAACAAAGCCAACCAACACTAGGATGACCAGCCCTGGGTGGGAGAAAGTTCTCTATTCTGGGGAGTGGTCAGTGGTAAATGAGATGAATACATGTGAAAGAAGTTTAAAGGAGGTGCTAGTTCTTGGAATGGAATAAACCTCTAAAACCCCTCTCCAACTAAGATTCTATGATTCTGTGGCAGGGGTCCTCTCCAGGTGTCCCCTGCAGGAGGCACACAACAAAAGGGGGCATTTTGCAGGGCAAACCACAAACATCATTCCCAATTGGTAAAAAACAAAAGACAGTATCCCTGTGTGGTCAGCTGCAAGGCTGGGTTAAGGTGAACAAGAAAAAAATCAGGAGTTTCTTTTGATGTACAAAGTAAAGAATAGGCATTGGATACCAGCTATGATCCAGGCACATATAATAACATTAGTAATAGCAGTACTAGTACTAGTAACAATAGTAGTAGTACCAGTAGTCGTAGTATTAGAAGTAGTGGCCAAAATGTATTGAGTGTTTATACGTTCTTATTTAATTCTCATAAAAGATCTCTGAGATTAATCACTTTACTAGATGAATTCTTTCGCTATGAACAGTATTCTGTGAACTTTGGTGGCGTCATATAAGACTCCTTTTGGAGAAAGAAAAAGAAGTACTTCCCATTTAGGGTTTGGTCTAAAATCAAGTCTTCTCTTTGGACAACAGAAGGCATTTTCTATGAAACATCATAAAACATCCCTCTGGAAACCATAATTCAGGTAATCATAGTTGAATCCCTTCTGCTAACAGATGTGTAGGATTTTAAGCATCACTTTAGATCCTCCTGTTAGAGCATTCTGCTCCCTTAGCTCGGACACTCGTAGTCATCGTTCTCCTGAATTGTAATACCAGACGACGGAGCCACTTTGACCTCATGCTTTGCCCATTTGGCTGATCTTCTGGATTAAACCCCACCCCCAAAACTGGAGGCATCTAGTGCCAGTCCCAACTCCTCTTTCCCACTGGACCATCTATCTGCAATTCTGATGAATCCGCAGATGCGGCACCTTTCTGCTGAGGATCAGGAAACGTCCCAACACATTCCTTTTACAAAGCTGATCTGCATTTTCACGCAATGACTTCAGCGTTTCCAGGGTAAGCTCCTGTGTGTAGCCTCCACCCATGTATATCTAACTGTTGCCCCAGCATGCTCACTGATTTCTATTTGTTATTCCACAACTGAAGATGAGCCAAAGGAAAGTGTGTCTTCATCAAGGTTCTTTTTGCTATCTCAAACCAAGAAAAGGGAAATGAAAATAATGCAGGACCATGACTTGGAACTGAAGGCTGGAGAGTACAGCCAAACCTCCCAACAAGGGACTGAAAACGGGAGCTGGAAAGTGGTCAGAAACTCTACAGTCTCTCTCTCTCTCACTCTCTCTCGCTCTCTCTCGCTCTCTCTCGCTCTCTCTTTCCCTCACCCTCATCCTCCTCTCAAACCCCTCGTTCCCTACCTTCCTCCTTTTCTCCCTTCCTCACACCCTTTCTGAGGCCAGATGGCCTTTCATCTCTGCTTCCACGTGTCCACTTTACTCCCACTCGCAGACTAGCTTTGGCTGACTTGGAGAGCAAATGGCCAAATGCAGCTGCTCCGCAGCTCCCAAATTTGCATATTCTTGTTTCAAAATGACCAGCAAAAAATAAATCACGTGTCTAAATCCAATTCCAAGTTCCTGGGAGGAAAAATATCACTGGGCCATTGAACATCACTGCTGCATTTAAGACCAGGAGTCCACGCCTGGTTCAATGTAGCCACAGGGCAGGAATACATGTTTCAAAACTGGCTCCCAGATTCCATCCTTGTGGGGTGGGTGCTGAGGCTCTTCAGGAAGAGGGCATACGGGATGGGATGGGCTTTAGTCCCCTGACTTTATACCTCACAAACAGTCTTGGAAAATTCCCTTCCACTTTGGCTAATACTCTGAGATCTCCTTAATTTATTGGCAAATCTTACCTTAATCTCTTCTACCAGGCGTTTCTCTGACTCATGGAGGAAAACAGACCCTGTAAATTAAGTTCCTAATAGCAAATACTTTCCTAAGAGTAGATTTTCATGCTAGTAGGATGGATGGAGAAGCAGAGAGGTTAGGAGAGTTCACAGAAGAGAGCTCAGGAAAGGTACCATTGTAGTCCTAGAAATTAGGTTGGTTGGTTTACTTTAACTAAAGATTATGGAAGTAAGCTAGTTTCCATCAAGAAAGAGTGAGTCAGGAACCCAGATATAAGTGCAAGCCTTAAAAGAGGCAGGATAGAAAAGATACTTTTCAATGAGATATCAAATTCCAATTTCTCAAGTGGGCTAGAGTCTTCAGAAATACAGAATGAGCCTAACGTAAAAACTTTAAGTATACCTCTTCCTTCAGACAGGTAAATTTTGAATTTATTTTCAAAAAAATTTTTTTTCCACAGTGGACAGACGGTGAAATCTTTATTATGTATGTTTGGGAAATGCCCAGGTGTAAGGCTGCTTATTGATGGAAAGGTGAGATAGTGAAGGAGTTAAGGACAGAATTAGACAAATCTAGGTTCCAACCCCACAATTTAGTTGTACTAACTTTTTTGAACCTCAGGTGTCATCATTTATGAAATGGGGATGAATAATAAAATTCTTACCTCAAAGGTAATATTGTAAAGATTGAGATTCTGAGTATAAAGTACATAGCTGGTGTATAGTTAGTGCTTAATGAATGATGCCTTTTAATTCTGTTGTTGTAGTTATAGCTATTTATTATTTGGAGGAAACCACTGTGCTGTCCAGAAGGACAAAACATAGCCAATAATATTGTGCTTGCTTTGATCCGTGCCTTCTCCAGGTCTTTCCGAACCCCCTTCTCCCCATCCTTACATTTAAATCTCAAGATCTAGGACCTGAAGTCTAATCTCTCATTGCTGCCCAAGTAACTGTTTACAAGACAAATTAACCATATTGGCCCTAAGATTGATCTTTCAGCGACTCTCCAAACTCCTTGCATCAAGATTCTACCTACTTCTCTAAACTCACTTCCTTTCTTTTTCACAGTTTATACTCTAGCAATAATGCAATGTTTAATGGTACCTTGATCACAGTATGTTCTTTCATGATTTTATACCTTCACACATGCCATTCACTACACTTGAGCGATGAGTGGCAACTGACATGGGAATAATCAACCAAATATCAAAATATACATACAGCTCTAATAATTAAGACAACTTGATATTAGTGAAAAAAATCAGTAAAATTCAACTGTGTCTCAAACAGATCCATGTATATATAGGAATTCAGTTTGGGTTAAAGATGACACTTTATACTCAATTCCCAGTATTGGGACAATGGCATATGCTCTTTAGAAGAAGAAGTTAAAGTATCATCACACACACACACACACACACACACACACACACACACACACACACACACTACATATAAATATAGATCCCAGATAAATAAAAGTACAGCATGAAAAATAAGGCTATTCAGATACTAGATGAAAATGTAATCGTGGAATCCAGAATGACTTTCTAGGCAAAACATAAAGCCCAAAGCCCATAAGGAAAAATTTACTGTTTTGACTAAATAAAAATTAAAAACTTCTTAAAGTCAAAGGAGAATATAAACAAAATTTTTTAAAAAGACAAGCGAGAGCCTTAGAAAACAACTACAATAAAAATAATTGTAACAGAGAAATCAGAAGAGATAGGGAGCTGGAATATGAAGGGTTCGAACAAATCACTAAGAGACAAACAATCCATGTGAAAAATGGGCAAAGGAGTTAAGAGAAGAAAAGAATACATCCTGTCAAAAATATGTGAATAATTTACCAGTGAAATGCAAATTAAAATTTCAAGGTACCAGTCTTTGCCCATCAAATTGAAAAAATTTAAAAGATTAATAATAACCAGTGTTGGTAAAGGCTACAGAAACAAATCCTCATATACTGTTATCCAGAGGGTAAATTGGCACAATATAATTATAGGGCGATTTGGCAGTCCCTATCAAAATTTGAATTATACACATTCTTTGACCCAGAAATGGAATTTCTGGGAACAATCTTAGAGATATTTTATGACATATGAACAAAGATGTGCATATAAAATGTTGCCTCTAGCTTGGTTTGTAATAGCAAAACAATTAGAATAATTGAAGTGTCCACCACTAGGGGAATATTTAACATAGTCATGGGGATTTCAAATATGAGTTGGCTGTTGTCCTGGCTGTCAGTCTCCTAATTGCTCCTGTTTCCTAGTATCACCTGCCATCCCCTGATATCTGACAGCCACAACCCCAAGTCCAAGCTGGATTCTTGTCCTACTCTACAAATAGGTCCTCATAGGTAAAGTGCTCTGCACAGTATCTGGTACACAGTTAGAGCTCAACCAATAGTAGCAATATGCTGTGTTATTATTATTTTGTAAACTAAGTAGCCACTGAAAAAGAAGGAAGTACATCTACGAGAACTGAAATGAAAAGACCTTTTGAGACTTAAAAAAAAATCCAAGTGCAAAAAATAAAAAAATGCGTAGACCTCCACTTCTGGCTAAAATGGAATGCCAGGGACCAGATTTATTCTCCTACCTAAAACAACCAAAAAATGGACATAATATGTGAAGCAACCGTCTGTAAGACACTGACCACCAAGCAGTGCAGAGCAGTGAACCTAAGAGACATGAAGCAAAAGAGGTAAGAATTTGTGGGATGCCACTAAAGCAGAACTTAGAGTTACTAATATTCTAATATTTTTTCCAATCTTCTCAGGTCATTGACAATATAATACACAAAACTATAATAACGATTATGCTGACTCAAAAAACTGCACAACCTTAAAGTTGAGAATTATGTTTTATTCAGCAGACAAAACTGAAGACTTAAGCCTGGGCATCTCAGACAGCTCTGAGAAACCGCTTCCAAAGAGGTCAGGGAGGAGCCAGTATATATAGGAATTTTTGCAACAAAGACTAGGTAGTCAGAACATCAAAAGACTACTGCTAATTAAGGGAAACCAGATATCTCGTTAAGGAATTTAGTGCTTTTCTATGGGAAGATGCAAGAGCCTGGGTCACTGAAATCATTCCTTTGATATGAACCTCAGCTATCTGGAGCCAATATCCCTGTGCTTTCCCATCCTGAGTCTCCTCATGGTGCACCATTAGGGGTTGGCTGCAGTGGCTGAGGGCTTGACGGTGGACATCCTGTTTCTATCCTGAGTTCCCTCAGGGCTCACCACTGGGGCAGTTGTAATGTGATGGCTTGATGGCTGCAACATTCTTTGCTCACTGATATGCCAGGCTATTTTTTCATTCACAATTATAAAGAAAAACAGAAATAATGATTTTAACTAATACGTTGTACAGACTGAATAGGCATTCTCTCGTTTGAGCTACATAACCCATGAGGTAGGTACTGTGAGTATAGATTAGGAAAGTGAAACTCTGAGCAGTTAAGTGACTAGCCCAATGCTACACAGCTAGGAAGAGGCAGAGCCAGGATTTGAACCAACTGCCTCTACATAGATCCAAAGGAAAAGTTGCTTTGTGGGGACAGCATAAAGATGGAGAGACAGATTCTGTATATCAGGCATGCAAGCTGGGGGCAGGTCCAGAAGGGTCAGTTGAGGCCTGTGCCCAAAATTTTAGTAGGCATGGATCTAAATAACAAGTAGAACAGCCCTGGAAACAAGAGTGAGTTGATATTGAGCCAATGGTCTTGTGAGATAAAATTTTATTCAACATTTCATGGGCAAAGCTGACCTCAGAGTATGAGCAAAAATAAGCCAACAAGAAGCAACTGGAATTATTGATTGGATTAGAAGATAGGAGGAAGAGGATAGTAAGAGGCTAGGATGGCAGCACTTGTGGTGAGAAGAGGGTGGTGGAGGTGGGATGGCAGTGTGATAAAAGCCCAGCATCCTGACAACTAGCCCCATACTTAATGTAAGCAAGCCCTGAGGAGGTCACCTAGCTGATCTGTAGGTGGGATTGTGAATCATTGTTTGGAAATGGAATGCAAGCCATAGAGATAAACAAGGTCACCAAGAAAGGTCACAAGAACATAAGAATGTCATTTTCCCCATCCCTACGTATACCTGAATTCTATCCATAGATCCCTTGAGGGTCCATGGGCCCCAGCTTACAAACCCTGCTTTAGCTGCATAGCAATGCAGAACCTCTCCAAGTCATTATTTCCAAGATCACACCATTGAAATAAACCTATTCTTGGAGTTCTCTGAGGGCAAAGTGAGGGCATAGGGTCTCATTCATCCTTGGATCACTGGTACCCAACCATTCTCTAGCACATATAGGGGCATAATAAGCGTACCAGATATACATGCATCATTCAAGATGCTAACGGGATATGAACAGGGTACCAGAACTCGGGTTTTATTCAGGGTATCAGCAACTGGAAACCACCAGAGAAATGTCAAAATCTGCATTATGGGAAAACAGAAAAGGCAGGGGGCAGGGGGCGCTCTAAAGCCTAAATGAATACAGAAAACACAGTCTGAGACGATGGAGGACAGAGTCACTCAGGATAATCCTCCGCTTACCTCTCCTTGAGAAAACTCAGGGCCCCTTCCTCGTGCGCAAGCCTTCATGTGACTTAAACACAAACTTTTCCACCACAACTGGTGTCTGAGGAAGCAGGGGGTCTTTCCCGTTAAAAAGTCCCCATTGGCATCTACTGGAAGATACAACTCTGATTTAATCCTCAGCAAGAGTGACTTGCATTTCCTGTCCTGCTGGCAGGAGGTCAGGTGTCCCTCCCTCTCCCAGGGCACTCCACCTCAAAGGTCTTGAAAGTGCCTTGTTTGTTCCCAGATGAGATTCCCCCCCACCCCCATGCACTGGAAGCCACAGCTCCTTCAACTTCATGCAAATTACACCTGTCAGTAAAGAGGCTGCATAAAAAGTGTGTTGTTTCCCTTTCCCAGGGAGAAAGTACATTCTTTCCACACTTCAGTGGCCCTGGGCCTAGAAGGCACACTTCTTCATGGTGCCCTCTAACTGTGTGGGGAGCACTGAAGTGGTAATTACATTAGAAAGTGGTTTTTCCATGTATTTGGCTGCAGAAAAATAACACGCTGCTTCTCTTTCCATGTGTCTCATGGAATTATGTAAATAGACCCAAAGCAAACAAGTTTAAATGATTATAAAATGGATTTCTAAGAGATATCTGTTACCAGACAAGAATACTAAAAAACTCTGCTCTTTCTCAGCCGCCAAGATGAAAGGATAAAATATTTAGGGCTTCCCTGGTGGCGCAGTGGTTGAGAGTCCGCCTGCCGATGCAGGGGACACGGGTTCGTGCCCCGGTCCGGGAAGATCCCACATGCCGCGGAGCGGCTGGGCCCGTGAGCCATGGCCGCTGAGCCTGCGCGTCCGGAGCCTGTGTTCCGCAACAGAAGAGGCCACAACAGTGAGAGGCCCGCGTACCGCAAAAAAAAAAAAATTTAGTAAAGGATGCTTCTTGGATGGGTGATGTTTTCTGCATGAGGGACTTCTGGGGCTTTGCTGACTTGATCATCAGGGACAAAGTCCTCTCCCAAGGATGTATGAGTGATACCTTCCCAGGGCTCTGACCACCTTTCACAAAACAATTGAAGGAAGAAAGTTGATCTGGAGAATGTGTAAGGGACTCGCCAAATGGAAGAATGGTTCTCAAACTTGAGCACACATAAAATCACTTGGAAGGCTATTAATATAGGATTCCTGATTCAGTGAGTCTGGGTTGCAGCCCAGAAATTTTCAGGTTCCCAGGTGATGTTGATGCTGGTGGTCAATAGCCTGCACTTTAGGTCCCGCCAGCTTAGAGGAAACAAGGGCAGATTGCAGCACAACATTGGCAAGGCTCTTGCTACACTGCTCTTGAGGATGACCTCTCCCCGACTAATGGGCTTGTGAAAACTGGGGCCCTGCCTCCCTCGACACAGGCTCTCCAATCTGTATATCTTATCTCACCAAACAGTGATTACTCTAAAGGAGGGCTTGTGGCCCATCAGAGCCCACATGGATGCTGGAAAAGGGATACTCTTTCCTTCCTTCCATGATCTTAGGTATTAAGGACTATGCAATTCTGAAGCTACACATGTCAATTTTATAGCCAATTGGAAAGAGACTAAAGTTGGAAGAATCCAGAAAAAAAGCAAAGGAGAAGGAAGGGAGGGAGAGAAGGACAGGAAAATATCTGAAAGTGTTGTCTAAACCCCTGGATCCAGCCATGCCTGAAAAACTAGTAGACCCAAAGGACTTTGCTGGTGAATCCAGAAACCCCTGTTTTTGGACTTAAACCAGTTTGAGCTGGTGCTTCTATAGCTTTCAAAGGAAAGTTTCCTCACGAATATGGGTTCCTCTCAATGACTATGGAAACATAAACTTGGGGAGTCTGCCAAGGACCCCAACACTGAGTGAAAAGAGGCCATGGATCCTGACCCAGGTGCCTGTAATCACATGAATAACATGACCCTCCAAGTCCAGCCTTGTTCGTCCCATCTCATGTAGCACACAAGTCTGCCATGCTCATGCCTCTCAGCCTTTGAGTTTTTAAATGAGTCTCCTTCTATTAGACAAACAATAAATGCTGGAGATGGTGTGGAGAAAATGGAATCCTCTTGCACTGTTGGCAGGAATGTAAATTGATACAGCCACTAGGGAGAACAGTATGGAGGTTCCTTAAAAAACTAAAAATAGAACTACCATATGACCTAGCAATTCCACTACTGGGCATATACCCTGAGAAAAACATAATTCAAAAAGATACATGCACCCCAGTGTTCATAGCAGCACTATTTACAATAGTCAAGACATGGAGCAACCTGAATGTCCATCAAGAGATGAGTAGATAAAGAAGATGTGGTATATATGTACAATGGAATATTACTCAGCCATAAAAAGGATGAAATTTTGTCATTTGCAGCAACATGGATGGACCTAGAGATTATCATACTAAGTGAAGTAAACTAGACAAAGACAAATGTCATATGATATTGCTTATATGTGAAATTTAAAAAGAAAGATACAAATGAAGTTATCTACAAAACAGAAATAGACCCACAGACATAGAAAACAAATTTATGGTTCCCAAAGGCAAAAAGGGGATGGATAATTAGGAGGCTGAGATTAATATATACACACTATTATATATGAAATAGATAACCAACAAGGACCTACTGTATAACACAGGGAACTATACTCAGTATTTTGTAATAACCTATAAAGGAAAAGAACCTGAAAAGAAATATATATATGTATATGCACATGTATATGTATATATGTATACATATATATATTTATATATCTCAATCACTTTGCTGTACACCTGAAAATCAATGATTCTCCGTTAAAAGGGCACCCTTATTTGTCTAGTTGATGATCCCATTTTCTCTCTAGGCCAGTCCTCTAACACAATGCCTTAATTTTTCAGATGATCAGAAGTGAGATTCTAGGGTGCCATTGTCCTGTTCTCTGAGGAATATAGAACCTCATCTATCCAGATAGATCTGACTTACCATCTTCTGCAGAAACCAATGTTTTCTATAGTACTCACCTTAGGAGGAATGCACTGAATTACTTTTTAATGCCAGAACATCCTCCCAGATAAAACACTTCTAATTTTACCTGCACCTGCCAACTCTGTATCAAATTTCCAACATCAGTATGAGAGTACCATTATGCTCCTGATACCCTAGGTCACTGTTTTTGGAAAAGTTCCACATGCTGCTTGTTATTACTTACATTACATTGCTTATCCTGCTGTGACTCTCCACATAGTAGCCTCTTCTTCTCTGTCCCTCCTACTTGCACTCCTTCTGTGTAATTTCTCTTTGTCTTTCCCCTAAAATACTATTACATCATAATCAGTGTCACTTCCCCTTCTCAAACTCCTTCCATCTTGTCCTGATCTTTCTGCCACAGTCAACTGCTGTATCAGTTATTTTAACCAGATCAACCCCACTCCACCCTTTATAGCCTTGTTCTCAGTCAGGTTCATAATGCACACCCTGTGTATCAATTTTCTTAGCCTTTAAGATACTCCCAGGCCAATGTGCAGTGCTTAAATGTGTGGGCTCTGAAGCCAAACTCCCAGGGGTCAGCACCCAGCTCTACCACTTATTTATCACTTAATTTCTCCGGGTTTCAGTTTCTTCATCTGTACAACAGGTATTATGATAATAATAGTTAATTCTTTGTAGGTTTGTTGTAAGCATGAAATGACAATGTAAACAAAGCATTCAACACAGTTCCAAGCATGTAGGAAGCATTCCATATAAGTATTCGTCACTAGCATTAATATAGGTATATAAGGACGATCTCACTTTCCTAATCAATTAGGCAGAAAGCAATGCTCAATTATATTTCACACACTGTTATAGAATTTTTTTTTTAATTCTAAAAGCATTCGTTTATTCGTTCATTTGTTTTTACATCTTTATTGGAGTATAATTGCTTTACAATTGTGTGTTAGTTTCTGTTTTATAACAAAGTGAATCAGTTATACATATACATATGTTCCCATATCTCCTCCCTCTTGTGTCTCCCTCCCTCCCACCCTCCCTATCCCACCCCTCTAGGTGGTCACAAAGCACCGAGCTGATCTCCCTGTGCTATGCACCTGCTTCCTGTAATGTTTAATCTAATACTAGAGGGTTGAGATTTCAACCTGTCCATTCTTTTAACTCAGGTATGTAACCCTATGCCTGATACATTGTAGGTGGTCAATAAATATATTAAATGAATGAATCAATAATAATAACTACCATTTAATGAGAACCTACTCTGTACCAAGCACTTCACATATTTTATGTAATCATTAAAACAACCCAGCGGAGTAGGTGTCACTTTCTCATTTTAAAGATGAGGAAAATTGAGTTTCAGAAAAGTTAATAATTTGCCCAAATACAAAGAACTAACAAAATGGGGGAGCGGTTCCCATTTTACCAGCTTTTCCAACCTCTTTTTGACACATGGACTCCTCTCATAAATAAATATACTACTGTAAACACTTAGGGATTTTTAGTTATTTCAGCATTTATAAATAAGTGAGTTCTTTTTTTAAAAAAAAATTCCATTACAAGACTATATTATTAAATAGTATGCTATAAAGCTCATGCTACAATCTTCATAATATTAAGACAAATTTTGACTTGTCCCCATTTAACATGTGATGTAAAGCTGGCGGATTTACTTTAAATTATTTATGAAAGGAAAAAAATGAGTCAGTTTCAGGACAGAATTTTACTATGTTGCAAGGTATCAACAAAAGACAAACTCCTTTTATGAACTGATGTTTGGACTTCTAAATTTTATGTTGACTTTTTAAAAACATATAATTGTTGTTCTAAATGATAAGCTACAAGAAAAGGTTTCTGGCTGATGTTTGCAAGCACTTCTCTCCAAATAACACATTGCAGGTGTGGAGAGTCATTATTCTCAATAAATGAAAAGCCAAATTGTATATAATTGTCACTATATTTTCTGTTTATAACTTCAGTTTTGAAGGATATTTTGGTGCACAATATCAGCTGAATATAACTTGCAAACCTGGTGAAGGTCAGTCTGAAGTAAATTTGCGGATTTACTATCATATCTTTATTCCTGGTTAACTTGCTGCATTTCAATATCACCCTGCTGTATACTCTCTACTGTCAAATAATGGTGTATGCTACATAAGCTATTGTTGGAACGCAAAGAGTCAAACTGTCTCAAAGTGACCCCGAAGCTCACCCTGGATTGCTTGGTCAAAGATAACTGGGATGGACCAGGTCCCCCACTTCTCCTGGTGGGAGGGGTAGCACCGTGGGACTAATGGTGTCTTCCCAACCCTGGAAGAAAGTACTATAACTTCACATGGGCCCCAATGACTCCAAGTGCTGAGAGCTGGCATTGCCAGACAAACTCTGGCAGCACCTCATAGTCTGTTAATTCCCCCACTGACATGTCAAAATGGAAAGCAGTAAAGGAATCGATCTCTCTGCTAGAACATAAACTCACGTGGCACATCTAGAACTCTCTAGCCCCACACACCTCTCCACAAGCTGATGAGAGGATGGTGGTCCCTGACTTCTCTTCTCTTGCTGTTTCCTTCCTTTGACAAAACCCATCCCCTTACCTATGCTGAGTGACTGAAATTCATCTTGAACCCTAGAGCCAGTGTTGACAACCGATGAACCTGAAAGGGCATGGTGATGACTAAGCATAAAACAACTCCAGACTATATAACAGTCAAGGTCACTATGTCAGTTAGCAGTATTCAGCTGAGTTGTCGAGTCATGAGCCTACCCTACTGCTCCACCATGCTCCATTCATGTTCCCTCAGTATGAATTTGGAGGCTCCTGTAACTCTTCTATTTTTTTAAATTAATTTTTATTGGTGATTGGTTGCTTTACAATGTTATGTTAGCCTCCACTGCATAACGAAATGACTCAGCCATACACATACAGATATCCCCTCCCTTTTGAACTTCCCTCCATTTAGGTTACCACAGTGCATTAGGTAGAGTTCCCTGTGCTATACAGTATATTCCCATCAGCTGTCTATTTTATACATAATGTAACTCTTCTATTTTTAAAGGAAAAATATTTAAAGGATTATTTTATTTAATAATTTTTAAAAATAGAAAATTAAAACAGATACCATCACTGCCTTTAATGAAGTTCAAACATGCTCACCCCAGAACACAAGGGCCACCATCTGGAAGACACTAATCTACACCATGGGCTCATTTAAATCAATGGATGGTGAATCATAGAAAAGACAAAGAGTTATCCTTTTTAACTGGAAACAAAGTATAGTTATTTTGAAAGGAAATTCAAAACCCCTAAGTCAAATTTAGTCCTCATTGATCTTCTGTAAAAGTCTTAAGTGTTTAGAAGACAGGAAGATAGGTCAAGACCTGGAGCTGTTTATATGCCTAAGACTAAGGTTTGGCCCAATTCAATAAGACATGAAACATATATTGACATAAACATTAGAAAGGAGTTAACAAAAATACAATTATTTATAAATTATTTATTTACATTCCTATAAAGGCTAAAGAGCATTACAATTAATTTTTTTAAATTTGTTTTAGGTTCCATTTTTTTTGAAGACTTTTTTTAGAAAAGCAGTTTTAGGTTTATAGCAAAATCCTTAAGCCCTCTACTCACACACACGCATAGCCTTTCCCATTATCAACATCCCCCAACAAGTGTAGTACATTTTTCACAATTGACAAACATAAATTAATACATAATAATTACACAAAGCCCATCATTTACATTAGGGTTCATTCTTAGTGTTGTACATTCTGTGGGTTTGGACATATATAATGACAGGTATCTATCATTATAGTATCATAGAGAGTATTTTCACTGCCCCCAAATCCTTTATTCTCTATCTGTTCATCCTCTCTTTGCTCGCAACCCCTGGCAACCACTGATTTGTTTTACTGTCTTCATAATTTTGCCCTTTCCAGAATATGATATAGATGGAATCGTATAGTACATAGCCTTTTCAGATTGACTTCTTTCATTTAGTAATATGTATTTAAGGTTTTTCTATATCTTTTCATGGCCTGATAGCTCATTGATTTTATCATTGAATACTGTTTCATTGTCTGAATGTACTATAGTTTATTTATCCATTCACCCACTAAAGTACATCTTGGTTGCTTTCAAAGTTTGGCAATTATGAATAAACCTTCTATAAACATCCATATGCAGGTTTTTGTGTAGACATACATTTTCAGCTTCTTTGGGTAAGTACCAAGGAGTGCAGTTGCTGGGTCACATGGTAAGAGTATGTTTAGTTTTATAAGAAACCGCCAAAGTGGCTGCACCATTTTGTTTTCCCACCAGCAATGAATGAGAGTTCCTATTGCTCCATATCCTCACCAAACTTTAGTGTTGTCAATATTCTGGATTTTGGCTATTTTAATAAGTGTGTAATGGTATTTCATTTTTTTTAACGTGCATTTCCCTGGTGACTTAGGAAGTGGAGCATCTTTTCATATGCTTATTTGCCATCTACATGTTAATTATTTTTTAATAAACAAAATGTATGTAATTAATTTTTAAATGAACAAAAAGGACAGATGCAAAGTAAATATATAAAAATAAATCATATTACCACACACCACTAGAAAAATACAAGGAAAAAAGAAATTCGATTCAAAAAGAACTTCAACCCAATAAAAACAAACATATGAATAAATTTTATCCCCTCCAAAAGTGTTACATATAAAACCCTATTCCTAGTTACGCATAAATAAGCCTTACTAAGTGTAGCTATGGATCATATCCCTGGATAAGAAAGCTAAAATATTGTAAAAATATAAATTTCTAACAAATTAATGCATAGAGAAAAATCTAATGATTATCCGTACAGTTCTTACAACTACAGGTACTTTCATTATTCTTGTTTTTCAAGAGAAAGAACTGATGCTTAGAGATGTTAAGCAACTGACTAAAGTTAAACAGCCAGTTAGTAAGAGGGATGGATTGAGTCTGACACTAAAGCCCTTAAGAAATCTGCCATATTGCCTTCCAAACCCAAGTAACATCCCAAAGAGTTTTCTCTCTTAGTGAAGAATGTCATAAAAATGTTAAAAGTTAATCTTGGAGAATATTTTAAAAAGAAATCTAGGGCTTCCCTGGTGGCGCAGCGGTTGAGGGTCTGCCTGCCGATGCAGGGTACACGGGTTCGTGCCCCAGTCCAGGAGGATCCCACGTGCCGCGGAGTGGCTGGGCCCGCGAGCCATGGCCACTGAGCCTGCACGTCCGGAGCCTGTGCTCCGCAACGGGAGAGGCCACAGCGGTGAGGGGCCCGTGTACCGCAAAAAAAAGAAATCTAACATAAGATCAACAACTAGTTCTACCAGATAATTAAAATATATTACAGGACTACAATAATTAAACAGTATAGTATGAATGGAAGCATGAATCGAAGAGAGGCCCAGTTACTGCCAGGACCTAACTGAGAGTCAGATGGTAGACCTGCAGCAGGGGGGCCATCCAAGCTGTGGTAGGAGAAAAGCCACCAGAAGAATTCATTATGCAGATGGCCTGGGGAGGGTGGATCAGGCAAAAAACACTGGACAGAAACAGGTTCAGCAGGAGAATTAAGGTTCTTGCCCCAGTGGATATCTGAAGGTATGGCTGAAGTTGTAGGAGCTAAAGCCAGTAGGAGAGACAGTGAGTGAGCTGGGTTGAAAGATGAAGATGAATATGCTCTGAGAGCCACAAAAGAATGGGAAAAGGCCAATATGCTTTCATGGAGGCAATACAAGCCAGACAGGGGTGCTCCATGGGGACTCACTTTTATCTCTAGGGCCTGTGACTCTAAAGGGAAACAGCTTAGTTTCCAATAACCACAAGTAATTGAGGTCCATCAAGGCTTATCACAGGATGAAAATGAAGTGTCATGAATGTCTCATATTTAGACTTTTGACTTTCTCTCCAAATGAGGTTAATAGATACAGACACACAAATAGGCGATGTTGACCTAAAACACATAGAATGCCAGATATTTCTCCAGCAAAGATGGGTTTATTCGGGATCAACAGAGAATTGCAATTCAGGATCTGCAACTCTGGTGAGCCACATGCAAGCCCCACACAGCGAGGGAAGGAAAACTCTTATAGATGGGAAAAGGAAGTTGGGAGGGCTATAGTAAACAAAGAGTCCGTGGCATTTCATTGGCTGAGTCCTTGCCAGGAAAGAAGAGGAGCCTTTCTTCTTCCTATTGGGCTCTGCTATTGTCACAGGGTGTGAGAGCTCCCCATTCTGGTCTCCCGACTTTACTTAATTGAGGTTTCTGTTTATTCGTTTTTTACAGTGAATATGATGGAAGGAAAAAATGTTTATCTTAGAATTTTAAACTTGTGCTGAATTTCTTCCATGTGCTCCTCTAGATCTTCTTTTCCCTTTTCCATCTCATCTTGACTACAAAAGGCTAAGCTGTATAGACCTCATTACAATTACCCCTGCCCAAGGCTGGGACTAGGGTGAGGGGAGTGAGGAGCTGAGGGTGCAAAATTTAAGGAAACCCTCGCTCTCAGGGCTGAGTAAGTGCTCCAGGCCCAACCCTGCACTGGCACAACCCTGAGAGTGAGGGCATCCTTAAATGTTGATCCCTTGATGCCTCACTTGCCTCACCCTCATCCCAGCTTTAGAAGTGAGTTCTGCCAATGAGGAGTCCTGGAAGAAGTCAGAGAGAGGATGGAAAGTGAGGTCACATCACTTATCACTTGGGTTCTGCCCTCTGAGGTCACCTTAGGCCAGCTGTCGCACTGACAAGTCAGCACTGCAGCCACAGACATTTGCTCTCCACAGCTCTGCCTCCTTCCACGTGTTCCTAGGATGGTAGAGGTGGAAAGTCAACTGAAACTAGCCCAGATGTCAGCACTGTCTTTGGTGGTTCCCCTACATCCACACATCTATTAATAATCCCTTTGTAAATAAGCTCTCCTTGAATAATCTTATTCTGAGTATGTCATTTTCCTGTTGAGACTCTAACACATATCCCTCACTCTAGCTCTGCTCTTATAGTGTACTATGAATTGATATTTTATGAACCTTGTAATTATCTTGTGAATAACCCAATGATATTGCATTGTACCTTTTTACATTAAAAGCATTAATTATGTAGGTGGAAATATTTCTTTTTAAATGCCTCATTTTTTGCATAACTGTCTTGGCCTCAAAAAATAAAAGTTGTCCTGGACTTTCTTAATTCCCATGAGACCCTGATATCCACAAAACTTTATCCAACAACAGTGATGCATCATGATTCAGAAAATGGGCTTTGGGGTTAGATGCAAATCTCAGGTCACCTCCTTCCTAGCTGAGCGACCTTGGGCCAGTCACTTTCTCTAGCAGCCATGGAGGCTCCAGCTTGTCCTTCCAAATTTGGATTTTCCCGCTGATAAAATTTCCTAAGTATCTGAGCCCAGCTCCTGTATTACACCATAGCCCCAGTTGGGACAGCACCCCACTACTGCCACATGACACTAATTCTCGTCTCTTTAAACTGAAGTTCTCAGTTCCCGGGAAAATCATGCACACTATCAGCTTCCATATCCCTTAGCTTGCCCATTTCCTTGCCAACTGACAGCAAATTGGATACACTTGAGGGGAGCAAAGTTGGAGACTGACTCCATCGGGGCAGGATGTCTGAAACAACAAAATGTGAGTTATTTTTGAAATGTTTCCTTTGCAGGCCCTCCCACTCACTGTAATATCTGGCTGAGATGTGAGTGGCTGATTCCAGCAGGTATCAGTAACAGATGGAGCCAACTAATTATGTCTCTTACATATGAGTAGAGATAAAGCCATTAATTGCTCATTGTACACATCTCCTGTTTCCCCACTGCAGGGAACTGGGGCAGAGGCCACTTCCCAAACCAAACACAAACATGGCCTGTGCCTGTGGCTGAAGAAAAGAGTGGAAAGCAGTTGGAGAACAACCTCCCCAAGATTGCCAGCCCTTCTGTAGGCTGGCAATGAATGAACAGAGTCTTAAAATGAGAAGATGCCATTTGCAGGTTCCAGCTCCCCATGCCCTGAGCCAATAAGGACCCAAATAATAAAGGTTCAGCTAATGAAAGCTCAGCATGGAGGTGGCAACCGGCTGCTTCCCCACCAGTAAGTGACATCTGGTAATTGTAGCCAGTGTGCTCTGGAGGGAACTTAGCTCCCAAGAACCCATGTAGTACTGAGGTCTCTAGACACCAGCTTGCATGCACCCCGACTGGATGCTGAAAAGTGCTGCCATCTAGAATCTTCCTCCATCTTCTCAGCCTCAAGACCATATCCGGTGGTTATATGGGCAGGATTTTTGTCTGCCCATCGTCTCAGGGAGTCATCCCTGCCTCATTCTCAGTAGATGTGAGTTGGAGCAGTGGCCGGATCATACATCTCAGTGTGACAGAATACTCCATTCTAGACACAATGATTGGCCCAGGAATGGTCATGTGACATGAGTTTGGCCAATCAGAGGCACTCCCAAGGCTTCAGTTGAAATTCTTGAGAAGAAATGGTCTCTGGAATTGCTATCCTTGGAGATACTGAAAGCCATTAGTGGCCGGCCCCACCTTTTTTTTCACCATGAGCGTAGCATATGCTGTTGATGCCCTGCACCATATTCCCTTGGCCCACTGGAGTTTACCCACGGCGTGATAGGCTGTTTTCAACCTCAAGAACCTGCATCTTTCTTCTTCTCTGCCTGAGGGCTTTTGCTGGCAGCCCAGGACCTGTCTCTGCAAACTCGAAGTGTGAAAGGGCTGATACAACCTTCTGCCAATGAGGAACGGAAAATAGAAGATAAATGCCCTCATGTTCCCGCCTCTGGTAGGACGATCCTGAGCATACCCCACATGGTCTCTAAGAAAATCCCAGCAGGACTTGCCCACAGTGGTCACCTGCTCACTTGTGCCCCCTTTATTACCTTTTCTCCTGTCCCTGTTTCACCTTCCCCATTTCCTCACTTGTGCTTCCTGAGATCACCTCCTGTGTTAGTTCCGGCCTTGGAGAAGCAGGTGCCAAGATGAGATTAGCAATGCGCAAGCTTTATTGGGAGAAACATTTGTGAAGGCAAAAGGGGAGGAGCTGGAGAAGGTGGGTCTCTACTGTGAAGGAGAGAAGGATGGAAGGGTAATCAGACAGGAAGTGGCATGGCTACAGCACAACTCCAGGACAAGGTCAGCCAGGCCAAAGCGGGTTTCTCAAGTCAAAGCAACCTGTCAGAGGAGACCCACATCTACCAGGAATGGGCCTGCCTTGGTGACCTCACTGTGCTCAGTCCCTCAATGGGAGCAGCCCGTGGGAAGCATGGCTTTCACATGAATATGATGGTGGATCCATGATGGTGGGCAGCAGGGTCATCAGTCAATTATGCTTCCTGCAGCATAAGATCTGAGTGGTGCATTTTCATGGTCACCACATCTCCCAAATGAATTACCTACACCAGAGTCAGCTTTTGGTGGTAGGGGAACCCAAACTAGGATGAGAAGAATGCTTGAGAATAAACCATCTATAGGAGAAAACAGAGCCAAAGGCCATAATTTGAGTACGTGGATCCAGCCATTCCTGATGTGAGTGAGATAACACTTTGAATGTTACTGTTAAATACATCATTATATTTTCCTTTTTTTGCTTGTTGTTTTTGCCTTTGTAGCTGATGTTCAAGCTAATTAGTGTTGGGTTCCTGTCAGTTGCAACCAAAAGGATACTGACAGACATGTGGGTATCAATTATGACTAGTGTTGGTCTGAAATTCATTTTGCTTCCCTTGGACTTGGTAAGACAACCATTGTGAAGATTTGCTTCCCCAAGCCTTTTCTATGGCAAGCCTTGACTCGCTCCCTTCTCCCTGCCCAGAACATGATGACAGAGGTAGAACTAAAACCCCTCAGCCCCTCTTCTTGCGCTGGGCCTGCCCAGAGCTCTATGCTTGGGTGCAGTAAATGCTGGTTAAATTGACTGAAATTACTTAAATGTGACTTAACCATAAATTGTTACTGACCCTGCACATGTGGGCTACTGGCAAAGCTGTATCCAACAATAATTCGGAGGTGATCAAGCTTCATTACCATGGGTTCTGGCCTCATTTTCAGAAGCATGGTTAGACTGACAACTGTAGCCCAGCAGCTGGAGCAGATACTTCTGGCCAGTGAATTGTGATGCTTCATGGAAACTCCACTCCCTGGGAATTTAGAAGGATCAGTTTGTCCCCCTTTCCAACCAGACTTCTCTAATCACAAAGAAAAAGTCTGTGCCAAGTTTTCTGTTTCTCTCAGCAGCTTGCTCACCTGAGTTCTCCCCACCCAGCCTCTTCTGCAATTTCACAGACAAAGGGAGGCCTTAAGACCTGTGCTTTCGCTCTTTACCACCAACTGCAGAACCTGAAGGCAAAGAGTTCTGTGCAAAAGACAAATACCCTTTGGACACAAAACTTAATCATTTACAGTTCAAAATAAGTGATCTTTTTCTTTCAAAGATAGAGATGAATCTGAATAAAGAGTATAGGCATTTAAAAACTATTCTTACAACTTTTCTATAAGATTAAAATAAATAAAATTTTTTAAATACTGAAAAAGAGTGAGTTGCTTTAAATTTGTTAAATGGGAATGGTACAAATTTGGAGAGCCATTGCTCTATCTTGTAGAAGGTCCTTATCTGGGCATGTGACTAGTACTTTTCCTTAATTCCTGTCACTGATAGTGATTTTCTCCTATTTTTTAAATATTTTGTTGGCCATTTCAATTATAAGAGCTATCTTGAACTGCAGTTCTCACAAGGAACAGTGAGTGGAATTTTGTTTCTTATCCAGACTAGACTCTGGGACCCATTCTTATCTGCAGGCACGTGGATCATATGAAGACTTTCATTCTAAGAACTTCTTGATCTGCTCTTGGCTTCCTGCTGCCGCTGAACAGAATGACTTTGTCTCTTTATTTTGAAGTATTTGCCACGAATAGGCCACTTATTAAGGAATAAACATCTTTGCCCAGCAGGATTTATTCTGAGCCTCTGAATGACCAAGCATTTCCTGATGGTTCAAGTTGAAGCTCGGCCAACCTCCCCAAGAATTCTATGACAGTTCACCTTTCAAGTGGCTTTTCTTGTCTCTTCCCCTAAAGTGATTTTACAGAATTTACCGTAATTTTGGAATGTCAGATGTATTATTTGGACTGAAAATCACAAACATATAGGTAGTGAATGCTGTTTTTTCACGAGAACACATTACCTTAGGTGGGCAAAGAGAGGAAGGGTCTTCCTACCTTCCACACATTCATCCATTTGTTGGAACAAACACTTATTAAGTACCTGCACTGTAACAAAAATTGTGCAGGGCACGTAGGATAGAAAGAAGAATTATTATCTCCATCCGTGATTCATATCTACCAGGTCAGAATTTCCTACAAAGGGTTACAGGTGTCCTGAAGTTTAATCCCCTTAGCCATCAGGGCAGCTAGGAAGGTCTTAAGGTGGGATAAGCCTTTCAGCTGGGTCATCTCAAAAACAATCAGCCTCATCCATTCATCCCCAAGTACCATACAAATCACATCATTTTCCATGTATACCATGACACAGTAAAGATTAAGAAATACTGGAAGAGTAGGAGAATTAGAGAGATAATGACAACTTACTTTTTTCCCCCAGTTTTATTGAAAAATAATTGACACACATCACTATAAGTTTAAGGCATACAGCACAATGGTTTGATTTACCTATATTGCGAAATGATTACCACAATAAGTTCAGCTAACATCTACCTTCTCATAGAGATACAATAAAAAGAAAAGAAGTAAGGAAAGGAAAAAGGAAAAAAAATTTTTTTCTCCATTGCCAAGAACTCTTAGTGTTCTTTTAACAACTTTCCCATATCTTGTACAGCAGTGTTAGCTAAATTCCTCATGTCGTACATTACATCCTTACTACTTATTTATTTTATTACTCGAAGTTTGTACATTTTGACCACCTTCACCCACTTTTTTCCCCCCTTGACCCCCTGTCTCTGGCAACCACCAATCTGTTTGCTGTATATATGAGTTCAGGTTTGTGTGTTTTTTTTTTAAGCCTCCACATATAAGTGAGATCATATGGTATTTGTCTTTCTCTATCTGACTTATTTCGCTTAGCATAATACCTTCAAGGTCTATCCATAATGAATAATGACAACTTTTATGCGTGCTTACTCTACACTCATTGCTGTTCTAAGTACTTTACACATATTACCTCCTGTTCTCCTTATAACAACCCTATAAGTTATATACTGTTATTCTCATTTTTCAGACAAGGAAGCTGAGACTTGTCTGAAAAGTCTCAGACAAGTTACAAACTTGGGAAAGGTTAAGCAACTTTCCCAAGTTTACACAGCTAATAAATGACAGCCAGGAATCAAAGCCAGACTTTCTGGTTCTAGACTTATGCCCCTTATCACTACACTGTACTGCTTCTCTAAGGTATAATCACAATAGGTGATGGTAAATTTTGTAACTTACACATGCCTAAAATGGGATGGGTACACAGAGGAGGGCCTAACCATCTCCTCCTGGGAGAACTGAAGACTTCACCATAACAGCCTAAATACAACCCCGAACAACATTTACTGGACTTCAAAACAAGACTTTGGAAAACAAAGAATTAAAAGCTTTTTCTCCAATTAAGCATTACTATGATGTAATCGTAATGTAAATCAGACTAAGTGAAATGTAAATAACAGCAGGACAACAATGCCAGGAGCTACCAAATCAAAATGTCAACACAAGCCTTTCTTGAACAAAAGCTTATAATCTTGTATTCAAACCGTGTGCTTGTTTCTGTTCTCATGTGGTATGTGTGTGTTGTTGACCTTTGGTGTGAAGTTTTGTCTGCATTTGATTTTTGATTTCTAGGACATGATTTGATTGATTTTGTATTGACCTATTCTCAAGAGCTTATCAGAAATTTTAGTCAGGATTTGGCAAATTGAAAGATTAAGGAATATCCTGCCTCAATTTCTTACTGAACTAGTCTACTCTTCACTGCCACTTACAATAATTTCCTAATATGAACAAGTTGCTCATTTGCTTAAAAATCTCCTGTAGTCCCACACCATACACAGGGAAAGTCCAAGCTCAATTCTTTATTCCAATGGGGAAAGAACCAACGTGAGGCCTGGTGCTTTTTCCAGCCTCGTTTGCCGTCATCTCCGCTGAAAAGTCCTAGTCTTCGGCCACAAAGCATTCTCATCCTTCTCCAACATCACAGGCTACATTCTTACAAGTTTCTACAACTTTTTATATGTTATATACTCTGCTCAGTGTCTTTCCCCTACAGATACAGTTGAATAACACCTATCGCCTATTCATACATCAATACAAAGCTCTAAAGATGTTTTTCATGATCCTTGCACTCAAAGCTTTGAGTAAGTTTCTATTAAATATTTCTCTGTGCTTCCTTGCACAGTTTAACTATATCTTATCTGTCTATATATCTGTAAATATATATGTATCTGTATTTCTATTTCTATTTCGATAGATGATAGGTCTGTATAGACAGAGATCTAGATACATATATATCTATAGATATAGATAGATAGATAGATAGATAGATAGGGACAATCTTTAGGACATTGTATCCACATGATTATGAATTCTTCCTGGAAAGAGCCTCCCACAAACCCACCATCTCTTAGCACAGGGATTGACATAGAGAACACATCAATGTTTGTTGAATTAACATTTCTAAGAAAATGCAAACACAACAGGAAGAAAAGAAAACATTACTCTCAAATTTAAAAAAAAAAGGGGGCTTGAGACCTGAGCATTGCAGGGAGGAGGGGAACAAAAACATAAACTAAGATTGAAGAATTTCCTAAAAGCACAAACAGTGCTTTCCACAAAGCACAAACAGTGAAAGAGCTTGTGAAAGGCAGAGAGGAAGACTTACTTTACTAACCTTAATGCAAGCCTTGGGCAGAATAAGGAAAATTGCTTGGATGCCAGGGAGAAGATGCAATCTTAGTAACAAAGTGAAAGAAGTTTGGTTTTGAAACAAGGGGTCCAGAGTGAAAGAAGAGTTAAAATATTTATAAGGATAAAAGCAAATGTTACATTATACACTAGCCAACAGGCCACGCAGCCTCTGAGGAAATCTCTGGAGTGAAGCTTTTGAAGTTCTCTCTGAAGAGGCAGAGTGTGTACATCTACGGGTTGATATGCAGTCTCTCTCCCCAACAAAACTGAAAACTCTCCTCTATCACGGTACATATTTGTCCTTTCTGTATCCAGCAAAACCTTTTTCTGCTGAGCTTAAAAAAAATAAAAAGAACGAAAAGAAAGAAAGGGGAAAAAAATAGGAAAGAGAAATCCTATTTAACCAGCTTGCAGAGGTTATCTCCTGATAATTGAGCTTGGAACAAGGCAAGCTGCCTTCTCTTTGCCAAGGTCATGGGTGACTCTTGGTGTGATATCAGGCAAGGGGCAGGAGTGCAATGCAGGGTAAGTGGCTTTCCTGAATCATGGCTGCTTCAGAGCCATTTTAAAGAGAACGCTTTCCTTGTGGAATGCTTAATAATCTTCCGAACCAAGAGGATGACAGCTAAGATTACAAACTCAAAAGAGAATCCAAGAAAAACCAGCCTGCTCCAGCCCTGGTGATTCTGTAGCCATTAATCGCAGAGATACCACCTGGGGAAGGCTAGTGCTTGACACAACTAAAAGAGAAAACCAGGCCCTAGAGTCCTTTACTGGAGGGATGGATGCATATAAATGAGGCACATCTGTGGTAAAACTGCAGAAGAATCGCCCAATGATCTGGTACCTTCCATGCTGCCGACTCCTCTCCCCCAGCCCCCCATTCCCAGGTGGGTTATCATGAAAAGAAGGAATATAATGTTCTTTCAATGTTTACAAAAGCCCTAGGGACTTTTATATATTTTATTTCATTTCATTCTCACAATAACCCTGTCAGATACGCATGGTTACCTTCATTTTCTAGTTGAGAAAATTAAGTCTCAGAAAGGTTATCGTCTCAAGGCAGTGTAAATAGGAAGGCGAGGGGCTGGTTTGAACACAGACTTCCTCATTCGAGAAATATTCCTTCTCTATTTATGTTATACTGTCTAGATTCTGGGTTAGATAATAGGGATACAAAAGCCAAAAAGATACCATTTTTAAGCCTCGGGGAACTTAATAGTCTGGAAGAGAAACAGGCATATGAAGAATTACACTGCAGTGCAGTAGACTGAGTTAAAGTTGAGGCTCAGTACTAAGTACAGAAAATGAGCCTATCTTCTGGGGGTGGGATCCTGAAACGATGCCAAAGTGAGATGCCTCCTAAGATGCCTCCACCTCACCGTTAAGTTCTACCCTAAATCTTGGATCTTTCCATCAAGAATATGCAAATACAGAAGAGAATGAGAGGAGTACAGTTTCAGAATGGCCATGCCCACCTGATCAAATGTATGGATACTAACGACAACCATAACATCCACTCTTCTTTGAAGGTGGGGGAACACGGGCAAAACCAGGACTGGGGTAGACTTACCATCTCCTAGAGTAGCCCAAAAATGGAAGTGAAAAAAGTTCTATTGTTTGGGACATGAGAAGTTTAGGATAGCTAACATGTTGGGAAATGTGAAAATTAAGAAATGGTGTCACAGGACAAAGTTTCAGCAGTAAAGTACTACCAGGGTATCCTTCCTTGTTTCCTGTGGCAGGTCTGCAAACTCTTTCTTCCTGGGGAATAATGACCTCAGACATGTCCCCTGCTACCTGTGAAAGCAACACCGCAAGCCTCTCTCGTTCAAGGGCTTTTCCCAATAATTAAGGGAAAGAGTGGGAGATGAACAGGTTGGAGCTGAGCACTCCCCCACCAGCTGAACCTCAACTCCAGCTGAATCTGGCCCAGCTACTATGACCTCCGTGCCTGGTTTACTTCCTGTCCTTTCTCCCATTAAATATGTCTCCCCAACCCAGGCTGGAGCTGCATGGATTCTGGGGTGAAGTGATCATTTCCCAACACTATCACTTATGGACTGTGTGACCACAGAAACTTATTAAGTCTCTTTGAACCTATGTGTCCTCATTTATAAAAGGGAATTGTTTCAGTTAGCCGTTTTTGCATCCTTAATAAAAAAGCAGAGTGGCTTAAAACAACAACAACAACCATATCTTAACTCATGGTTATAGGTTGGTAATTGGGGTTAAACTCAGCTGGGCAATTCTAGTCTTAGAGGAGCTTACTCATGCATCTGGGTTCACCTGCCAGCTGTTTGAAATTGGCTGGCTGTCAGGCAGGACAAGCAGGGGCCACAGGGCTATAAATGTCTCATCATCCAGCAGCCTGGCCTGGGCTTGTTCATACGGCAGCTCAGGTTTCCAAGAGGAGCAAAAAGACAAGTCCCGAGGCACCATCACTTCTCGGATCTCTGCTTGCCCCCAGTCTGTTAGTGATCATTGATGAAAACAGTCACATGACCAAACCCAGAGTCAGTGTGAGAGTGTGCTACGCAAGGGCATGAATATGGGGCAAATATACAAACGTCATGAGACCTAAACCCATTGGGGCCACCTCTGAAATCAATCTACCACCAGGATAATTACAGGATATATGTAAGGAATAAATAACACAATGCAAGACAAAAAAATTAGGCATAGTTTCTGGGACATAGTAAAGGCTCAATGAACGCTGTCTGTCATTGCTGTTGTCCTTGGGGCTGGGGTGGTGAGAAATATTGCTCAAGTTTCCATAAAGGAGAGAGGATTTCCATTCCGTGCTACAAAAGGAAACAGATTTAGAGGAATAGTTTCCTTCCCTAACATCCCCACTCCTTCCCAAGAAAGAAGGAGTGATTTATCTAGTTGGTGAGCTTCATTTCTCTGATGGGTGCTTCTCAATGTCATGGTCTGAAAAGGGAATCATAAACCCTGCTTGTCTCATAGATTTACTGAAATGACGTATGTAAGCACAATTCATCAAGTGTCAATCATGATACAAAGTGAGGTGTTAATACATCCAGGCAGCATGGCATAATAATTCCAGCTACCATTTGTTGAGTGCTTACTTTGTTCAGGAATTTTACAGGCATTATTTTATTTTATTTTCCTGATCATCTTGACTAAAATACCTCTTCCTGAAACTTAAGTGCATATTACTAAGTGAAAGAAGCCAGTCTGAAAAGGCTACATACTATGTGATTCCCAACCATATTACATTCTGGAAAACGCAAAACTATGGAGACAGTGAAAAGATCAGTGGTCGCCAGAGGTTAAAGGAGAGGGCATGATGAATAGTAGGAGCCCAGAGGATTTTGAGGGCAGGGAAACTACTCTATGAGATACTGTAACTGTGAATGCATGTCCTTATACATTGTCAACACCCTTAGAATGTGCAACACCGAGAGTGAACCCTAATGTAAACCACGGACTTTGCGTGATCGTGATGGGCTCATCAGTGGTAACAAATGTCCCACTCTTGAGGGGGATGTTGGTGGCAGGGGAGGCTGTGCATGTGTTGGGGTGGGGGCTATGGGAACTCTCTGTGCATTCCGTTCAATTTTGCTGTGAACATAAAACTGCTCAAAAAACTAAAATCTATTAAAAAATTAAAATTTCAAAAAAAGACATTTTGGCACAATCAAGTTTAGATGATAGTAAGGAATCATTGTTAATTTTCAGCTGCACATTAGAGGTGGGTGAGATTTCAATATGGAGACATGGAGAAAGGACTTGTGGCAGATTAAGCAGAATGATCAAGAGCAGGGAAGAAGGAAAAGGAGGGTAACATTCAGAAGGTATCTTGATGTTCACTTCATCTTTAATCTTGAGAACTACTGCAGTTTCAAATACTTTACTTCATTGTTCTTATACACCATTTCAGAAATCATAGTATTTAGCAACCAAATCCTACTTTCTGAATGATTTCTCAAACCTAGAAGAGACTAAAAATTCTTTATCAGTTCATAAAAAATAAAATAAAGTATGTCTTCCTTTTATATATGAAGTAATTGAGTCTCAAAGAGTAACTTGTCCAAGGTCACACAGCAGGCAAATGGTTGAGCCAAGCTTCAAATTAATTTTGCCACCACTACCACGCGCGCACACACACACACACACACACACACACACACACACACTATTTGGCAATGTCTGGAGACATTTGGTTATCACAACTGGCTGGAGGTTAGTGCTACTGCCATCTAGTGGATGGAGGCCAGGGATGCTGCTTAACACCCTACAATGCACAGGACGGCTGCCACAGGGAAGAATTATCTGACCCAACATGTCAGTACAGCAGAGGTCAACAAACTCTGCTCTAATGAGTATTAGAGATGGAGTCTAGTATGATGGTGAAGTTAGTAGAGTCCTTGACTACACTGCTTGACTCCACTTACTATTGTGTGACACTGGGCAAGACATTTAACAGCCCCACGCTTCAGTCCCTCACCTCTAGAACAGGGTTCACAATAGTTCTCACCTTATAGGATTATTGTGAAGGTGAAATAAGTTACTACGTGTATTTGGGAGAGTTCTTGGCATTTAGCAAAAGCTCAGTAAATATTCACCATTGATGTATTAAGAAGTCGTGTGCATTGTTACCTCTCTCTCCAGCCCATCTCTGTGTAAATCTTCCCAGCCCTGCTCATGCTTCATGCTCATGATGATTGAGCACTCTGAAGTCAGACAGCTTGGGTTTCCTGGTCTGAATCCTGACTGCTAATTTGATGGCTTAGATAATGGGATTCTAAGTGATCAAGATCAGATGAGGTGCATTTTCTCATTTAATACTTCATTTAATAAATACTTCATTTAATACTCTCATTTAATAAAATTGGTACTATTTCTCAAATGAAGCTTTGGAGGGTTCATTCATTTGCCCAAAGTCCCAGCCAATAAGTGGATAGTCAGGATTCAAACCAGACTCCAAAGCTGGTACCTGCCACCTCTTAAGGAGCTGTCACTGAAAGGTTTCAGTGCCATGACTAGTGGACTTAGAGAGTCAAACCCTGCCTCTCCATCTATGGAGAGAGTGAATTTGCAGGCAGGAGTCAAATGCTGGCACTGCCACATAGTAGTGGTGGGAACTTGAGAAAATAACATAATGTCTCTGAGCTGTCATATGTAAAAAGATCTCAGCTTTGTTGATTGCTGATATCAAAGAGTATTTAAAGACATTGAGGAGATATCAGGAAGTGGATACCTCCTTAGAATGACTTGGGAAATCCGTATATGAAGCTAGACTTTGTGGCTTTGAGTAATGCACAAATGGTCATTTAGCAATCCTTGAAATTCCTCCATATCTAGTCTGACCTTGCCCAGTTATGGGGGTTCACGGAGCAGGGTTGATGGCCAGGTATGTATCTGCAAAATGCTATATGACTACCCATGGACCATTCAACTGTGTCTGGGTCATAGCACACAAACGTGAGAGGAGAGAAAAGGTCATTTAATCAGATTATTGTACTCTCAGCTTCACCAGTTCAATAATTTTCTCAGCATTCTCAAGAAACTAATATTCCCCAGCTTTCTCTCGGCACTGAACCTTTTCGGTAGCTCTGACCTCTTAGCTGTTTCTTGGAGGCTGCAGGTTAACCTCACCTACTCCTCCCATCTTCCCTGGGAGCCTCTAAATTCTCCTTGATTCTCTAGAACTGTGCTGATATAGATGAAGCACTGCTCTCAAAGCCAGAATTTCTATGCATGAATGAGCCCTGATGGGGTAACTCTGGAAAAATGACTAAAATTCTCTGAGCAATGGTTTCTTCATTCATAAAATGGAAATTAATAATATCAGTGTCAAGAGCAACTGGAGAATAAAATTGGTTTAGTTCCTATTAAAATGCTTTATAATGTGTATAATGTGCTATGATTATTTCTTATGTAGGTATTGCTTTTGCTGTCATTTATTAAGCCTCTCTGATGTACCATGAACTGATAAAGAATTTACATGTATTACCTTCATTTATTCCTCACAACCTAGGACATAGGACCCACTGTTGGCCCCATTTTAGGGCTAAAGAAAGCAAGGATGGAAGAGGTTGAATAATTTCCCCAAACCAGTAAATGGCAGAACCAGTACTTGAAACTGGTCCATCGTAGTTCAAGTCTATGCTCTTACACTATGTTATAGTCTCTGACTCTCTCCAAAACAGAAAAGAGGGTGAAAAACAAGGAGGGAACCAAAGTTATTGGCATTGAGACAACCGTTCTTTCTATCGGGCTTTATGAAAATGATACATGGTGAAGTAGACAGTTAACGTGTGCAGTCCATTAAGTTGTAAACTATTTATAATCCTCACAACAGCTTTATAAGGTAAACGTCTCTTTTTGACAGCTGGGAAATCAAGGCGCAGGGGTTTAAGAGATATGCATACACTTTGACCAACTTCATTCATTTTCCCCACACTCCCTTGCCCCTGGCAACCACCAATCTGCTCTGTTCCTATGAGTTCAGGTTTTTAGATTCCACATATAAATGAGATTATGTAGTTTTGTGTTTCCCTCTCTGACTTGTTTCACTTATCATAATGCCCTCAAGGTTCATCCATGTACTTGCAACTGGCAGGATTTCCTTCTTTTTTATGGTTAGGTAAAATTCTATCGTGTATATATACCACATTTTCTTTATCCATTCGTCTGTTGATGAACACTTAGATAGTTTCCACGTCCTGACTATTGTGAATAATGCTGCAATGAACATGGAGATGCAGATATCTCTTTGAGATGGGATTCACTTCCTTTGGATATATACTCAGAAGTGGGTTTGCTAAATAACATGGCAGTTCTATTTTTAATTTTTTGCGGAACCTCTATACTGTTTTCCATAGTGGCTGCACCAATTTACATTCCCACCAACAGTGCACAAGAGTTCCCTTTTCTCCACGTTCTTCCCAGCACTTACCTCTTTTCTTTTTGATAATAGCCATTCTACAGAATGAGGGGTGATATCCCATTGTGTTTTTTTGTTTGTTTGTTTTTATTTTTGGCTGCATTGGGTCTTCGTTGCTACACGTGGGCTTTCTCTAGTTGCAGTGAGCAGGGGCTACTCTTCGTTGCGGTGCACGGGCTTCTCATTGTGGTGGCTTCTCTTGTTGTGGAGCACGGGCTCTAGGTGCATGGGCTTCAGCAGTTGTAGCACACAGGCTCAGTAGTTGTGGCTCCAGGGCTCTAGAGCACAGGCTCAGTAGTTGTGGCGCACGGGCTTAGTTGCTCCACGGCATATGGGATCTTCCCAGACCAGGGCTCGAACCCCTGTCCCCTGCATTGGCAGGTGCATTCTTAACCACTGCACCACCAAGGAAGCTCTCCCATTGTGTTTTGATTTGCATTTCCCTATTGATTAGTGTTGTTGAGTACCTTTTATATACCTGTTGGCTATTTGAATATCTTCTTTACAAAAATGTCTATTTAGGTTTTTTGCCCATTTTTTGGCTATGCCTAACTTTTAAAAAATTTTTTATTGGACTACAGTTGATTTACAATGTTGTGTTAGTTTCAGGTGTACAGCAAAGTGAATCCATTACGCATATACCCACTCATTTTTACTTTTTTTTTTTTTTTTTTTTTGCGATACGCAGGCCTCTCACTGCTGTGGCCTCTCCCGCTGTGGAGCACAGGCTCCGTACGCACAGGCTCAGCGGCCATGGCTCACGGGCCCAGCTGCTCCGAGGCATGTGGGATCTTCCCGGACCTGGGCACGAACACGTGTCCCCTGCATCGGCAGGCAGACTCTCAACCACTGCGCCACCAGGGAAGCCCCCCACTCTTTTTTAGATTCTTTTCCCATATAGGCCATTACAGAGTATTGAGTAGAGTTCCCTGTGCTATACAGTAGATCCTTATTAGTTATCTATTTTATGTATAGTAATGTGTCTATGTCAATCTCAGTCTCCCAATTTGTCCCTGGTAACCATAAGTTTGTTTTCTGTACATCTGTAACTCTATTTCTGTTTTGTAGGTAAGTTCATTTGTACCCTTTTTTTAGATTCCACATATAAGCAGTAGCGTATGATATTTGTCTTTCTGTGTCTGACTTGCTTCACCCAGCATGACAATCTCTAGATCCATCCATGTTGCTGCAAATGGCATTATTTCATTCTTTGTTATGGCTGAGTAACATTCCATTGTATATATGTACCACATCCTCTTTATCCATTCCTCTGTTGATGGACATTTAGGTTTCTTCCATGTCCTGGTTATTGTAAATAGTGCTGCAATGAACATTGGGGTGCATGTATTTTTTTGAATTATGGTTTTCTCTGGATATATGCTCAGGAGTGGGATTGCTGGATCATAGGTAGCTCATTTTTGGTCTTTTAAGGAACCTCTGTACTGTTCCCCATAGTGGCTGTACCAATTTACATTCCCACCAACAGTGTAGGAGGGTTCCCTTTTCGCCACACCCTCTCCAGCATTTACTGTTTGTAGATTTTTGATGATGGTCATTCTGACTGTTGTAAGGTGATACCTCTCTGTAGTTTTGATTTGCATTTCTCTAATAATTAGTGATGTTGAGCATCTTTTCATGTGCTTTTTTGGCCATCTGTATGTCTTCTTTGGAGAAATGTCTATTTAGATCTTCTGCCCATTTTTTGATTGGGTTTTCAGTTAGATAATATGTGGTTTTGGTATTAAGTTGCATGAGTTTTTATATATTTTGGATATTAACCCCTTATCAGATAGATGGTTTGAGAATGTTTTCTCCCATTCCATAGATCGTCTTTTCATTTGGTTGATTGTTTCTTTTGCTGTGCTGACCTTTTTAGTTTGATGTAGTCGCACTTGTTTATTTTTGCCTATATTGCTTGTGCTTTTGCTGTCATATCCATAAAATCATGGCCAAGACCAATGTCAAGGGTGTTTTCCTCTCTGTTATCTTCTGGGAGTTTTATGGTTTCAGGTCTTGCATTTAAGTCTTTAATCTATTTTGGGTTAATTTTTATGAATGGTGTAAGATACAGGCCCAATTTCATTCTTTTGCATGTGAATATCCAGTTTTCCCAACACCATTTATTGAAGAGACTACCTTCTCACCACTGAGTATTTTTGCCCCCTTGTCAAATATTATTTGACCATATATGCATGAGTTTATTTCTGTGTTCTTCATTCTGTTCCACTGGGCCATGTGTCTGTCTACATGCAAGTACCATACTGTTTTGATTACTATAGCTTTGTAATATAGTTTGAAATCAGACCGTGAGAGTCCTCCAGCTTTGTTCTTCTTTCTCAGGATTGCTTTGGCTATTCAGAGTCTTTTGTGGTTTCATACAAAAGTTAGGAATTTTTTTCTATTTCTATAAAATATGCCATTGGAATCTTGATAGGAATTGCATTGAATCTATAGATGGCTTCAGGTAGTACAAGTATTTTGACAATGTTAATTCTTCCAATCCATGAGCATGGGATATCTTTCCATCTATTTGCGTCTTCTTTAATTTCTTTCATCAATGTCTTATTGTTTTCAGTGTACAGATCTTTCGCTTGCTTAGTTAAACCTATTCATAATTATTGTATTGTTTTTGATGTTATTGTAAGTGGGATTACTTTCTTTACTTCTATTTCAGATAATTCATCGTTAGTGTATAAAAACACAACTGCTTTCTGTACACTGATTTTTTATCCTGCAACTTTAATTAACTTGTTTATTAGTTCTAAGAGTTTTTTGGTGGAGTCTTTAGGATTTTCTGTATATAAGATCATATTATCAGAAAATAACAACAATTTTACTTCTTCCTTTCCTATGTGGATTTCTTTTATTTCTTTTTCTTGCCTAATGGCTCTATCTGGGACTTCCAGCACTATATTAAATAAGAGTAGTAAGAATGGGCAACCTTGTTTTGTTCAGGACCTTAAAGGAAAAGTTTTCAGACTTTCACCATTGAGTATGATATTAGCTCTGGGCTTGTCATATATGGCCTTTATTATATTGAGGTATGTTCTTTCTATACCCAATTAGCTACATGTTTTTTATCAAGAATCACTGTTAAATTTTGTCAAATGCTTTTCCTGCATCTCTTGAGATGATTATACAAATTTTATGCTTCATTCTATTAATGTGATATATCATATGTATTGATTTGCATATATTGAGCCATCCTTTCATCCCAGGGATAAATCCCACTTGATCATGGTGTATGATCATTTTAATGTGCTGTTGAATTTGGTTTGATAGTATTTTGAAAATTTTTGCATCTATATTCATCAGGGATATTGGCCTATAGATTTCTTTTCTTGTAGTAACCTTATCTGGCTTTGGTGTCAGGGTAACACTGGTCTCATAAAATGAGTTTAGAAGTGTTCCCTCCTCTTCAATTCTTTGGAAGAGTTTGAGAAGGAGTTGTGCCAATTCTTTTAATGTTTGGTAGAATTCATCAGTGAAACCACTGGTTCCTGGGCTTTTCTTTGTTGAAAGGTTTTTGATTACTGATTCAATCTCCTTACACATTACTGGTCTGTTCAGGTTTTCCACTTCTTCCTGATTCAGTCTTGGTAGGTTGTATGTTTCTAGGAATTTATCCATTTCTTCTAGGATGTCCAATTTGTTGGTCTATAATTGTTCATAGCAGACTCTTTTGACCCTTTGTATTTCTGTGGTATCAGTTATGATAGTTATAATGTCTCTTCTTTCATTTGTAATTCTATTTATTGGGTCCTCTCTGTCTCTGTCTTTCTGTCTGTCTGTCTCTCTTTTTTGTTAGTCCAGGCAAGGTTTGTCAATTTTATTCATCTTTTCAAAGAACCAACTCATAGTTTTGTTAATCTCTTCCACTGTTCTCCTATTTTCTAGTTTATTTATTTTTGTTCTAACCTTTATTAGTTCCTTATTTCTGTTGGCTTTTGGTTTAGTGTATTCTTCTTTTTCTAGTTCCCTGGGTTGTAAAGTTGTAATTGGGCAAGTCTGCAGGCTGGGGTCCACAGTCACTCCTGGTTGTGTTAGGGGACCAAAACTGACCAAAACTGCCTGCCCTGGCCAGGCCCAATAGTAACCACTTGCACGAACTATCTTACAAGAGGAGGTCCTCGTAAGGAACACAGAACTAACAAGCTACCACCAACCGGAAGAATATGGGAAAGGTAAAAAGGAGAGAGGAGACACCAGTTCATATGTCCTACCAACCTCCCATAATCCTTCTCACTGGAATCCATCTTGTCTGAGAGATGCATGCACCACCAGGAAGAACCCTAAGTCAGAATAATTGGCCAGAAACAACCTGGAAACTAACCGCATTACCATAAAACCTGAGACTGCGAGCCACATGGCAGAGCAGTTCTCCTGGGTTCCCTTACCCTGCTGCTCTCCACCCAGGCGCCCCTTCCCAATAAAGTCTCTTGCCTTGTCAGCATGTGTGTCTCCTCAGACTATTCATTTCTGAGTGTTAGACAAGAGCTCACTCTTGGGCACTGGAAGGGGTCCCCCCTTCCTGCAGCAATTGGATGGGGGCTCCAACAGGATGGTGTCACTGGCTTGACACTGTGTTCAGGCAGGGCTGCAGGCAGAGTTTTGCAGTCAGACAAGACCACAGGCTGTGTTCTGCAATCAGGCAGGGCAACAAACCATGCCTCAAAGTTAGGCAGGACCGTAACCTGGGCTTCATGACCAGGTAGGTAGGCAGTTGGCTGTGCTCCACTGCTGTACAAAGTGACTGGCTGGGATCTCTGGTTCGGAGGGTCCTCTAGCTGTATACTGCATTTGGCCAGGACTAGAGACTCTGCTCTGTGGTCAGGCAGTGTTGCTGTTCGGGCTTCCTCACTGGGACTGGATCAGGTCACTGGCTGGGCTCCCTATGTGGGCAAGGCTGCAGTCTGTGTTCAGCAATCAGGCAGAATTATAGGCTAAGCTTCACTGTGGGGCAGGGCTGTAGACTGAGCCGTGCAACTGAGTAGTACTGTAGGCTGGGATTCAAGTTTTCCCAGAATCACTCTTCAGGGTCCCTGGTTATACAGGACTAGAGACTATACTTACCAGTTGGGCAGGGCTTCTATCATGGATTTCTGCCCAAGCATGGCTGTACGGTGCTATCTGAGTTATCTATGGCTGCCTGGGTTATCTGGCTAGGCTTCCTGGTTGGGTGGGGCTGGAAGCTAGACTGAGCAGTTGGGCAAGGCTTCAAATTTGCTTCCTTGTCAGGGTGGAGCCATAGGAGGGCTCCACAGCCAGTATAGCTCATTGGCTGGGGACTCAAATCAGATAGAACTGCCAAATGAGCTCACTGGCCAGAAATGGTCACCAGCTTGGTTCTGCAGATGAGCAGAGCTACTGTTCAGGATCTCTGCTCAGGCTCTGCTGCAAGCACGAATATGGTCCACCAAGTTCTGAACACTGGCTTCTATTAAGTCTTGTCTCCCTTCTCTGTTTCTGTCTGATCCCTGGTAGTTAAACGCTGCAGATTTCCCTGTGATCCCCATGAGGCAAGACCCAAGAGGGCCACCTGAGAAGTGCCCCACAATGCTGAGGGAGCTGGATGTCCACTGTGGACTCTCTTTTTCCCAGTGGAGAATTCATAGGCCCAGAGGGACCCTTTTGGTGTGGCATTGTGCTGGCCTGGGAGAGGAGCAGTGTGGTCAGAGTGTAGCCACTCCTCTTACTTTCAGCTCCTTCTGTATCTTTATGATCTAGGAGTCCTTCAGACACACCTCCACTTCTAGGATTTTCACAGTGGTATCTTGTGTATGGATCTTCTTGTGAAAGGGACTGAAGTCAAGAACTGACCTATATTGCCATCTTGATGAAGTCACTTACACATTGTGTTTAAATACATTATTTCAGTAAACCTATGTGACAACTGGGATTACTGCCCTCTTTTTCAGATGATGACACCGAGATAGTGGAGAATAATAACACTTGCTCAAATCACATAAAAGTAGAAAGTAAAGGACTGGATAGGCAAGCCAGCATTGAATACAACGTACACAACCTCTTCATTCATTTATTTATTCAACGTCTATTGAGTTATCCCTCAGGTTTGAAAGTGAAAATTGAGTTCAATTTTCTTCTCACTTAGGGTCACCTTTTCCAGTCAGAAAATTGAATTTCTTATGCGTGACTGAAGAGACCTCTCAAAGAAGCAAGAATACAATTTATTCATTTTAGATTATTAAGCACCTGCTGTATGCTGAGAAATATGCTATTATATATGCCATGGTACAAGTGCTATGAGGGAAAAAATGAGTCACCATACCAACCTAGAGGGATCAGGAAAACATCCATGGAAAATGATATCTGAGTTGCGATGTGAATGATAAGTAGATATTAACCAGGTAGTAGTTTTCAGGCAAAGGAAAGCATGTGCAACAGAGAAGTGTGGTGTGTAGAAGAAGTGGAAAGAATTCCTGGAATGCCAGATTACAGAGAGGAATGCAGAAAGTCAAGCGAGAGATGAAAGGGAGGGGAAGAATATTGCAGATTTGCTGCATAAGTTATGCCAAGGATTTCTAACTTTATTTGAAATGCCTGAGGAGTCAATCAGAGATTTTTAACACTGAGGTCACCAAATCAGGTTACTGATTGACTTACTGATAATTTAGGAATATCACTGTGGCTGGCCTGAGGATGGCTAGACTAGAGTAGGGGAAAGACTAGAAATAGTAAGACCAGTTAGCGTTATTTTCCACAATCCAGGTGAGAGCTGGTGGTGGCCTGTAAGTGGCAGTGACCATGACAAAAAAAATTGGATGGATTCCTGAGATATTTAGGAGAGAGCATTAACAGTGCTTAGCAAATTAATGAGTTAAACTGTTCATATTCTCATCTCTGCTACTGTCTCAATAGTTGCATTGGGCAAATGAGTAGAGCTCAGCCCTGCCAGATCTGAATTTGGAGAGCTACCAGAAGACAGGTGTTGGGGTCAGTTCTGAGGATCCTTCAAAAAGGTGAGTTTTGACTGTTGAGCATCTTTCCCATAAACATACTGACAAGTCTCCTAGAAAAGGGGCCAGTGGAAAAAGTGTATAATGGAGATCAAGGTATCCTTGGGGATGACAGTTGACATATCAGCACTGTTGTAGCAGTGGGGCCAGCACTGGCCCACAGCAAACTCATTGAGTCTGGAATTGGCTAAATTGGATGCCTGACAGCTTCAAACTCAGAAGCAGAGCCTGCATCTCAAACAGAAGAGGGGGAATTGTCTAAATGCTTCAATTTTTGTAATTGAAGCAATTGCACATCATTTTACATGCCAGCTTGCTGACAGGATAACCAGTTTGAGCTGAGTGTGGGAATTCAATTATATATCTTCTGTTTGCATCTTTGAAAGAAAACCACCTGACTGGCCTGTCAAACATCCAGCATGTTTGCCTGTTGGAAATTGTTATCTCTTCCTGACACAGGAAATGTCTCTGCAGAAGAGAAACCTATTATATTTTACAAAGCTAGCATAACCCTATCACAAAACTTGACAAAGAAAGCATAGAAAAAGAAAACCACAGACCAATTTTATCTATGAATATAAATGCAAAATTCCTAAATAAAATACAAGCACATGAAATATGGCAGTGTAACACTAGAGGCTTTTCCATTAAAAATTGAAACAAGGCAGTATGTCCACTATGACCTTAATTATTTAACATTACTCTGAAATGTCTGGCCAATGCAATAAGACAAGAAACATAAATAAATAAAGTATATAATTGTTGAAAAGGAAGTAGCAACATTTCTCATTATTTTCATATATCTACCTAGAAAATCCAAGCAAATGAACTGAAAAAAAATCTTAGCACTCATAAGAGTTAATTAATTCCTCATCTAGGCATTTAATCTGAAGAAATAGTCAGAGAGCAGAGCTTTATAATAGAGTCTCCTTCCAGCATTATTTTTATAAGGGCATGATCAAATATATTATTTTAGATCCAGATGATGAAATATGCAACCATTGAAACTTATACTTTGAAGAATATTTAATAACAGGGGGAAATGCTCACACATCATGAGAATAAGAATAAAATACAAGTCTAAATACAATGTGATTCCTCTTTTGTAAAATAGGTAAATATGTATATATACGTATTTGCATAGAAAATATACTGGAAGGATGGAATATAGAAATGGTATTACAGTTATCACTGGGTAGGAGTTTTTCAACTTTTATAGAATTTACATGAATCAGTCTCACAAATTACACTATATATATACTATAAAATACACTATTACAAAATTAGGGGATTAGGTCAGATGATGTCAAAGATCCCTGCCAATCTGTTTCTGGCATAAATATGACAATTTTCTATGAAAATTTGACACTTTAAAATGGAAAAGGATCTGTGATCTTATTATCCCCTGTCAATCTGTGTCAAGCTGTCACACAATAACAGCAGCTAACTTCTCTCAGAGATTCTGGAGAGCTGGCCTTCCTGGACACAGACTCTAACCTTCAACCTTATTATCCACAAAGACTTTTCTTTCCTAGCCCAAGCTGGAGCCCAATTTGTTACCCAACTCATTGTTTGCCATATTTGCTGTCTTCCCTGGGCCCCTCTCACCAACACTTATCAAAACCACATAGCATGACCCCATCTGAGATGAGCTTTCCAGGTTGGCTTATCCTCCAGCATCACTATATAGAGAACCACTTGGATTCCCAGCTCAGGACCCTCCCCTGGGACATCCACCAAATGTAGGGTTCTATATTTACATGGGACCTCCTTTGACAGATTCCTTATCTGAATTTTTCTTTGTAGTGGACCACAGCAGACCCAACATAGACATCAACCTAGCCAACCAATACTAGGGCTTTAGTCCAAAAGATCTACTCTAGTAGAAATATTTTACCTACTGAAGGTGGCCTGGAGTGGGAAGCCCTTGGGTATTTACTGAGCCCAGTAACTTTAGAGAAAACTGAGAGTCAAATCTAGAGATAGTAGCTGTGAATGTCCCATCCACAGAATAACAGCAAAACCATCAAGGATATGGAAGAGTCAGAAATTATGCAGAGAAGCCAGGACACAGCTACAAAGTCTTTGCGAGAGCCAAGACTCAACTTCAGTCATTAGCTGTGGACATGTTGTGATGGATTGAAACAAAAGACATGGGAACACAAACTCAAATGCCCTTAGAGTCCTGGCAGTAATCTAAAAGAGTGAAGCAGGCCAGCTGGAGAATACATGCCTCATTCAAAGAGGGGCAGCCACTGTGTGGGAATGTTGACCCATTGCTACCCAATCTGTTCATTTTTTTTTTTTTTAATAAAAGCTAGGCCTCCAAATTTCTGTGTGAAATGCTTCAATTTTTAAATGTTGCCAACTAATGTTTTGAATGTTATATAAGTCAAACAAAACACATTTGCAGACTTGATCAGGTCAAAGGAGCACAATTCATGATTTCTGACTAAAAGGTACAAAGTTGGAAGGGGGTTAGGACTTGATTTTTATAACATTGGCTTATCTTCAACGTTCCTCAACTAAGAAGCTTTCCTTTATAGGAGTGTGAGAAAGGACGAATTATGCTTTCATTTGCTCCGAATAATGATCTATCGTGCTCCAGGTTGTTGCAAGGCGGAAACTGTCACCCACACAGCCTGAGCCCCACCTATTCCCCCTGTACCTAGACATCTGGTCAGTTCCCAAGGATTGAATATGCATGCCTAGGGAAACCAATTTTGAGGGGCTTAGAGGTACAACAGTAGTGACTACAGAAATCGGAATGCTATCACACTTCTAATAGGGTCTGACCCATTGATAGCTTCTATGATCTGTTTCTACCCACAGAATATTTCTGAAACTAACAGTGTGGGGTTTTTTTTCCCCACACCAACAACCAATTTTCCAACTCTCAAGACACCAGCTGGGTGTCCTAGAATTTAATTCAACTGTGACCCTAACCACCTGGAATTAGCATCAGTTAAGGGCCCACAAGTTAAGGGCTCAGCCTCAAAGACTGCCCCCACTTCGGATGCTAGTTGCACCAGGACTTTTGATGAACTGGGTATAAATTCAGGGAGCTCCCCCAACCCCATCTTCAGGTTCAATAATTTTCTAAAACAGCTCCCAGAACTCAGGAAAGCACTTTTCTTACATTTACTACTTTATTACAAAGGATACAGCTGTAGAGCCAAATGAACAGAGTATACAGAGCAAGGTCTGGAAGGGTCCTGAGAGCAGGATCTTCTGTCCCATGAAGTTGAGGTGCACCACCTTCCCGGCACTTAGGCGCATTCTAACCAACTCTGAAGCTCTCCGAACCCCACAGTTTAGAATTTTTTAATGGAGGTTTCACTACATAGGCATGATTGATTAGATGATTGACCATTGGTGATTAACTCAATCTCCAGCCCCCTCCCCTCCCTGGAGGTTTTCTAATCACGCTTTGGTCTTTCTGGCCACTAGCCCCCAATCCTGAAGCTATTTAGGAACCCCAGCCACCAGTCATCTGATTAGCATACAAAAGGACACTCTTATCACAATGGAGACTCCAAGGGTCTTAGAAGCTCTTGAGTCAGAAAGACCAAATATTTATAATAAAACATGCTCCTATCATCCCCTATCACTTGGAGGGTTTTAGGAACTCTGTACCAGGAACTGGGGACAAAAACCAAATAGATGTTTCTTATTACATCACAATATCACTAGAGCTAATCTGTTGGACTAGCTCTAATTGATCATTGTCTATTAATATGGATCTCCAGAGAGTGTAAACTGATCCAAGTTAGAGAGACAGACGGTTGGATGTCCTCATTGAGAACTGTGGGTTTGTCAACTTTTAAAATTCCCTGCCTAACCCAAGGTTTCAAATGTGCATTGTCCAATGCTTGCTCCATAATTTATTTCAGAGACCTTCTGATCTTTTCTTGGAAGCTTAAGAAGTACAAAGCATATATCTCTATGTTGTTGGCATGGGTAACCTAAAAAAATACATATTTCACCTGACAACATTTCCTCCAAAAAAGGAAACAAAAGTCAGGATATGATCAAAGAAATCATCAATTTCTCCAAAACTAAAGGACTTGAATTTCCAGATTAAAATACCCTTCTGGTGCCCAGCACAAGGAATGAAGACTCACATCAAAGCATATTTTGATGGCATTTCAGAATAACAGATAAAGAGAAGATCCTTCCAGGAGGAAAAATAGGTTGTATATTAAGATATGAAAATTACAATGACATCTGGAACCCAGAACACCCTAAAGAAATACTTTTAAAGCCTGAGGAGAAATAATTTCTAACCTACAATTTCTAGCTAAACTAGAAATTTATTTGTGAAAGTGAAGTCAGTTTTAAATATTCAGGATCTCAAAAAAATTTACCTTCATTTCACATATTCTCAGAAGCTACTAAAGAAAATACACCAAGGAAAAAGAAGACATAAAACTCACAAAAAAGGTGACGCAACAGAAGACATCAAGGAAGTTTCCAGAATGGTGGTGAAGATTCAGGATAACATCTGTACAGATGGCCTAAGGAGTGACAATCAAAACCGGAGTAGGAGGATGGAAAGTTCCAGGGGTCATAAACACACAAGAGTCTGGAAGCTTATCTAACACAGTTGATGACACTAAGTGAGTTTTGAGAATTTGTTGAATAATTTGGAAAGAAAAACTAAGCAAATAAATCAAAAAAGAGGCAACTATTAACTCCTGGAAAAATAAAAAGTAAGGAACTATAATCACAGGACCACCTTATGGTCCATCAGAAAACAGTATTTTCATAATCATAATAATGTAAAAACTATTTAACATAAAATTTTGATATAACCATATTGAGAGAGTGAGGGAAGGGGAAGAGGAAGGCAATAAGGCAGGGATTGGAGTGGTATAAGAAAGCTAAATTCTCATGTCCCATAGTGGAAAACCAAAGCTTATTTTTTTAAATTGATTCTTTAAAAATCAAGAAATGGCAGCTTAAGTGTATAATTTACAAATATGAAGGTACAAATTAGAAGACCTGAGAGTTTAAAGTAATCGCCTCTCATAAACTAGTCTCAAAGGTGAGGTAAAACTGAGCAGTAACTGCAGTTCTTTGTTAAAATACGTGACTTTTTAAATTATGCATGTGTATTGCATTGATAAAAAATTTTTAATTAAGTTTTAAAAGATATTTGAAAAAGGAATATAGTCTTTCTTACATTATGATTTTCAATTATTACCTAAAACCATCGCTACTGGTAGCAAATATCCCACAGTTTATTCCAACACTTGTCAAGACCCCTGAAGCCCTAGGTCTATCACTAACCTTCCTGCCTTTCTGCCTTTCACTGACATGCTCATAATAAACAGTTTCCTTCTAAAACTATCCCTCCTTCATCTGGGAAGGAATTAAGGGAGGGATGTTGGAAGAGAAATGCAAAATAGGACCAGCTAGGCAAGATAACAAGAATGCTGATTTAACTTTAAAAACAGCCAAGCCAAGGGATGTGTATAAAACTGTGGCAGAGATTGCTAGTTGCCAAAAAGTATCTATTCTTCCCTCCTTTAGCAATAGAACTTGTTTTTTTTAAGTTAATTAATTTTTTTACTGAAGTATAGTTGATTTACAATGTTGTGTTAATTTCTGCTGTACAGCAAAGTGGCTCAGTTATACACATATATACATTCTTTTTCATATTCTTTTCCATTATGATTTATCCCAGGATATTGAATATAGTTCCCTGTGCTATACAGTAGAACCTTGTTATTTATCCATTTTATATGCAATAGTTTGCATCTTCTAATCCCAAATTCCTAATCCCTCCCTCCCCCACTCTCCCTCCCCCTTTGTGACCACAAGTCTGTTCTCTATGTCTGTGAGTCTGTTTGTTTTGTAGATAGGTTTATTTGTGCCATATTTTAGATTCCATGTATGTTATATCATATGGTGTATGTCTTTCTCTTTCTGACTTACTTCACTTAGTATGTGTATGATCAGGCCACTCAACATGGTTGCTCTCTTGCTCTCTGTACATCCTGTGCCCAACCAGTGCCTGCTTCACCTATATCTTATGCAGCTAGAGACTGTTCTTATCAAAGGGGCAGTGAGGGATGTGCCCCTCTGCTGTTTCCCTGGTAACTAATGAGCCCACCTGACGTTAACGACTCCTATAACTGGCAATCTCCCCACACCCCGCCAGGAGTGAAGTCTGCCACCATATCCTGCCTGCAGTGCCTGCACTGGGATGTCCCTCCAGGACCTTGCATCATATGCATAAGACACCCCAACCATTAAATCATTGATGTCTCTGTTGCTGACTCCAGGCTCTTTCTTCAGTCTTGAAGCTGGGCAGCACAGGCCTTGTAGGCCTGTGGGGTACAGCCCACCAGTATGATAATCTCTAGTTGCAACCATGTTCCTACAAATGGCATTATTTCACAGAACTCTAATTTATTTGGAGTGGCAATGCATTCTTTTTTTTTTTTTTTTTAGCTGCGTCGGGTCTTAGTTGCAGCACGGGGGGTCTTCTTTGAGGTGTATGGACTCTTTCATTGAGGTACACGGGCTTCTCTCTAGTTGTGGCGTGCAGGGTTTTTTCTCTCTCTAGTTGTGGCGTGCAGTCTCCAGGGTGCATGAGCTCTGTAATTGTGGTGCGCAGGTTCCAGAGTGCATGGGCTCTGTAGTTTGTGGCACGCAGGCTCTCTCGTTGAGGTGCATGAGCTCAGTAGCTGTGGCCATGGGCTTAGTTCCCACGTGGCATGTGGGATCTTAGTTCCCTGACCAGGGATGGAACGCACATCTCCTGCATTGTAAGGTGGATTCTTTACTGCTGGACCACCAGGGAAGTCCCGGCAATGCATTCTTAAAGGACTACTTTGCCCCGCCTCCCTTGAGGCTAGATGTGACCATATGATTGCATTCTAGTCAATGAAATGTAAATGGAAGTGTGGGTTGGATTTCCAGGAAGGCTGCTTAGAGGAAGCTGACTCAGATGGGCCATCCACCCATTTGTCTTCCTTTTTCTCCTTCTTCCTGGCTAGTGATGATTAGAGCTCCAGCAGGCATCTTTGATCATGAGATGCCCTTGATAATAAAAGCCACACACTGGAATGGCTTATATGTACCAGACAGATAAAAGGAGCTGGATCAATAATGAAGATGCCTCTCCAGACTTGAGTGTTGGCCTCCTGACTTCTTTTACATGGGAGAGAAATTAACTTCTCTTTTTAAATCAGTTTTAATTTTAGTTTCCTTATACATGCAGCCAAACCTAATCTTAACTGATACAGAAATTATATAAAGCGTATATTTAATTCTGCTATAAATATCTCCAAAGGGACTGTATTCCTTTAAAAATTGTATTTCTAAATATATCTTTCTGGGAGACTCCTAATATGTGAACTCAAGCTGGCTGCTAAGGAAAACTATCACAGAAATATACAATGTATCAACAATCTCTTCTGTGAACACTAAGTTCATTGGAAAAGGTGACTGAAGTAGGGGAAAAAAACTGAGACAAGTAAATAAAGCAGGGGGAAAATTCTCTTCCCATGTATAAAAGAGAGGAAATAAGCTTTTGACATTGTAGGGAGGAAGAAATGCTGTGTTCTGCATAAGCAGGGGCTCCTGTATTTTTCTTTCTCCTGGAAGCTTTGATCTTAAGGTCTCTGAAAAGAGATTAGAGAAGGAAAGACAGATAGTGAAAGTGTCAAGGATCTGCTGACTGAGCAAGGAAGTTTCAGGCAGTTAGAGAGGGAAATCTCACTACTGTGCTCAAAGCTGTGAAGACCTGAGAAGAAGAAGAAGAAAAAGAAAAAAACCAAACACCTGGGAAGGGAGCCGATGAAGGCTATTGGGAGCCTTTGGTAACTATATTGCCTGTTTGATGGAAATCTGAGTTAGTCCTGGCAGGCCTGGACACCAAGTAAGGATTCATAGTGAATTATAATGCTAGCTTCTCCGTCAGGATTGCCCTATTACTCAGATCAAATGAACATAGCTCACTATCATCACCTAGTGGAAATATACCTAAATTACAGGAACAAAACTGGTGGAGAGGTTTAATTTACATAGTACATTTCTTTCACTGCTCTCAGTTAATGTGCTGTGTTCAACATGGCAACCAAGTTCAGCTATTGCCTATCCAGATAACAATATTCATTTTGTTTAAAGTTATGTTTATTGTTGTTATATGTATGACACAATTACAGCTTACAAAGAGCTTTTGTACACATTATCTTATGCAATTAGCACAGCATACCTGTAAAGTTATCAGGAAGGTAAGACGCAGAAGGTTAAATGATAAGCTAAAATCTCACTTAAAAGGATACATCTTGTGTTTTTAACTTTGGACATATAATTTAGTGCTCACTCCCACTAGTTGATGCTGAGTCAGAACTAAATATGGAGGATTGTGATTTTATGTTTCATTGATCAGGAATTAGCTTTCCTCCAAAGTGATGTGTAGAGATGAACCAGGAGACAAAATAAACCCCATCAGAGGTGACTTCCTTGGGATGTTAGTGATAATAAAGCATAGGCTTCATTACTGACAGATTAGGTTTGTCTGAGAAAAGCAAAAGTCATATTTCTGTCTGCTGTTCCTCTGCTGGAGCAAGTCCACAATACTGGTTAAATCCTCAGTCTATCCTTTTCTTTGGTCATTTAGTTTAAGAATATTATTTTTATAAAAATGAGAACTATCTTGTCCATCACTGCTCACAGAAGAACTGCTGAAATTTCTAGTCATTTCAAAATCATTTGTTTACTTTTTCAACCCTCATCCAAGTCAAATGTATCATGAATTCTGGCAGCTGGAAGCAATCTCAGAAGGACTGACCATCAGGATTTGATTCAGAGCAAATTACATATGTCAGCACCATAGTTTATAAAGTATCTTCATGTGCTCTATGTACTTTATTTATTTATTTTTTGCTGTACGCGGGTCCCTCACTGCTGCGGCCTCTCCCGCCGTGGAGCACAGGCTCCAGACGTGCAGGCCCAGTGGCCACGGCTCACGGGCCCAGCCGCCCCGCAGCACGCGGGATCCTCCCGGACTGGGGCACGAACCCACGCCCCCCGCATCGGCAGGCGGACTCCCAACCACTGCGCCACCAGGGAAGCCTGCTCTATGCACTTTGAGCCTTAAAATAATCCAGCAGCACAGCCATTAACATTATCCTCAATCTGTATCTAAGAAAACCAAAGCTGAGAGAGTTAATTGTCTTAAAACAGAAAGTAATGGAGCTGGAAATTAAACCCAGGCAGATTTTTTACCCCAAACTGCAAGCTTATTCAACAACACTACATTGAATTAAAATGTCTAACTAGTCTCTGTATAAAATCAGTTAGAGCAGATTGATTAACCACAATGAAGAAGAGAAGGAATACTTTTTATTTACTCACGTTATATAAACTATATCAGAGATTTTAAAAATGAATCCTTAAAGGCTTGAATCACCACAAAATACATAGAATTACTATTCTTACTATATAAAGAGCTTTTAAAAATCAAGAAAACATTCTAATTCTGTAATATAAAAAAGCAAAGATCATGAATAGGTAATTTGTGTAAGAAAAATATAAATAAATATGAATATTCAACAGCACTGATCATCAAAGACATTTTAGGGACATGTAGTCATCTTTCACCTTTAGAGTCTAACTACTAACTGAGGAATTGGCCAAGGTCTATAAAACCAGCAGGTACTCAGCATGGGAAGGTGTAAATCCTCCCATAAACTATCAGTGGGAGTGTAAATTGACACACTGATTCTGGAAGTATGAAATATTCTGGAAATATGTGGTAATATGGGTCAAAAGAGTCCAAAAACGTTCATACCAAGGAGCTTGGGATTAATATTAGCAGCCCTAATCAAACTTCTCAGTAAATTTTGAAAACTCCCAGTACACCACAAACTAGGATTGACAATTAAGTTACTATCATTGTAAGGGAAAACTAGCCAATAAGTATTAGACCCACAAATCTGGATTTAAAATCACAGTGGTGGACCAACTGTCCTAAGCTGACAACAGAGTCTCCAAGCTGTAACTGACAATTAAATGTGGACATTTGGAAAGAATGGGAAGACTGCTGGCACACAGTTGAGGAGACAAAGCACTGAGTTGTCTCATTAAATCCTATTAGGAAAGGGTTACATCTGGAAAATACTTAGACAATCTTTACCATGAAGATTCTAAAAATATAAATATTAAAATGGATGGGGGTGAAAGCCCATTCTTAGCACATTTATACATGTTCTACACCTTACGATCATGAATTGCATACTGGCTAGTTTATTAGAAGTTCCCTAAGACATCATGATTTCAAAGGTTGTTGTCTTCTTCCAAATGTAACCCCCAATCCTGAGACTATACATAGGTCTACCTTGGGAAATTTTTTTGTTGTAATGTTTATTATGTGAAAAGTTTATTCACCCAGAAGTTGCAATGTAATATCAGCATTATAATAATAGACTCACTCTCTATGACCTCATTGACTTTACTTGTAACATCATTTGTTTTAAGTGGCTTAACGTGACTTACGAATCAGAAAACATCAAGACATATGTGTTTACTTCCTTCCATAGACCTAGTGGAAGGGAGGGAGGGAATTCTAGCAGTTTTATTTCTAGAAAAGTCAGGTAAATTTAAGTTTTATCCATATATTATAAGAGGTATGGAAGATTTCTGAAAAGGATTTACTGCCATTATCAGAAGAAATTTTGGAGAATGGCCACCAACATTTAAGTGGCCAGGAAGGCAGGGCTATGGCTACACAAACACCTCAAGTGTAGTCAGTCATGCAGGGTATAGGCTGCCAAAGCACAAGTAACTCACCAATCTTTGCAAATGTAAAGCTGAAGCCAATCACACACTTGTGTTTCACATATGGCATTGACACCTAAGTTCAAACCACTGTATTATAACCAAGGTAAGCTTCAAGTTCCTCAGGAGACACTCTTATGACCAAAGGAATAAAGTTCTGTCCCACTGTGGAATTTGCTTTGGGGTGTCCTAGGTATTCCTTACCAAAATACCTCAACATTTACATGGTTACATTAGAAGTCCCTAGGTAAATCTAATATGATGCTGCTCACCACCTTAACCACAATTTATTAGTTCACATCTGAGTACTTGACCCAACTGTGTCAATCAGAATATTTCCTCTTGGAAATTGGAAATAGGATTAAGACTCCCATCTCTGATGACTGCTCTCTAAATGGAGAAGACCTACTGGCAGTGATTATTTCCAATTCTATATGTGTTGTCTGCCGTTGTGTAAAATATTAACCCAAAACTTAGTTTCTAGGAATCAAGAATTCAGAAGGGGCTTAGCTGTATGGTTCTGGCTCAGAGTGTCTCCTGAGGTTACAGTCAGGATGTCGACTGGGGCTGAAGAATCCACTTCCAAGATGACTCACTCACATGCATGTTGGTGGGAGGCCTCAGTTCCTTACCACATGGACCTCTCCACAGGGCTATTGACATGACATGAAATGACATGATGTCCTCAGAACAAGTGATCCAGGAGAGAGAGCAGCAAGGAAGACACAATACCTTTTTGGTCCTAGCCTCAGCAGTTACAAACCGTCATTCTGCCACATTCTGTTCATTCAAAGCAAGCCACTAAGTCCAGCCCACACACAAGGGGAGGGGGATTAGGGTCCACCTTTTGAGGAAAGAATTGTGAAAGAATTGGAGGGCATATCTTCAAAACCCCCACAGAAGTATATATGCAGAGAGAAACAGAAGTGAGTAAATGAGAGAGAAGTCCGCTGGGTTTCCTGACTATAGCTCATTTCGGAGACCGGCTGCACTTGGGTTTTATAAAACACCACTGTTTTTTTGTTTTTTTGTGTTTTTTTTGCAGTACGCGGGCCTTTCACTGTTGTGGCCTCTCCCGTTGCGGAGCACAGGCTCCGGACGCGCAGGCTCAGCGGCCATGGCTCATGGGCCCAGCCGCTCTGTGGCATGTGGGATCTTCCTGGACCGGGGCACGAACCCGTGTCCCCTGCATCGGCAGGCAGACTCTCAACCACTGTGCCACCAGGGAAGCCCACCACTGTATTTTTAAAGACAGATTTTCTTCCTTAAGTTATCTTGAGTTGGTTTTAACTACTTTTCAACCAACACAATCATACTCACTACATGGATTCCTCCAATTAAAAACTTTGATTCTTCTGATGATTCTGCTTCAGCTACTTTGCTCACTCACCCAGAGACCTGGGCACTGATTTTTCACAATGGAAAACCCCAAAGTCTTTTATCACTCTCCTAGATGATCCCACCTACCAAAAACTGAAATAACTATGGGTGCCCTTCTTCCAGTCCTGCCCCTGCCCTGTTCTGGATGCTGCCTAGTACTATAAGAAGAGAGAGAAGATAAAACAAGAAACCAGAATGGAAGATTCTCCAGAGCATGTTTGGTCTGGACAGTAAGTATACGGGATTTCTCTTTTTTTTCAATTTGTATTGGAGTACAGTTGATTTACAATGTTGTATTAGTTTCAGGTGTACGGCAAAGTGAATTATCCACTCCTTTTTAGATTCTTTTCCCATATAGGTCATTACAGAGTAATGAGAAGAGTTCCCTCTTCTATACAGTAGGTCCTTATTAGTTATCTATTTTATACATAGTAGTGTGTATATGTCCATCCCAATCTCGCAATTTATCCCTGTCCCCTTTTCCCCCCTGTAACCAACAGTTTGTTTTTTACATCTGTGACTCTATTTCTGTTAAGTCAATAAGTTCATTTGTACCATTTTTTTGGATTCCACATATAAGTGATACATATGATATTTGTCTTTCTCTGTCTGACTTACTTCACTCAGTATGACAATCTCTAGGTCCATCCATGTTGCTGCAAATGGCATTATTTCATTCTTCTTTATGGCTGAGTAATATTCCATTGAGTATACAGGATTTCTGAGAAGGACATCTGCCTGAAAGTTTGAGTTCAAAGTCAACTGCTACTGAAGCCAACAAAAAAATTAATGTCTAATGAATGACCTTAGTCTTTTGCTACAACTTTCTCTCTTTACCCAGCCTCAACTATCTGGGCAATACTTCATAAAATACATTGCCCAGGAAAAGAAGGGGGTCTCCAAAATCTCCAACCAGAAAAAAATGATTAAAAAAATAGCAGTACATAACTGATATAAGAGCAAACCCTCCCCTATTACTTACCTGTCAAGGGGTTATAGGCCCTGTGGTGACAGATGAAGTAAATTGGAGATTAAGGCTTTGTTAGTGCTTGTTTTGTCCTGCCCAAGGCAGAGAGATGTTTCTGGTGGGTGCCGGGATTTTGGTGACTGGGGAGGTCCAGTACAGGATGGATTGGGAAAAACATCACACTCTTTCAAAGTGATTGAGAAATATTTCTCAAGACGGAAGGAAAGAAAAGGAACCAATATTCATAGATACCCTCTGTTGTGGTTGGCACTTTGCTAAGTACTTTTATAATTGCCCACAGACTTAGAGTGTGTATTCATAGTAGATCCTGGGGAGCACAACCAAGATCTCTTCAAAGCCAGTCAGCCCAGCTGGGAATACAGGCTACTGGAGGCTCACAGCTGTACCTCTTGCTAGAAACTGCCCTAAGTTATAGGGAACTACATCACCCAGTGTTATACACCATCCCAGGGGATGACATTGGGCTGATGATTGTTTGGATCAAGCGTTCAAAGGCTCAGCACCTCTCTCTCAATTTGGGACTCTGAAGGCTGTCCCAGCTCAAGTTCTCGTCCGAGTTCCAGAGGCCTCAGTTGCTACCATATTGTAGGTCAGCTTACCCCTCTGCCCACTTTCTTAAAAGTGTATCTCCCCAGTAAACCTCTCCTTGCAACTTTCCATCTCAGAGTTTTCTTCCAAGGATCCAACCTAAAGCAGTACTATTATCTCCATTATCCAGATGACAAAGCTGAACTTCAGAGAGCTTTATTGACATGACTGTGGTCTTATAGCTAATGCTGGAGCTCTGATTTGACCTGAGACTGTCTTATTCTAAAGTCATATTGTGGGCTTCCCTGGTGGCGCAGTGGTTGGGAATCCGCCTGCCAATGGAGGGGACATGGGTTTGAGCCCTGGTCTGGGAAGATCCCACGTGCCACGGAGCAACTAAGTCCGTGTGCCACAACTACTGAGCCTGCACTCTAGAGTCCGTGAGCCACAACTACTGAGCCCACGTGCCACAACTACTGAAGTCCATGCACCTAGAGCCCATGCTCCGCAACAAGAGAAGGCACTGCAATGAGGAGCCCACGCGCCCACTCGCCGCGACTAGAGGAAGCCCGCGCGCAGCAACGAAGACCCAATGCAGCCAAAAATAAATAAAATAAAATAAAATAAATTCTACACATATATCATTGTAACAATGTATAAAAAAATAATAATGAAGTCATATTGTTCCCAGATGGAATTTCCACCAATCATACATTTAATATCTTTTTCCGTTTTTCAACTACTTTAGTGCCTAGAAGGGCATCCTAAAGATTTTACCTGAAAATTCTTACCATTTGCAACGGTTTGCCTACCTCATTGCAATAGTTAGTACAAATTTGGTTTGTGTATTAGTCTTAGTGTGTCTAGACAATGTGAACCTGTCTCTAACGGAATCCCATTTTAGGGGAATGGATAAGGCAGTTTGTCACTTTGAGGTCTTGCTTGAGAATCTGCCCACCACTACTGTAGCTGCCCCAGCTTTCTATGTCATTTTGCTTAGTACGCTATATGTTCCGCAGCTTTTCCAGCAAGACCAAAGCAAACCTCTGTGTTCTCAATTGCAGTAAGTTATCTCTGGGTACCTTAGGTAAACTAAGAAGGAGCAGCTCCAAAGCCAAAGAGGGAGACATGTGAAGAGGAATGTCCAGCTTCAAATTCTGCCAGCCCAGCCCATCAAGGTTGTAGGCAATGGGGATCAGGTCTAGTGGTGTCTGGGGAGCCATAGACACAATGAGAGTTGCATCTCCAGACTTTGAATTTCTAATGCAGTGACCAGCAGAGTGATTTATTAGACTGACCTCATGGATCTATATCAGACAAATCTCACCTTCACATTAGGATCAACAATCCCAGGAATTGCTTAATATTAGAGAAAAATATATACTTTTTATGGCTGCCTTTGTGAATCTCATACAACCAATGACAGAAAAATAGTTAAGTTTTCTGTAATAGAAGATGGAAAGAGATTCTCTGGTCTTATCTCCATTTTAAAGTCTCTTGATTCTTTCGGTTTATTTTTATTTTTAAATTACAAAAACTAATATGGCAATGGCCAATTGTACAATAAAGCAGAAGAATATAAACTAATAAGTAAAAGTTCTCTTTTAATTCTTTTCCAAAGCCACTCCTCCAAGATATTACCACCAGTAACAGTTTGAAGTATGGTCTTCCAGGCTTTTTTCCATGCTTTTTCAAACGTGCATATGTATATTACATACAAAAGTGGACATATGTACCTACACACACACACACACACACACACACACATAGTTGTAACATAAATATGATTATGTTATACAAATTGTTCAGTATCTTCTGTTATTTAAAACAATGCAGTAGACTTTCTCATGTAATTAATGTAATCCAATATCACATAATTATTAACAACAATAATAATACTGGTGAGAAGTATACTGTGAATAGACACTGTTTCAAGCACTTTCCATCTATTAACACATTTACCCTCATGTTTGGTTTATAGATGAGAAAACTGGGGACCCTAGAGATGTTATTAAACTTGCCTAAGGGCACATAGTCAGTGAGTGAAAGAGTTGGGATTTGAATCCAGGCAGTTTGCCTCCAGAACACTGTTCTTATCATTGAGTCAGGGACATCTCTCTAATCAATCACATCAGGGAATTGTGAGAAGATGCCCTGTGTGCTCCTAAGGCAGGGGAGCTACTCACCGCAAAGCCTATCACCAAAGCCTGAGATTCCTAGATGCCCATTTCATAGAACTGGAAGCCTGAATGGATACCAGTTTCCTCTCAGTAGAGTTGGCATGCCACACATTGCAACAGGAAAGGTCCATGAGACTGAGTCTCAGAAATAAAAGCTGAGAAAAGATCCTAGTGCCTCCATTTATTGTAGTCTTTAAAGACAAGCAAACACATAAAAATTGGATGTTGCTTTGGATTTTATTATGATTTGGAGAAGAAATGGAGTATAAGAAATTTTTAAGATTGAAAACACAGCGGGCATTTAGCAAATGGTGGGTGGATGGATGATGGATGGATGATGGATGGATGGATGGATGGTTGTTTGGATGGATGCAGGAATGAAAAAATGGACACATGAAAGAAACAAAGAGCAGCTGAAGAAGCTGGCTTGGGTCCTAGAAATGAGCCTGAGTCTTAACCCTTAAAACACTGCTTGTCCCTGGCCCACGTCCAGAATTCTGTTCCAGCAACCCTCATGTATTTCTGATTTGGGAATTTGGTTTTGGTCCCACACAGGCTTCCTGACCACTGAGTCTCAAAGTCATTTTTCTTCCAGCCAGTTCCCTGTTCTATCTTTCTCTTCTTTCCCGCTAAACTTCTTTCTGGTTTTCTTCTATTTCTTCAATCTTCCTTTATTACTTTTGTTCGATTTTCTTGTTTTCATTTAAAGTGTAGTATTTACTCAATATAACCAGTGAAATAATGCAAAAGATATACAAATGAGTATCTCTTAATGCTCCCTTTCTATTCCTGCCTTTCTGAGCTAACCAACATCAACAGCCTGGTGTACATTTTTCCACCTCTACTCACACTCATAAAAACATACACAAACATATAATCACATGTAGAAAAGGTCATTGAGGTATTCAAGTTCCAAAAACAGAATCATATTATACACCTTGCTTTACAACTCTTTTCTCCCTAAATATATCACAAAGACCCCTCCAGGTCAGTAGACCTAGATATAACTTATTTTTGTTGTTGTTGTTAAACTTGTTCTTTTAATAAATTACTACACAGTAAAATTGACCTTTTGGTGAGTATACGTTCTATGAATTTTAGCACATCTATGCATTCATATAACCACGGCCACAGTAAGGATATACAACATTTCCATCACCTTGGAAAGTTCCCTCATACTCCTTAGTAGTCACGTCCTCCTCCCACCCCTAATCCCTGGCAACCACTACTCTGTTTGCCAACATTACAGTTTATGGGAGGTCTTTGCATATTAGGAATATTAATACTTTTTCTGTCACATGTGTTATAAAAAAAAAAATTCCCCAGCCTATAGTTTGGCCTTTGATTTTGTTTTGTTCTTTTGCCATATGTTTGGTTTTGTTTTTAATGTAGTCAATGGGTCTATCTTTTTCTTTGTGGGTTCTGGGTTTACAGTCTTGTTTGGTTGGAAAGTCATCCTCTATCCAAGTTTTTTTAACATTTTAAACATTTTTCTCCCAATATTTATTTTCCTTAACATGTACAAACACCTTAAGAATTAACTATTATTATTTCCATTCCTCTCTTACAGATGAGGGGCCTGGGGCTTGGAGGGATGACGTCACCTGCCCAAAGATGCCCATAAAGGAAGGTGCAAAGCAGTGATTTGGACCCCAGTGGTCCCACACAGAGGCCAGGGGCTTAGCCTCCAAGCTTACCCGCTCCTTTATCATCTCCAAGTCAGAGGCCAAACTGTCCTTAGGGAGTGTTGTCCTTGATCTTCTACACAGACTGAAAAAACAAATCTTTACAAATAAGTGACAAAGCAAAAGTGGTGGGAATAAGAGCCCACTGCTGCTCAGGGATGCACCCAGCATCTCTGATGTCAAAACCACAGCTTTGGAAGGTAACAGTGAGTATAGGAACTGTGCAAGGCCGGTGGGGAGAGAAAGGGTAGTTATTTGCTTTGGAGTTTGGGGGAAACCATGTACACAGTGGAAACAGCACAAAGTTTAGAATCAGACAGACCTGGGAGAACGCCTCTTACTAGCCTGAGTGAGCCAGGTCAGGTTACTTAATCTTTCTGAGCTCTAGCTCTCTCACCTATAAAATGGCAATAATAGTATCTGTCTCTCAGAGATGTTATGATCTTCAAAGAGACATCTGTCATGAGGCCTCGCATATAGTAGGTGATTATAAAATGTACTTTTCCCTGCCCTCTAATGCAAACACTGAGCCAAGCCCAAGAGAGGGCAGCCAATCTTGCCAACTACAATTTTCACAAGGATAAGGAAGCAGAGTTGTGAATCCAAAAAGCACAGGGACCAGTAGACCAAATAGGCATACAACCTTTAGGCATAATATTACCTAATATTTACATAGTGCTTGCCATGTGCCCGGTACTTTGTCAACTCATTTAATCTTTGTGACAACCCTATAACCTAGGTACTATTATTATTCACACTTACGTTAAAGAAACTGAGTCACAGAGAGGTTAGTTAACTTGTTCAAGATCATATAGTCAGTAAATGGAAGAGCTGGGATTTGAACACAGGGAGTCTGGTTCCAGCATCTATACTCTAGCCAATGTGCCATGCTATGTACAGTATTCTATATTACATCATACTACACCACATCATACCACACCATACCATACTATACCATATGTCTATCCAAAAGCAATACCAGAGACTCGTGATTAGCTAAGGATGATAAATTGAGTGAATTGGGGAAAATGGGCTAGCTGACGTATGAGCTGAGAATAAGAACTGGGTGTTGAGGTCTTCAGTAAACTCGAACAAAGATTATTCTGTGGCCTGCTATCCTGCTGAGAGTCTAAAGTGTGCCATTTCATTTCAAGCTATGTGAAAGACCACTCCTTCTGACAGCTTCCTCTGGAGTAGACCCAGCATCTGTCAGGGTGTTTTGTAAGCAAGCTGCAGAAATCAGCTCTAGCTAATTTAATAAAAAGGGAATTTAGTAGAAGGATTTATGGAGAAACTCAGAGAATTGAAGGAAAAACTGAATAACCAGAGAAAATGTGAATTGGAACCACTCTGCATGTCAAGGTATCAAGAACTAGTGACTAATCTCTTCTGGACCCCACCATGAAGATGAGTAGAGTCCAGACATTTCCCATCCCTGTTACTCTTCTCAAGATTCCAGAAAGAGGGCATCTGATTGGGCCAGCCTGGGGCTTGTGCCCACCTGTGGCCAGAGGAGGAAGTGGTATTAAGAAGTTGCTGCTGATAGCCCACATCGTCTTGCTCACCTGAGTTTGCCTGTAATATTCGTAGACAGTTGCCAGCCCAGTTAACAGCATCTCATCTCAAGATCCTGAATCTCTCTTCTACTCTCAAACAACAGAGAGAGAAGTTGGAAGATTCCACCCGCCCCCCCCATCCCTAGCCTCCAGGGGGATGGCTCTGAGGCATGTCTCAAGCAGGACTGGTCCTCTTCACCCAAAGTGGTAATCCACTCATTAGCATATCCTGTACTGGTTTTTGTCCCTTTCCTATTCTCATTTTCCCCTCTTTCTTAAAAAGTGCTTCTAAAATCACCTTCCAGGGACTTACCCGGTGGCGCAGTGGTTAAGAATCCGCCTGCCAATGCAGGGGACATGGGTTTGAGCCTTGGTCTGGGAAGATCCCACATGCCATGGAGCAACTAACGCTGTGTACCACAACTACTGAGCCTGCGCTCTAGAGCCTATGAGCCACAACTACTGCGCCCGTGTGCCACAACTACTGAAGCCCACGTGCCTAGAGCTCGTGCTCTGCCACAAGAGAAGCCACCGCAATGAGAAGCCCGTGCACCGCAATGAAGAGCAGCCCCCGCTAGCTGCAACTAGAGAAAGCCCGCGCACAGCAACGAAGACCCAATGCAGACAAAATAAAATAAATTTTAAAATAAAACAAAATAAAATAAAATCACCTTCCAAATAAACTACTTGCACTTGAGTCCTTTACCTAGGGTCTGTTTTGGCAGAAACCCAGATTAAGACAAATACCTCATTTGACAGTCCCATGATATGGTTTACAGTGCAGGGAAAGTAGTTTTCCCCCAAAAAAGCAGGGTGCTCTCACCAAGAGAAAAAAAGAAAACATGCTGGACAGAAAAACAAAAGATTCCCAGCTCAAGCAGGTAGATCTTAGCATTCTCTCTACAGAATCCCACTTTAGAATCATCACCCAAAGCTTTGTCTGCCCAACATAGTCAATGTGAATCAATTCCTCTTCAAAATCCTCAAGGCCAGAGCCGAGATACTCAGACAAAGGAAAGTCCTACTCAGACAATTTAATGCACAACGAGAAGGCCCTGGAGACCTGTAAATCAGGTAGCATTACTGTTGTCATGGACAATAAGTGGGAATGTATCTGTCCATCTCATCCTCTGTGATGAGTAGGTATAAAATTGCTCCTTGTCACCATGCAGACCCTTAGATCATTCTGCAGCATGTCCTGGGTACTTAGTAGGCTGGTGATTTTTCAGCCTGATAGCCCTCACTGATGGCCATTCAAAGCACAGAATACACTTAAGAATTCATGACAATAAGAAAAAGGCCATAAAATCAGGACCCAGGGGAGCAAACTCTGAAATCCTTAGGAATTCAGCAGGAATCCGTCTTGGCTCCTGACTGATTATTCAACACATAGAAGCTGAGGCTGCTAATGAGACTCCTGAAGAAGCCTCAGACCTATTCCAGAAAGTATTCAGAGTGCCCACTACTTACCTGCATCATATATGGCCTTTAGTGTGCAGAAATGTTAATGCCCCTTGCCCCAAAGAGCTCCATACAGACCTATAAACAAACAATTATGGCACCTGCAATATGCATTTATTCAATGAATATTTACTGAGTTATATTTATGTTATATTTATATTAATTTCTTGCTCACACATCTATGGGTAGTGGGCTTTGGCTGATCTAAGCTGAGTTGGATTCAGGTGTGCTGAACTTGTCTCTCCTTTTTTCTGGGATGAGCTGGACTCTTAGGGCATTTTTATCCTGTAGTAATGCCAAGAATGCAAGAAGGCCAGTCCAAATACACAAGTACCTTCCAACCCTGTGCCTGTATCATGTCCACTAACACCCCAACGGTCAGAGTAACAAGGTCAAGAGACAGGAAAGTGCACCCCACCCACCATGAGGCCATGACAAATGGATGAATACTATTACAAGGGAGATGAAAAATAGAGGGCAGGACTTCCCTGGTGGTGAAGTGGTTAAGAATTCACCTGCCAAGGTAGGGGACATGGGTTTAATCCCTGGTCCGGGAAGACCCCACATGCCACAGAGCAACTAAGCCCGTGCGCTGCAACTACTGAGCCTGTGCTCTAGAGACCGAGAGCCACAACTACTGAAGCCCGTGTGCCACAACTATTGAAGGCTGCGCACCTAGAGCCCGTGCTCCACAACAAGAGAAGCCACCGCAATGAGAAGCCTGTGCACTGCAACGAAGAGTTGCCCCCACTTGCTGCAACTAGAGAAAGCCCGCATGCGTCAACGAAGACCCAACGCGGCCAAAAATAATAAATAAAAAGGAAGAAAGAAAAATGGAGGGCCAATAATTCAATCATTGCAGCCTTAATGACAAGAAACAGGCAGCCTTGTGAAGATCAAAAGAAAGGAGCTCTGTATGGAACCATGCACAGATAACAGAAAGAGGGAACAGCTAGGATAAGGGCTAGAGAAACACACAAGATGGGCACCTAATCCAGTTTACAGAGGTCTATGTGGGCTTTCATATCTCATAAAGGTTTCTCCTACACTCCCTACCCTAATAAAGACCTACCCTCAAAGAGAATGAGACTGAGCTATAGATGTCCAACTGCTGGACAAAGGAATCCAAGGGCTAATATTCTGTTTCTTTTTCTTTATTCTGAGACCACTGCCATACCTCGGATGATATTGGTGGCCATCAAAGAACAACTTCAAGCAAGGAAGAAAACAGTTTCAAGCAAGTGGCTGGAGCAGAAATCAGGCCACAGGAAATCAAGATTATAAGAACATGGTTCCTACCTAAAAAATGTGTAGATATTTACTCTGAAATTTACTAGAGATGAAAAATGAGAAAGAAAGAAGAGAGGGTAGAAGAATGTACCATTCCAACCTCAGGGCATTTGCACGTGCTTTTCCTTCTACCTGGAATGTTTTTCCACCAGATCTCCCAGAGCTTAATCCTCCTTATCATTCAGATCTCAATTCAACTGTCACCTCCTCAGAAAGACTTACCCTGACATCTCCCTCCCCATCTAAAACATCCCTGTCCCACCCCACATCACTCTCTAGCACAGACTATTTTCTTCATTGCATTTATTTATATCTGTATTTGTGTTTTAATTTTTGTTTGTTGACTTGCTTATTATCTGTCCTCCCCTCTAGAGTAGGTTTAAGTACTTTTTTTCTGTCTTGTTCACTGTGCCCCCACTGCCTTCAATGGTGCCAGGGACTTGTGTTCAAAATAGTTGTTGAATACATAAACTGATGGATGAATCAATGAATAACTTTGGAAATAGTGAAGAAGAGGAGAAAGTGGCAAGATAAATGAGAATAATATAGAAAAAATGAGAAGTAATAGAAAAAAAAGAATGTGGAAAAATTATGAAGAGCAAAGAAAGCAGGTAAGGAAAGAGGAAAAGAACTTCAGAAGGAAATTGCAGAGGGAACGAAAGAGTTAAAATCTGCAGCTGCTGTCCAGATGCTTGGTGTCTGAACAGGATGATCAAGGGGAATAGTACTGAACAGGGTCTTCCATCTCATCTCATCCCTTTATCCATCAAAATCTGACCAGGGGGCTTCTCTGGTGGCGCCGTGGTTAAGAATCCGCCCGCCAAAGCAGGGGACACAGGTTTGACCCTTGGTCTGGGAAGATCCCACATGCTGCAGAGCAACAAAGCCCGTGCGCCACAACTACTGAGCCTGCACTCTAGAGCCCGTGAGCCACAACTCCTGAGCCCACGTGCTGCAACTGTTGAAGCCCACGTGCCTAGAGCTTGTGCTCCACAACAAGAGAAGCCACCGCAAGGAGAAGCCCCCGCCTGCCCCAACTAGAGAAAGCCTGCATGCAGCAACGAAGACCCAACACAGCCAAAAATAAATAAATAAATAATTTTTAAAAAATTCTGACCAGGAAGCATCGAGTTGGAAATTGCTACACATTTTGCATTCTTCCTCTGTGCTGAGAACTGTTACAATAGCTCAGAACCAGCCCTACAGGAATAGAAACGTCCAAAGTCAATCTGTTTCTTGTAAATAAATAATAACAAATCACCATGTTTGAATACACTCAGGAACTCCACTGTGCTGCAGTGCCACTCTGGATTAGTCTCTTGGTGACAGCCCGGGAGCTTGAGGCCGAGAAGGTCCTAGCTGTTTGCCTAAATACCATCTCCCACTTTAATTCTGGCAAATTACTGCCTCCTCTCCATTTACTCTTTTTCTCTTTCTGAGATTCCTACTAGAATTCTAATTCTTAACTTTCCTCTTGTTTTCCAAAGATGTATCCCTCCCAAATGCTTTCTGGGACAGTTCACTGGCTGAATCCTTCAGTTCACTAATTTGTTCTCTAGCTGTATTCATTCTGCTGCCTAATTTACCCATTGACAATGTATTTTCCATTTTTTACAATATATTTTTCATGCCCCAGATTCCAAATGGTTCTTCAAAACTTCTTATTCCCAGTTTATGTTCCTAAGGTCTTTGCTTATTCCTATCAGGATATTGGTTTCCCTTATTTTTAAAAATTCTATCATTATTTCTGCTTCTTATGGCCTAGATTATGGAATTTGGTGTCTTGCTACATTTTCCTATGAACTCCTATTCCTTTGGAACTATCAGATACATTGGCTGTGATGAATAAAGGGAGGGAGTAGATGGGGTTGGTGGCAAAATCCTTGATCCTATTCTGTACTTCTCCTGGTAAACTGGGTTGTGGGGAGGATCTTTCAGGTCAGAGAGCCTGATGTAACAACTCATTCACAGTCCCTTTACTGGCCCTATCCCTATCCTCTTCTGGGAATGGACCAGATTCTAGGCTGCAGACAACACTGCTCTCCATTGGCTGCCACCCTCTGTTGGGATTATCTAGAGGTCAGGCAGCTCACCAGCCATCCTTGCCATCAGCTTACCACCCCCATGGAACTCCAGCCCTGTCTTGTTATTATTCCACCTGCCTCAGGCTAGCACTGGGCTGAAGCACTGTTTCCCTGCCTGCAATAGCAAAGAGGGGACCAACTCTGACATTCTCACCCTGCCTACCTGCCATCTGTGGCACCTGGACCTCTCTGTACCTTTTCATACCGACACTCTATCACTTTCACGCTCTCCAAATGATCCCATAGCTTTAGTTGCTTTCTAGGATCCATAAATCTCTCTCTTACTTCTGCAACGTCTCCAGGATAAATTCAGGAAGGAGCCAGAAGTCTTTATCAATTCTCCATCTTGGCTAGTGTATTCTTCATTCATAGACTAACACACACACACACACACACACACACCCCACACTCAATAAAGCATAATAGTTAGGACCTCATATAAGCATATTTGCAGGACAAATTCTCTTGAAACACTGCAACAATGAATAGACTTATCTTAAATTTTGATAGAAATTGTCCAAGTGCCTTCAAAACAGTGTACCGATTTGCACAGTCAATCTCAGTGCCAATTCCCCTGCAAAACTGTATACATTGGTGTTACCAAACATTTCAAGATTTGCAACAAAAATGTATAGAAAAAATGACATTGTTCTTTCAATGTGCTATACTTTAGTAATGAGAAAGATTGGGTGTTTTTCCATATGTATATTGTAGTATTTCTTACAACAGTTAGAAAGACGGCTTGACCTAAATATCATCTAAGTGATTTGTTAAATAATTTGTGGAATATTCAGCTTACAGAAAAAAAATAACAATGATGAATAAATATAAGGAAAAATACTCTATAATTAAAGAAATATGAATTAAAACAATAAATATGACACCATTATTTTTTAACTTCATACCACTGGGAAAGATCTAAAAATTTAATAATTCCCATGGTTGGCAAAGTCCCAGTACTGCTTCTGCTAGCACTAATTCAAATAAAAGTGATGAGCTCTGTCATATGCTTTTGCCCCAAATCTTGCCTTTCCTACTTTTTAATCCCCTAAGTACTGAAAAGGTAGCATTAAAAATCCCTTTCTACCACCTATTTTCTTACTTTCTCTGAACTCAACACTCATAGTCCCTTAACTCTGGATGAGAAACAAGATAAAGGGAGAAAGAAATCAACTAGAATTCCACTAGCCAAAGTTTAGTCCTCCAAGCATTTGACACACAAGGGATCATCTAGTGTCTTAATTTGGTTCCCTTGAAAGCAGTAATAGCTGAGGACTTGAGTACTTATTTGGAATGTAACCCCTGGAAGCAACAGTAAGGGGTGGTGAGAATGAGGCAGGAAAAGGGTAAACGTCACAATGGCGCAGTTCTGAGCTGGTTAATGCTGTGGGCAGCTGGGACTCAACCCCACTGGTGACCCTTTGAGGAACAGTACTGCACCTCAGGATTGTCCCTATGAAGGACAGGTGGCAGGGGTCTTTGTTCGCTCTCTCCCATCCTCTATCCTTTGAGGGTTACCTCAGGGTTTGTTAACTTCCCTGTTCTTCCAGGCTGTCATGTGGCTTCAGAAAAATACACTGAGGTGTGAAGGAGGAGATAAGATACTAGCAGAATATTGCCAGCATCCACGGGAATGGTCCTCCAGCACCAACACTGAAATTAGAGGTGAGCCAAGCGCATGGAGCAGATGCACAAAATACATCTACCCAGTCTTTACTCTGGCCCTCTTGTCTTGTGGCTATGATTAAGGAGAAGCCCACGTTCCTCCAGCTCCTAAGAAGACCTTGCCTTTTCCAACACAGCTATTCCTAAGGTAGCTGAGAAAAACTTGGCTCAAGAAAAATACAAGCATCTCCAACCAAGACAAGAACCTTTGCTTGTTTCAGTTCCTGGAAAAGTCTTCTTGATCCCGGAGGATGAATCTCTTCTCTCCCTAACCCCAGGCCCCGAGTCTGAGGGCCCCAGCTGAAGTTCTGCTGAAATTACAAATATATGACCCAAATCTGTCAAAACCCCCTGTGTCTACAAAATAAGGTGCTGGAACTCAGGTCAAAGGCCCCTGATGTTCATCCATACTAAAGTCTTCCAGTTGCTAAAACCTTCTGCCTCCAAGAGCTGACCTTGGCCTTTGGGGCCCCATCAATAGCATCTGTTACCACATTGCTCTCTTTCCTCAAGTGCTAGTCCTTGTGTGGAAATTTTTTTCATTTCTTTTTATGCTTTCTTATTTTTTTCCCCCTTGTGTGGAATTTTTAAGACTTCCCAGCCAACTCTTTCTATGTTGAAAATTCAGGGACATCAGTCATGCCCTTTCCTCCCTATATGGATCCTAACCAATTTCAGGAAAAGATGCAAAGACCCAGAAGAGGATCAAGAGAAGAATGAGTTTTTAACTTAGCTGAGCTGGAGAGCATTACATGGCTCTCCTTACAAATCTGCGCTTTGAGACCAGTATGATCCAGATTTACCCACCTAGTTAGTTACAGGCTGAGAAGTTGGCACAAACACAGGAGAGGCTGCCTGATCTTCAAAAGGAGAAAGACATTCAATAAAAATAAGTAAATAAATTTTGAAAAAGAATATGAAGAAAAGAAAGTGTTAGAAAAAAATGAGATATTACCCTCAAGATCCTTTGCTTCTCTACCTTTCTCACTTGAAAAACTGAGAAACGTTTGTTTCAGTGACTGCTAGAACAATCCAGCAGCTACAGTGAAGACTAAATATCACTCTTCTGAAATGTCAAATGTTTAAATATGTTTAATAATAAAATTCCAATGTTATTAAACAAAAAAAATAAACGAAAGAGAAAGACATGCCAACCCTTGTTGTACCTGGGAGAAGGCAGGTCCAAAAGAGGAAGGAGGAGAGATGGAGAGAAGCAGGGAGAGACATAGAGAAGGAGAAAGAGAGTGGGGGGAGAGATGGAAGGAGGAAAACCACGAACAGAGAGAAGGAAGGATGGAAGCATGCCCACTGGTACACAGAACAAGGAGGTAAGCCAAGTCTTGCCCAACTGCATAAGCTTCCTCCCCACACTTATTAAAAAGCAGAAGAGTTAAGAGAACTACCTTCCTCGCTGGGCCAAAGTGGGGAGTAGAGAAAATAGGACTGGCTGCTAATTTCTTTTAGACCTTGAACTTATACTAGTAGGGAGATCTGCTACAGATGCTAAAGAGTATTACCAACATTAATTGAAGGTTTCACACACAGAGAAGATATTTGTGGAGTTTTGAAATACCAATAATCCCAGGTGTGAGGTCCCCAGTAACCTTTCTCCCACTGCACTCCTGCATTCATGGGAAATGATGCATGTTCCCTTTTGGAAAAACCTAAGCCTATCTGGACATCTCCAGGCATCTCTACCCACCCACCCCAACTCCGAGCACCAAAGGCTGCCTCTGAGAAATCATTATTTATTGCACGCCCATCCGTGGGGGAGATTTGTCACGGCTGCTGAAACACTTGCATTCTCTGCACATCTTCACTCCTTTGGGAACCCTGACCACAAAATAAGTTGATTTTAACTGTGTCTTGCAGGGAGTGCACCTATTTTTAGCAATTATCTTTGGAGTCACTGAAATAAAAGCTTCTGAAAATTAATGATTCTCACCAAGGTGTTGGCTTCTTTATATGCAGAGCTCAACTGCACAAGATTAAAGAAAAACCAGGCAGATGGTATTAAGCTAAGGGTGGTTTTTCCGAGAAGAGAATACAGAGAGGGAGATGGTACAGGATAAAGAAAAGAGCTATGGACGCAGGGTTAGGAAATCAGTCAAATCCTGTATGACCATAAGTAATTCACCCCCCTTCTCTGACTCTCAGTTGTCTTTTTTTAATGGAGAAATTATATGTGAAGGAACAAAAATGAGTCTCCTTAAAAGGTGACCTCCAAACTCCTCTGAGAAGGAAACTGATCTATCTTTTCATAAGAACATATTTCAGTAGGTAGTTTGGCTTATAAAATGAGACATTCTAAACAAAACCAGGTTCATCTAGGGTAAGTAAAAAAGAGATAACTGAATTTTTTAATAAGAAATGAACAGGATTTTAGCATCAAGTAAGCTAATGGGAAGAAGGGAGAAATTCAAAGGAGAGAGGAAGGGATTTCAAGTAGGGTAGGGAACGGATGTTAGAAAATAAGAGACGACCAATAAAATATGAGTGGAGGTGATGTTTGTCATTTTCACAATGAAGCAGTGAAAAGCACATGCACAATTCTCTTTCACCATCAGCATTGAGAAGACTTCCTGTTCTCCTTAGAACCTACCGGAAGGCAGAGCACCATTAGCTTGGGCCCCTGAGAGACCGCATAGAGCTGAGCTCTGCATGGCAACGATACAACAGCAAGCCATGGTAAGGTGTAGAGGTTGGTTGTTTATGATAGTGTAACCTAGTTTCTTCTGGTTCTCCTTTCCTGCTTCTAGCGTAAGTCCCCCTAAGAACTTCTAGAAAAAAATGGGTTTTCTACCATATATGGGGTTTAAATTGGTGCCAGTCCCATTCTCACTCTTCACTGCTCTACTCTGTTTAGGGAGTAATGACTTCTGCAGATTGAATCCCCAGGCATCCCTTACCTGTTGGACAGAAGCAGCCAGTGGGAGGTGACAGCAAGAGCTCAGAGAGTGAGAGGAGACAGAACAGGGGGGTATTTACACCTGGCCCCCTGCTAGGCTCTGGTTCAGCCCACCTACCACCACCACTCCTGGCTGGCTGGCCCCATCCCACATGTAGGGCTTTCAGGTTCCAGTAACACTGCTTCTCCCTCCATCCCTCCCCCACAGTGGTAATGGCTCCCCACTGTTGCTATTCCTGTGTGTTTCACCAACTCTTGTTGGCTCCTTCATCCTGCCCACACCTCTATAAAGAGAGGCTGTCATTCCTCTCCCCAGGGAACTCTGATGTTTACAAGGCCAACACCAATTTTATTTACACTTCAGAGGACGAGGTAAACCCAGTGTGCTGAAGGTTGTAGGAACACCCAAGCCGTTGACATCTGGCATACAAATAATGACTTCAAAAAATTGTATGAAAGTGACTAGAACGTAGGAAGCATGCTACACATATGGATCTGAATCAAAGGAATAAAGCTTTCATTTCAATGAGGCATCCTGGCACTTCACATCTGCCCATTGTACACTTACCTTGAAAGAGCTGACGGTCCTCAGTTGACTTAGGCTATAAATCGAGGAAACTGTCAGTACATCTTGAAACAAATCTCTTGTGGATTTTATCCTAGCTCTAACAGAGGCTCCTCAGGATGGGGTTGCAGGGAACTTGAGATGACTAAAGTCCTGGAGATGTTCTTTTTACCTCCCCTATAAGGTCTCCTAAATGGAGAGGGCAGATGTCCATCAGGACCCCTCCCTCCCTGCCCCCTGCCCCACAGAGAATGTGAAAATCTGAGAGCTTTTTTTTTTCGGATAACTTATTGTTTTCCTAGATATCTCTTTTCTTAATTTTATTGGACTATAGTTGATTTACAATGTTGTGTTAGTTTCAGGTGTACAATAAAGTGATTCAGTTATATATATATACACATATTCATTCTTTTTCAGATTCTTTTCTCATACAGAGAAAAGAATATTATCACAGAATATCACAGAGTATTAGGTAGAGTTTCCTGGGCTGCACTGAGAGCTTTCTTTTCTTTCCTCACTCAGACACTGAGGCACCTACATTACGAGCGGGAAACATGGAATAGGAGTGGAAAAGCCAAAACGCTGTGATTTGATATAAGCATAAATTAGATTCCAAATTTTGTTTGATAAGGTAAGAGCAGACTTGAGGACCTAATCATTGTCAGTTTAACACAAGAACGGATGCCAAATATTAACATAGTTACTCAAAAATCGGTCCACAGGAAAATGGGAAACTGATGCTAATGGTAAGAGTGAGATATGTCGGTACACGAAGCAACTCCAGAGCTCACCATTCAAACAGAATAAGATGTGAATGATGCCCCCTGGAGGTGTGCAGTGCAGGCACTCATTCATCCAGAGTCTAGAAGACAACTCAGCAAAGATGAATCCTTGCAGTTCTTGGAAAACCCTGGTGGCTACTCCCATTCTTTCAAAGACATTCCCCTGTTTGTTTTAAAGGCATGGTCCTCTGAGCCAGCTTGTGATAGGCTGGGTTCTCCTTCTGTGAAGTAGGGAAATCTAACAGGAGTTGCCATACCTTCAGATGGGCCATCAGGCTAGGACTGTTTAGCGGAGTTAACTCAATCCTGCTGCTCCTGATGTGGCCAGACAGAGGGAAAGTGGAAAGTATTATCCTTGCTGACATAAGTGACTTTCTGATGGAATTTACAAATACACAATCTAATGTTTGGAACAACCCAGAACTCTCTTTGAACCCACGACTCAGATTATTAACTAGCTGCTGAGTATCAAGAGATAGAATAACGTAATGATAGAATAACATAAGGAGACAGAATAACATAATGTCTAAATAACACAGTAATGTCTAAGACCCAAGTGCTTGGGTGTCAATCACCAGTCTGTCACTTACTAGCTGGGTGATCACCTCACTTGGATGAATCACTTCACTCCCATGCCTCAGCCTCCCATGACTATAAAGTAGGGAGAATATGAGTACCTCCTTAAGATTGTTGTGTATGTTAAATGAGTTAGTATGTCTGGTGCCTAAAATAATGCATAGCACATGGTAAGAACCACCTAAGTGTTTGTTATTCTTATCTCTGCATGGCCCACAGGCAACACAAACTCAAGTGTTCAAATGGAAATCATCATTTCCTTTCCCTTCAAAACACATAAAATTTCTTCTAGGCATACTGAGTTACTGATCTCATAAATAATTTCACTATTTCCACCAGGACCAAAATTCAACATCTTAAGACTTCTCTGCCTTCTCCTCCTACCTCCCCACAACTGCTAACCAAATACAGCTAATTCTGTCTTTGATGCATCTTATAGTTGTTCTTCCCTCTCTGTAGCCTTCTACCATAGCCTCAGTTCAGACCTTGGACTGGATCACTGAAATGACTTCACAATTCATTTCCCTGTTTTCAGTTTCATCCTGAATCCTCATCTCCATCCCAAACCAATCCTTCACACCACCTCCGAAATCATCTCCCTAAAGCGCAGATCTGAGTGTGTGCGTTAGGCAGCTTAGGCTAGGCTATACTACCAAACCTAAGGGGCTTAATACAGTGAAGGTTTATTTCTCATTTACATAACAATCCAATGTGAGTTGTAGGGATCTTTGCAGGGACCCAGGCTGTTTCCATATTTCTAGCGATGCCATCTGCAGCTCATGGCCTTTTGGACAGCAGCATAGCCTCGACCAGTAGTTCTCAAACTTTGACCTCAGGATCCCTTTACAGTCTTAGAGAAATCTGTTTGTGTGTATTACAAGTAGCAAATTTTACCACATTAGAAATTAAAGTAGAATGTTTTTTTAATTTTAATCTATTTGTTCACTTAAAAATAACTAATTCATTACATGGTAATATAATAAAATATCTTTATGAAGAATAAAATAATAAAACAAATAAATATATAGAATAGTTTATTCCAAAACAAAACATTTAGCAAGAAGAGTGGTGTTATTTTGCATACTTTTTGCAAATCTTTTTAACATATGACTTAATAGAAAAGAGCTGGATTCTCTTACCTGCTTTTGCATTCAGTCTTCTGTGATATGTTGTTTTGGTTGAAGTAATACGGAAAATCCAGCCTCACACAGATGTGTAACTGAAAAGAGAATAGTATTGTAACAATGTTTTCAGATAATTATGGATATTCTTCTTGAAACAATCCCCAAACTTGACAAGCGCTTATTTTCTTAAGCATTATTTGCAATACAGACTATGAAATCCTATCAACGAACTTTTCATATTCTGCTACATTAAAATACATTGGTAAATCATATAGTTTGATGGGTCTTTTACTTGCATGCTTTTGCAACATCATGCATTGGTCATTTGGAAATTATTGGTTCACTGAGCTTTGCAGAACTTCCAAAAGGTGACGCATTTCATTATGCAACATTTTTTAAATTGCATCAGTTAATATCACCCATTTCATCAGAAATGTCTTTAAGAATTGGGAAGCTGTTGAGCTCATGGTGGGTGGCACATACACGTTTTTTGAAACTCTAATTTTCCCCTGGAGGATGAACTTGAGCATCTGCAATACTGTCAGTTGCCTTCCTTAAAGTTATAGACTCACTTCATTCATTCTCAGGAAATACCCATATCTGAATAACCATCATTTATCTGTCATTGTTCTTTCAAGTAAAAATGGTGTTACATTTAAAAAGCAGCTAGATCATTTTTTTAAAAACTGTACTTTCCAAATCAAAAATTTAGTAACTCGATAAGAAACTTCATCTAGGGGGGAAAAACATACGCCTAAGAACAGCCCAAGAAAATCTCGTAATAGGAGAACAATGATAGAGGACCACACATCACAACAGATTGTGAAACTGCAAGACTAAAACAGTAAGACACTAGCCCAGGAGTAGGCCAATGGATTAATAGAACACAATTTGAGTGCCCAGAAATGGACAGATCAGAATTCAGTGTATGGTAAATATGGAATTTCTCATTGATGAAGGCAAGAGGGGGTTATTCAATAAAAGGTGTTTTGTACAATTTTCTATTCATTCAGGAAAAAATTAAGTTAAATTCCAACCTTAAACCAGACAGAAAAATCAATTGAAACAGTATTAGAATCTAAATAGAAAAAATAAACATTAAATGTACCATAACACATTTACTTATTACAACAGCTCTACAAGATAGCTATTTGATCCCCGTTTTGAAGATGTAGAAACTCAGGCTCAGACAGATCAAACGGCTTACACAAGGTCACACAAGTCACATGCAGCAGTTCATAAGAGAATCACAGACACTTTTTCCTCCAAATGTCCCTATTAGGTGAACTCACTTTATATTTCTCTTTCAACCTAGCTCCTAACTTTTAGCAAATGATCTTCACCTTCAGCCCAGGACAGAGCCCAGACAGAGAACCTAATGAGACCTTAAGTTCAAGAGAAAATTCAGGTAAAGACCTCCAGTTTCACAACCTGGGTTCTACCCAGTGAGGGAGATGAACAGGTGCCATGGAGGAGAATGCTGGGGGGAATCTGAATTAGAACTAGTGGTCTTCTGGTGCTTTAACAGCATAGCTTGGTGATGTGGTAGAGACTGTCTTGCGGAAAGATGAGCAGGTACCTCCTAAAGACTGGGCGGGGGGTGGGGGTACTGCCTCCCAGCTCATTCCTTCTTTACAGAGAGTTTCTCCCATGGGGATGGAGGCTCAGTCATTGCACACTTCTCCCAACCATGGCCCAGGGCTGAGAGAGGAGCTCACAGATTACGGAAGGCAAATGACACAGCATCCAGTACCCAATGTGTTCAGTGCTGTATTAGGGTCTTCATGGGGTGCTATAGAGGACAGAGGTGTGCACAACTGACTCTCCCCGGCCCTGATCTCTACTGCCTTCCAGCTACCTCTAGTCACACTTAATTCTTCACATCCTCCCTCCCCTCACATTCTCTGTAACGTCCTCCAAGTCTAAGTCTACATCTCCCCCAATCTCCTTCAGACCTCACTATGTCCCCAATCCCTCCTAACTGCCTGTTTCTCTTAGTTCCCCTCCTAGTCCTGGATCACCTCCAAGCCCCTCTCTGTCTGCCCCCAGCACACACTGTGCCCCAGTCACTCCCCTGTGTTTCACATTCAAAACAGTATCCCCACCACCACGTCTCTTCCACCCTCTACCTAATTCACAGAAGAAAGAACCCCTTCAAGAAGGGCTCAGAAGGATATGTATGAGTTTTCCAGGCAGAAGAGCAGGAAACGGAATTCCAGGCAACACTAACATGGAGAGAACAAGGAAGCATCATAGTGCTCTGTGAACAGTAAACATTCGGAACAGCCTAAGTGAAGTGTCCACTGGCATGGACGATTGCGAGGCGGACACCAACCAGATTGTGAAGGATCTAGTATTCTGTGTTAACAGAAGTTGAACTTCATCCAATAGGAAATGGCTAGTCATTGAAAATGAGGTCCTGGAAGGCACCAGCCCTCTTTTCTACTGGATTTGTAAGATACAATATAAATCCACACCAATGGCCTCTCATCTTGAAAATGCTAAAGACAACAGGAGTCCACGACCCTCAGCTACAGGTTATTTCAAGTGATTTGGGATATCAGGTTGGTATTGCCTAGTAGTCTGTATTTTTGTAGTGAAGCTGGAGAGCCATACTGTCAAGCAGTGCCTTGCATGCTGCTCTCCGGATACTCTTGCTGGCTTCAGACCTTTCCTCCATGCTCCTCCCTAAGGCTAATGAGGACCTCAGCTCCTCTGCTCAGGATGACCTTACTCTCCATCACTGATCAATAGCAAACACTGCTCTCATATCCTGACATTTTGACCCCCATGGACATTTAAATTCTGACAAAGTTTTGAAAGCTTAGCAAACAGCATCCCTCTCTCTCAACCAATCTCCCTCTCAAACTCTCTTTTCCTCTCTCTCTCATTTGCTAGGTCTCACTTCCATCTATGTCTTTCTCTCTACATCTCTATTTCTATCTCTGTCTCTTTCGTCCTCCTCATACTCTGTTCCTCTCTCTCCTCTCTCTCTCTCTTTAATCTTTTTTTCTTTCATACAAGTGTGCACAGAACATTTTTCACAATTTCCTGTGAATAAGAAATAGAAAGCATCATTATTTTAATTCAGTTTGTGATGGGTTGATTTTTAAATTACTGGTATAAATAATCAATGCTAAATAAAACTGGTAACAGTGAAAACCACAAAACACAACTTGTTACTGACTACAAATTGACAGAAGAATCAAATTTTGTTTTTTAAAAAAATTAGATTTGTATATTTTGACCCAGGAAAAAAATAGACTTAATAGAAATAAGGACTATTACACAAAGTAGAAGCCAGAATCAATAAAATTTGCTTGGATAATGCCTAGTCAATACATCAAATTTTGTTTCAAATTTTAAATGGAAAATAATTGATCCAAATGAAAATAATTTTAGTAAGAGTTAACATTTTTGGAAATGGTTTAACTGCTATGGAGAAAATTGATCAAGGGATTAAATTGGCTTAATGGAATTTACTGCGGAAAACACTTTCTGAATGGGGAGTCCATCTGAGTTGATATGATTCTAATTACAAGTCTTGGATTCAAAATGTTCTCAGGGTCAAAAGAGCAGGAACAAGTGTTCCCAAAGTCAAAACAGAGGGGTCAAAATGGTGAGGTCAAAACATCCAGTGGTATAGCAACAGATGTAAGGGGACACCATGCCAGGCGACTTCATATTGCCTCAAAACAGGGCTTGTAACCTTCTAAAAAATAAAATTAAAAACAAGAACAAAAACTGTACGACTGAAGGCATAAGCCAGTCACATAGAAACACACGAGCTCCTTAGGCATCTGGAATAGTAGCCAGAACAGAAAGTAACATGTGAGAATACGGAGAACAACATTTATAAAACGAGGATTATGGGAGAACTACTCATCGAGACGGTAGGATCAAGTAAGACAATCCCTAAAATACAGTCAACTTCAGACCTAGTAAGAGAGCAACAAACACTAGCTCTATACCAGTAGGAACAGTAGCAGTCATGGTAGTCATTGTCTTACTGATAGCATTATTTGAGAAACTACACAAAAGATTTACATGTCAGTCATAAAACTAGGTTCAATCTGAAACAGAGCAGGACCCTGTGGTCCTTCCCTGCCATGTCCTCCACTTGCCTTTTGTCTGTAGAAAAACTTTAGCCAAAGAATAATTTTAATCAGAGAAGTGGGAAAATACAGAAGTAAAGGAAAGCAGTCAAACAGGACATAATAATAATAGTTTAGTCATTAACAAAGTCAAGGACTTTTAATTCCTCCTCAAGGGCTATAGGTAATATTCTGAGCCCTATCCCGTGAGCTGTCTTATAGATACTGAAACCCCTACCAGGTGGAAGAAGTTAACTACAAGATGATCAGTCTGTAGCCATGACATAAGCTGCCACAATTCCGAGAATTGGCCTGAAGGAAATGGGAACAAACCGACCCTAGGACTGAAGATTAACTGTACTTAGAACAATCAAATGATGCTGATCAGACCACCGCAGGACCAATTCCAAGATGACTGTCAGAGCTGACTGCTGTTTCTGCATGGAGCCTCTTCCCTCCACCTTTCTACCCCTGAAACTCCCCTTTAAAAGCTCTTGCCCACTGATTGTCAGTGGGGATTCAGCCTTTGGACATGAGTTCAGCCTTCCCACCCCTCTCCACCCCCAGCTACTGGTCTCCAGAAGACAGCAAACTTTCCTTTCCACCAACCTCGCCTCTCAAGTGCTGGCTTTAGAGTGGCAAGCAGCCAGACCCCACTTTCGGTAACAGATTTAGAGAAACTTCTTATACTCCCTGCTCTCCTCCTGAAAACCACCTCCGACCATCCCCTGCTCCTCGTTTCCCAATGCCCGCCCTGGCGCACACAAACGCTCGTACACCCCGCCTCACGGAGTGTGCAGAGCTCTGCCCTGGTCCCTTTGCTCTGGCTGCTCTCCTTCCTGGAATGCCCCCTCTCTCATCCCCACCTGAAAAATATTCATGTGTCCTTCACAACCCAGATCAAAGGTCATTTCTTCTATGAATTTTCTATTGGCTCTTCCACTATGCACCAGAGCCTTTTATTCATGTTTTATCACCTCATATTTTAAAAATTGTGTGGCTACTTCCCCCTTAAACTGAGTTCCTTGAGGATATTTCTCTCCTTGAGTCCTCGGCCCTTGGTACCCAGGAAATGTTTATTCGGGCCATATTTACTAATGACACTCAAATTCGGATAAATATTCCCTCTAGAGAGATTCATTAGTGTAATCTGGCCTATTTTGCAGAGAGAATTAGATTGTATTGCCTTTGAATAGGAACACTTCTGACTAGTAAGTGATGTTCTGATGAAATGCCAATTTAATGTTAAGAGAAAGCTTCCAGAACAATCCACAGAGCTGTGCAGATGTTTACCTGTGAAGATTTGTGACTGTTCTGTTTGCAAGAAGTTTTCCAAGTCAGCAGAGATCTCGTTACTGACAGAGTCAAGGGGATTCAGGGGCTATCCCCACACCCATAGCCACAGAAAACCTGGGAAATTAAACGACATTGACATCTAGAATGGTTTGATGTCCAGAGATACATACTATTCCAAATTACCATTGTGGCAAGATAATTTATTGAGATGTTAATGTGTTGAAGAATTACAAGAACAAGAGTGCATTTGTGCTTTGGAATCTGAACTTCTCCCTCTCTTAGTCTAAGAAGGTAGCCAGGCCTTTGTTTTGTCTTTCTTCAAAGTGTTTTCAGAGCAGGAAGTCAAAGTTCCTGAAAGACAACATCTCTCTCTGGCCTTTGTGAAAACCTAAGATCACCAGGAAGATGACAGTGGGCATCCTGGAGGAGGATGGGAGAATGGTGTGTGCCCAAGGATGGTGAGTAAGAGGAAAAGCTGAGAGGAGAGAGATTCCACCGCAAAAAGAAAGAGATGGGATCCTTAGTAGTGGGATTATTAATCCACAGCCCCACAGAGCCTGAAAGTCTTGGTAGGACTGTGTGTGTTACACTCACCAGGCTGGGCCTTGGACACACCCAGACTTTCAGCCCCAGTGAAGTTTTTCATGCCCAGGCGCAGAATGGAGGCGGAACGTCCCAATTTCAAGGTGCCATATGGGCTTATTATTACAGGTAAAGAGTACGGACTAAGACTAGAAAGAACCTCCCCAAATACTTTACTCCACCTAAAACCCCATGCCCACAGGGCAAGTCACAAGAGTAAAGTGACTCTCAATAAAGAGAACAGAGATTTTCCCACCAGCTAAGCAGGTTGCTGGCTCAGCGTGGAACTTAATCAAATAAAGAGTGACATTTCTTGCATAACCTGGATGCTGGTTGTGAATTCATTAGCTGCGTCATATGAATGCCTTGATGGAGAACATATCAGAGCATGTGGCACCTGGCCTCTTACATTAGAGATACCATGAGGATGTGTTCACCCTGACAAGACAACCCCCTGAAACTCCTCAAGGGTTCTGCAAGCTTGTCTGTTTCCTCGTGGCCTGGAAGCTGTTGGGTCGACGTTGACTTCACCTGGGTGTGTTGCAGTGGGACCCACATCAAAATCTCAGTTTCACAACCAGCATAGAGATTTATGGAACTCGTTGATGAGTGCTAATATTTAAAGTTCCAAAGCTCCTGAGCTTTTTTCACTTTTCATAAAGTTTTCATTTTTATAATATTTGGTCAATAAATATATATTTAATGCTTATTGTGGCTCAGGCACTGTGCTAGGCACAGAGGATACAATGGGGCACAGCTATTCCTAAATAGTGACACATTCTATTGTATTCTCTGGGGACTGAGTTAACAACTGGTTCCCTGGGGATTGTACATCATGTGTTTACAGCAAGAAAGGAAAAGGAGGGAGCTCTGTCTTTTGGTTCAGATGTTTTAAGAACCTCGTATGTCTAGGGCAGTGACAGTGAGCTTCTCTGAGGTAGGTGACTTCTGAAACCATGGTGGAGAGTTGGAGAGAACACTTGTACCTATATCAGCACATGACATCACCACCCACCTGGTGCTCTGGTTTTGAAAGCTGTGACATGTGATTAGAAGAATTCTGAGGGAGCTTTTAAAACATTGGTTTCCAAGCCCTACCCCAGACCAATTAACTCAAAATCTGGGGATTGGCCAGACTTAAATGTATTAAACAAGCTCCCAAGTGATTCCAAAGTACTAGTGTCTGGATCCCACACCCAGGGATTCTGATTTAATTCATTGGTATGTGGCCTGATTGGGCATTTTAAAAGCTCTCCTCTTGGGCTAAAAACGGTCCCTGGATTGACAATATCATCTGGGAACTTATTCAAAATGCAAATTCTCAAAACCCACCCAGAATCAGAAACTCTGGAGGTGGGGTACAGCAATCTGTGTTCTAACAAGCCTTCCGGGTGTTTCTGAAGCATGCTAGAGTTTGAGAACTACAGTAAGTCCCCTACATATGAACCTTCAATTTGCGAAATTTCAAAGATGTGAACGTGCGTTCCATCAACATCAGGCGTGAGTGACATTGCAGCTTGCCCGCCATCTCCTATTGCTGACGATCTTTCAACTCTACCATCTCCCACCTCCTCTCCCTCCTCCAGTCAGTAACTCTTCTTGCCTGTTCACTCAACACCAGCGCCTGTATGGCAGGTGTTGTACTGTACTACTGTACTTTGCAAGGTACTGTACTGTAAGATTAAAAATGTTTTATTTTTTATGTATTATTTGTGTGAAAAGTATTATAAACCTATTACAGTACAGTACTGTATAGCCAATAGTGTTAGTTGGGTGCCTAGGCTAACTTTGTTGGACTTACGAACAAATTGGACTTATGAACGTGCTCTCAGAACGGACCTCGTTCGAATGTAAGGAACTTACTGTATTGCTAATAATTGCCCAAGCTCTGGGCAATTATTACCTGGGAGTAATTATTACCTGGGAGTAATCCTCGTTTCTTCCCATTCACCCCCTCTCCACATTCAGCCAAGCCTGTCTATTCTGTTCAAAAATATATCTCAAATTGCACTCTTTATTGCCACTGTTCCGGTCCAGATGGTCATCATCTCCTGCCTGGGCTGCTGTGACAGCCTCTTCCAAAGCAGCGGTTCTCAACAATGGCTGCACACTGACTCCTGGGGCCCACTCCCACAGGTTCTGATTTTAAATAGCCTGGGGGTGGAGATGCAGCTGGGCATCAGTGTTCTTTAGAAACTACCCCCAACCCAGTGGAGTGTAACACGCAGCCCGAGTGGAGAACCACTGCCTGAAATGGTCTTCCTGCCTTTTTAGAAGGGCTACTGCCAAGGTCCAACCCCACAGGGTACCATTCACAGTGCAGTCTACATAAAGGGTACCCACTGGGGTGATGCTAGGGGAAGCCCTGCCCTAGCACCTATTCTCCACTAAGCAGGAAGATCTTCTCAAAACATAAATCCTATCAGGTCTCTTCCCTGCTTAAACCCTTAAAGGTTTACCATGAAACCAGAAAAGAAAATCCAAAGTCTTTATCAAGGTCTAAATGTCCTGTACCATTTGGCCCCTATCTGTAACCTCATCTTCCCTCCAACACCATCCTCTCCCCAGACTGGCCTTAATCTGTTCCTCAGGCCCACAAAGCCCTTCCCTACCTAGATATCTTCATGCAGTTTGCTCCCTCTGTCCAGAATGTACTTTCTCCACTGGTCACATGGCTGACATCTTCTCATCCCTTGGGTCTCGGGTCTGGTCTCCTATTCAGAGTCACTATCTTTGGCCACACACACACCCTTTTTGCTCAATTATTCTTTATCTCAGTGTCATGGTTATTGTCTTTACAGCACTTATCATAACTTGTAATAGTTTCATCTGTCGGTTTAGATACTTGTTTCCTCTCTCTGTCTCTCTCTCCTCACCCAGCCCAGTCTAGATTGAAGAATCTGTGGAGTCAAGGATAATTTTTGTTTTGTCCCCCTAAGCACACTACCTGGCACATAGTATACAATAAAAATTTGTTGAAGGAATTAATTAATCATGGATCCAAGAAATGACAAGAAGTCCAAACAAGTTCCCTAAGTCTGGACCTCCACAGAGAACACATTTTAGAAATAAAGACAGCAGTGCAATGAACACCAAGGAGATTGGGCCAAGATTATGAAACCCTTCCATGGGGCTAGAATTCAGAATCAGGTCTCCAGACTTAGAGAGAAAACTGGGACCCTAAATGGCCTGAGCAGAAATTCAGGAAGAAGGACCAAGGTAAAATTCCAATCTTGCAAACTAAGGCTGGAGAAAATAAGACGTGATAGGTGGATATTGAACCCTACCGGTAGAAAAATAGCAGAAGAGAATAAGAAAGCACAGCAACCTACGGGACCACAGAAATGTTGGTAGGTATTCCTAGGAACACGTCACAGTGGCCCAAGCGATGCCAAACTCCTCACAACAGGCATTGCATATGTCCCAGGATTGAGGAGTTTGCTAAGAACTGTATTCCCACAACTTCCCTTATGTACACATTGAACACCTTCTATATGCCAGGCACCGTAGTAGATGCTGGCTTAAGTGGAATGAGGAAAATAGACAATGCCCAAGCTTAGAGTCTAACAAGAAATCTAGATAATAAATGAGGAAGTTGAGCAAAGCAAGCTCAACTTTTGTGGGGCTGGAAGCCTATATAATTTGGGGAGGAGGGAGTGTCCCCTAAAAAAAATACAAAATTACAAGTACAAAATTAGATGCAAAAGTAAATACCTATACACTTGTCAAACTCACAGAACTATACACCAAAAATATATATGTAAATTAAAAAATAAATTCTAGGGAGATTGGGATTGACATATATACACTATTGACGTTATGTATAAAATAGATAACTAATGAGAAGCTACTGTATAGCTCAGGGAACTCTACTCAGTGCTCTGTGGTGACCTAAATGGGAAGTAAATCCAAAAAACGGAGATATATGTGTACGTATAGCTGATTCGCTTTGCTGTACAGTAGAAACTAACACAACATTGTAAAGCAACTATACTCCAATAACAATTAATTTAAAAAAATAACTTCTAAACAAAAGCAAAGATCAGTGTCTGGCAGGGAAACAAGCACTCAATAAATATTATATTGCATTACTGTCTCCAAAGCATAAAGTAAATATGTATTAAGAATGAGTAAAGAAATCACAACAAATTACAAATTAAAAAAAAAAACTGACATATACCGCAAACCACAAAATCCAGGAAAAAATATTATAATATTTATATTTATTTCCCCAGGTATTTGACCTCAAACTTTTCGATTGCTTCTTTGTATGAAGACAATTTTGCAACATAATTTTCTTTGGAGAGACTAGCAGGATAATTTAGTATTTCTTCTAGGATGGTTGATTAAAATTAATTTTTTAATTAATTGTTTCTTTAAGCTTCACCATTGTTTTACTGGTATGTTAAGTAAAATATGAAAATTTTTTGTCCTAAGTTGGAAGACCTCTATTCATTTGCTTTCATATGTGAGCTATAAGATTTGGAAGACTCTTCTATAGAAGAGCTTTTGGCTGTGCACTTTTCAAACTTGGCTTCTCATCCATTGCCCATGTAATTCTCGTGCCAGGTACTGAAGGGCACATTCCAAATATGGATTCAGTCTTGGCTCTGCACTGTCATGCCACATTACCCCATGAGTTGGCACAGTAGGCAGTAAAAGTATACTCGAAAGTCATTTTTATCATGGGATTGCTAGCAACAATTTAACCATGTGCATAAGTAACTGCAAGCTACATAAATATATCTCATTAACCATAAACTAAAATGCATCCCTGACTTAACTTCTACTTAGTTACAGAAAACTGCCTGCAGTTTCTTCAGTGCTACTCAATGTGAAGGAAATGCAATGGAGAGAGACATGAGTCTTAATGGATTGCACTTACAGTAGTTTACTTTTGCAAATTTAAAAAATGCCCATGCAAGTAAGGGGGCCCGAAGCTAGCAAGTACTGGGTCTGATGAAAATGGTTACTGTTGTTTTGTATGTTCAGCACCCTTACTTCCCACTTTGGACAACAGAACTCTTCTTTCCAGATAACAAAACATTCTTTTGTGTGATTTGGAGTGAACATATGAGCTAGACAGGCTATCCAAGTATGGATTGCCAGTACCCCATTCCCCTGGTTACAAAGATTGGTACACGGATGGGCACTTGATGTGAGAAAGATCAATTTGTATCTTCTCTGAAGTTTGACACATGGATCTGGGAGAAAGATGTACTTGCTGCCTCCATGACTGTGGGCTGTAAGTTTACTGTAAACTAGAACTACAGTGGTACAAAGTGCTAAAAACATGTTTTTTTAAAAAAGGAAGAAAGGGAGAAAGGAGGGAAAGAGGGAGGAAGGAAGTAAAGAAAAAGAAAAAGAGGAGGAGGAAGAGGAGGGGGAAGGAGGAGGAGGAGGGGGAAGAGGCAGCAGTAGCAGCAATGGTAAGGAGAGATGAAAGGCAGACAAACTGCATGACAGATCTTCAGCTCCAGTATCCACCATGGTTCTATCCATGAGTGCTACATGGTCTTCTTAATTTCATGACTCAAGAAATTCCCTTTCTGCTTAAACAAGTTTGATTTGAGTACCTTCTCCTCACAAGGGAAAAGGTCCTGACAAGTTCAGAGAATGTGTGGCAGGGGGAGTTAACCTAGTGCATGGAGTCAGGAGGGCGCTCCCTAAGAAAGTGACCTTTAAGCTGAAACTGGAGGGATAGTGGGCAGTAACCTCCAAATCATTTTAATTTTTGAGTAACCCAAAGCTGCCTGCTTGGCCTCAAAGGAGAGGACAAGATCCTACAGATTTAATGAGATCTCTGCTCCCTTTGAGATGAAGAAAGCCTGTAACAGTCCAGGAGCTCTTCTCCTCCATACGTGAAGCTTTGTACAGGGATGTTTCACTAGACCTGAGAAGTAGGAGAGAACATCCGTACCCTCCAAAGGTCAGGTGTATGGTTCAGCATGGCTTCTAAGCTTACTTGAGGCTCCAGCGTCCGTCCTCAGTCACCAGGAAGTCTTGGTCCTGAAGCCGATATCAAGGACCAATACCAGGGATAAGGGGAGGGGGGATAAATTGGGAGATTGGGATTGACATATACACACTACTATATATAAAATAGATAACTAGTAAGAACTTGCTGAATAGCACAGGAAACTCTACCCAATACTCTGTAATGGCCTATATGGGAAAAGAATCTTAAAGTAAAAAAAGAGTGGGTATATGTATATGTATAACTGATTCATGTTGCTGTATACCTGAAACAAACACAACATTGTAAATCAACTATATTCCAATAAAAATTTTTTTTAAATAGTTAGAAAAACAAAAGACCAATTCAAGGAACATCAGAGAGGACCATGAATTAATGGCCACTACCACAATAGCAGAAATAATAAAAATGATGTGTACTTTACAATGTTCCTATGCTATTCCCAGGGAGTGTTCTATCAACTTATTCTTATTTTCCTAAAAGCTTAATAACCTTATATATAGCTCTTGTATATAATTTGTATATAGCTTTTGTATATAGATTTCTCCCCACAAAAAAGTGAAGAATTATACTTTCTAGTCATTTTTCCAGTGACCTCATTTAAATTTCTTATCCCCGTTTTAGTGATAAGAAAATGAAGGTGCAAAGAATACCAAAATTGAAAATATGAGAAAGTCCAACATGAGAGAGTCATTACCTGGCCTGGCATGGGGATCATTCAGAACCTGGAATCATTCTTGGTCACAATCACACTTAATAATATTATATTTTTTAAATAAACTTCAAAAATGTAGAGGAGCTTATGGCTCAACATGGCAGGCAGAGTATCCCCAGTCCTCCCACATCCCATTCCTTCCAAAAGGTGTTGGAAGAAGGGGTGTACCAAAGAAATACACTTGGTAATGATTTTATTGAGAGAATGGAAAAGTTGAAGACTTGATAAAGGAACATCAAGTTTTTGGCAACAAGTAAAGGGACAATTAGAAACTCTAGGCTTTAAAAATTATAAGAAAGTCATGGTATAAATATCAAAGTAATTAAATGTGGCATGATTTTAAACAACTGATGTAACAATATAAAAACTTTTTAACCTTGATGCTTTTGTCATTCTTATTTGAATGACTCAAGGGCTGTGACTTTAGACTGGCAGGGGAAAAAAATGTAGTCCTAGCTCAATCCTTGGTCCAGGCATGAATGATAATTACATCATTGTAATAATGAGAATGCTGGTTTGTGTTTAGCTTTTAGTGTCAACCTATTGGCAAAGAACCTGACTGTGAAGGACAGAATGTAGCTGTTAACCATCTTGGTAATATGAAAATAACAGGGTAGCAGTCAGGAGAGGGGAGATAGAAGGGTAAGTTGAGCCAGAAGGAAAAAAGAAAGGAAACACTAATGTCCTCATCTTACAAAGAATGAAGGAAAATAACACTGACGAAATAAGAAATGGGAGGATAGAGAAGAGCATTTAAACTATATTATAGAAAGTTACAAAGGTAATTTTTAAGGAACTAAAAACAAATGGACCAACTATTAGGAAGAGAAAGACAGAGGGGAAAGTGTTTGTTACCTGAACTAAATCCTCATCTTTCATAGAAAAGAAGAAATAAAAACTGCCTGCAGTAGATAAACCAAAAAACAGAGATGTAAATGTATTATTTAGAGTTTTGGTGGCAAAAACCAGAAAGTTAGAAAGAAGTTGCCACTGGAGAGAAGACTGCAGGTGGGGTGAAACTTTTTCTTTTTATCAGTAAGTGCTTCTGTATTATATGACTCATTACCATGTACGTCTATTCCTTTGATTAAGTTTTTTAAAAATTTAATAGATAAAATTCTGGAAGTGGATTCTCTGAATCAATGACAATGTTATGACAGTATCTTTTGATGGTGTTAAAAAAAGAATGGCCCTGATTTAACAGTGCCTGGGGAGCAGTGGTATCCCTCACAATTTCAATTCTGTAAACATTTATTGAGTAAATAGATTCTCGGTGACAGGACTTCTGTTAAGCCATAGGGAGGATAAAAAGATGAATCAGACATGGTTCCTGCCTCCAGGAGTTTACAGGAAAGTAAAAGAAAAACATGAACACACAAGCTAAGGTAGAATATACTAAAGGCATATAGTTCCATCAAAACACAGTGGGGGGTAGGGAGCAGAGAAGAAAGGGCTGGTTATGGGATTTAATACGAGGCAATATGGAAGTGTAGCCGGTGCTGTTAGCACCCCACCCATACCCTCTTAACTCTCTCCACCCCAGTGTGTCCTGACAGCATCCCAGTGAAAACATCTGTAATTCTTCACATAAGGGTGAAGAGTATCTAGACAGAAATACCATTATCTTGAGTGACCCTGGACCACAGCATCTCATGACCATTGGTAGGTTAGTAGAGAAATTCCCTGACCACAGGATTATGGTCCTTTTAAATAAAGTACCGCCTGAGTTGAGGTCTTGAAGAATGGGTAAAATTTGGGCAAGCAAAGCGCACTGCAAACTGAAAGAGTAGAAGAAGCAGAGACAGGAAAGGTAAACACAGCTTTGTTCCTCTAAGGAATTTCCCATGGCCTCTGAATTTCTTTTGAAGGATTCATCTATCACCCTTAAAATTATTGGGTTCACGTCTGTCTTCTTCAGTTGGGTAAGCCCGTGAAACTAAAAATTAAGTTATTTAGTAACTGCATCCCTAGTAATGCCCAACATCTATAAGATGTTCAACAAGTTGATGAAATGAGAAATCACAAAATGAGAAGAGGGAAGAGGAGAAACAGGATAGTAGCTTAGTGCACAAGCCTATCCTTTGCCCTGAATAGCTACCTCCCTTTCCGTAGAAATGGCAACTGGCATCTTATAAGAGGCCCCCTTGTTGCCGAAATGCGACCTCCGTTTACTGGTGCTGAATAGAAGCATGGAGACAGAATTTTGGGTGAAGTAGGAAAGAATAGCTTCATTGCTTTGCCAGGCAAAGGGGGCCACAGCAGGTTAGTGCCCTCAAAACTGTGCGCCCCACCCCGGAGCAGGTAGTGAGGAGTCTTATAGTGTTCAAGGAGCAGGGCGTGGTCAGCTCATGGACATTCTTCTGATTGGTTGGTGGTGAGGTAACCGGGAGTCAGCATTATCAACCTTCTGGTTCCAACTGGTCTGGGGTCCACACCAACTGGTGTGGGCAGCATACAATTAATTTCTTCCACCTGGTTTGGGGTTTCAGTATTTGCAAAACAGCTCAAAGGACATGGCTCTGAATATTATCTATAGTCCTTGAGGAGGAACTAAAAGTTCTTGACTTTGTTTATGGCTAAAATATTATTAATTTGTCTTGTTTGACTCTTTTTTTTTTCTTTCTGTATTTTCTCACTTCTGCGATTAAATTAATTCTTTGACTAAAATTTTTCTACAGACAAAAGGCAGGTGGGGGACATGGGTGGGGGTCTATTCTGGGAAGGCCTCTTAGGGTCCTGCTCAGTTACACCCTCCCCTGTGACCTTCTGCCTTTGGTCATTTCTCCATGCACCATCCTTCCCTCCCCACAACCTGTTCCTGTTCCACAATACTTTTCTTTATTTCCACCCATCTCTTCACATTTGATACCTCAGACTGTCTCTGGCTTCTGTGCTCACCTGTGATGTGGACTCAGATTTGCCCATCTGATCAAATAATATTGAGTTCTTATTGTATACCAGGCACAAGGACATAATTTCTGTCCTCTCTGAACTTACATTCTCCTGTGGTAAGCAGATAATCATGCTTACCATGATATTACAGATATTACCATGATATTACCTTGAATATTACAGACTGTGTTTGAGTGATATGAAGGAAATAGACAAGATGTTATGAGGTAGAATAATAGGAGATCTAAATTAGTCCTCTGTTGGGGGGACGGCACAAATGGGGAGTTATAAAAGACTCTTCTGGGGGAAGAGACATTTAAGTTGGGATCTGGAAGAAAACTAGCAGTTAGTCAGGTAAAGAGGGAAATGTTTGAGAGATAGGGCGGAGAACCTAATCATTAAATCATTCAGAGCCTTATAGACCATATTAAGTTTTGCTGTAGTAATAAATGTCAATGGCTTATAACAGCAATCTATTTCCAACTCATGTTATATGTCCATTGTGGGTCTTGTCTTCATGTTGCCTTCATGCGTGATGGATCAGCCTTTATCTGGGCCAGTGCCAGCCTTATAAAAAAGGGAAGAGAGAGAAATAAAGAGCAATATATATAGCTCTTAAACCTTCAGCTTAGAAGTAACACATCACACTGACCGCCATTCCATTAGCAAAGCAAGTCACATGGCTACTTTTGTGTTCAATAAGGTGGGAATATATAATTCTCTTGCATGGGTTGGGGGTGAGGAGTCCCTTCAAGTCACACGACCAAGCCTAATATCAGAGAGGCAGGGAAGTAGAATCCTTTGCTAGGGAGGGACATCAACTATTTTGAACACAAATACAATTTCCTACATAGATTTTATCCCAAGAGCAATGGAAAGCCATTGAAAGGTCTTTAGCTGCAATAAGACTCATAATTTTTTTAAAAAATCACTCAGCTACAGTGCAAAGAATGACTTGAAGAGGGTCAAAAGTGGATGTTGGTTGGTTATTTTAGTGGTAAAGGTGGGAGAAAATGGTGGCTTGGACTAGGGTGAAGGCAGTGTAAATACAAAGTAGACATGAATTAGATTAAATTTTTATGAAATCAAATTTACAAGACCTGGTAATTTGTTGAGTTGGATAGTGAAGAAGAGAGACAAATCAAAAATGATGCCCAGATTTGACTGTCCCTACTTTCACATAATAGTTACTCACTCATTCCTAGCCACCCTCTTCTCTCACTAAATACTCCATATCCTGGCGTACCATTTTCCTCTCCATTCCAAATCCTGTCACTATCCCAAGTGACTTCAGTATCCATTTGAGCAACACATCCACTACCTCTACCTTTCAAATCCTTTACTTTCTCAGATCCATGGCCTTCTCCTCTACTTCTCTTTGTCCATCCTCTCCCATGACCACACCCTAGACCATGTAGCCATCCAATGAGAAATGCCATGCTTCTGAAATAATAAATTCTAAGATTTCTCTTTGGTAACAGCTGATAATCATCCCAGCTCTCCTTTCTTTTTTCCTTCCTTTCTTTCTTTCTCCCCCCACCTTTCTCTCTCTTTCTTTCTTTTAATTCTCTGTATCAATGCCTGATTTTTTCACCTACCTGGGAAAATTCTAACCCGGGATCAATCCAACATTTGCCTCCCATGCATCTTCACTAGGCTGTGAACTTTGCTGGAAGAAATCACAGAACCACAAGGAATTGAATCTTTGCAAATGTTGATCTGAACACTCAACTGGACCCTTAATGCTGCTCTGAATATCTTTGAAGTTTCCTTTTTCTGTAGTTGTTTCAGATGATAGTCTCCTAAACTTTCCTACCCACCTCTTCTCTGCATACTCTTGGGTTGAGACCTCACCTTCTACTTCCCAGAGAAAGTAGAAATTCAACATCATCTCTCTTCCCAGAGCCCCTCAAAGGGAAACTTAAGGGTATGGCCAAGATGCAAATCACGTGAGTCCATCCACTGTCCAGCCAGGATGGCTCATCCATTGGCTAGCCAATAACCAACAGTTTGTAAGCCTGACTCAAAAAAGTATCCAGTCAGAAATAAATGAAAAAGAAATGAAGGAAACGATAGCAAAGATCAATAAAACTAAAAGCTGGTTCTTTGAGAAGATAAACAATATTGATAAACCATTAGCCAGACTCATCAAGAAAAAAAGGGAGAAGGCTCAAATCAATAGAATTAGAAATGAAAAAGAAGTAGCAACTGACACTGCAGAAATACAAAGGATCATGAGAGATTACTACAAGCAACTATATGCCAATAAAATGGGCAACCTGGAAGAAATGGACAAATTCTTAGAAAAGCACAACCTTCCGAGACTGAACCAGGAAGAAATAGAAAATACGAACAGACCAATCACAAGCACTGAAATTGAAAATGTGATTAAAAATCTTCCAACAAACAAAAGCCCAGGACCAGATGTCTTCACAGGCGAATTCTATCAAACACTTAGAGAAGAGCTAACACCTATGCTTCTCAAAATCTTCCAAAATATAGCAGAGAGAGGAACACTCCCAAACTCATTCTACGAGGCCACCATCACCCTGGTACCAAAACCAGACAAAGATGTCACAAAGAAAGAAAACTACAGGCCAATATCACTGATGAACATAGATGCAAAAATCCTCAACAAAATACTAGCAAACAGAATCCAACAGCACATTAAAAGCATCATACACCATGATCAAGTGGGGTTTATCCCAGGAATGCAAGGATTCTTCAATACATGCAAATCAACAAATGTGATATACCCATATTAACAAATTGAAGGAGAAAAACCATATGATCATCTCAATAGATGCAGAGAAAGCTTTTGACAAAATTCAACACCGATTTTTGATAAAAACCCTACAGAAAGTAGACATAGAGGGAACTTTCCTCAACATAATAAAGGCCATATATGACAAACCCACAGCCAACATCGTCCTCAATGGTGAAAAACTGAAACCATTTCCACTAAGATCAGGAACAAGACAAGGTTGCCCACTCTCACCACTATTATTCAACATAGTTTTGGAAGTTTTAGCCTCAGCAATCAGAGAAGAAAAGGAAATTAAAGGAATCCAAATTGGAAAAGAAGTAAAGCTGTCACTGTTTGCAGATGACATGATACTATACATATAGAATCCTAAAGATGCTACCAGAAAACTACTACAGCTAATCAATGAATTTGGTAAAGTTGCAGGATACAAAATTAATGCACAGAAATCCCTTGCACTCCTATACACTAATGATGAAAAATCTGAAAGTGAAATTAAGAAAACACCCCCATTTACCACTGCAACAAAAAGAATAAAATATCTAGGAATGAACCTACCTAAGGAGACAAAAGACCTGTATGCGGAAAATTATAAGACACTGATGAAAGAAATTAAAGATGTTACAAATAGATGGAGAGATATACCATGTTCTTGGATTGGAAGAATCAACACTGTGAAAACAACTCTACTACCCAAAGGAATCTACAGATTCAATGCAATCCCTATCAAACTACCACTGGCATTTTTCACAGAACTAGAACAAAAAGTTTCACAATTTGTATGGAAACACAAAAGACCCTGAATAGCCAAAGCAATCTTGAGAAAGAAAAACGGAGCTGGAAGAATCAGGATCCCTGACTTCAGACTATACTACAAAGCTACATTAATCAAGACAGTATGGTACTGGCACAAAAACAGAAATATAGATCAATGGAACAGGATAGAAAGCCCAGAGATAAACCCATGCACATATGGTCACTTTATCTTTGATAAAGGAGGCAAGAATATACAATGGAGAAAAGACAGCCTCTTCAATAAGTGGTCCTGGGAAAACTGGACAGCTACATGTAAAAGAATGAAATTAGAACATCCACTAACACCATACACAAAAATAAACTCAAAATGGATTAAAGACCTAAATGTAAGGCCAGACACTATCAAACTCTTAGAGGAAAACATAGGCAGAACACTCTATGACATAAATCACAGCAAGATCCTTTTTGACCCACCTCCTAGAGAAATGGAAATAAAAACAAAAATAAACAAATGGGACCTAATGAAACTTAAAAGCTTTTTCACAGCAAAGGAAACCATAAATAAGACGAAAAGACAACCCTCAGAATGGGAGAAAATATTTGCAAATGAAATAACTGACAAAGGATTAATCTCCAAAATTTACAAGCAGCTCACGCAGCTCAAAATAACCCCAAAAACCCAACCCAAAGATGGGCAGAAGACCTAAATAGACATTTCTCCAAAGAAGATATACAGATTGCCAACAAACACATGAAAGAATATTCAACATCATTAATCATTAGAGAAATGCAAATCAAAACTACAATGAGGTATGACCTCACACCAGTCAGAATGGCCATCATCAAAAAATCTACAAACAATAAATGCTGGAGAGGGTGTGGAGAAAAGGGAACCCTCTTGCACTGTTGGTGGGAATGTAAATTGATACAGCCACTATGGAGAACAGTATGGAGGGTCCTTAAAAAAATAAATATAGAACTCCCATATGACCCAGCAATCCCACTACTGGGCATATACCCTGAGAAAACCACAATTCAAAAAGAGTCATGTACCAAAATGTTCATTGCAGCTCTATTTACAATAGCCAGGACATGGAAGCAACCTAAGTGTCCACCATCGGATGAATGGATAAAGAAGATGTGGCACATATATACAATGGAATATTACTCAGCCATAAAAAGAAACCAAATTGTGTTATTTGTATTGAGGTGGATGGACCTAGAGTCTGTCATACAGAGTGAAGTAAGTCAGAAAGAGAAAAACAAATACTATATGCTAACACATATATATGGAATCTAAAAAAAAAACCAAAACATGGTCATGAGGAACCTAGGGGCAAGATGGGAATAAAGATACAGACCTACTAGAGAATGGACTTGAGGATACGGGGAGGGAGAAGGGTAAGCTCCTACAAAGTGAGAGAGTGGCATGGACATATATACACTACCAAACGTAAAAGAGATAGCTAATGGGAAGCAGCCACATAGCACAGGGAGATCAGCTCTGTGCTTTGTGACCACCTAGACGGGTGGGATAGGGAGGGTGTGAGGGAGAGAGACACAAGAGGGAAGAGATATGGGGACATATGTATATGTATAACTGATTCACTTTGTTATAAAGCAGAAACTAACACACCATTGTAAAGCAATTATACTCCAATAAAGATGTTAAAAAAAGAACAAAAGAGCATTGCTCACCACCCAGTTCCACAAGGATTAAGTCACAACCCACTGCAGTCACCGACAAACAGTGCACCCTGAGAGGAATTCAGGATGAGGTACTCTGTGCTTTGGAGAAACAGGTCCTTAGATAGTTAGATGTATATCTCAAGAAGAATTTCAATGACCCCCAGATTCTTGCATCTGCCCATATACAGAAAAGCACTAACATCATCAAACTGAGATATTTGTTCTTTCTGATTAGCACTAATCTTTTACCAAGATGTATGCTTGACTGCATGTATTTCCTAGCCCCCCCAAAAAAAAAAATCATGTATAAACTAGCATCTCCTCCCCCTCTTCAGAGCAGTTCCTCAGAGCTGTCTCCCAGGCTATAGTCCTCAGTAAGACCCTGAATAAAACTTAATTTCACAGCTCTCATGTTGTGTGTTTTTCTTTAAGTCTCCACTACCACAGCAGAATTGAATAGTTGTGACAGAAACTGTATAGCTCAAAAATCTAAAATACTTGCCCAAGACCTGTTGTTTCACCATTGCATCCATATCACCAAGCTTGGCATGTAAGCTTTTGAAAAATTACTTGTCCATGTTAGTCTCTCTCATTCTGTCTCTCTCTCTCTCTCTCTCTCTCTCTCTCTCATTCTCTCTCTCTTATAAACTAACTGCCAAGATTCTCTTTTGACTTGCCTTTTTGGTTCAATAGAATGGATTTAGCAAGTCTTGGAGACAATGCCCTTCACGAAATGTTTCACTAGTTCCAGGACACTTCATCAAAACAGGGCTCATTTTACTTTTCCACCAGTAAGCAGCTGCAAAGAGTGCTGCCTCCCCAATAAGAAACTGTCCTCTGGGAGACTTGACATTCTCCATTTAATTACCAGAAACAGAGTCAGATTACTTCCCCTGGGCATTACCCTATCTCAGCCAGGAAAGTAAGTCACACAAGAGGAGGACGGGGTGTGTGCCCTGATACCGAGGCTGCCCACCTCCACCATCAAATAAAATAAAAGGAACCTTACTCTCAGTCTTCTTTTCCTCTCACATCATCTCATTCCGCGGTCCCCCCAAAAATGTTTCAGTTCATTCGGCTCCAGATAACCTCAAAAGAATAAGTCCTTCCCAGCCTGTGGATAGATACCAAGAAAACTGCTACAATTTTAAAACAAGGTATTTTACCTACTTCAGCTCTTAGCAAAGTTTGTCAGGAATGCAAGACCAGCATTCTTTAATTTGGAAGGAGACACAGAGCAGAGCCTCTGGGCCACTGGGAAGGAAACTGGTGAGAATCATGAGTTATAATCTTCCAAGGTCCTCTCCTTGGAGGTTCAAACAGCCCCTTTCATGGCACAGTATGATTTTATTTGTTAGTCTCCTTCAGCTGCTGGGGAGATCCCAGACCTAGTTCTCGGGATGCTCCCAGGTGATTATCCAACAACGGATTCACTCTGGCCCCTTAGGAATGTCAGTTCTTGTGCAGCATAATTCGATTTCTGCAAAACAGGACTAATTTTCTCATCTCTTGTCTGTTTTCATAGTGGTGCTCTGAGAGGAAAATTCGGTGAGATGGAGAATTAGATGATACTGCTACAGTCCATCAGATCTAGTCCCTTATCTCCAGGCTGTATTGCACAAGGATCAAAGAATTTTAAGGCCATTGCTCATTTTCTAGAGGAGCACAGTGAGAAGTCTTTTATGTGACTGCATTTCCAACAGCCTAGATGACACCTCCCTTTGTACAGCTAATAGGTTTGTCAAGTCTATCATGTCGAGAACTCTTGGTTTCTTCTCATTGTCCCCAGACTCCCTCCTCCCCATGTAAATATACAGCTACACTGTCCACCTGCCTCAGGCCACAGCCTGAAAGTTGTCCTTGGTTCCTTTCTTTCATGGAAGCCCCACGTCCAACCCATCAGCAACCTGATCACCTCTGCCTCCCAAATCCTTCCATTTCTCTCCATTCTCCACTGCTGTTCCCCTAAACCAAGCCCCCCATCTCCATTCACCTGGAATACTTACTGCTACTACTACAAAATAATTTTTTTAACTCATTGCTCTTTCTGTTTCTACCCTTGATCTGCTACAAAGTAGTTTCTATCAGCAGCCATAGTTATCTTCTGAAATATGAATACCATAAAGACTTTCCACTGCTTCAAGTTCTCTGATGGATTCTCCTTCACTTACAATGAAATCCAATCTCTTCCTTGGCCTATAAGGCTATAACCTTGTATATAGCGATCAGGGTTTTTATATAGAGATCAGGGTTTCTCAACCTTGGGGCTTTGGACATTGAGGGATGGATAATTCTTTTGGCGGGAGCTGTCCTGCACATTGTAAGAGGTTTAGCAGCATCTATGGCCTCCACCCACTGGATGCCAGTAGCATATCCACAACCCCAAATGGTGACCCTGCCTGTCAATCCAAACTCTCCAAACTCATCTAAAGCCAGCTCCCTGCCCTGGTTCACTATGCTCTAACCTCACTGTCCCACTTTCAGGCTTGTTACCAAATTTACATTTGCTGCTCCTCTGCCTAGGAGGTTCTTCTCCCAGATCTGCATATGGCTCCTTGCCATCACCCAGATCTCAGTTCAAATCATTACCTCCTTAGAAAGGTCTTCCCTAGCATAAAGCAACCTAAAGCAGTCTACCCTTCACCCTCCACCTCGTATTCCCCTTCTCACTGTCCAGTATATTTCCTTCATAGCACTTACTAGTACCCGAAATTATCATATTCATTTATTTGTTTTGTCTGTGGTCCTTTCCTAGACTATAAGCCATAAGAGACCTTGGTCCATCCTGCTTTCCTCTGAATCACCAGTGCCTAGTTAGAGACTGCATATAGTATGTATTCAATAAATAGTTATTAACAAATGGCTCAATGAATGGATAAATAAGATTAGAACTCATGTCTGTAAGGGCTTTATACAGGATTCCTTCCAAGGGCCCAACACAGTTGGATTAAGAGAGAAATTATCTACCACAAGAAACTATCACTTGTTAAGAATACAGATTTCCTGAGTTCAAATCCCAGCTCTGCCATTCATCACCTGTGTGACCTCAGGCAAGTTGCTAAGCTCTCCAACCCTCAATTTTCTGGTCCATAAAGTGGGAATAATAATGGTCTCTTCCTCATAGGACTGTTGCAGGTATTAAGTGAGATAATAAATATAAAATTCTGAATGGTAGTTTATAAACATAAAACTCTTAGTGGTATTTTATACTTAAATATAAAAACTCACAGAGTAAGTACTGTGTGTTTGTTGTTTGTTGTTATTGTGGTATGGTGTTTCAAGAATTTTTCAGGGGATGATGACAACCACTGCAGGATACAAAATTCCAGTGCCTCGCCATCAATCTACTTTGAAAGAAGAAAAGCAGTCCCACAGAACTTTCTATCAGGAACTTTTTCCCTGAAGCTATTGCCCTCCAGTTAAAATAAACCTGACTTTATCTTGGGCCCCAGCAGAGAACTACTTATGTCCAGTAAATTTTAATAGCACAGAATAATATAATTGCCATCTCTTAGCATTCTCTTCTCCAGGGTAAATAATTATAATGCCTTCAATGCCTACTTGCTTTTCCCACTTTCTGATCTTTTTACATTCATTGTTCTCAGTTTGGAAATAGATCCAAAAGAAGGAGAGCTGCTGTTGTCATAGCAGCTGTAAAGTGATGGACAACCAAGTTCAAATGAAATAAGAAAAGTTGAGTTGTTTTTGTTATTTTTTCTTTTCATTTTTCTTTCTGATCGAAAACATTCCATTGTTTTGAAAAGGAGACACGTGGCTGACACTGTCATTCTTGTATATTGCCTCCTGATCTCCACTCTCCTCAACCCTCAATGGAAAGGGAGAATTATCAAAGCAGGATGGGGGCCTACCAAGGTCTCTTATGGCTTATAGTCTAGGAAAGGACAAAACAAATAAATGAATATGATAATTTCAGGTACTAGTAAGTGCTATGAAGGAAATAAACTGGACAATGAGAAGGGGAATACGAGGTGGAGGGTGAAGGGTAGGCTGCTTTATCCTCCTTATCCTTGGGGAACTAGAGTTTACCTAATGTATCATAGTCTGTTTGTTTGTTTGTAACTTCTCAGCACCCTGTGCATCTGTCTTCAGCTCTAGGAAATTTTCTTCTATTGTTTATGTAATGATTCTCTCCCTCTTATTCTCTGTTCTCTTTTTTGGAACATTGGTCCAATTAATTTTGTGACGTACAGGTCTATCCTCCCTGCCAACATTTCAACTGGATGGTAAAATTGTAAAATATTAAATAAATAGTATTGAGCCTGCTGGCTAGCCTTTTGAATGAATAGTGCTACATCCTTAACTATTTCTTTACACCATAACAAATATCAAAAGGACAAAAAAGGGCTTCCCTGGTGGCGCAGTGGTTGAGAGTCCGCTTGCTGATGCAGGGGACACGAGTTCGTGCCCCGGTCCGGAAGATCCCACATGCTGTGGAGCAGCTGGGCCCGTGAGCCATGGCCGCTGAGCCTGCGCGTCCGGAGCCTGTGCTCCGCAACGGGAGAGGCCACAACAGTGAGAGGCCCGCGTACCGCAAAAAAAACTCAAGTTGAAAATTACTTTTAAAAAGATGAATTTTAAAATAAATTTGGAATGGGAAGGCTTTCCAACTGTGGCATAAGATCCAGAAGCCACAGAAGAAAAAATTAAATAAAGATAAATAAATTGACCTTATAAAAATTTTTAGGGACTTCTCTGGTGGTCCAGTGGTTAGGACTCCCAGCTTCCACTGCAGAGAGCACAGGTTCAAATCCTGGTCAGGGAATTAATATCCTGCATACTGCGTGGCAAAAAATAAATAAATAAAATAAAATAAAATAAAATAAATTTTAAATGTCAGCACAGCAAAAAATACAAACCAGTATAGCTGGTTATCTGTTTTGTGAGGAAGGAAAATGGATCTGAGATTAAGATATATACCTAGATCCCTGGGCAGTGGAGAATGACTTGGCCTGGATGGAGAGTGATTGATATATCAGGGACAAGGGGATGGACATGGTGGAAGTGGGCATGAAGGGTGAATATATTCCTGTCCACTAAAGAGCATCCATCAGGGATAAAGCACTATAAAACTTGGAAGACAAAATGCTCAGCCAGTTGACAACAGTCAATATCTATCATAAGCCACCCCAGTGATGGCACAATTGGTACATCCAGTAACCGGTCTACAGGAGGGCAAAAAGCTTCACCCCTGAACCCCCAGCTGAAGACAACTCTGAAAGTTCATCCAAGCTTCAAAACTACCTATAGGGTCAGCTAAGGTCTCTGCTGAGACTGCATCTTAGCTCAACTTCTCCCTCTGCCCAATCCTGCTTCCTCCCTTCCCTTCTATAATTGTTGATTCCAATAGGACACCCTGATAAACCTCTTACCCACAACTCTTTGTCTCAGAGTCTACTTCTTGGGGAACCCAACTTGCAGCATCCAAAACATTTGAGAATGCCTCTTCCCCATACACTGGCCAACAGTGGGATACATATGACTTTAATTCTTTCCTACTTGATAGGACAAAAGTAGTATCTCTTTGTTGTTTTAAATTGGAGGAAGGTAAACTCTTATGCTTTATCATCATTACACATTGAAGTACACATTGAAGTAACATCTTAGGAGGGCAACTTTAAAAAAATATAAAAGTTTAAAATTATATATACCCTTTTAACGAAGTGATTTTTTAAAAATTTTTTATATTTTGAGATAGTTGTAAGGAATAATAATTTGTAATATTGTAAATATTAGTTGTAAGAAATAATACACAGAAATCCCATGAAATCTTTATTCATTTTCCCTAATGATAACATTTTATAAAACTATGGTACCATATCACAACTGAGATATTGACAATGACACAATCCATTCAACTTATTCAGATTTCCCATTTTACTTGTACTCACGTGTGTGTGTGTGTTTGCATGTCTCTGTGTGTATTTAGTCCTATAAAATTTTATCACATTTGGGTTCATATATCCACCTCCACAGTCAAGACACTGAGCAGTTCCATCACCACAAGGATTATTCTCTTTGCCTTTTTTACGAATAAAAATAATATTTAATTTTTTAGGTTTGATGATATTTGTAGTATTTGCCAGCTTTTTTTTCCCTTTGCCTTTTTATAACCACCCTCACCTCCCTCCCACCCTCTACCACCCTACCCCCATCCTATTCCTAACCCATGCTAATCCCTAATCTGTCTGTAAAGGGAATGATACCGTATTTTAACCTTTTAGGATTGGCTCTTTTCATGCAACATAATTCCCTAGTTTCATCCAAGATGTAGTGTGTACCAACAGTCTATTCTTTTGTACTGCTGAGGTGTGTTCTGTGGTTTGGAATGCAAAGCAAACCATAGTTTGCTTAACCATTCACCTGTTGAAGGACATCTAGGTTGTTTTTTATCTAGCAATTCAAGATGTGGAAATGTAATCCTCAAAGGCAAAGTGTGCACAATAGAAAAGAAATGGAAGAAACCCAAAGTTCATCAGCGAAGACCTGATTAAGCAAACTGCATTAGTTCACGTAATGTACATGTGCCTTTATAGAGAGCGTCCATATATAACTGAGTTATAGAAGAGCAAACTAGTATTTCCTTATGTGCTTTTTTAAGTGTTACTAACAGCAAGGAAAGTGGAGAGAACAGTGTTTTCATGTTTCCATTAATACCATTCTGTAAATTCTATATTCCTAATATTTATCCTTCTCATATTGCATTGGCCAGGTTCTCACTAGAATGTAATTATAAGTAGCTAAAGCAGGCATCCATGTGTTGCTTCTTACTTAATGACAATGTTTCTAAAGGTTCACCATTAAGTATAACATTAAAGAGTATAGATGCTCCTTACCTCTATTGCTAGTGTTTTTTGATCATGAAAAAAACAGTTGCATTTAGCAAATGTCTTCCCAGTATCCAATGAATGATTTTCTCCTTTAATCAGTAAATACAGTAAGTTACATTGATAGTTACATTGATCCCCAAACTTGAATTTCTCAGATAAATCTTACTTGATCAAGATGTACCTTTTTAATACACCACTAGACTCAATTACCTAGGTTTTTTTTTTTTAGTGTTTTTGCCTCTACATTCATAAGTGATATTAGCCTGTAATTATATTTTCTTGTCTTGATATCAGGAAAAATCTAGCCTTATAAAATAAGATTGGTGGGTCCCATATTTCTTCTATGTTCTGAAATGTAAGATGGCAGTGAGTTCTTCCCTGACACTCAGTAGAACTTGCCTATATAACTACAAAGGACTTGTGTCCGGGGTGACAGGGCAGGAGAGCAGGTTGGTAGGTGGGCCTCTAACTACCATTTCTATTTTTGTGGGTGTTTCTGTTGGTTTTCTCGGGCCAATTTTTGAGAATTTATATTTTTCTCTGAGATTTTTAGTCCATTCATCTAGGTTTTCAAGTGGATTGATATAAAGTTATATAGTTGAATCATATCATCCACATATTTAGTATATGTGAATTCAACTACACGTGCTCCATTCAAATTTTTAAAATTTTTTTAAAGAAAAGAAAAAAGAGGGAGGCTGACAGTTTAAATTATGCGGAAAATTCCTCCAGTTATTCCGATTACAGAGGCTATGCCTCACCTGAGCAAGATGTGAATCTGCTGTTCATGCAGCCAGTCTGTTTCTACATTTGAGCACCTCCCCAATCCCAGCGTGATTCTACAGTTTAAAGGTATTTTTCATATAAGTTGGCCACTAATGGAAGAAGTAGCAATGGGATTCAAAACTGAAGAAAAACATTAGATTTTTACAAAAGCTTATCTGTCTCCAACATGAGCACAACTTACAAAAGAATGGCAATGGCAATTTTCGTTATATGCAGTTTTTGCCTCACCTTCTGACTTCGGCAAAGCTGCTATACAAAGTAGTCTCCCAATTTGAAAAATCTCCTCTGTATCCATCCTATATCTCCTTCATCTTTCCCAACACCATGTGTGTCCTCTTCCTTTGCCTTGATCGTACTTACAGAGAGTTGGTGTGTTTTCATCAGCCTTTTAAAAAATTTGCTTTGGGTTTTATGGATCATCTCAACTTGTTGTTGTTGTTTTTTCCTGTTTCCTTTGTTTCTGCTCTTATTTTTATTAATTTGATCCATCTGTTTTATTTGGGTTATTTTAGTTTTGTTTTCTTGCCCACTGCTGCTGGAGTGTAGTTTGAGATTTCAAAGGGAAATTTAGCAGTACTTTAAAACAAAAACAAAAACAGTACATATAAGGGCTTCCCTGGTGGTGCAGTGGTTGAGAGTCTGCCTGCCGATGCAGGGGACATAGGTTCGTGCCCTGGTCCGGGAAGATCCCACATGCTGTGGAGCGGCTGGGCCCGTGAGCCATGGCCGCTGAGCCTGCGCGTCCGGAGCCTGCGCTCAGCAACGGGAGAGGCCACAACAGTGAGAAGCCCGCGTACCGCAAAAAACAAACAAACAAAACAAAAAAACAGTACATACTTTCTGATCCAGCAGTTTCACATCTTGGAATCCATCCTAGAGAAGGATTCACACATTTGTCCAAAGAGGAAATATAAAAATTTTCTTTTCATGCTATTGTTTAAAACAAAAAAAGAATAAAAACCTAAAAGTACATCAATATGAATATAACTTACTAAACTATGCTATACTGAAACTGAAACTATGGAATAGTATATAGCAGATTAAAAGAGAAATAGAGCTTTGCAAATGCTGCTTTATTTTTTTTTCTCTAAATAGCTATCCAGTTGTCTTTAAACCTTTCTCCACCACTTGGATATTCTATCCTTGTAATATATACTAAAATCTCATCTGTTCTTGGATCTATATTTCTATACTTATTCAATGCCATGGAGCTGTTAGTCTCTCTGTCTATATTCTGCTGTTATGAATTTTGTTGCTTTATAATGTACTTTTTAAATAAATTTATTTATTTTTATTTTTGACTATGTTGGGTATTTGCTGCTGCACGTGGGCTTTCTCCAGTTGCAGCGAGCAGGGGCTACTCTTCGTTGTGGTGCGTGGGCTTCTCATTGCAGTAGCTTCTCTTGTTGTGAAGCATGGGCTCTAAGAGAGTGGGCTTCAGTAGTTGTGGCACACAGGCTGAGTTGCTCTGTGGCATGTGGGATCTTCCCGGACCAGGGCTCGAACCCATGTCCCCTGCATTGGCAGGCGGATTCTTAACCACTGTGCCACCAGGGAAGTCCCTATAATGTATTTTAATACAAGATGGAACAGGTTATTTCTCATTACACTTCTTTTAGAGAATGTTCCTGGTAATTGCTTCATCTTCCAAGAAAAAACACTATTGAAATTTTGATTGAAGGTGCATTGAATTTCTAGATTTCTTTAGTGAAAACTGACATGTTTACAATTTTGAGTCTTCCTATCCAAGTGCAAGGTTTGACACTCCATTGATTCAAATCTTCTTTTATGGCCCTCAGTAGAGGTTTATAATTTTATTTATTCATATGGATCCTTCAAATTGCTTGTTAAGTTTATCTGTAGATATTTTATGAGTATCATCTCACAAGTATATGGAATCCAGTATATCCAAAACTAAACTTTTAATCTACCTCCTGAAATCTATTCCTTCACCAGGTCCTCTCCAGAGCAATTTGGGCATGTGTATTCATTCACCTGGTGCAATTGTCAGGCATCTGAGTCTGACCTGAGTCCCCCCTCAACCTCACATCCAAATCACAACCAAGTCTAACTATTCTATTTCTAAAATATATCTCAAACCCACTCACTTCTCTTTACACTATCACTCTCCTTGTCCAAGCCAAGCCACCATCTTAACTTGTTTCAATAGCTTCACAACTGCTCTCTTTATGTCCTCTCCTTTCTTCTTCCAATCCCTTCTTTACATGGTAGCATTTTTTTAAGGTAAACTGATCATATCACTCTCATGCTTAAAAATCTCCAATGGCTTTGCATTGCACTTACATGCAATTCAACGTCTTTAGCAAGGGCAACAAGGCCCTAAATGATCTGGCCCCTAACTAGCTCTTCAGCCAGATATCCCACCACTATGCTTCTGATTCAGTGGACTAATTCCAGTTCTTCAAACTATTGACTGTGGTTGATTACATTCTTGCTTCTAATTCTTCACTTCATCCATGTAATAGAATTATATATCTTTGTCTCATTGATATTGGACTTGCCATATGATTCACTTTGGCCAATGGAATGTAAGTAAATGATGCAAACAGAGGCTTTAAATGTGCTGACATGGTTTGGCTTGTCCTCCTGTCACTTGCAGGAGAAAAGTACACTATGATTAGCTGCTGGTTCCAGATTGAGAGACAAGTGCAGCAGACCTGAGCCCACCCCTTACACTAAAATTGTTTTGCCCTAAGCAACCAGAACACTCTTGAGCAGAAGAATTTGTTGTTTTAATCCACTAAGATTTGGGGATTGTTTGTTACACAGCATTCATCACAGCAATAACTCACTAATGCACTAAGTTCCTTCCTATCTCAGAGTCTTTGCTTAATGTATGTACTTCTCTAGACTAGAAAAGTGTCATGATGGTTATATCTGTGTCTATTCTATGTACCTCTGTATAGACAGGGCCTAACATAATACTTGTTATGTGGTAGTAACTAAATAAATATTCATGAAATAAATTATTAGTGGTATTGTAAATACTATTTTTGATTCCATTAAACTTTGTAACATTGTTATAGGTATATAATTGGCTTTATCTGTCCTGCTATCAATAATCTGACTGAACTCTTTTATTGTTTCTAATCACTTTCCAGTTGAGTCTTTTGGGTGGTCTATAACTAAAATCATGTCATGTAGTGGTAGTCTGTTAAATTGTGGTCCCAATAAACCACACCTCCCAGCATTCACACCCTTGTGTAGTCCATTGCCATTGATTCTGGGCAGCGCCTGTGACCTGCTTTTTTTAATCAATAGACTATGGCGGAAGTGACACTGTGTCTAAGCTTTAAGGAAGCCTAGAAGATTCTACTTTTGTGCTTTTGGGAGCCCACACCTACCTTGTAAGAAGTCTGGTTCCCCCACTGGAGAGATCACATCGAAAGGCCACGTAGAGAGAGAGAGAGAAGGGGAGGAGCTACCCCAGTTGGCAGAATCATGAGCAAATGAAATGGTTGTGGTCTTAGGCCACTGAGTCTTGGAGTAGTATGTTACACATTAATAAATCATTGAAACATCTGTAAATAACAACTCTGTGTCCTCAGTTAAAATTGCTGTGCTACTTTACAAGCCTATCTAAATGTATTAGCTAGGTTTTGATCCCATTTTGTGATTCATCAAAAAAACCATAATAAATCATAGTACTTGCTTAGGAAAGTAAAATTGAAGAAAAAAGGCATCAAAACTACTCATACTGGTTATTTCAAGAGTGTGGGATTATGGAGGGAGAGGCTTTCAATTTTCATTATATTTTTCTGTAATGTTTAAATTTTATATCACAATATGCATTACTTGCCTCATTTTATTCCTCACTTTAGTGGAAATTCTTTAACATTTCACTATTAAGTGAACACTGGCTTTTTTTTTACAATAGGTGTAAATGTGTGTCAATTTTACATATTTTGTCATGTTAAGCACGTCCCCTTATTGTTATGTAACCAAATGTTTAAAAATCAGCATTGGATTTTGAAATATACTGAATATTCATTTTTGCATTTATCTAAATTAAATAATTTTTCTCCTTTTATCTGTCAATATGGTCATTTATATAACCTAATATTAAATCATCCATGCATTACTGATTTTCCTGGTGAAAGAAAAATCTTCCTAATACAGTAGGGGATCTGCCACAGGAGAATTTCATGAGGAAGGATTGGGGCTTGAGAGAGAAGCAAATAAGTGTCCCCAAGTCTCTTCAAATTGGCCCAATAGACAAGGAGTCCACATGTCCAGAATGTAAGCACTTTCTGAATTCCTTAAAGAAAAACTCACCCCACACCAAATGCCCTTTAATCACAATCCACATTCACTGCCCGAGCCACAGTGATTTTCAGCTGTGCTGAAGGAACCACACTAATCAATCTAGACAACCAAATAGTTCAAGCAAACACAGTGAAAGAGAGGTCTGAGGCTGAATAAGCAGAGGAACTAACCCCAAATGAAGTAGAGTTAATACAAGAATCAGAAGAGAACTCTAAAATAAGTATAGTTAATACACTAAGAGACAGTTGAGTACATATCACATTCTTAAATCAAAATTAGACTGCCAACAATAAAAACAAGCAGAATTCATGAAATTTAAATCATGGATGCTAAATTAAAAACCCAGAATAAAAGCTGAGTAGCAGGACAAACACATGAAGACCAACTTGGGGACCTGGAAAACCAAAGTAGTTTTTTCTCTAGAACACAGTGCTAAAGTAAAAATAAGAATTTTTCTACCCCGACACTCTCTCCATCCTTCCTACATAGCTCTGGAAAATTTAGAGTCATCTTGTTGAGCACGCCCTAAGAGCAGGAAGACAGAAGCTGTCACTTTACTTTCAAAAATCTTTAAATACAATCTTTAAATTTAAATTTTAAATTTTAATAAAATAAATAATAAAATTAAAATAAAATTAAAAATAAAATCTTTCAATGGAATTTGAAATATTACATGGGATACATTTTCTAAAATAGACTTTTCCATGGCTTGAGGTGAACTGAGTGACTAATAGTGACCAGGAAAATCCTGGAGCTTCCCTGGGATCTCTCTCATGGCTCCAGAATGGGTTTGAACAGACAGTGGAAAACAAAAATAAAACGGTTGAATCATTATCCCTACAGTCCTGCTGGTTCCACCTAACGACTCCATTTGGTTTTCAAACTATAGAGTACATCAGAAACTCCAAGAGAGCTTGTTAAAAATAGATCCGGGGGCTTCCCTGGTGGCACAGTGATTGGGAGTCCCCCTGCCAATGCAGGGGACATGGGTTCGAGCCCTGGTCTGCGAAGATCCCACATGCCACGGAGCAACTGAGCCCGTGTGCCACAACTACTGAGCCTGTGCTCTAGAGCCTGCAAGCCACAACTACTGAGCACACGTGCTGCAACTACTGAAGCCCACGCGTCGAGAGCCCGTGCTCCACAAGAGAAGCCACTGCAATGAGAAGCCCGCACACCGCAACGAAGAGTAGCCCCCACTCACTGCAACTAAAGAAAGCCTGCACGCAGCAACAAAGACCCAACGCAGCCATTGATTAATTAATTAATTAATTAAAGAAAGAAATAGAAAAAAAAAGATCCAGAGGCCCCAAGACCCAGAGAGTCATAGTCAGAAAGTCTGTAGGGGGTCCAGAAATCAGTATTTTAAACAAGCCCCACCAAATAATTTTGATCAAGTTAACCTGCTCACCACACCTTAAATAATACTCTTCAAACTCACAGCCCAATCTACAACTGCTTTCCTCTGTGCCTCAATGCAAGCTTTTCATTTCCCTTAAAAATCCCTACCTCCATTTCAACAGCCTGAAATACCATTTCTTTAGCAAAGCTCTCCTGGATCCCCTTCTGGGTTCCCATTTTCTTCCCTTACTTGGGGCATTTGTAACCTTCCCCAAATTTTAGCACTCTGGTTAAAGGCACAGGCTTTGGATTAAAACAGACCAGGGTTCAGGTCCCAGCTTTGCCACTTATTAGCTGTGTGACCTTGACCAAATCGTTTAAATGTCACGTGTCAAATCAGCAGTCGGGAAGGGGAGAGTAAAGGCCCAAGAGCTGGAAAGAGAACATCACATACAACAAATCCAAAGGACCAGAGGTAAGAAATGAGGTTGGAGCTGCAGAACAGTTTAAGAGTTCAAACCAGGGACAAGAAAGAGAGAAGAAAGAGGTAAAGAAATCAGCAAAACAAAAAGAAAGAAAAGAAATCAGCAGCGGGGTAGAGATTTGGGTGTCGAACATTTGCAGCTGGCTCACATGACTCATATGATTCTTGAGGGCCATTGTACACACTTCTCCCCTGATCCACCTTCAGTGACATTACATTATGCTTGAAATCAGCCACTACAGTATTTATACCAGGGAACTCGGCAGACCCTGCAAATCAGAGTTTTATTTTTTTAGCAAGTTGATTGTCCAAACTTTCCCAGAACACCACTGAGTCTATCTGAGGAGATCAGTTGATCTTAAACATCAAAATTTGTGAGTCGTCTTTTTTGGCAGGCAGGTTCATGGTGCATGGGCAGAACAGGCTCACCCAAATGGCCATGAGGGGAAAGAAAGGAATGAACGAACAAACGAATGCATGCATGAATATATGAATGAATTTTCCTGAAGGAGTTCCTAATATGAACTCCTAAAGCAAAGGCATTATAAGCAATTTTACTAATTGCAGCTTTTCAGGTGGCAAATGAGAGAGGCATCCTCTACAGACTGCAGTCAAGAACTCAAGCATCATTATTCAATCACAGACATCACTTCATGAAGCCCAGTAAATAGACATTTCCAGGAAATTTGGCAAAGCCAGTTTTTGCAACCTCCTTCCCCTTTCAGCGAGGAGAGTGGGAAAGTTCATGATGGGAGTTTCTCAGCTGAATGAAACTCATGAACAAACATGGATTGGACTCCCCCAACAGGTGAAGACTCTCTGATTGCTCCAGGATCAAATATACAATTAGGAAGCTGACACATTTCAGACCTCAGCAGTCTCTCCGCGCTAGGTCTCTCCACCAAAACCATCTCGGCTGGCTAGATCAAGGAATGTGTTACTGATTTTTAACATCTGGACAGGAAATGATAGTTGGCATACAGTTAACTTAAGCCAAGGTTGGATTACAAATTAGCTGTGAGAGCTATAACATACTTTCTGCCTCTTTACCTGATGTATAACCATGTAGTCAGTCAGAAGTGTTGAAAAAAATGTAGACTGAACAAGTTTTGGTATATGCTTTAAAAAAAAAAGCCAAGGATGGACCTAGAGATTATCACACTAAGCGAAGTAGTCAAAAAGAGAAAGACAAATACCATATGATATTACTTATATGTGGAATCTAAAATATGACACAAATGAACCTATCTATGAAACAGAAACAGACTCACGGACATAGAGAACAGACTTGTGGTTGCCAAGGCAGGTGGGGAGGGGAGGGAAGGAATAGGAGTTTGGGATTAGCAGATGAACACTATTATACATAGGATGGATAAACAACAAGGTCCTACTGTATAGCACAAGGAACTATATTCAATATCCTGTGACAAACCATAATGGAAAAGAATATGAAAAAGAATATATATATACATGTATGTTTAACTGAGTCACTTTGCTGTACAGAAGAAATTAACACAACATTGTAAATCAACTATACTTCGATTAAATTTTTTTTTAATGAAAACATAAAGAAGCCAAGGGACCTGCACAGATTCCTCAACTCATTTTGAACTTTCCAGATCTTTATTTGGAGAAATCATTGTATAACCTGCTAAATATTTTTAGTGTATGCTTTAGAAGCCCAGAAAATGTGAATGTGTCCTTTAAGTATATCTATTATCAGAGCAACAAGATAATAAAACAGCTGCAGCAGAGCCTGATTAAGTTGTGATGCCTTCACCTATAGGTGCTCAATAAATACTTGGTGTTGAACAAATGCAGTAGAGTTAGAGAAGAAGAAAGCTTATAAGAAGGTGTCTCTTATCCTTTTCCAGCTTAGACCAAGCTGCTCAAAAGGAAAACTTGATTAGTAAGGAATCAGACATTCTCCCTCCTGGGAAGAAGGTTCAGAGGAGGCAAAATGAGCAGGATGCTGTAGACAGTAATACTGATTAGGAAATTAGGAAGCAAAATAATCTCTTCTCACCAATAAATGAAAGCAGGTCACTAGAGGCTTCTTATGAAATTCGAGCACAGTCTCCTGTAAGGACTACCGACTTTAGAGATGCTCTAAGGCTAAAACCGCAGAAGTTGAGTCCCATTTGGGTATGAATTCAGGTTTTGAAACTTACCCTTCTCCTGGTCCTAGTAGTACAATTAGAATTAAATTAAATTGGATCATGAACAGTTGAACTGTTCATGAAAAATGCTAAATCACATTTAGGCATTCATTTTTCTTAAAATTTTGCTCTAACCCTTCGATATATTTTTTTATTTTTTATTGAAGTATAGTTGAATTACAATATTCTATTAGTTTCAGGTGTACAACATAGTAACTTGATATTTTTATAGATTATCTATTGGCTATATTCCCTGTGCTGTACATTATATCCTTGTAACGTATCTGTGTTATACCTAATAGTTTGTACCTCTTAATCCCCCTCACCCTTTTTGCCCCTCCTCCCACCCCCTTCCTTCTTGCAACCACCCATCTGTTCTCTGTACCTGTGAGTCTGTTTCTATTTTGTTGTATTTGTTCACTTGTATTATTCTTTAGATTTTACATATAAGTGAAAACATGCAGTATTTCTTTTGATATTTTTAAGTGTTTATAGTCAGTTAATTATGATTTATCTTATTTATTTAGAGTTTTTTTATTTCAGTGTAATTGACTGGCTAAGGTTTGCAGTAGAGACCTAAGGGGACGTCTGTGAGCCCCTGACCCACCCCCTTCTCTAAGAACTGCCTTTGCCCTTCTGGACCTTAGCCACAGTGACTTTCCTACGTGGCCCTGCTTCCCAGCATAGCTGACTGGGTCAGCATGGACACAGGCTCAGGCTGAGACAAATTCTCTCTCTCTCTCTCTCTCTCTCTGTGGAGAATTTGGACTTGGGATGCAAGGAATAGATTCTAGGTAGTGTGGGAGGATATTTGAATGCTGGACATGTAACTTGGGAGTTTGGGGTTAATTAAGGGCTTTAAAAGCAGACAGACCCAGTTTAGTAAAGAAGTACAAAGCATGTATGCTGACCAAAAAATAAAAGGCGGAAATATGAGACCTGAGAACAAGAAATAGCTTCCTGTGTTCCCAATGGCTTGACAGATTCTGCTTCCAGCCTCCCCAAGTTCTAATTGTTTTTATGTGAAAATTTCCAGCGTCCCTTCTAGTAGATATAAATTAAGGCCAGGATGCAGGAGTAGTTATGACACATTCTAGGGAACAAGTAGCTCATTTTAAAACATAAAGTCAGAGCATATCGTTCTTAGGATCGGAACAATCAATGGTTTTCCATCTCACTCAGTTTTGATAAAAGCCAAAGTAGTCACAATGAACAGTCTACAAGACTCTTGATGATGTGCCTCAGCCTACTCTCTCTCTCCCCTGCTCTCCTACAACCCACTAGCTTTCTCACAGACCCTTGAAATCACCCCAGGGCCCTTGCACTTACAATCTCCTCCTCCAGATATCCGCTTGGCTTGCTCTCTCAGCGCCTTCAAGCCTGGATTCAACAATCGCCCCCTTGATGAGCTATTCCATGAACACCCTTTTTTAAATTGTACCACCTTCCTCTCACTCCCTACTCCTTTCTTGCTTTATGTCTCTCCACGGAACTTACTGCCTTCTGATAGGCTCCATCTGTCTCCCCAGTTAGAATGAAGCTCCGCGGGGTCTGGGATTTTGTTTCTGTTCACTGCTATATTACCAGTGCCAAGAAAGGACAGTGCCTGGTGCTTGATAAATGTTTATTGAATGAATGAATGTGGTTGGTCACAAAATGGCTAAAACAAAAGAGAAGTTATCAAGAGCCAGAGCACATGGAGGCCTGTATGCTGAGACAAGGAGACAGAACCTAAGCCTAAATCCTGTGAGGAGCCATGAAGGGTGACAACAGGGTGTGGTCTGATCAGAGTCATGTTGTAGAACAATCTCTCTAGCTGAAGTGTGGAGTTGAGACTTGGGGAGGGAGTGCAGGGCAGGCAGCAAGACCACTTTTCAGAGACTAAGGCTGTGATCCTGATGAGAAGTCAAGAAGGCCTTAATGGAGACTATGAATGACCACAGGGATGGAGGAGAAGGGACAGAGTGCCAGACATCTAAAGAGAGAATCTGTAGGACATGGTGACCGGTTGACAATAGCAAATATCTAAGAGGGGATGTGATGTCTTAAATGACTCCTTCGTTTCTATTACAGAATATGAGTGGCAGTTTGAAGAAGGAGTGAGTTCAATTTTGCATATATGGAATTTTACGTGCCAATGAAGATGCCCATAACTACAGAGATTTGATGTTCAGTGAAGATCTGAGTTAGACCAAGGAATCTCATTGCATAAATGGTAGTTGCAGGGGACCCAGTTGAAACTGTAGGTTCTGGAATTTTAATGGAAGCCTTACTGTGGCATCCTGCAGTTGCGGGTGAGAGATGGTAGGGAGTATTCCCATTGATAGGAATCAGATGGGAACAGATTTTACTCTCTCTCCAGGTGGAATTTGGAATGTGTTATTCCAATATAATCCCCTATGGTAACTGACCCTGGAGAATAATTAGGTATAGCACTATTGTTCACCTACATTAGGGGTGAATTTGGTCTTGTGGGCTAGCCTAGGGACCTAACCACCTCCTGCATAATGCTGTTTCCCTGGTAAAATGTGTAGCCCATTCACAAGCTGAGGACTGCTGATATTATAAGACGAGAAATCTCCAAACCAGCCCACATTCTGAAGAATTCTAGTTGTACCTTGTGAATTCTTCCATCTAAAGGACAACTGTTTCATAAAATGTGAGTAAAGTATGTTTCTGACTCCCAAGTGGGTTGCTGATGCTGAGGAACATAGATCATCTACACAGTATCGTAGCTGAAGCTCTGAGATGGAAGAAATCCTTAAAGGGAAGAGTATACAGAAAAGAGAGGTAAGATCCCAAGACATGATAACTGAATTTTGGGGACACAAATATCTGAGAATACATTATAAAACTTGGTAAATATGTTACACACAGAGTCCGTGGAATTCAGAGTGCAGGATTTGGATAAAATAAGTAGCTATACTAGCTAGGATTCTTTGGGTTGCAATTAAAAGAAAGTCAAGAGTAAAAGAGAGAGAGAGAGAGGGAAGGACAGAGGGAGGAAGGAAAAGGAGGGGGTGCCATTGGCTCACATATCTGTAAAGTCAAGGGGTAACTACAGCTTCAGGTGCTACTGGATCCAGGGACCCAAATGATGCTTTCTGGTCAGTTTGGTTTTCTACTATCTCTTGACTCTGGTTTCTTATATGTTGGCTGCTTAACAATCAAGTTGACCCTTCATAGAAGCAAGATGGCTGCCATCAGTTTCAGGTTTGTTTTTATTTTCCCAACACCTTAACAGAAAGAGGATGCCTCTTTTCCAATCTGTCCAACAAAAAGAGTGAACACAAGTGATTGGACGAGCTTGGGTCATGTGCCATCCCTAAACTAACACTACACCCAGAGGGAATAGAACCCCTATTAGCCACACCTGGGTCACATGCAACCTAAAATGCAATCAGGCTTGAAGTAGGAGAAATAAGTGATTCCCCAAGGAAACTATGGATTCTATTACCAGAAGGAGGATTAGATGCCAGGCAGCAAGAATACCAGATGTCTCAGGGGAACCAGGCTGGAGAAAACCCTCCTTAGGGGCTTCTCTTCCCCAGAAGGCCTCTTTGAGGGCTGATCCAAAGGTGTTGATGGCCTTAGTGAGCTCAAGGAGTCAAAAAAAGATTTCACATAAAGTGTGGAGAGGATGGATATTGACTGAGGATATAACTCCCTCCGATGAATGCATTTAGCTCAAACCTCTCTGTTCCACCACCCTTCTGCTACAACACCCAAGTTGATTTTAATACCCAGCCTTCCCCAGCGTCCAGTGTCACTTTGATCTCTGCTGTTATTTGGCAGAATGATTGAGAAGAAAAAAAGGAAATTAAGTTCAGCAATTCTTGAGATTGAGGTGAGTATGGAAACAAAGCACACTTCTGAAGCTTGTAGGTGTGCTTCTACATAGGGTGTCCCCCCACTTCCCCTCACTTTAGAGTTTCATAATGGGTATGGCCCACCCTTAGGCCATATTTCTAAAAAAAGAGAAATTATTATACTACTTGTAGGGAGATTGAATCATAGGACCTGCCAGATCCCCTATTTTAAGTGGCAGGGGAAGAGGCGATGGGTTGGAGCAAAGAAGGACTGGGGTGGACTCAGCTCAGGCACCAGCCAATGGACCAGTGTCAGTAACTGGTTTAGTAAAGCAGTCTGCACAGGTCACAGGATGGGTCTAAGATGAGAGAGGTAAAGTCCTAACTAATGATCAGGATACCAAGAAAAGGCAAATAGGGAGCCTGAAGACATGGCATGAAACAACGTGGGCTCCAGGGTCCACAATCCAGTTGTTTTAACAGTAGTGCTACAGCCAAGTGGGGAGAGTGTGAGAGTCAGTCCCCAGAAGAAATTCAAGCTCAAAGACAACAGGAATTAACAAGGAGAGAATGCACAACAAAAGCCAAGTTAGTACATAGTTGTCTGAATGGATTCACTTAGCTAATACATGGGACTCCGGAGTAGGTCCAAGGTCATGATGCTTGGACACTGCTCCATAAATCTTAAGATGTAGCCTTTTAAGTTCAACATCTGATATCAACCAATAATATGTCCAAAAAACTTCCTAAGTCCTACTCTACTGGGGCCAACTTTATAGCCTGGTGTTAAAATAGTGTTTTTCCATGAATTCTTTATTAAACTTGTTTCTTGACTTATGATCTGTCAGCAAAGCGCGTTGCTGTCTCCTAAAATATGGATCCAGCTTTTCTAAGGCCCACACTTTGGCTGGGCACTCCTTTAGGAAAGCTTCCTCTTCTGATGGATATTTTTCTGCTGAAACAGATCATCAGTTCTTTCAGTCTGTGTTCCTGTCATGCTTGAAGCATTTATGCCTTACTTAAGCCTTCCATTATAATCAGCTGCCCTTAGCTTGCTATTGCCTGCAAGGGCTTTGCCTCAATCACATAAGCATTACAACAACTGCTCTTTTAGCTGTGGATCAAGTTTTATTTAGGGTGCCCTATGTAAGTGAGAACACTTCAAAATGCTAATTTCTAATGAGCCAAAAGTTGACTGACAGAGTAATAATAATAATACTATGAGTGGACTATTGAGAGGCCAAAGGAATGGACCGAGAAAGAACATGGCTGGGAAAAAGAGGTAAGCTGACCAAAAGCATGGACAGAAAAGAAAAGGAAGAAAGGGAAACATGGGCAAGCAGTGACTGCCAGTGGGGGAATGGGGATGGTATTAGGCTGGAAGTGAAAGGGAAAAAGACAAATTTTTTTGTTACTGTCATGACAGCTGTGTAACAGAAAACACTATGACTTGGAAGTCTCCAGGAAAAATAAGTAAATTTGATAGAGTAATCGATAGGATTGAAGCACTTAAAAAAAAAACTATGTATATGAGAAAGGCAAGTAGTACAAATAAAAACAAAAAAAAAAAAGGAAGGGCACTAGGAAATTTTCAAGAAAAGAAATATAATCATTTTATACCTTTTGGCTCTTTGGTGAATGCTATCTGTTATTGTTCACCAATATTGATATGATTACAGTTTACCCTTGAACAGCACAGTCTGAACCACCTGGGTCCACTTATACACCGATTTTTTTCAATAAATATGTACTACAGTACTACATGACCCACGGTTGATTGAATTCACGGATGCGGAACCAGGGATACACAAGGCCAACTGTAAAGTGATACAAGGATTCTTGACTGTGCACGGGTCGGCACCCCTAACCCCCTCCTGTTCAAGGTTCAACTATATAAACAGTGATATCACTACATTAGAAGGATGGGAAATAGGGAGTATAAGAGAGCTAAATCCTCAACCATTATTTCAGGATGTAAATAGATAATACCTGAAGTTGAAACATCAAGAAATAGGTAAAGGAGCTTATCATTTGGAAGACAGCTAAAGGAGTTTAAAATGGTTGTCTCTAGAGAACAGGAAAGGAGGGTAGAAGAGAGATTGTTGCTTCTCATCACAAGCTCTTTGTGCTATCCAACTATTTTTAGTTAGCATGGGACTTAGTGTCAGGAAAAGTTTTACTGAGCACCTGCACTGTGCTAAGTATTACACACACATTATTTCACTTAAACCTCACAAAAACAAATACTTCTCTAGTGCTTACTACCAGATACTAAGCACTTTACATTTTCAACTCATTCAATCTCTGCAACAACTTGATGAAGTGGTTAATCTTATTTTGCCCATTTAACAGAAGAGGAAATTGAGGCACAGAGGATGAAAGCCTTGCCTGAGGTCACACAGTTGGAGTGGTGATGCTGGAACCTGAGCCCAGGAAACTCAGCTCATAGCCTCTGCACTTTGCCTGCTCTCTAACAAAGCCAAAGCATAGATATTATTATCTCAACTTTGGAGATGAGGAAACTTGGGGAAAGACAAAGCCATTTTCTGAGATCACATAGATAGTGTGTGGGATTTGTTTGACTATGGGTTAAATTAACTTTAACACTCACGCTCTGTCTCTCCATGGCATCATGCAAATCTGTGTTTAAAAAGGTGAGACAGTTGTGAGCAAGGCAAGAACATCCATTCTTGTCACTGCTGTTTAACATAGTGCTGAAAGTTCTAGCCAGTGCAATAAGGTAAGAAAAGAAAAAAAGAAAAGGAAAGAAAAGAAAAAGCAAACTGATCAAAAAAGGAAGAAATAAAGTGGTCCATATTTATAGATGACATGATATTTTACATAGAAAATTCCAAGGAATCTACAAAACACAACTAGACTAAATGAGCTCAGCAAGGTGACAGGATATAAGATAAACATACAAAAATCAATTGTATTTCTATACACTAGCAATAAACATGTGGAAACCAAAATTAGAAATACAGTACTATTTACAATTGCTCAAAAAAATGAAATAGGTATAAGTCTAACAAAATACATACAAGAATTATATGCCAAAAATTATGAGATCAAAGATCTAAATGAACAGAGAGATGTACCATGTTCATGAATTAGAAGACTCAACATAGTAAAGATGTCAATTCTCTCCAAACATAATATAATTCCTGTTTTGTCTTTTGTGTTGTCTGTTTTGCTAAGTTTGGCAACACAACCATGGCCCCTGCCCTCATGGAGTTTATAATCTAATCAGTTGAAGGAGAAAACAAAAAGGCATCAAGGAACAAAATAATAAATAAAATAAAGGAACAATGGTTCTATAATAAAGAATATGGGGAGGCTTCCCTGGTGGCACAGTGGTTAAGAATCTGCCTGCCAATGCAGGGGACAAGGGTTTGAGCCCTGGTCTGGGAAGATCCCACATGCCGTGGAGCAACTAAGCCCGTGCACCACAACTACTGAGCCTGCGCTCTAGAGCCCGCAAGCCACAACTACTGAGCCCACATGCCACAACTACTGAAGCCCGCGTGCCTAGAGCCTGTGCTCTGCATAAGTGAAGCCACTGCAATGAGAAGCCCACACACTGCAATGAAGAGTAGCCCCCACTTGCCACAACTAGAGAAAACCCACATGCAGCAACAAAGACCCAACACAGCCGAAAATTAATTAATTAATTAATTATTTTTTAAAAAAGAGAATATGGGAGAGGGGTAGCCAGAGAATGCCTCTCTGGCAAGGTGATATTTGACGTGCTGAGACATGAAGAGTAAGGACTCTATAAAGACTGAAGCAAGAATGATCAAAGTAAAAAAGTAGCAAGAGCTCTGATGTAGGGGAATGAGTTTGAAATTGTTCCAAGAACTAGAAAAAGTCCAGTGCAGCTGGAGCAAAATGAGCAAGATGGGAGAATGGATGGAAGGGAGTTTGGAGAGAGAAGCAGGAGCCAAATCCCACGGCACCCACGGCATAATGAGGCACTTTATCTTTGGAAAACAATTGAGGGGAAAAGAAATGATCTGATTTCATTTCAGATTGAATGATCACTCTGGCCACTCTGTAGAAAATGCTTTGGAGAGGAGTAAGGATGAAAGCAAGAGAAGTGGGTGGGAGATCATTGCAGTAAATAATCCAGGAAAGAGATAATGGTGGTGACTTCAGCTAAGGCCGTGGCAAGAAAACAGGGAGATATGGAGGAAGTTTGGGGGGTAGAGTCAGCAGCATCTACTATTGGATTGAAAAAAAGAGGACAAGGAAAAGGGAGGGGATCAAAGACAACTCCCAGGTCTTTGGCTTGAATATCTGGAAGAACAATGATGCTATTTGCTAAGATGATGATGATCATGGGAGAAATGAGTAAGCAGAGGAGTGGAGTTGAGAAATCAAGATTTCAGTGCTGGACATAATAAGACTGAAATTCCTAAGGGACAACCAAGTGAACATGCCAAGTAGACTCTCTGGAGACAAAAGAGAGGTCTGGGATAGAGGTTGAAAGGGGACATCTGCAGCATACAGATGGGTGGTTCTTGACTGTGGCTGCTCAATAAATTACCTAGAGGACTTCTTAAATGTGTTGCTGCCCACACCCTACCACTAAATCAATTAAATCAGAAGCTGTGGGGGTGGAACCCAGGCATCAGACCTTGGAAGGAACACTTATGTTTAGAGATTGCGGGAAGGAGAGGGAACCAGCAAAAGAAGACTGAGAAGTGGCCAGTGACGTAGGAAGTCACCCAGGATATGTTGGCTCATGGAAGCTGAGTGGGGTCTGTTTCAAAAAGGAGATAATATACTGCTACACAGGGATGTTATGAGAATTCAATGAGAAATACATGCAAAAGCACTTTATAAATTGTTAACTGATGAACAAATACTAGATGAGGTATTAGCATCATCTAAGGGGAAAAATTATTCTCCTCCTGGTAAAACAGTCCTACCTGTGCCACAGAGGAAGTATATTTGCAACAAACCGGACCCTTGGAGAAATGCTGGGGAGGGAGGTCCACCCCTAGCACTTCTTACATTTGTGAGAAGTAAGCAAAAATCCTACAATTATGAAGATTAAATAAATTAATGCCCATTATCCTTAGCTCAATGCTTAGTACATCATCATCATCATAGTAATAATAATTATTATTATTAGTGAAGCTAACACATAGTGCTTTCTATTTGCTAGGCAAAGTTCTAAATGCTTTACATATATTTATTCAGTTAGCATTCAGAAAGTTAGCTATTGATTTGTTGTTGTTAATTTCAAATGATTTGGTTTCCTGAGTGGGCACTAAGGGAAGTTATAGAGATGAGTTCAGCATTCCAGAACCATTATTCTGATGTGAAGGTTAATAATGGCCTCATGATACTTCTCTGGAAATGGCAAAGAAGATGGGATCTGTCCCAAGGGCAGTCTATGGGCCTCCAGAGCCATGAGTCAGTTCCTAGAACTACCTGAAGAACAGCAGGACTGTCCTATGGGAGGACCATATCCCACAGTGATATCTGAATTCCTTCATGGAGGCTGTGTCATAGGCAGGTTCACAGCTACATCTGAAGGTTTCTGGGCATAGAGACAACTTCATCTGGGTTCTTCAACTCAACTACTGATCACTCATAGATATCAGGTATTTAAGCCTCACCTCGGCTTTGTGAAGTAGGAATGGTTATCCCCATTCTACAAGAAAGGAGGCAGAGACTTAGAGAGGTTAAAAACTTGCCCGAATTCACACAGCCAGTTAGCATCAGAGCCAGGATGCAAATTGCATACCCTAAATCCAAGTTCAGACTTTCTCTTCTACCATGATAGTCTTTTTTTATTTTTTACCAAATTTTGAGGAGTTAGAGCTATGGCCACACTAAAAGAAACCCATGACAAGAGCCAGAAAGACTTCATATTCAATACAGTAAGGGGAAAATGGGCAAAAAATATGAATAGGTAATTTGCAGAAGAGGCACACAAATGCCAAAAACAAGTAAAAAGATGCAAATAAAATACAAATTTTAAAATACATATTATTACTTTACACCCATCAGATTCATTTAAAAAATGTAGAAATCAGAAAATAAGAAGCACTGGAAAGGATATGGGGGTACAACCTTCAGACATTGCTGGTGGGAGCTGTAAATTAGTGCGTTGAATCCAGAAAACAAGGCAATGGTATCTAGAAAACTGAAAAGCCCATAACCCCACAATTCTACTTCCAGGTATAGTCCGTAGAGAAACTTCCCTCATTTCTGTACATACAAGGATATTTCCTATTGCTAACATGAGAAAAAGTAAACTACTTAAACGTCTATTTATCAAGGAATGGATAAATAAAAGACAGTGTATTCATTCTACAGAATACTGTCTAGCAGTTAAAATGAATAAGTTAAATCAATGTATGTCATAATGAATGGATCTCAAATATACAGACTTGACTGAAAATGGCAAATTAGCAGAATGATACATAAAGTACAATATCATTGACTGAAAGAATGACTTTTACAAGTATAGGTTCTAGGATTAGTGCAGAGTGAAGAGGAAATATATTTGGGACCAGAGCAATCTTTGGTTAAAATTCTTCATCAAACCAAAAAAACCAAAAAAAACTCTTCAACAAATCTATTTCCAAAGTCTCCCCATTTCTTTCTGACACCGTCTTTACCTCTGTCTTCCTTTTTTCCCTTCCAATTCCCTCTCTCTCTCCTAGAATCCCCTAATCTAAGTTCCATGAGTGGTTTAGAGAAATGGTAAATCCTCTGACATTATAAGTAAAATTCTGTATCTCTGAGTAATATTCCTGGGGAATGGGTTCATAGCTTCTACAGATTATCAGAAAGGTCAGTGTCCCATAAGATTAAAATTCAAGGGAAAAAAATTTTCAAAGAAACATGTAGCTCTGATACAGTTTCCTTCGTCTATCATGCCCTGAGAGCAAGAGTTATTTCTCATCAGAAGAAAAAAATAAAAGAGAGAAAAAATGTAAAGTGATTTGTCCTGACCCTGTTTCCACTAGCCCCATGCCCTGGGAGAAAATGCCCTGCCTTTGGAAACATAAACATCTCCATCCTCCCCAGCCTGCCAGGCCTCACATCCATCATTTCAGGCAGGCTCTGGGCAGCGACAGCCGGCCTCTTTCATTGCGACTCATGACCCTTTCCATCAGATGTCAGGGTCTAGCTCTGGCCAGCTTGTTGACAATTATGAAGATTTTTTCCAACCCAGCCAAACAGCCTCTGAGCCATCAGAGCTCTCCAGAGCTGGGGAAACTACAAGAGACTGCGAAAGCAGAACTTGTTTTGTAGAGGACACCCCAACAGAGGGCCCAAACCCACAGGTCCAGGCACAGCTACAAGGGCTCCCCAGGGCCTGGGATCTAAGTGGGCTCCTCTGTAACCTTGGGTTATGGGCCCCATAGTTCTCTGCTCTAAACTCATAGGTTATCTGGGGAGACCAGTGAGATGGAGACAATTATTACATATACCTGGGGTCAGTTGAGGGTGAGCCAGGTGGCTCTGCTGATCTTGGTTGGCTTGCTCACATGTTTAGGTGTCAGCTGGCTGTCAGCCGATCTGGACTGGCCTCTGCCAGGTGCCTGGGTTCTGCTTTGCTTCAAGTGTCTCTCATTCTCCAGCACACTAGCCTGGGCATGCTCTCGTGGTAAACAGAAAGGTATAAGAGACAGCAAGCACTGAGCCTATGTTAAGCCTCTGCTTGCATCACATCCACTAATACACATTGGCCAAAGCAAGTCACAGGGCCATGCCCAGAGTCAAGGACAGGGCTTGTCACCCTGCCCACAGTGAGCAGACACTGCAAGCCAGGTAAGAGGTTGCATTTTGGGATCAGGTTCTGCCTCTTACCAGGGATGTCTCTTAAGTTCTCTGAGCAAATAAGACACTACTTTTCACCTATCTGATTAGTGAAGAAAAATTTCTTTACTCTGGTAATACACAGTCCAGAACAAAGGTGGAGAAATAGGCACCTTAACATGCTATGGGTGGGATTTTATTATATTTTATGGGGCAACTGAATCATATTTATTGTGGAGGATTGCAAAATGGCCCAAAATTCTTCTCAGCCCTGTGCACATTTCCCCTTTTCAATGTAACCTTGCAGTTCCTCCCCCCATGAATATGAATTAGTCATGTGACTGTTTAGGCCAAAGGGGTGATAGCAAATGTGACACAGGCAGAGGTTTTAATAGCACTTGTACATTGGGAACTGCCTCTCTTTGCTGTACTTGGAAGCCTGAGATTGCTATGCAAATGAGCCCAAGCAAGCCTGCTATAGGATGAGAGGTCACGTGGGGGAAATTAAGCTGCCTCAGTGGACCAGGGTAGACAGAGTGGACAGATGCATGAGCAAACGCAGCCAAGATCAGCCATGCCTGGCCTACACCAGAAAAGCTTTCCAGCTAAGCCCAGGCCAAACTACCAAATCCCACAATCCCAGGATGAGCTCATAAAAGATGCCAATTCATTTCATCATATTCTCATGAGGGGCAGTGTCTTTCAGAAGTAGAGCTACCATGTAGCTTCACTCAATAAATATCTATTAAGCCCCTACTATTACATGCTAGGATTGTTCTAGGCACTGATGATATAACAATGGGGGAAAAAAGATGAAAAATGTCCCTGCCTCATAAAGCTTTCATAACGGGTAAGAGGCAGAAAAAAATTTTAATTACTATGTACAATACATTGAAAAATAGTGACAAGTGCTCTGGAGAAAAAAAATAATAATGTATAACACTATGTTCCAGGCACCATCTAAATGAAGATAGGGAGTGTTGAGAGGGGATGTCATATTATATGGGAAAGCCAGACAAGACCTCCATGAGAAGGAGGTGAAGTGAGTAAAGATCTGAAAAAGGTGAGCAAATGAACCTCACTGAAATCTAGGAGAAGAGTCCTCCTGGAAGAGGAAACAGCAAAGGCAAAGATGGGCTTCCAAGGGTGGGCTAGAGCCAAGGGAGAGTGTAGGATTTGAAGGCAGAGAGATGAAAGGGGGGCCAGGCTGTGTAGGGCCACTATAAGGAGTTTTTTGTAAACTCTTGTACCATTCTAATTTTTTTTTAACCAAATGTGTGTGTTCCTTTCAAAACAATAATTTTAAAGAAATATATAGAGCAAAACCAAATAGCAATCCTGAGCTGTTCTCCCAGATTCCAATATTAGTGGACTCTACGTGCATTTTATCATAATCCCTGGCCACTGCATCCTTAGAGCTTTCTGGAGCCTGCAGAATAGCATCATTATTGAGCACAGGCTGCCCTCTGCTGTTCACTTTTGATGACGAACACCTACAAGTATCCCCTGAAGAAGCAGTCACTGTCCCAGGAGAAAGCAGATAAGCAGTTATCAGAATACCTCATCTTCCTTGCCAGCAGCTTGACATCTCAGGAAGCCCTTGAAGGACAGGATACAAGAAGAAGGCATCTCCCAAAGCTTCACACGTTCATCTTCCATCATATATTACGTTTGAAAGGACTCAGCTATTTGCCCACTTGCTCATTTGATCCTCCACAAACCCCTGCAGGGCAAGCCATGGGGGCCTTGGTAGCCTATGTTGCAGGTGAGAGGACTGAGGCTTTAGGAGGCTGAGAAAGTTGCGCTCAGTCTCATTAGCCAGTGCATGGTAAACCAGGGTAAGGGTCAAGATCTCCCTCCCTCACTCCAGCACAGCTGAAGGGCAACAAAGGGGAGACGACTTGTTCAAAGTCTCAAATGTGAAGCAGAAAATTCAGGATAAAAAGCCATGACTTGTCATCACTCCAACCAGGACTCCTTCTCATGGTCCCTTCCTGCCTTGCTCCGAGTCTCCATCACAGGCCCATGGTGATTCTCTGGTTTCTGATACGAAGGTTTTGAAGCTTTTGGCAGGAGGGTGGAGAGGTGGGGAGGAAGGCCAGGACAATTTGCTGTGGACCACGTCACTCTGTCCCTTTTGGGTAGCGTTTTTTCAAATTTTAATCTGTGCTACTTTCCTCAGCATCTCCTGCTTCCCTATCCATCTTCCCCATCGAGGGAGTAGCAAACGTTTCCTAGACCCATGCCCTCAGGGTAGAGTTGCAGAGGTGCAAAGAGAAAGAAAAGCATGGATGCTCAGTGTTTCAGTTTTAAAATTAGGCTTTTGAAACTCACAGCAGAGGAAATCATTTGAGAGAAAGGGTTTCTGTTTCTCCAAAACCTAGGCTTGGGGTATCAGTCACCAAGGCCCTGAAGTCACCAAGCATCAAGTTTAGGTCACAGACCACAAAGTTGGAGGGTGAGGGATCGTGTTTTCCTGCCCTCCGAGGAGATAAGGCTCATCTGGACTGAGAGAGGAGGGTGTACAATCTGAGAGAAAGCAAGAGTTAGTTGCTAATCCTTGTCTGGAGGAAGGGATCTGCTCTTGCCACACCGGCCCTGGCTAAGTTTTGAGGGGAAGGGAGATGGAAGACAGAGCTCCCAGATCAAGTTGGGAAACCAAAAGTAAGTAGAAGAGACCTATGTCCCTGCTTCGTGGGTGAAGTCCAGGAGGGAGGCAGGTCCAACAGTGGTCACACCCCCAGTCCCATCACCACCAGCACCAGCCTCATGCAGCAGCAGTAGAATGAAATGGCAGCTGGTCAACCTGGACCAGGGAGGCCAGAGACTTTCAACCCCCAATGGGTTCAGGAGACCATCTGAAGTTTCCCACTCTCCCCTGCCTCTACGCCACCTAGGAAGGCTCCACGGGTAGCTGAGGGAAGGCTGCTGGACCCAACGAGCCCACACAGTTCAGCCAAGGCTGATACAAAGTAAACCTGGGAACTGATAAGCAGGGCCATCCTGGTGGATGCCACAGGGGACAGACTAGCGTGAGTCTGGATTACCAATGCTGTGGAACTAGGTGAGCCCACCCCGAACACAGACAGAAGAGGGGAGAGAGAAAACAAGAAATTGATAGAGACTAATCTGAACTGACCAAGAAAAGCTTGAATTTAATGAAGTTAGCTCAAATTGACTAAGATTATGTTCCCACCTTCAGCACAGTGGGACTCAAAATAGAAATTAAACTGGGGTATAAAAATCAAAGGTAAAAACAGGCACATGAGAAGATGCTCAACATTGCTTATTATTAGAGAAATGCACATCATAACTACAATGAGGTATCACCTCACACCGGTCAGGGTAGCCATCATCAAAAAGTCTACAAATAATAAATGCTGGAGAGGGTGTGGAGAAAAGGGAACCCTTCTACACTGCTGGTGGGAATGTAAATTGGTGCAGCTACTATGGAGAACAGTATGGAGGTTCTTTAAAAAACTAAAAATAGAGCCACCATATGATCCAGCAACCCCACTCCTGGGCATATACCTGGAGAAAACTATAATTTGATAAGATACATGCACCTCAATGTTCATAGCAACACTATTTACAATAGCCAGGACATGGAAGCAACCTAAGTATCCATTGACAGATGAATGGATAAAGAAGACATGGTATATATATATATATATATATATATATATATATATATATACACACACACACAATGGAACATTACTCAGCCATTAAAAAGAATGAAATAATGCCATTTGCAGCAACATGGATGCAACTAGAGATTATCATACTAAGTGAAGTAAGTCAGGCAGAGAAAGACAAATATCATATGATATCACTTATACGTGGAATCTAAAAGAACAATACAAATGAACTTATTTACAAAACAGAAATAGACTCACAGACATAGAAAACAAACTTATGGTTACAAAAGAGGAAAGTGGGGGAGGGAAAATATACACACTACTATATATAAAATACATAAACAACAAGGATCTACTGTATAGCACAGAGAACTATACTCAATATCTTGTAACAACCTATAATGGAAAGGAATCTAAAAAAGAATATATATATTTATATATATACATACACACACATATATGTATATAACTGAATCACTTTGCTGTACACCTGAAACTAACACAACATTGTAAATCAACTATATTTTAACAAAAATTTTTTAAAATCAAAGGTGATATGTTTGCACACTGGAGCATTGTAGCCTGAGAAATGTGTGCCCACTAAAAAGAGGAGAAACAGCACTGAAGTTGAACCTCAAAGACCTGTGTGCTTGTTCCGCCTTTCCCTCTAACATGGAGATGGTTTAAGGCAAATTCCTTAATCTTGCAGTTTCAGTCTCTTTGAGGTTCATGATACCTCGGGGGGGTTTGCTGAGGGTCCATGAACTAGGGAATGTGACCTCACTTGGAAACACCATACACTGTGACAAGCCACCAAAGGGACAAATGTGAACACCCTCAAAAGAAAATCATGTGACTCCCACTCAGAAGAAAGTGTAGTAAGTAAAGGACTTTTTTGTTTGCTAAGAGCAAACTATCTCTATCCTTCTATACCGGTCTCTAGGCAACATGAAGGCAGTATTGATAAATGGTAGTGGGTGGCACGTTTGGATATAAAAGCTGAGAGAGCTCTCACTTCTCCAATCTGAGACAGGGAAAGAGGACAATTCTCAGGAACACTGAGGGAGAGGGGGTGTGGCTGAAGCCTTGCACTCTGGAAGCTTCAGCCAAGGAGAAACAGGCTAGGAGACACTTTGCAGAAAGGTTTTTCTGAAGTCATGCGCTGTATGGAGTGTCATGTAAAACTCTCCATCGCTTCCCTACAAAATCTTCAGTAGGATCTGTACTGCCTGCTAATGCTTAGGGAAGTATGACTTCTTTTTCAGGTGATGTGAAGAAGTACCAAGTGCTGCATTAACTGTACCTCAAGGTGAAAACCGAAGTGATGCATAAAGGGAAGCCAATATACCAACTGCCATAACATCCTTGGCCTCGGGAAGTTCAAATCTCAGAGAATGAAACCTCTTTATCAAAGCAATCATTAAAATATAATCTGATAAATATGTTAAAGGCTATTCTAGAAATACAAAGTATTGTATGTACACACTGGTGGGAGTAGCTAGCTCTACCTGGGAAATTGAATAACATTTCACATTTCAAGGTGAAATGATAATTTGACAGATGGAGAAGTAAAGAGGAAATCATTCTGTTAGAACTAACAGAAACTGTCTCAAAATAGTCACGTTTCTCTTGACTGCTGTGGATAACAAAGTAAAAGAGGGCAGAATCTTAGGAAAACTGACTGGATGAAATAAACGAATAGGCAACGAATTAGAGCACTAAAAAATAAAATACAGATGAAAAAAGAAAGCATGAACTACATTCTAACTGTGAGATGTGATTTAAAGAAGAAAGTATTAAATAAGCAAAGAGGTTTATGTTAATGATGACAAAGGTACAACCCAGATGAAGATCTAACCATCATAAATGTTTATATACCAAATAACATGCCCTCAAAGAAACCAGAAGGAGAATTAGACAAAAACACAATGGCAGTAAATATTCATTCAATTCTCTCAGTCCATGACAGATGAAGTAGATAAAATATAAAGATATAGAGCTTACAAAAAATACAGTTAATGAAATTGACCTTATAAGTAGGGCATAAACATGAATATGGTATTCAGTCAAAAACTATTTGTTGAGCACCTACTATGTGCCCAACACTATTCTAGGTGTTCAAGGCACAGGAGTGAATAAAACAGAAATAAATCCCTGTACTTGGGGCCTTACATTACAGTGCAGAAAGAAAAACATATGATCATTGGGCTAAGGTGATGTCAGCCAGGTTTCTCCACTGTAAACTTACTATTTTTCCATTTGTAAACAATAGATTTCCTTTGGGGAGATACTCCAAGATTATGTAAATATCCTGTTTCTTATCATGCATTTACTTACCAGTTTTAACATCCACTGATGACTCTTACCTGAAAAAATTACTGCTGTGGTTACTGCCAAGTGGTGGTTTTCTAGTTCCCTCATTGCTTCTGTATTTACTAGTTGCAATTCTACTGTAAGCAAAAGGTTTCCCTCCTCCCCATTTATTTATTTATCCATATAGTTACTTAAGTCTATATGGACTCATGGATTCTTATTTTATTCCACAGATCATCATCCATTACTATCATTATTTATTTTGTTGTTCAAACTGTCACAGATTTGGTCAGTGGGAGACCCTTAAAACTGGCTCCTGAGTCCTTTTCGCATGTCCCTATCATTTGAGTCCTTCCCTTGCTTGCTGGTATAAGATATTCCAAGTACATATTGTACTTTTCCTGCCCTTGCCTTGGAATCAGACATTTCTCCAAGACATCCTGACTCTTTTTACTGGAGAATGGGATTTAGACACCAAGATATCAGTAATAGGTATGCTCATTATAATTGGGGTGTCATTGCTTCTAGGCCATCTCAGACATAGATAGACATACATACATAAATCTATTTCTGTATTTTTCTACCTATATTTAAAACCTTGAATTCACACTGATATGTTCAGTTCCAATCCTACACCACTGGGTTTATTCAAACCTTTCCTTTTCCCACATTTTCCACTTTTTCTGGTAGTGAGAAGCTTATCTCTCATTTTTCACAATATATTTCCTTATTGGGATATACATAAAACAGTTTCAGAATTGTTACTTTTTTAATAACAAACATTTTGAGGAGTTCAGTTTCTGAAACATTAAAAGACTATGGGTTGGTCTCTTTTTATTTAAAAAAGAGAGACAGAGGAGAGAAAAGTAGAGTCCAAAATATGCACTGAAAAAGGATACCACAGATATAAAAACAGATCTTTTCAACAAATCAGCAAGAAACCCCAAGTTCACAGATGAGAATCTCTCATTCCTTTTCCAGCAGGATGAGAACCTCATATGTAATGCTAGTTTAGCTGAATGTAAAAGTCTGAGTTCAAAATTGCTTTGCCTCACAAATTTGAAATCATTGATTAAATTGCCTTGCACGGGCTTTTAGATTTATCCTCCATATTTCTTAACTTTTCTCTCATAATTTCTTTTCTTTCCTTTTTGTCACCCTTTTATGCTACATGCTGGGACAAACCATCATAGATTTTATTTTCAATTGTGACTTTTCAATGATTTAGTCTATCTTGAGTTTTTTTTTTAATGTCAGTGTGCTCATTTCAAGATCTTTAATGGTTCTTTCTCATACCAGCCTGTAAAATGTTTTATGAATGCTATTTCTTATGTAATGACTCTTAAAACATGAGGGACCTCCCTGGTGGTCTAGTGGGTAAGACTCCACGTTCCGAACGCAGGGGGCCAAGGTTCAATCTCTGGTTGGGGAAATAGATCCTGCATGCATGCTGCAACTAAGAATTTACATGCCGTGACTGAGAGTCTGCCTGCCGCAACTGAGAAGCCTGCATGCCGCAACTAAGTCCACGTGCCACACTAAGAAGTCTGCATGCTACAACTAAAATGATTCGGCATGCCACAAAGAAGATCCTGCGTGCCACAACTAAGACCTGACACAGCCAAAATAAATAAATAAATAAACATTTTTAAGAAACATGAGTTATATTTTAGTCTTTCTTTCCCATATTTCCTATTTCTTTGTGTGTTAGCTTTTCAGTTTACTCAACTTGTTACCTACTTTTTAATAATGTTATTTCCCAAACATTTTTGTGATTCCTAAAGTTATGCTTACCTTTCAACTGACAAAAAGAATAACCTAGGAGCTCCAAGAAGTTAAAAAAATGTAAAACCAGTTACCCATATAAGAAAAAAAAATCATGATATCATCAGACTTCTTAACAACACTGAATATCAGAAGACAGAGAAGCAATGTCCATGAAGTTTTGAGGGAAAATTATGTCTTGACTTCTAGTTCTAGTCCAACCTATGACGAAAACCAGTGCCATTAAAGAAGAGCCCCAAGCCCATGAAAAAGAAAATTAACCGCTAAAAAATTACAGTTAGTTGAGGAGGCAAAAGACAATGTTAAATTGTATATTAATAGTTTCAGAAATATTCAATAAGAAATCACGTACATTAAAAACTCCTGTTACCTAGCTCAACATAATAAAGGCCATATACGACAAACCCACAGCAAACGTCATTCTCAATGGGGAAAAACTGAAAGCATTTCCTCTAAGATCAGGAACCAGACAAGGATGTGCACTCTCACCACTAGTATTCAACATAGTTCTGGAAGTCCTAGCCACGGCAATAATAAAGAAAAAGAAATAAACGGAATCCAAATTGGAAAAGAAGAAGTAAAACTGTCACTGTTTGCAGATGACATGATACTATACATAGAGAATCCTAAAGATGCCACCAGAAAACTACTAGAGCTAATCAATGAATCTGGTAACGTTGCAGGATGCAAAATTAATGCACAGAAATCCCTTGCATTCCTATACACTAATGATGAAAAATCTGAAAGAGAAATTATGGAAACACTCCCATTTACCATTGCAACAAAAAGAATAAAATACCTAGGAATAAACCTACCTAGGGAGACAAAAGACCTGTATGCAGAAAACTATAAGACACTGATCAAAGAAATTAAAGATGATACCAACAGATGGAGAGATATACTATGTTCTTGGATTGGAAGAATCAATATTGTGAAAATGACTATACTACCCAAAGCAATCTACAGATTCAATGCAATCCCTATCAAATTACCAATGGCATTTTTTATGAAACTAGAACAAATCATCTCAAAATTTGTATGGAGACACAAAAGACACTGAATAGCCAAAGCAGTCTTGAGGGAAAAAAACAGAGCTGGAGGAATCAGACTCCCTGACTTCAGACTATACTACAAAGCTACAGTAATTAAGACAATATGGTACTGGCACAAAAACAGAAACATAGATCAATGGAACAAGATAGAAAGCCCAGAGATAAACCCACGCACCTATGGTCAACTAATCTATGACAAAGAAGGCAAAGATATACAATGGAGAAAAGACAGTCTCTTCAATAAGTGGTGCTGGGAAAACTGGACAGCTACATCTAAAACAATGAAATTAGAACACTCCCTAACACCATACACAAAAATAAACTCAAAATGGATTAGAGACCTAAATGTAAGACCGGACACTATAAAACTCTTAGAGGAAAACATAGGAAGAACACTCTTTGACATAAATCACAGCAACATCTTTTTTCATCCACCTCCTAGAGAAATGGAAATAAAAACAAAAATAAACAAATGGGACCTAATAAAACTTAAAAGCTTTTGCACAGCAAAGGAAACCATAAACAAGATGAAAAGACAACCCTCAGAATGGGAGAAAATATTCACAAATGAATCAACGGACAAAGGATTAATCTCCCAAATATATAAACAGCTCATGCAGCTCAATATTAAAGAAACAAACAACCCAATCCAAAAATGGGCAGAAGACCTAAATAGACATTTCTCCAAAGAAGACATACAGATGGCCAAGAAGCACATGAAAAGCTGCTCAACATCACTAATTATTAGAGAAATGCAAATCAAAACTACAATGAGGTATCACTTCACACCAGTTAGAATCAGCATCATCAGAAAATCTACGAACAACAAATGCTGGAGAGGGTGTGGAGAAAAGGGAACCCTACTGCACTGTTGGTGGGAATGTAAATTGATACAGCCACTATGAAGAACAGTATGGAGGTTCCTTAAAAAACTAAAAATAGAATTACCATATGATCCAGCAATCCCACTGCTGGGCATATACTCAGAGAAAACCATAACTCAAAAAGACACATGCACCCCAATGTTCATTGCAGCACTATTTACAATAGCCAGGTCATGGAAGCAACCTAAGTGCCCATCAACAGACGAATGGATAAAGAAGATGTGGCACATATATACAATGGAATATTACTCAGCCATAAAAAGGAACGAAATTGAGTCATTTGTTGAGACGTTGATGGATCTAGAGACTGTCATCAGAGTGAAGTAAGTCAGAAAGAGAAAAACAAACATCGCATATTAACGCATGTATGTGGAACCTAGAAATATGGTACAGATGAACCTGTTTGCAGGGCAGAAGTTGAGACACAGATGTAGAGAACAAACGTATGGACACCAAAGGGGGGAAACCGCGGTGGGGTGGGGATGGTGGTGTGCTGAATTGGGCGATTGGGATTGACATGTATACACTGATGTGTATAAAATTGATGACTATTAAGAACCTGCAGTATAAAAAAACAAACAAACAAAAAACTGTTAAGAAAAATAAATAATTTAATTGTTAAAATTATTTAAATTTTAAATAATTAAAAATTGGAAATTTAAAAAACATGTTCACTATAATTTGACAATATATGGACAGTATAGACTCATGGAGTTAAAAGTCTGAATTTATGATCTTAATGATCAAGGTGAGAGACTCCCAGAATGAATCATAAAAGGACAAAAAGATTAAAAGTCTTAGGTAAATAAAGTTCAGAGATTTAGAGAATAAATACAGAATTTCTACCATTTGTCTATCAATAGCTCCAGAAAAAGGGAACACAGAAAATGGAGGGGATAAAATAATAAAAGAAATAATAAGGGAAAACTTTCCCCATGGTAAGGAAATAGAAATCTATAAATAGCCAAACTGTATAAAATGTAATAAAGTTATTTTTAAGACATTCAAGGATTCAGAAAATTGGCCTCTCATCCTTTTAAAAAAAAAAAAGTCTTCATTCTTTAAAAAAATCAAAACAGAGGAAAACATAGAATCTAAGATACAATGGAGCTAACCTAGTAATACATGAAAGGGAGACACATGGATATTTGTGTAGCACGTCCAGAAAGCAACTAGTTTATATCCAGTCTGGAAGTCAGAGGGCTCTGGGTGAGATGTCTTTGTAAGAAAAACTACACTCAGCAGAGAGTGGAGTTAGACATCTGTTAGAAATATGGTTATGCTTAGGGAAATCATGAAGACATTCTTCTTGGGTTACGGAAAGAAAAAAAAGGGAAAGGCACTTAGAAGTTCCAGAACTCACCCTCTGCCCAAAAAAGCTATATAAGAAAGTTAGGGTCTAGGGCTTCTCTGGTGGCACAGTGGTTGAGAATCCGCCTGCCAATGCAGGGGACATGGGTTCGAGCCCTGGTCCAGGAAGGTTCCACATGCCGCGGAGCAACTAAGCCCGTATGCCACAACTACTGAGCCTGCGCTCTAGAGCCCTAGAGCCACAATTACCGAACCCTCATGCCACAACTACTGAAGCCCGTGCACCTAGAGCCTGTGCTCCGCAACAAGAGAAGCCACCACAATGAGAAGCCCACCACCACAAGGAAGAGTAGCCCCCGCTTGCTGCAACTAGAGAAAGCCTGCCCACAGCAACGAAGACCCAACGCAGCCAAAAATTAATTACGAATAAATAAATAAATGTTTTTAAAAAAGAAAAGAAAGTTAGGGTCTAAATATAAAACCAACCTAAGTGTGAAGTGATTTTTGAGCAATTGATGGATTCTAAGATAATCCACTTCACTTTGAGGACCTGGAACACATACCTTCAAGCACAGAGGTTTAGCAACATAAGATCATCAAAGATATTTACATTATCATAATATTTATAATATCATAATAATAGGTAGTATTTATTCATTTTCGATTTCTGTACTAAATCAATTAGCAAAGTGTAAATATTATGAACTTCCAATGCACAGAAGTTGGGAGGCAGAGGAAAGTGAAAAATGTAGGAGTACTAATTTCTACATCTTTGATAATATCAAAAGATATTGTCTAAAGTTAATGGAACAATAAATTAAAGTTCATAGATCATATTTACTTTATAGGAATAATTGCAAGAACTACAAATAATAAAGTAGCTAGTTAAATTTGGAGGTGGGACTTTTAAGTAAGACTATTCCTTTTTTGTTTTGTTTGTTTTTGCAAAGATTTATTCTCTTTATTCCTTTGTCTAAAGAAATTTTCCATAGGCTTGACAGTATTATCATCAGTTTCACAAAGACATTATGGCACTTTTTTTTTTTTAATCTGGAACTATTTTACTTCTTTATTTTTTTTAATTTTTATTTTATATTGGACTACAGTTGATTTGCGATGTTGTGTTAGTTTCAGGTATACAGCAAAGTGATTCAGTTATACATATATCTATTCTTTTTCAAATTATTTTCTCATTTAGGTTATTACAGAATACTGAGCAGAGTTCCCTGTGCTATACAGCAGGTCCTTCTTGGTTATCTTTTTAAAATATAGTAGTATGTGTACATGTCAATCCCAATCTCCCAGTTTATCCCTCCCCCCCACCACCTTTTCCCTCTGGTAACTGTAAGTTTGTTTTCTAGGTCTGTGAGTCTGTTTCTGTTTTGTAAATAAGTTCATTTGTATCATTTTTCTTAGATGCCACCTATAAGCGATAGCATATGATATTTGTCTTTCTCTGTCTGACTTACTTCACTTAGTACGATTATCTCCAGGTCCATTCATGTTGCTGCAAATGGCATTATTTCATTCTTTTTAATGACTGAGTAGTACTCCATTGTATATATGCAAGGTAAGACTATTCCTTAACTTTCAAAATAGAGCTTCAATAAATACAGTCTGTATATGATAAATTTGAAAAGTAAAAGTATAAAAATATTATTTGTTATGTAAGTATAATAATTCAAAAGGGAAATGGTTAAAAAGTAGATTACGCTGAGGAGTGGAATCAGGGGTAGGAAGTCTAGAAAAGTCTTGCTTTTCATGTTATGCCTTTCTGTATTGCTTAGCTTTTTTTTCATATTTGTGCTCTAATTTAGTAATGATTTTTTAATGTGTTAAAATATTAGGGGAACCACTGAAGAACAGAATACGATCTATAACTTCCGAAACCCAATATGGAAAAAATGAACCAAAGAAAGTCAATCAATGCAATAATATGCACGGGAATGGGCAGTGGGGGGAGGGACAAAGAACAAGGAAGTATCATAAACAGAAAACATAAAATATGACAGGGAAAAAAGATACAAAACTCTCGAAAGGCAAATGGGTCCAATGGTAAATCTATTGTATTAAAGGAGAACATATTAATTTAAGAAATAAATTGGCAAAGCGTTTGGATATATTATGTATGTCTTGTTAATAGCAATAAAATTCAAATTGTGAATGCAGGAAGGACCTTAGGGGGAAAAGACTTGAGAAGAAGAAGAGAGAACAGAGGTTGTATATTCTTAGGTTCCCAGGAGTGAGGTGAGCGAAAACCATAGCTGAGTCCAGCCAGGTTCAGCCAGGGGGTCCAGCTGTGAGTGAATGGGGGCCAAGGCCATGTCTGACCACTCAGAGAGTGTTATGGGCTGAATTGTGTGTCCCCCCGCAACAAATTCATACGTTCAAGTCCTACCCCTAGTACCTCGGAATGTGACTATACTTGGAGATAGGGTCCTTTAAGAGGTGATTAAGTTAAAATGATGTCATAATGGTGGACCCTAATCCAATATGACTGGTATCCTTCTAAGAAGTGGGATTAAGACACAGACACACACAAAGGGAAGACCATGTGAAGACAGAGGAAGAAGACAGGGATCTACAGTCTAGGAGAGAGGTCTCAGAAGAAACCAATCCTCCTGACACCTTGATCTCAGACTTCTGGCCTCCAGAACTGTGAGAAAATAAATTTCTTTTGTTCAAGTCACCCAGTGTGTGGTAGTTTGTTAAGGCAGCCCTGGCAAACTAATACAGAGGGTCTCCTTTTCTTGATAATATTATAATTAGAAAACTCACATGCCAAGAAACAGACAGAATAAACAGTAATTATAGGTAGAACAGCATGTGGTCTAGCCAGTTCCACTTTGGCAGAAGGTCTGGGGTGTAGTTTGGGAGGTTTATGAGCAGTTAGCAAAGGATAAGAGGGGGAGAGGGGCTTGGGATGTAAACTCAAGGAACTGGGATGAAGGTGGGAGCTCAGGAAATTCTTGGCTACTGCAGCCCTACTCTTTCACTGACATGGTCATAACTTAGGTAGAAAATGTTGGTACATCCATGTTGCTAATTTTTTTATCTGATGACCATTGATCAGTGGAAGGAAAAACCCACACGAGTAAAAGCAGGCTCATTCTCCTGATGGCTTTGTGAACCACCTTACTAGCAGTCGGACAGTCATCTGCCTTGTTTGCTTTTCTTATCCCTTGCTGTTGCCAAGAAAGATTGGACCTAATTAAAGAAATTAGGATATATAGAAGGGAGTCAACAAAGTACATCAATAATCTCCAATTAAAAGACAAAGAGTCAAAGTAAGGATAGGCAAATAGATGAATGGAACGGAACAGAGTCCAGGAAGACTCACACCTACTCAATCCATTTATTTTCAACAAAGGTGCCAAGTCAATGCAGTGAAGAAAGAGAAGAATTTTTAACAAATGATGCTGGCACAATTAGAAAAAAAATAAAAGAACTTCCACCTCTGTCTCACTCCATACACAAACATGAATTTGAAATGAACCATAGACTGAACTGCAAAAGGCTCAAAGCCCCATTTTTTTAAGGGCAAAACACTTGAACAGAAACTTCATGTACCAATAAGCACAGGAAAAGGTGCTCAATGTCATTATTCATCAGGGAAATGCAAAAGACAGAGACACTTTGTTTCTTTGTCCTGCTACCCAGCTATGGACTGTACATTCCAAAAAAAAGGAAAAAAAGAAAACTCCCTTAAAAATTGTGGAATATGAAAGGGATGGAAAATCAACTCTCATTCTTCATTAAGAACATAATTGGCACAGCTTTTTAGAGAGCAATTCGGCAGAATTTAACATCATTTTATGCAATCATCTTTGACCCAGAGATATCAATTGCAGGGATAATCTAAAGAAAACTCACCCCTGTGCACACAGGTGCATAGACAAAATAGTTCACTGCAGATTTGTCTGGAGTGAAAATCTGGAAACTCTCTAAAATGCCCATTAGTATGGGGAAAGGTTAAGTAAGTTATGGTGCATCCATTACTCATATGATAGGTGCAATTGTTAAAATCACAGGGTAGATGTCTATTTACTGACATGGAGTGATCTCCAAAGTGTATAGACCTATTGCTAAGTAAAAAGAAAGAAGTCACTGAACAATGTAAATGGTTCTCTTTACATTATTGAAGACATGTCTTTAAGATGCACATTTCATAAATAAAGGCAAAGATAAATTTCTGGAAGGATACACATGGGAATGTAACAGTGTCCACCTCTGCACACAGGGAGTGAGGATACCTTTCATCACTTTTTACTCTTTCTATGTTATTTGAATTGTTTATAAGTAGGATGAATTTACTTGTTACCTATGTAATTAAAATAATATGAAAGCTTCTTATTAAAGTACTGAATATTAATTAATGGAACTAGCACAAGGTTATGTCCCACACTCTGTGATAAAAAGGCTTACATACATTATCTCATTTAACCTCACAAAATGGGCACTGGTACTCATTTTTTGTTACACGAGGAAGTTGAAGCTTAGAAAGTTTGTTAGTGGTGCAATGGCACCTTAAAATCATCTGAGGAGTGGTTCTAAAAAAGAAATTCTGATGACTGGACCTTATCTCAGATCTACAGAATTAGAACGTCTGTGAGTGGGGGGATCCAAGCATCTGTATTTTGTAGTTAAAGCTCCCGAAGGTGATTCTAATGTGCAGTCAGGGTTGAGAACCAGTGATTGATATTGATTCTTATTGTGAGGTCACATTGCTTGCAAATGGAAAAGGCAGAGGCTGGGATTCAGGGCTACACTGCCACTTCATATGCAAAAAAGATGATAGATAGAGATAGAGCTGATAGAGATAGAGATAGGGACAGAGACAGAGATAGAGAAAGAGATGGCATAGATGCAGGCAAAGATATACATATTGAATTTTTTTCAACTATTGAGGAAGAGCATCTCAGGCATAAAATGGACCATGCACTAGTTCCTCTTCTCCCTTTTTCTAGCAACCCATCCTCTGTATCTGTCTTCTGCAGAGGTCCCTAAAACTCCTGAGGGGTGATACTTCAAATAGTTAACAAGCAGATAGCACAGACCCTGACCAATCAGAATGGACCCTGGACTTAGCACTGGAGCAGGAGTCAGGCTTTCACATTTTGATCACTGGATCCTGAAGAGGTGAAGCATTCCCCAGGGAAAACAGCAGCGGGATGCCACTTAGTGAGCTCAAGACAGTAGCTGTTTACTAACTGGTATGGAAATAGTTCAATATTTTGACAACTAGCACAGTAGCACCAGTGTCTGTCTGCACCTAGACTGAGGTCTGAGGGGGGTTTTTATTAATATTTTTTGAGTATTTTTTAAAGGTTGTTCTAAGATGGTCTGCCTATCAGGCAACTATTTTATGTTTCTACCCAAAGACTGCTTGTGAAGTGTCAGGAAGAAAAGAAAGAGGCTGGCACACAATCTGTGATCCACACCGGGCTGCCCCACCAGCTGCTGTGTGCCTAGCAGCCCCTGCTCCCAGCCCGACTCATTCCCAACTCCTAGGGGCTTTGTCACTTTGCTGGTTATTGCTATGTTTCCATCCTGAAGTGGCAGCTCCAGTTGTGTTTCCCAGATAACTTCCAAGATGCTAATTGCCACCTGCTGATTTCCTGTAAACACTGTACTTTACACATGTGATTAATCAGACAGCTGTTGACTGTTCTGAGGGAGCCTGTGTGTATGCATGTGTGTGTGTGTGTGTGTGTGTGTGTGTTTCATTACTGTGGTGGATTTAAATCACAGGCAATGTTTGCTCACAAAGCTGCATAAGCAAAACGGCAGGGAAAACAAAATTACAAAATACCATAAACTGCAAGTTCACAGACTGTGTAAACAACAAATTGAGTCAGCTGACAATTCACTGACTAAATTCTAGAACCGAGCATAAGGAAGGTAGCCTCTCTAAAGGAGTCTTTGAATCATAGGTGCTTATGTTTCTGGGAGAAAACAAACCTGAAAACATTTTCAAAGGTTTTGGGGAAAGTGTATTCTCTTTAGATTCTAGATCAACCTAGCTCTAGGTTGATCAACCTAGCTCAACCAAACCCTAGCTCTCTCAGTGACTATCTGTAACCTTCATGCAAATTACCTGGACCTTGAAACCTCCATTTCCTCATCTGTAAAACGGAGATGATAATTTCTAAGTCACCTGAGATAACATGTAAAATGCTTATTGCATACATTAGTCAGAACTGCATTGGTTGTAAGTGACAGAAATTTAATTCAAAGTGGCTTCAGCAAAAAAGAAATTTATTGGCTCAAAATATTAAAAAGACTAGGACCTCTGTTCAGGTCTATGAGCTCAAATGATGACTTTAGAACTCTATGACACCCTCTCCACTTTTTGGCTCTGCTTTCCTCTTTCTGGACCTCATTCTCAGGTAGACTTTACTTATGGCAAGCTAGTAGACTAACCAATGGCCCCACGCATATGTCTTATCCTCTCGGCAACCACAGAGAACTGGTGTAGATTGCACCCCACCTGGGAAATGACCCACTAGCCCATTCTCAGATCACATAGTTGGCTAGGGAAGTGTCTACTCACTTAGACCTACTCAAATCCCAGAGATATGCACATAACCAGCCTCATATATGAAGACTTCTGACCCCAAAACCAAATGAGAAGTTTGAATGGCAGCCAGCCCCACTTGACATTGTTCATAAGAGGGAAAATTGGGATTCCATCATCAGGATCTGAATCCCAGGACTGATACTCAACTTTCTGTATGAGCAGATATGGTGAGTCATGAGAGAGAGAGAAGTTTGCTCAACTCAGAGGAGCCGGTAAGCCCTTCCTGCACATGCTCACATGGGATGAGTTGACTTCAGTCCTAGGCCAACACTGGAAAGTGGGTAGTTTGCAGACTCAAACCCAGGCACATTTGGCCAACGTAATCATTTGCCATTTTCTGTTTCCAAGCCTCTCTGAAAGCTTACTGCATTTCCTACAAGAAATTCTCATAGTATTCCAGGCAGCAGTCCTGGTCTTGAAGGTATAGAACACATATTCTACCTAATCACTTAGCCCCTTTATCCTGCCCTATCCCCACAAGTGGGGCAAGATGGGGTCCTCTGTCCCTTCATTTCCATTGTCCCTCCTCCTCCCTCCCCTGATGTGAAGAGGGTCTTTAGAGTGTGATAATGTATCAAAGTTATCCTGTGAGAGTTGATCAATACTAGCCATAAGATTTCATGTATCCTGCTCTAAAAAATGTGAGAATTAAGGGCAAATGGGTCTTATCAGGACAGATAAAAAGAGCAGGTGCACAAGAAGTCCAGAGCTCTTGTTAGAAAAGGATGGAGGGACAGATGCCAAGAAAAAGGGGACTTCCTGGTGTCTATGAAAGGCAAACAGCCTGACTGAAAAGTAATGCACATAAAACAGAAAGGAAATGTTGGTAGCAGCCTCTGGACTCTGACGCCCTTCCTGACCAGCTATGATGAACATTAAAGTCCTTTCTATAATGAGCTGGGTTTATTCGCCTTTCTGGTCACTGTGGGTTCAAGTAACAGATATAGCATAAAGTGATGGTAAAGAGCACAGCCTCTGATTCACACCACCTGGATTTGAACCCAGGATCCTCCACTCCATAGCTAGAACACCTTGGGAATGTTACTTAAGTTCTCTGTGCCTCAGTTTCCTGTTGGTAAATGAGGATAATGATAGCGTCTGCCTCCCAGTGTTGGCATGAGAAAGAAATTAATTAACATCTATATAGTAACAAATTAAAACTGAACCTGGCTCATAATAAAACTGAATATATTTAGCTATTCTACAAGCAGCAACCTGGACTCCCTTCCTTCAGGGAAGTAACCTCCTTGTCTACATGTACGTGGTTGATTGGGTGATACCCCAGGACAAGTGTTGGGTCTCTCTATGGACTCACAGAGGCAAAGTGGGGGTACCCATAGGGATGTGGCTTGCACCCATGGAGCTCTGATTTCCTTACAAACTGCTACTTGCTTTCGTGCACTTGATGTTCTGAGTAGGAGGGATTTTTCTTGTTTGGCAGTGCTGGAGCAAGCTCATCTGTTGGTTTAGTCTGAAAATGGGAGAAGGTCAGTAGCAAACTTTTCTTGCCCTCAGGCTGAAAAGACTTGGCACAGTCAACTACAAGAAGTGAGGTGACTTGGTCACAGGAGGGCATAAATGGACATCAGACTTTGTTAACACCTAGGTAGCAGCATCACAATGCAGTTAACAGGTGTTACCAGAACTCCAGAGGCAAAGGCTACAGAACCCAGAAGGGTTATTATCCAGGCATCAAGATGAGGGTAGAGATTATTCAATACGCTAGCTCAAGCAAATTTTGCCTGAAGGCTTGTTTGCAGCTGTTGTAGCTCAAGGTATCTTGTCAAGGTCATCTTTCCATTCTGGTATTTCCAACCTCCCTCTTTTAAGAAATTTATCCACTAGGGTCACTCTGGTCCATTGCCTGTACTCTATTCCCACTTACCTCTAGAACCTCTTTTCTTTATCAAGTCAATTCCTGCTCATTCCTCAAGCTTAACTAAATTTCAATCCCCTCCAGAAAGTTTACTTTGACCACTTCCAAATCCTCTGAACTGATAGCTCTCATTACCTGATACAATCAGGTGGAATTATACACTGTCTTATGACACCTATTATGCTAGAGCCTTGTAGGAGAGCAAACATCACTAGTTTTACCTGTATAGCATCCTTTAGCCCTTCTTCTGGGAGCAATATCCACCCGATTTTTCTCTGGGGAAAGAAGCCCTTCCAAACTCTTGGTCCATATGGCTGTTGAAGGAGGTCATCAAAAGGATGTGATCACCAGTTGACCCTTGAGCTGGACCAGGGCAACCAGAGGCTCCTCACCCCTCTCCCCTTCCCTCGAAATGTACATTCTGCCCACAGTCCCACAGTGGGAGCCCTTTCAAGGATGCGGCCTTGAGATAGTAATATGTTGTTGAGACCATCTAGACTGAATACATGACTGAATCCAGTTAAGGTCTCTAGATAGACTTTTTTAGGATTCTGGCGGGTGCAGAGACCTACTCATCTTGTGGCCACCCAAGACAAGCCTTGTATGTAAGTTCCCTCATGTGCTACTAGGCCCTGTAGAGTGTGGAGATCCTCCAAATGCTCCTGCCCCTAATCCTGGGGAGGGGCCTGTGGCCTGTAGAGAGGGGAGTGGGGGAAATTCCCGTTGATGCCTGGTATACAGATGGGTCTAGTTGGGGCAACCCATCCACATGGACTGCAGGCACTATTCAGCCCAACACTGGAGGGAAACAGGAATGAACTGCAGCTGCCAGAGGGCTGAACTCAGCAGTTTGTTGATCACCCTTGAGTCCTGGCCGTTAACCTTTTGCACTTTCAGTTGGGCTGTTCTAAAGGGATTGACCCGACGGCTTAGAAAATGGGAAGCTGAGGGGCGGATGATCATGAATAAAACCTTGTGGGGTCAGGATACGTGGAAAGACATTTGGGTTTGCCTGCAAGAGCCTGGCTCAGTCCTCAATGTCCTCCACATTCCAGCTCAGAGGTGCTGACACCCCAGGCAACCAGCAAGCTGATGCTGTAACCCAGGTACAAGCCCTAGCAGCTGACCCTTCAGTAGATACAGCACATTGGGCGCACAGGAAAAGTGGCTACTGTGGTGCCTGAGTGGGGTGGTACACTGCCAAGGATGCCTGAACGCGCTTGAAATACAGTGACTTGGTTAACACAGTAAAAGCATGACCTGTGTGTTCTAAATAATACCCAAGACAACTGCCAAAGTCTAGGGTCATCCACTGGAGTTCCCCACTGGTGAGGGACTGGAAAATTGATTCTACTGGTCCCTCTCCCTGAGTGAGGGCTCTCAGTGTGCCTTGGTTTGTGTGGATACTGGGTCTGGCCTAACCCAAACTTCCCTCTGTCACCATGCAAACCAGGAAGCCACCACTAGGGGATTAGAGAAACTGACTACCCTGTGCAGACACCTTCGTCAAATAAACAGTGATCAATGGTTACATTTCAAAAGTCATGATAAGCAAGACTGGGAAAAGAACATGACATCGAATGGAGGTTCCATCTCCCCTGTAAGCCACAGGCAGCAGCAGTGGTAAATAGAAAGACTGAAATATTAAAGCAGCAGATTAAATCACTCACAGGTAAAACCACCTTGGCCAGGTGGACTAAAGTACTGTCCCAGCCTTTAATACATTTGAATGATCAGCCAGTAGGGCCTGTCACCCCATTTGCCAGACTGGGGACCCCTGCCAAGACACTCAGTACCCTAAAGGTAGGCAGTCGCAGGAGACAGACATTGCCCTGACTCCCACTGAGGATCAACATGCTGTGCTGCTGAGAACACCAAGGCCCATCACACTTGGGGAAGGTGTTATCTACTGGAATTTGCAATGGGACGTCCCACTGGGATGGTAAATTACTTCACACCCCTGGGTAAGGGGGAACTACTCAGTCTCCACCAGGATCCTGTTGTCTTGCTGCAAGCCCGAACTGCTGAAACACACCTGGAATGGAACACGCACCATTGAAAGAGGGGAGAAGGTGGGGTCCTAGTCCGGCATATCCCACCCCCAGTCCATCTCCTCACGCCTGACAGTCTGCCTCCCCAGAAGCACGAGCAGGTCAAGTTCCTAAAGCTACAACCACATTAACATCCAAGGGTCAGGCCACAGTGTAGTTCTTATAGAAAGGGAAGACCTCCCCATACAAGTTCCTACTACAGATCTGTCTTTTTGACCTTAGACTTCTGCTGCTCCTGTGGTGTCTGGTCATGGGATGGGCACCTGATGGAGATACCTTTCTACAGTGGGCCCACTTGTATGCCCAGCAAAGGAGTCACTCCACCTATGAGGTATGTGGGCAGCTGCCCCTCTCAGCTCGTCAGGACAAGCATGGTGGGTATCATCACTCCAGGGAGGGGACTGGAAGGCCCTAAAGCAGTACATTGAGAAAGGGCAAGCCAGTAGTGGGAAGCAGCCGCATAGCACAGGGAGATCAGCTCGGTGCTTTGTGACCGCCTGGAGGGGTGGGATAGGGAGGGTGGGAGGGAGGGAGACGCAAGAGGGAAGAGATATGGGAACATATGTATATGTATAACTGATTCACTTTGTTACAAAGCGGAAACTAACACACCATTGTAAAGCAATTATACTCCAATAAAGATGTAAAAAAAAAAAAAAAAAGGGCAAGCCAGGACTAGTACTCTTAATTCATCTGATATCACGAATATTGATCCAGAACCCTGGCCTGTGGCACCCACGATCAATAACACTGGGTATGGGTACTCTTTTTCGGTCACTCAAACTACACAGGCAGCCCATCAAACTGGTGACAGGAAGGGCCCTAAAAATACTACCATCAGAGCCATGGGTGGCTGCAAGCAGATTTGGGATGGGTTCATGTGGGTCACCTCAGTCTGTGGACATTTAAGCACCTGGGCAACTCTATGTTGGTAACAGAAAAATCACTCTAAAAAGAACCAACCCAACTGCATCAGGAATAGGGGATGGATATCACTGGAACTGTGTGGTCACACCACCCAGATACTTATTGGGTGGCCCCAAATGGGACCCAATGGTTGTGTGGCTCAGATCTTTGGCCGTGGCTTCTACCTGTGGTTGGGCTGCTGCACCCTGGGTTTTCCTGAGCCCAGGGGAGAATCCAACCACAGTAAAAAAACTGCCAACCTCTCTCTCCTCAAGGCCAGATGGGCACGTTCTGTTTTCCACTGGTACGATCATTTGGCCTCCACTTTGTCCCCTCCATTGGCCTGAAGGACATCATAGCACACATAGAAGCCCTTACTAAGTTCACCCAGCAAGCTTTCAATGACAGCCAGCAAAGCCTGTCCTTACTGAACACTGAAATGTGTCTAGTGAGAAAAGCCATCCTACAAAAGAGGATGGCCTTGGACGTTATTGCTGCCTCGCAAGGAGGCACCTGTGCCGTTATCCAAACAGGATGTTGTGTGTTCATACCTGATGAGTCAGCTAATGTATCATCTTTATTAAACCATGTGAGGACACAAGTGATTGCCCTGAGTGATCAGACCCCCAGCTTAGGGAGGTTAACAAATCAATAGTTCAGGTCATGGGACTCTCAGTGGAAAAAAATTATTACCTATTTTGGGAATCATTTTCCTGATCTGTTTTCTCCTGCATGTGCCTCTATGGCTGCTGTGGCATCTGCCTCCAGTGCAGCCAGACAGCTGCCCAATGAGCCACCTCCATGCTAGTGACACCCCCTTGCTGACCACTCAGGGCCCACTGTGGAAATAGGGGCCGGGTGGAGTGTTGGAGAAGGTCACCAAGAGAACGCGACCGCCAGTTGACCCACAAGCTGGTCCCAGGTAAGCACAGGCTCCTCACCCACTTCCCTGTCCTTGGATCCTTGGAATGTACATTCTGCCCACAGTGGGAGCCATTTCAAGGACACAGCCTTGAGAGAGTAATGTGTTGTGTTTTTTTAAATAAATTTATTTATTTATTTTTGGCTGTGTTGGGTCTTTGTTGCTGTGCGTGGGCTTTCTCTAGTTGAGGTGAGCGGGGGCTACTCTTCATTGCGGTGCACGGGCTTCTCATTGTTGTGGCTTCTCTTGTTGTGGAGCATGGGCTCTAGGTGTGCAGGCTTCAGTAGTTGTGGCACACGGGCTTCAGCATTTGTGGCACATGGGCTCAGTAGTTGTGGCTTGCGGGCTCTAGAGCACAGGCTCAGTAGTTGCGGCACACAGGCTTAGCTGCTCCGCGGCATGTGGGATCTTCCCGGGCCAGGGCTCGAACCCATGTCCCTTGCATTGGCAGGCAGATTCTTAACCACTACGCCACCAGGGAAGCCCAGTAATGTGTTATTGAGACCATCTTGACAGTATTCATGACTGAACCCTGTTAAAGCCTCTATATAAACTTTTAAGATTCTGGGGGGTGACTTCAGAGATCTACTCATCTTGTGGCCACCCAAGATATGCCTCATATATAAGTTCCCTTGCTTGTTATCCCTGCCATCTACCAATCTGGAGTGACTGCCTCTTTTCAGTCTCCTTGTACAGGGACCAGTTTATGAACTAGAAGTGGCTCAGAGAGCTCAGCTCCAGGAATGGACACGAGGCCCAGGCCTGACCAATCAGGTTCTCCATCCCCCCAGTCACAATGATTGGTTCAGGAATTGACACATGACCCAAATCAACCAACCCCATGAACGTCAGCCCCAAAGTTTTTGCTGGAACTATTGAAAAAAAAAAAGGAAGGGGTACTCTCTTTCAAAAGACCAGCAGCTACCCATATGGTGACGAGAACCTTCACGAAAATAAAGCCAATTCAGAAGAAATGAGAGCTGAATAAAGGGAAGAATCAGATGCCTGAGGGCATGATCTGGATCTGTGGATACAGCTATGCCTGAACTTAAACTTTCCTTGGACATTTCAGTTATATGAGAAAACAAATTCCCTTCACTCAACAAATACTTATTGAAGGCCTACTGTTCTGGACACTAAAACACATCAGTTAACATTTTTTTAACTTAATATGGTATAAACCTAGATTTCTTCATTTGTAACTGAAATAGCTCTTGTCAAAAAAGATTTCATGTTGCTTAATTCTTGCACTGTCATTTAACATCCTTCATGTGGATGCCTCTTTTTCCCAAGTAGATCATGAATTCATGAATAGAGACCCTGTATTATATTTCTCTGTATCACCAACTGTGATATGTACATAGTACATAATTAACAAATTATTTGTTAAATAAATAAAAGGCTATATTTATTTGGCATTACCCCTGGTGTTGTTGACTCAAATAGTATAACTCAGAAGAAATGTCCAAGGAGACTTGCCAGTGAGTTCTGATTAGACCCTGGTGATTAGGAGGTATCTGTGCTCCCTGAGCACAAACATGGCATAATGATGGAATCGACACTGATCCACAAAAAAATAATGTATCAGAGGACTGATTCAAGATGTCAGAACATACGCATGTGCCTACCTCTGCTCTCAGTCCAAATTCCTAGAAATGACCCAAGAAAAGATCTTGGTAAATGATAAATACATAACATTAATAAAAATCAAGAAAAAGTACAGCAAAGGACCATAAATCCTGAACAGAAGGAAAAGAGCTAAAAAATGGGCAGAAAGGGGGCTTCCCTGGTGGCGCAGTGGTTGAGAGTCCGCCTGCCGATGCAGGGGACACGGGTTCGTGCCCCGGTCTGGGAAGATCCCACATGCAGCGGAGCGGCTGGGCCCGTGAGCCATGGCCGCTGAGCCTGCGTGTCCGGAGCCTGTGCTCCGCAAAGGGAGAGGCCACAACAGTGAGAGGCCCGCGTACCACAGAAAAAAAAAAAGGGTAGAAAGGGATTAGCTGTGAAGATGGGAGTGGTTTCAGGGATGGTCCACATTCAAAACAGGAAGCAGTGGGTAGCGAATGGTGAATGGAGTAATTGGAGACCTGAGTTCAGAGCAGTTGAGTGGTCAACTGAGATTCTTATGCCACTGGGGAGTAGGTAGCAACCACCTTTTCCTACAGAATAAAGCAGTGACTCTGAACACAAAGGAGGAAGACACAGGACATTGCCAAAAGTATCTTGCAACTCCCAGGAGAGACAAGAAACATTCAAACCAGAAGAAAACTACCAGCTCACTCTACCTGGCAGCACACCAAGTCCCTTCTAACACTGAAGATAAGCTGATAAATCAAAGTCATCATCAATAAGTGAATATCAAATGTCAATCTCAAACATGGAGGGGGGACAAGAACCCCCCAAAATATTACAAAATCTAGTCCATTCTAGTTAACTATCCTCCTCTTATTTAATCTCTCAACAGCCTTTAATAAAAACGGCCACTCCCTTCCTGAAACCCCTATTTTCCTTGGCTTCCATGACATCACACTCAAGTGGTTTTCCTTCTACTTCTCTGGTGACTTCTATTTAGTCTTCTATGCTAGATTCTTCTATTAGTTAGCTAGCTGCTGTAACAAAATACCACAAACTGAGTGGCACAACAAGGTGTCAGCAGAGCCACATTCCCTCTGAAGGCTCTGTTCCAGGCCTCTCTCCTAGCTTCCAGCAGTTCTTCGACTGTGGTAGCATAACTCCAATCTTCATGTGGACTTCTTGCAGTGTGTGTGTCTGTTTTCAAATTTCCCCTTTTTATGAGGACACCAGTCATAATGGACTAGGGGCCTACCCTAGTCCAGTATGATGTCATCTTAACCTAACTAATTACATCTTCAATGACCCTATTTCCAAATAAGGTCACATTCTGAGGTACTGGGGGTTATGACTTCAACATATGAATTTTGGGGGGACATAATTCAACCCATGAAAATTCTCCTCCTCCACGGTCTGCTAAATGATGGCATGCTCTAGGGCATGGGCCTACCTTCTCTTCCCTTCTGTACTTATACTCTTTTCCTATATGTTCTCATCAAGTCTGATGGCTTTTAATATATGATAATGACCTCCAGGTTTATAGCTCCACCCATGGCCTCCCCCTTGAGGTATACCCACCTGTCTACTTGACACATATCTAATAGAGATCTCAAAATTATCGCATCCAAATCAGAAATAATCTTTTTCTCACCACCACTCCACTCCAAAAAACAGGTCACTACCAGTTCTCCCCACATCAAAAACTGTAGTGCCATCAACCCAAATACTCTCAAACAAAAAATCTAGGAGCCATCCTCAATTCCTCTCTTTCTCTTATGCTCCATAACCAAGCTATTCCAAGTCCTGACAGTTCTACATTCAAAACATATGGAACACATCCATTTCTCTCCACCTGTGTTGTCACTCCCAAGTCCAAGTCACCATTACCTTTTGCCAGAACTAAATCCAGAGGCCCATATCTGGCCACACTTCCTTCATTCTTGCCTCGCTCCAATTCACTCTCAACATCATCCAGGGTGATTTTGTTAAAGTGTACATCAGATCTTGTCACTCACTTGTTTAAAATCCTTAAATGTCCACTTTGAGAATCAATTACCGTGGCCTGCTAGGCTCTCGCGACATGGTCTGGCCCCTGCCCGGCACTGCATTTCACTCTGGTCCCATCCCTTCCCTTGCTCACTATGCTCCAGCCACACTGGTCTCCTTTCAGTTTTTAGAACACTCCACACTTTCCCGCCTTCAATGGCAAGATCTTCATTCTCTTGCTATTTCCCCTTCCAGAAATGCTCTTCTACAAGCTGCACATCTATGGTTCCATCTCACCCTTCAGACTCCAGCTCAAAAATCAAACCTTAGAGAAACCTTTCATTGATCAGCCTTTCTAAAGTAACCTCTGCCTAGTTACAGTCTGTCCCATCATCCTATTTATTTTCTTCTTAGTATTTATAACAACTTGATATTATCTTGTTTACTTATATGTTTCCTTGTATGTTATTTTTCTCCTTCTCCAATCTCCATCTAGAATGTAAGCTCCTTAAGGGCAAGACTCATGTATGTCTTTCACCACTGTGTCCAGTATTCAACACTTTACCTGAAACATAATTAGCTTCTATATGTGCTTAATGGATGGGTGGATGAATAGAAAAATTAATAGACCCTAGAAATCATCTTACTCAAGTTGCTGTATGCTGAGTACTCTCTCAGCATCCTCTTTCCATAGTGGATCTAGCCCAGGAGTCTATAAGGGAGAGAACTCTCCCAAAGATACAGAGATGCCCTCACCTTCCTACAGAAATGGGCACACTTTCTATTGCCTTCATCATAAAGTCCAAATTCTCTCCAGCCTGCGTGCACAACTTCATCTTCCACCACTGCCTTCCCCCGTGCTAAGTTCATGGCACGCTCAACTTCATACCATTACGTGAAAATACCAGTCATGCTCATGACCTTGCCTCTCTTTGGAATACCTCTCTATCCCCCTCCTGCTAAACGTCACTCAGCTTCCCTCTATAAAGCTTTGTCTGGTAGCCAAAGAGGTTATACTCTGTACTATCACAGGCCTTCATGCATCCCTCCACCACCACATTTATTCTAATATATGATAATTCTATGACTAATTTTCCCCATTTTACTGTTAATACTTTGAGTAAAGCGTTATGTCTTATGTCTCTGTCTATTCCACTAGTGCCTAGCATGGTGCCTTAGAGAGAGATACAGAAAAAAAATGTTGACTATTATATATGCATATTAAGAAATAATTTTTTAAGAGAATTTTTCATTATTATATTGCTCAATGGGGTGAAAAGAACTGGAACATATTAATGGTTGTTATTCTGTCAACTATCTGACCACCATTAGTGAACCAGTGGGAGAGGCAATTTTTAATTTATGAAATGGAAATTTATTTCAATTAGTTATAATGTGGTTAAGAAATCACATTTGAAAATATTTATACTATGTCTGAAATAGACACACTAATACACACATACTCAACCTTTTCCCTTTTCACTCTCAGCTTGGATTTTTTTTAACTGAGCATAAGCACTGACAGCACTTCTTGCAACTGTTTAATGTATATTTAATGTTCACTTTTATGGTAACCCTACATTAAATCCTATTGGCCAAAAGCAAGTTATAGCTCTTCTGGTTGCTGGCCAAAGGCTGGTGGGTCAGCACCATGGACAGAGGGAAATGGTGCCAAAGGTCAACCTAAGGCTACTTGTAAAATAACAGCTGTGACAGCAGATGTACTACCAACGAGAGACTGGTGTGAATGTTCCCCTGCGGATCATGGGAAGAGCGTGACATCAGGGTTGGCGTGAACTCAGAGGATGGCGTCTTAAGAAAACAACCACTCCTCCAAGATGTCTCTGAGTAGCATGATCTGCTTCATTTATTGACCCATATCGATTTCAACAATTTTTCAACCATTTGCTCTTCTGATCCCAAGGTACCAACATTTCCAAGCTGAAGTAAACATAAATACCTAACTAGAAAATATGAAGGACATTTGTTCTTTTTACCTGTCCAGCATCTATGACCCTTTTTTTCCTTTGCAAACCACCTTTCAAACAAATAAGCTGTTCTTAAAAGATGACACTAAGGAATTGTTCATGCTATGGGGAAGCGTTTGTGATTATATTGAAGTTATGTTTAAGATGGGAGCCCCTGTCTTTTAGCAGTACATTCTGACAGCTACAAATGAAATAATATGATGTCTGGGATTTGTTTCAAAATAATCCAGGATCAGGGGAGTAGATAGAGATAAAGGGAAGACAAGTTTGGCCATGAATTGCTAATTGTTAAAGCTGGAGCATGAGAACACAAGAGTTAATTCTCTCTACTCTTTTATATGTTTGAAATTTTCCATTAAACATATACATATACATGTGTGTGCATATAACACTGAGAGGCCACAAAAAAATAAAAATAAAAATGATTCCTGAAGAATGTATAATCCTGCACCTAAGAGATAATGCAGAGCAAGCTTTAATACCCTCTACTCCAAGAGGAGCTTTAAGGAGACTAAGCTATAACTGTCCCCTGCAGACTTGAGATTTCTGTCTCGCTCAAGATCATATGATGGACTAGGGAGTTCAGATGTCTAGGGATGTTCACTTTATTCTGGAGCAAGATGTCTCAGGAGAGTAGTTTCTAAGAAATGAAACCTTTCATGCACCTCCCCTGACAAGAGGCAGCTGGGGGCAGCTTGCAGTTGCAGGGGCTGAGGCTGAGTGTAGGGAACGGGTCCCTGGTTGTGATGATGGGCCCACGGTCAACACCTAAAGTTTGGGGTCAGAACTAAAACAACAACAAAGCATTCTTTAAACATAAAATGGGCTAGATAAGTAGAGGGAGTCGAGATATGATGCCAAGTACATAGGGAGAGGAGCTAAAACATGAAGAGGGTGGACAGGTACAAAAGGAAGACATACCCAAATATTTCCTGGATTGGGGGAGGGGGTTGGGGGGCTTTTCATGTAGTACCCACATCAGAAGCAAATAAGGAGCCAACACAGACGCTGGTGGATAAAATAAGAAAGCGAATGTAAATTTGCTTCAAAATCTGTGGAACTGTGCACATATGGCAAGAATTACTCAGAGCTTATGGACAGCAGATGAGGTTGAGTGCCTACTATGTGCAAGGCATTGCTCTAAGCACCTGGCACACAACAGTTAAGTAAATAAATAAAGTGCTGCTTCATTGAGCTAACAGAGATAGATAAATGTATTTGCCAATTATTTAAAAGTGTGATAATTTCACCTGGCTTTTTCCTTTAGAGAGAAAAGATGGCCTCCAGCTAGAAAAGATGGCCTCCAGCTCACTGCAATCCCCACTATTCCCCATTCCCTACTGTCTTTTTTTTTAAAATATATCCATTTATTTATTTTTGTCTGTATTGGGTCTTCGTTGATGCGCGAGGGCTTTCTCTAGTTGTGGCAAGTGGGGGGGCTACTCTTCGTTGTGGTGCGTGGGCTTCTCATTGCCTCTAGAGCTCAGGCTCAGTAGTTGCGGCGCACGGGCTTAGTTGCTCCGTGGCATGTGGGATCTTCCCGGACCAGGGCTCGAACCCGTGTCCCCTGCATTGGCAGGTGGATTCTTAACCCCTGCACCACCAGGGAAGCCCTCCCTACTGTCTTATACTCTACTTCACTCAATTATGTTGTTTGCCTGAGCCCTGCAGTCTTTCGAGTGTGTGACCCCTGCCCGTCCCTGAGGTGCTTGTGACACTTGCCTCTCCTAAAAACAACAAATGGCTCAAGGAGCATATAAAAGACCCTGTTCTTAGCCGACTCAGAATCGTGGGTTGCCACTTAGTCTAAAGTAACCTTGGGCGGATACATCACCTCACTGAGCTGTCGATGTCCTTAACTCTAAAACGGATGTAATCTTACCTGTTTTATAGGATTTCTGTGAGGATTGGACCTTGCCTAGTCAGCTCTTACTCCTCCTTTGGATCTCATCCCTAGCTTTACCTCTTCAAAGAAACTTTCCCAGACCTCCTAAGTCAACTCCCTCTAATATACACAGATTCTAAGCATCATGTACTCGTCGGCAGTACCTGCCGCAGTTACAACTGTACATTAGTTTGTAGATTATTTGATTAACACGTGCCTCTCTCACCAGACTGAAAGCTCAAAAGTGGCAAAGGATGCTGTGTTTTTTGTTTGTTTTGTTTTTCTCACCACCTATCACCATGTCTAGAAAAAAAAAAAGTGACCAAAGAAATGAAATAAAGGAAAGTAAGCTTGTAGACAGCTGTGTAAAGACAACCTCTGGCATGTACTAGCTGCCCAACAGATTCTCAACTAATGCCTCTTGGCTGCTAGAATTTGCATGTCAAGTTTTAACTAAGACTTTCTCTAAGAAAAAAAAGTCACTAAGTTTTATTTTTTAATAGTCTATCTACCCGCCAACCCCAGAACTGGGATTTTTGCTTTGCCCACTGATATAAGCCAAATGCGTAAAACTGCCTGGCACCTAATCAGTAAAGGGCTGGAGGGAAGAAGGGAGGGATGGGCGGGCACAGTTCTGGGGTTTCACAGAAGTTGAGAGACTGGACAGCTCCTCCTGCCACCACCAGGAGGAAGCTGGGGCCTGGTCGGAGGAACTCTGAGCCAGAGATGACATCCTCTCCCAACAGTTTTAGCTACACCGACTTCCCCGGTCCCCGGGGCAGTAAGAGCCCCCGAGGCGAAGAGCAGCCCCCGCTGCTCCGCAGGCAACGGACGGGGGCATTCATGGATGGGGACATTCACAGATGCGAACATTCACATATGCTCCCCCAGAGGAGGGCGGGGGGCGGCACCGTGTCCCTCCGCGAGGGCCGCTGTCCCGCCGAGGGTCGCCGCCTATAGCAGCGTCAGCACGCGACCGTTCGCAGCGCGTGACAGAAACCTCCGCCAGGCAAACGAGTCCTCACACCCCGCGTCAGAAAGGACTTCGCGCCACCTCCTCATTAGCGCTCCTCAACCTCACAGTCTCTCCCCGCCTCCCAGATTCTCCGGCTGACGGAGAACGCCCACTCCCCTTTCTCACACTGTTCCACAGTCTCTTGCAAAGTGCCTGCGGTGTGTTCGTCCGCCCCGGGGAAGAGCCGCCGCAACCCTTCTCATTCCTAAAGTGTCTCGGCAGCGCGTCGCTGCTCTGCGCGCTCTCGCGAGAGTCCACCGCGCCGCCCCCTCCCCCCAGCCCCTCGCCGACGAGGAAGCCTCTGCTGAGCCCCGCGGCGCGCGGGCGCGAGTGGCGCATGCGTGGCTGCTGCTCCCAGCGCCCCCCGCGCAGTCCGGGAACAGAGCAGACGAGGCTGCGAGCGAGGATTCTGCAGCCGCCACCCTACGAATCGTTGTTTGGTCCCCGCCGCTTCTCTCCCCTTAGGGACAGGACCTATTCGCGGCTTTCCTCAGCGTGTGGAGGTTTCCTGAGGACGGCCCGGGCCACCCTGGCCTAGAAGAGCCGGGCGCTGGCCTCGGATAACGTCGGCCCCCACCAGCAACCCGCAGCGGCCTGGGCGCGCTGCCGTGCCCCGAGCCTCGAACCCGGGGCCGGGCGGGGCCTACGCATCCGGCCCCACCCACTCGGGGGCCTCCCCTCCCCCGGGCCCTTACCCGGGTGTCTGACACACCCCCTCCCAGCCCGGCTGTCCGCCCCCGTCCTCCTGTCCGCGGTCCCCTTGATTTTCTCCCAGTCCTCTAGCGTTGCTCTTTCCGACATTGCACTAAAAGATGCACCCTGGAAAACCACAACGCGGGGACACATCTTGTTGGGAGAAGAGGCTGAGTTCTTGGACCTTAGGGTACATGTTCACCTTTTCAAGGGCCTAGGATAGATTTGATTAATCAGCCTGGGGTACTCTGTTCCTGCTGACACTGCCGTTTTCACTTCCCTGCCTTCCCACACTTCCAAAACCATTAGCAGGGAGCTCTCGAAGGTTTGGTTTCGAGTCTCCTTTGAGCTAGACGTGAGGTTGACCCCCGGGTTAGAGCATGGCTGCATCCCTGGACCCTCAGATCGACGCGCCCCTGGAGGTTGAGGGATGCCTAATAATGAAGGTGGAAAAGGAGCCCGAGTGGGCATCGCAGCCCATTCTGGAAGGATCGGACAGCTCTGAGTCCGAGACTTTTCGCAAGTGCTTCAGGCAATTCTGTTATGAGGATGTGACCGGACCGCATGAAGCTTTCAGTAAACTCTGGGAACTTTGCTGCCGGTGGCTGAAGCCAGAAATGCGTTCCAAGGAACAGATCCTGGAGCTGCTGGTGATTGAGCAGTTTCTCACCATTTTACCCGAGAAGATTCAGGCGTGGGCACAGAAGCAGTGTCCGGAAAGTGGAGAGGAGGCGGTGGCCCTGGTAATACATTTGGAGAAAGAGACTGGAAGACTAAGACAGCAGGTGAGAGAGGGTTTTCCAAATTTTTGTATTTAGCAAGAAGGGGGTGGAAAGGAAGATGGGCAAGGGATGCATTGCAGGAAATGCAAATTATGGAAGGATAAATGGTAATAATGAAAGACCTTTAAAGGGAATCTACTTAAAAGGGATCAGAATTTCATATTAAATAGAAAAAAAGCTTTGGTTGAACTGTTATCTTGCAAATGACACTAAACATTATGCAGCTAAGTATTTGTTTTAAATCTTTGCGTAATGTTTCCCCCAAAAATTATATGAGAGAACAGTACATTATGCTTCACAGGATTTTACTTTTGTAGCTTGATCCTAAAGAGGGCTATTTTGCCCTGCTCCCCACCCAAAAAGAAAAGGAAAGAAAGGACTTTATCAGTTACCCCAGGGCCTCTTGTAATCCTTTAATATTCCAATCCGTGTCTTCTGAAGTGCCCTCAATGTCATCATCCTTGTCACTCTTCTCCATTTGAATTGCTGATCCTTATTTGTCAGTGGCTTTGCATGCTCTTCTAATTGTTTTTCAACAGCCCTTTCAGTAACCTCATGAAATCCTGCAAGATTTGCACTTTCACCTTGCACAGGATTTGTGTAAAGATCTGACTATTAGCAAGTTGCTGTGTTGGTCAGAAATAGACACTAGATGTCGAGATTAATTTTCTAAGTTTTCAGTGCACTAGTGAATTAATTAGTGTTCTGAGAACTTTTATTTCTCTGTGAACCTAATAGATATGAGGACTCAAATAATGTCTAGTCTGATAACAGGGAGGCTCTGTATTTCACTCCTAAGAGATTTTGCCCCTCTGTATACTAATAAAGAGCACTCTCCTATGCCCTTATGCCCAGACTTCTGGACAATACTATTATCCTGATGCCCTCAGAGGTCCCATAGGGAATGGAGTGAAATTTTCATTCCTTCTCACATCTTCTATCCTTCTTTGATATCTTTCTTGGGGGAATTTGGCCCTGATCTAGCCCTCTTTAACTCCCTTTTCCCACTATGGCACTGACTTTATTTCCCAGGTTAGCAGTCCTGTGTACTCAGAGAAGCAAGCCCCACTTGGAGCAGCATGGGAGGTGGCAGACTTTCAGCCACAGCAGGTGGAGACCCAACCCAGAGTGATGTCTCTGGAAGGAGCTGAAAGCCTCCACTCAGGACACCAGGAGCAGCTGAACCAAAAGAGAGAGCTTCGGCCCTTACCCAAGAATGGTAAGAAGAACTCAGAGCATGCCCAGTGCAGAGACCATGGCAGATTTGTTTTGTAGCCCTAACACTGTGACTTGTTCAGCGTAGCGTCCCCTCAATCCATATTTGAAAGTAAATTGAATATTGGGGAGAAAGACTTCATTAGCTTCAAGACTTGGGAATATGTGTGACATAAGTAAAAGGGATCTTAAAGATGGAATCTGAGAAAACATAGATTGCCCAGACTGGCCTTAGGGTCTCATAGTGTTATTTAAGAACCTCCACCCTGCAATCAGCTTGTGGTTTTTAGTCCTGCCGCATGTGTAAGTGTGTGTGTTCTTGGCTGACTATATGCAACTTGGAAAAACTGGAAGAGGAAATGAGATTTTTTTTCAAAAAGTGACTGACAGTAAGGCATCACAGAAGTGGCTTATGAGAGGGATAAACAATAAGACTTCATAGAGAAGAGACAACTGGTGTTCATATCTGCCCTAGATGTTAATGAATCAAGTCAAATACAAGGAAATGAAGACCCTGCCCTTCCCAGTCCACAGTGATCTCTCCATCCTCTGCAGCATGGTGTCAGGCTTAAAGAGAAGAGTGGAAAGATCACTGAACCTACAGTAGAAAGACATGGGTTTATATCCTTTCTCTGCCCCCTCCCTGTGTTATCTCGGGCAAGTAATATTAATTAATCTCTGTGTATTAATGCATAGAGATTAAGAAATTAGGCTTTAGAGGTAGACAGTATGCGTTCAAACCCTACCTCTGCCATTCTTTATCTGTGTGGTCTTGGTCAAGTTACTAAACTTCTCAAACTTTCCATTCTGTCATCTGTAAAAGGAAAATACTAAGGTTGTTAGCGTAGATTAAAGGAGGCATCGTAAAAAGGGTCAGTGCATAATAGTGCTCAGTAAATGTTAGTTTCCTTTCTCCCATAATGGCATGATTATTTTTAAACTTCAAATCTGTCTGACTTACAGAACCCCTCATCAAGGGGCAAGATTCACCACTTCGGACCCCACCTCCTTATCCCTCCTGAAATTCATATTATGATAGACTGCATTGCAAATATTAATGGTTTCTGGAGTTTTCATTGTTTGTTCATCAGCATCAAAGTTCCCTTGTTCACATGGATTATATGCTGTCAGTTACTTTACCTGATAAATCCATGGTGTTTCTGGATTTTGCCATCTCAGATGATACGGAATTCCTAAAGTTAGGTGGTTTCTTCTGTTGAGGTCCTTACTGGGGGTAAGGAGGACAGAAAATTTGAGGGATAGATATCTCAGAAAGGTGAATTCTTTCTAAAAGAAGAGATAGGATTTCAGCCATGTGTGCCTAAGGGAATAATGTATTTCTAAGGAAGTGATTCAGTTTGATTCCATAGAAAGTGGTAGATCAAGCTTTTGAGTTCTTGGTCACAGTAATATTTATTCTTAACGTTTTCCTAGATAGTGAATTCTAGAGGAGAAGTTAGACCACAGACTGCCTTATACTATATAAGCTTATATATCTTCCTTCCACCTTTCTGGGGGTATATTTCCCTGTAGTGTTCAGTACTATGTATCTGTATACGCTAACATTTTTTAGGACAGTATTCACTCATAGGGAATTAATTTGTGCTAGAGATAGCGAACTGGTAACTCACGTGCCAAATCAGATTGTTTTGTTTCACCTACAAGGAGTTTTTGGTTTGGGGGTTTTGTTTGTTTGTTTTTAGTTCTCAAGGTTTAAGACTTGAGATTGTACATAAAAGTCCCGCTTTCTGGCTTCTCTTGAAAAAGTTAGAAGCTCTGGGGCTTCCCTGGTGGTTCAGTGGTTAAGAATCTGCCTGCCAATGCAGGGCACATGGGTTCTAGCCCTGGCCCAGGAAGATCCCACATGCCGCGGAGCAACTAAGCCCGTGCGCCACAGCTACTGAGCCTGCGTTCTAGAGCCCGAGAGCCACAACTACTGAGCCCACGCGCCACAACTACTGAAGTCTGCATGCCTAGAGCCCGTGCTCCACAAGAGAAGCCACCACAGTGAAGAAGCCCACGCACTGCAAAGAAGAGTAGCCCCCGCTCGCTGCACCTGGCGAAAGCCCACTCACAGCAACGAAGACCCAACACAGCCAAAGATAAAATAAATAAAATTAAAAAAAAAAAAAGTTAGAAGCTCTGTGCCAGGGCAATAATCTCACAATGAAGCATCAGCTGGAGCTGAACACTGGGTGTACCCTTTCAGTGGGACATGTGCTCTCCAGTTCCCCACAGTCCTTACCTCTCCCCTTTCATGATGTCCTTTACCTGCTTACTCCCTAAGAGCATTTGTGTTTGTGAGCCCTGCGTTAGGGTACCGTGGTTTGGGGCATTGTTCTGAATTCATTGAGAAAATGACCAATTTATGTTTGTCAGGTTTTTTATACATGCTCATTTCATAAAAGGAGAAGCAGCATGAATAAGATGGCAGAGCCAACAACACTAATTGTTTCTTTCTCTTCTTACAGCTCGGCCTTCTCCCTGGGTTCCTGCTCCTGCTGATGAATGGAACACCATAGATCAGGAAGTAACAGCCACACGAGTTCCTGTTGGGTCCCAGGTAAATTGTAATTGTTCTCTCTAGCCTAACTTCCTAGGATATTCAGTCACAATGATTTCCTCAAACTTTTATACTCCCTCCAAGAGACTTTTTCCCCCTTGCTCCTTTTCCAGAAGAGACTGCACCCAGCCATCTGAGTAATGGGATTCCTTGCTGGATCATCTCTCTTATGACGCTTTGTAGTACCTTCTGCTTCATTTGGCACATGATATACACTTGGTTCTTTGATTTTAATTTTTATTTAGGGCCTTTCTGTGCTTCATCCATGATCATTCATCCTTCAAAAACCCATGTGGTTATCTTGGTAGTCATTACTGTTAGTGTGTTACAGGGACCACTGAAAGATGTCCACATGGCAAGAGGTTTTTCCTACAAAAAGAGTGTGCGTCAGATTCCTGCTCACAGAGACCTCTACCGGGATATTAGAAAGGAGAGTATTGGGAACATGGTCTCCCTGGGTAAGGATTCTATCCCTTTTCAAATAAAAGATTTGGGGATTTCTAATATATTCACTTCTACCGATGATAAAATAGTTATAAATGTTATCACTTTCAGGACCTCCATGGGTTGTCTAGTCATTTCTGGCCTCTAGCATACCATGTTCTCATACCTCACTCATTCCTTTCTTCAAATTTATATTATAGATTTTTATACATTCTTATAATTTAGTGATTAAAACATTGGGGAGATTTATATATGATTGTCATATTATTGAAATATAAACTTACCTACATCCACTAGACTAAAAATTCCATAAAGTCATAAGGTCTTTTTAGGATTTGTTTTTGTTTAACCCATAGTAACCCCAACACTGTGCACAGAGCCTGACATATGGGTGGCGCCCAGCAAATATTCACTGAGTGGATGGAAATCTTATAAACAGAAGGAAAAAAGTAATTTCAATACAACAACCTTGATAGCGTGTTGTGAATTTTTTAAATAGCACAAATTTTTACAGGCACACATAACCACTGAAATGTAATTTTACAAGCAAACTTTTGAAGAGCTATATCATCTGCTTTAACAATAGGGCTAAATATGGTTCATTCATATGTAAGCTACAAGTCAGAGATTACTTATGAATAAAATTATAGGCCTAAAATGTGCACCAATACACACTATAGATACTATAAACCTTTGTTGTCTAATAGAGTAGCCACTAGCTACACGTGGCTATTTAAATTTAAATTTATAAAATTAATTAAAATTAAATAAAGTTTAAAATTCAGTTCCTCAGTGACAGTAGCTACATTTAAGGTATTCATGGGGCTTCCCTGGTGGCGCAATGGTTGAGAGTCCGCCTGCCAATGCAGGGGACACGGGTTCATGCCCCGGTCTGGGAAGATCCCACATGCTGCGGAGCGGCTGGGCCCGTGAGCCATGGCCGCTGAGCCTCCGGAGCCTGTGCTCCGCAACGGGAGAGGTCAAAACAGTGAGACGCCCACATACCGCAAAAAAAAAAAAAAAAAAAAAAAAGGTATTCAATAGCTGTATTGGACAGCACAGTTATAGAACATCATCATCAAAGAAAGTTCTGTTGGACAACAATACATATAGACCCTGAAGTACAGAGTTTACAAAATAGGCCATGTTAAACTGAATGAATAAAGATAAACTGACAATTGTTTATAATCAGAAAGTAATTAAAGCAGTTTAAAAAAATGATCAACTTAAGATGACACACCAGTAACAAAGCACTCTTCCCAAAACAGCAGGACCCTTGATTTTATTTTTATTATTATTATTATTTTTTTAATTTTTTGGTTACACCCACAGCATGTGGGATCTTAGTTCCCCGAACAGGGATCAAACTTGCTTCCCCTGCAGTGGAAATGCAGTGTCTTAACCACTGAACTGCCAGGGAAGTCCCAGGACCCTTGATTTTAACTTTTACTTAGGGTCTCTGCACTTCATCACTGATCATTCATCCTTCAAAGACCTGTGTGGTTATCTCGGTAGTCATTGCTGTTAGTGTTGTTACAGGAGCCAGTGAAAGATGGCCACATGGCAAGTTGCCTACACAATAGCTGTTTCCTAGTGTTGCCTCGGATCACACAGCATCCAGACCTAGTAAAATGATGAATTATAGGTCTTAGTAAAATCTGCCATGAGTGGGTTAGAGACCATACTATGGACATTCAGATTTAGCCCAGTGCCTCCATGTATAATAATTATGTATGGAAAGGCCCAGGCCCACAGACACCTGGCTCGGTCTTTTATCATAGATTGTAAACTAAAGGCTTATGAGTCTAGCCTACAAACATATTTGGGCCTTGCACAGAGTTTTAATATAAAATTAGTTTATAAATCTGGATTTCCAGTATCTCTTAAAAAAATCAAACGTCAGGCACAATGGGCCCACCTTCTCTCACAGCAGCCATTGACCACAGCTGAGTGGAGGAGCTCGTGCTAAAATGCCAGGGCTCTCACTCCAGCCACCTCACTCCTTTACTTTGCCTGCCTGGTCCTGGTAGATGTTTGAACTTTCATTGTCCCTACACTTACTTCTCTCATGTGAAACTGAAGAGCAAATCTCCATCCCCAGGGTTCTTTCAGCAAGGATTTGATTTGATGCTGCCTCCCTAGGAGAATTCTGTGAAACTCCTATGTGTGTTTTCTATAGAAGGAAACTAAATGTTATTACATACTTATTAGGCATTGGACACTTTACAGATGATCCTTTATTTAATATTCCCAGCACCTTGTTGAATAGATTATATTATTTCCTAGGAAACTGAGGCTCAGAGAGATTAAGAAACGTCCCCTGGTCAGAAAGTAAAGTAAGTGGTGGAGCTCGGATTCCAATTTAAGACATGTTGATCTCCACCATATTGTAAAGTAAAAAATTAAGTTACTTTCCTATTCTTACGTCTCTTTCCCATTAACTTCGCCAGAATGTCTCCAAAAGTTCTTGACTTCTCATCTCCCATAGCCCTAGTGTGTGTATGTGTGTGTTGAGTGGGAGAGTGAGGGGATGTGGGGAGCAGGTGTAAGCACACTTTATAAGTAACGAATACTGGTTCATAGGAGCATGCTCTGAACCTAACACAATGTTAGATACTGAGAGGGAATTGAAGGTAATGTAATACGTGTTTCTTACCCTTAAAAGTTTTCCTTTAAGAACTAGCTGGGGAAGGAAGTGGTACATATATGAGAAGTGAAACGGTAGTTTTAAGTTAGTAGATGATTGTGCCAAATAACTCGTGTAAGAAACTAGTGTGCATGATCGTGATTGAGGAAGACTTTAGAGAAGGAACTGAACAAGACCTTTAAAGGATAGGTGTGAACAAGTGTTCCAGGAGAGCATACTACAGCAGGAGATTGGGGCATGCAGTGATGATCTCTCTAGCATGAAATATGTTTCTCTTACTCTAGGAAACACAGTGTCTACAGCTAACAAGATGGCACAGTTGGCGCAAAGAAAGGAGCCATGGACAATAGGTCTACAATCCCCTAATAAGAGGAATGTCCTACAAAGCAACTATATCAAGGAAAAATCAGTTCATGCTATTCAGACCCCTGCAAGGAATGCAGGGAAAACACGGAGAGAGCAGCAGCAGTGGGGTTTGGAAGATGAAAAAATAGCAGGTGTGCATTGGAGTTACGAGGAAACTAAGACTTTTCTTACAATTCTCAAAGAGTCTCGCTTTTATGAAACACTTCAGGCCTGTCCCCGAAACAGCCAAGTATATGGTGCTGTAGCTGAATGGTTGCGAGAATGTGGCTTCCTCCGAACACCAGAGCAGTGTCGGACCAAGTTCAAAAGTCTACAGAAGAGTTATCGAAAAGTGAGAAATGGCCATGTGCTAGAACCCTGTGCCTTCTTTGAGGACATGGATGTTTTGTTGAACCCTGCAGCTCATACTTCATCCACGGATAAGCCAAAGGAGATTCTGTCTCTCCCCAGACTAAAGAGAATTGGTATTAATGCTAAAGAACAGATCGATTTGGTGGAGGAGGAAGAAGCCGCAGAAGAATCTGATGGTGATGAAATGGGTGTTGAGTTTATCCAGAAGTCTGAGCTTCGTGGTGCTCCTGTCTTATTTCAAAACCTGAGTGGTAAGAATGGTGCTTTTTTTTTCTTTCTGGTTTGAAAATGGATGATGTGGTCTTGTGGAAAAAGGAATAGGCCAGAAGTGACCAAACCCAGGGAATTCTGTCACGCACACCTTGCCACTCATCACTGTAATTGGCCATGTAACTGAAAGTACTCCCAGATGTTTTGTTACCCCCAGTGCAGTCTGAGTAACAGCCATGAAGGGTTCTTTTTTGGGTTAGAGCACAGCATGCATTTTGAGTATTTGGGGTCTGTGGAAGGAAGACAAATGGAGTCCAGGGTTCTAAGGATCTAACATTATCTGAGAATTGTTACAATGCAGTCAATTGTATTAGATTGTAACAGTCAAGGATACATTATTATACTATCAAGGATAGTCCATAAAGGAATATGTAACTAACAACAACAACAAAAGAATTAAAAAAAAAAAAGAAATTCAAAGAGAAGAAAGGAAAAGAAGAATCACAAAGTAGATGCATCAAATGGAAAAAAATCAGTAAGATGATAGATGTAAATCCAAATATATCATTAATTACAAATTTAAAAGTCTAAGATTATCAGATATATTTTTAAAAACTATATTGCTTACAAGAGATACATCTTTTTCTTTTTTCTTTTTTTTTTTTTTGGAGCAGAGAAAGGCTTATTGCAGGGCCAAAGCAAGGAGAATGGGTGGCTTATGCTCAAAAACCCAGAACCACAAGAGATACATCTTAAACAATATTCAGAGATATTGAAATTAAAAGGATAAAAAAAAAGATACTATGCAAAAGAAAGATGGTGTTGAAATTTGGGGCCTGGGACATGCAGAACTAAACCACCACTTAGTAGCTATGTGACAGCTGACATATCATATAACTACTTTGAGCTTCAGTTTTCTATCTAAAATATAGCTAAGAATATGAGGGTAGTTATTAGCGTTAAATGAGATAACGTAGATGAAGGCATTCTGCAGATGCTAAAATGCAATAAAACACTGCCTGGTGTCACAGTTATTAGTAATGTTTCTGTAATCCACTTTATGAAAAGATGGTAATTTCTTAGGTAGAATGGAAAAATAAACCAGGCTGGGAGATCTGAGACTGTACTCATGACTGTACCTATTCAAAACAAACAGATCTCAGGAAAAAGATGGGAAAATGCATTATACAGGTATTCATCATTCTGGAAATCCATAGACATGAGGGTAGGTGGTTTCAAATATGGAATCCAATGATATGACTGAAAGAGACCACCCAGTAAGTTGGAGGACAGAAAAGACTTTCCTACTACAGATTATAAAACACCCAAAAAGCATGTTTAACAAACTGTCTTCAGACATATCCTGAAAAGCTTAATTCTGCTATAAAAGCAGGACATCTTCCTGTCTTACAGATGGTTTCATCTCTCAAAGTAGAGGACTCAGTAACATCAAAAACTACTCTGGACATAGTTCTGCTGTTCAAAGAAGACGGGCTAAAGAAATGATAGGGAATTTGGGGGAAAAGTTCCTGCTGGGTGTCCTAGCCCATTATTCCTAACAATTTTTAAAAGACAGACAGCTAAATCCTTAAGAACCATAGCAATGACAGATTTGGGGGGCTACATTTTTATTCTACCAAGTAAACTTTGAGATCAGTTCATCAATTTTAATTTTAAAATCCTATTGGGATTTTGACTTTATAGATTCATTTGACAGTTGATATCTGTACAACTTGAATCTTCCTATCCAGAAACAGTGTCTCTCCATTCTTTCTAGTTCTTTTATGTCTTTCAATATAATATTATAGTTATTTTATATAGGCCTTCTCATTTCTTGCAAAGCTTATTCCCAGGCATATAATAGTTCCAGGGAATGGGATTTGTTTTCTTGTACTTCTTATATTTTGTAATGTATAGAGGCTTCAGACACCTTGTATCTTTGAACTTTATCCTTGAATGGCAGGTGTGCACTGGGGCTACGAGGAAACCAAGACTTTCCTTGACATCCTCCGTGAGACTCGGTTTTATGAAGCACTGCAAGCCTGTCATCGGAAGAGCAAGTTGTACGGGGCCGTGGCTGAACAGCTGCAAGAGTGTGGCTTCCTCCGGACACCGGAACAGTGCCGGACCAAGTTCAAAAGCCTTCAGAAGAGTTACCGCAAAGTGAAAAATGGTCACGTGCTAGAGTCCTGTGCATTCTACAAGGAGATGGATGCCCTGATTAATTCTCGGGCATCTGCCCCTCCCACTAGCACCCCAGAGGAAGCCCCATCACCCTCAATTCAAGAAAGAGAGGACATTGAGATTGAACCCCAGGAACCTACGGGCTGGGAACCTGAGGAGGACTCACAGGAGGCAATAGTTGAAGATTCCAGCAGTGAGAGACTGAGTGAGGAGGAAATTGTGCCAGAGCCAGAATTCCAGGGACCTCCAGGTTTACTGCAAAGCCCGAGTGGTAAGGATCATGAGGGGCTGTGGTCTAAAGAAGAAGGAAGTGGGATCTACTGACAGATCAGAAGAGCTGGCACATTGCTCATGAAGGTCTATTCATTAAGCAGATATTCGTGTGTCCTGTGCCATTTGAGGAAAAGGGGGAGGTATCGATGAATAAAACAGAGTCCCTGTTCTTATGGTGCTTCTGTTCAAGGGAGGAACTTGGATTCTCGTGATTTGGTTTTTGGGATCTCAGCCTCGGTTTTGGTGTGTATGGGGCAGATAATGTTTAATATCTCCTAGAAATATTGTGGGGAAGAAGAATTTGGAATTAAACGTGAGAAAAACTCAGATCAAGGAGGTGTGTCAGTAAGCTCAAAACAGAAATGTCTCAGTTATATGTGATGTGCATGAGAAAAAGGATAGGCAGAGAGAAAAAGACTTTATTCTGGTACTGAGCTCCACCTGCGGGTTTCCCGCTGACCACTGGATGCCCTCACAGGCGTCTCACCAGCAGTCCAGGCTTACATTTTTCAAAATTAAAATCAGCATCTTCCTTCCCACACTATGGCTCTTCCCTGTGTCCTCCCACAGGTCATCCAGACTTAAAAGATAGAGATTTTTTTGATGCCTTCTCTCTCATTGTTTACATCCAGGCAGATGATATGTTTTTTCAGCTGTTGTAGAACTCCCATCTGCCCCCCTCTTTAGTTACCATAACCAATACCCTAGTTTAGCGTTTCTCTGTCTCTTGCCTAAACTATTGTAAAAGTCTCCAAACCAGTTTTCTCCATTAGACTTGTATTAAGATTCCACAACCATCCTTAATCTGAGTTTGTCTTTCTAACCTTACCTGTTATTATTTTCCTTCCTGTACTCTATGCTTATTCAAAACAAACATTAGAAAAGGAAGTTCACACATATGCTCTCTGGTAGTATTTATACAGGAATTTGTTTTTGTATGGGAATGAAAGCTGAAATTATTAACTCTGTAACTGGAACTGTTAAAGTTGATAACTTTGGAAACAAAGTCCTTCTCTTGTGAATCTTGTTTTTTAAGGTGAGCTCCAGATCTGTCATCAAATTATCAGGCTCTGTCTGAGGCAACTACTAGGCTATAACTTCCTCCAAATCCCAGAACAATGTTGGACCCAATCAGAGTACTTCAGAAGATGACATTGTTAGGGCTTTTGACCTAAGTCAGTGGATTCACTGATGGCTGCCCTCCTCTTCCAGCCCAGGACACAGCCACCCCACTTAGGACTGAGGGATGTTGGCAGTTTCAGCTCAATATGTGGAAGGAAAGTAACGTTGAAATTAGCAAGTAGAAAAAAGACAGTACAGCAAAATGCATAAGAAGGGTTTGAGAATCAAGCAAACCTGGATTGGGCCTAACTTACACAGTTTGTGAACTATTTATGGATCAAATAATACGATGTCTGAATTTACTTCAAAATAATCCGGGTAGAGGGAGCAGAGAATGTGTGGGAATAGAGATGAAACAAGATTGGCCAGGAGTATATCATTGGGTAAGTGGTTCATGGAAGTTCAGTTTATGTACTGTTCTCTACTTTTCTGTGTTTAAATTTTCCATAATAAAAAGTTAATACAAAAACCACACAGTTAATAAGTGACCAGGATGGAATCATAACCAGAGCTGTCTGATTCCAAAGCCTGTGTCTTCACCACATCATGCTCTCTGTTCAGAAAACTTCTCGGCAAAGCTGGATCCAAGATGTACTGTGGGATGCAGATGAAAGAGTGAGGAGAAGATAATTCTGGTTGTCGAGCAGTGAGAATTAAGATTTGAGTTAGTGTGGTCTGTGTGTGAGACTGCCAGAAAAACAAAGTGACAGCAACATTTGAGAAGAAAGAAATACCCTTGGATAGAGTATGACTAGAGGTTGATGAGCTTAGAAGTCCATTGAGGAATTTGGACTTGATCATTAGAATCTAAACACTAATGAAGTGTAGTGTACTTTCATTATAGATGAGAAATTTTGAAAGCAGGATGAATTGTAGTGGAATTTCAGGGAGATAAACTAAGTTGCTCCCACGTTAATCAGGATACAGGTTGGGGATAATGGCTTGGATTATAATTAAATTCTGAAAACATTTCCAGAGGCCTACTTTGTGCTGGGTATTATTGGCTATTCGTGGAACTGAAAGAAAATAAGGCCCAGTGAATCAGAAAGAGTCCCCACGCCTGAGGCCAGTGAAGCACACAGGGATCCTAACAGACAAGGCCTGTAGGCCATGTTGTTTATGTTGATACATGACTGGTCTGAAATGTTTGTCTTTTTTTTCAGATTTTGAAATTGGAAGTAGTATCAAGGAGGATGCAACACAGGTAATATATAAGGACATGGAGCAGCATAGGGCACTAATAGAAAAGTCTAAAAGGGTTGTTTCTCAGAATGCTGACCCAGGTAAATATTGTAAAAGGGAATGCATCTCAGGAAGACAATGGGACAACCTTCAAGGAGTCAGACAGGGAAAACTGATGTCTCAGCCTAGAGATTTAGGGAAAGCTGTCGTGCATCAGAGGCCTTTCATGGGGAAAAGGCCCTACCGACTTCTCAAATACGGAGAAAGCTTTGGAAGGAGTGCTCGCCTCATGTGCCGGATGACCCACCAGAAGGAAAATCCTTACAAGTGTAGTGTCTGTGGGAAGTGCTTTGGTAGAAGCAGGAGTCTAATTAGACACCAAAGAATCCACACAGGAGAAAAACCTTTTAAATGTCTTGACTGCGGGAAAAGCTTTAACGACTCCTCAAACTTCGGTGCCCACCAGAGAATCCACACAGGAGAGAAGCCCTACAGATGTGAAGAGTGTGGAAAATGCTTCAGTCAGAGCTCGAGTCTCATAATACATCAGAGAACCCACACTGGAGAGAAGCCCTACCAGTGTGGAGAGTGTGGGAAAAGCTTTACCAACAGTTCTCATTTCAGTGCCCACAGGAGAGTCCACACTGGTGAGAATCCCTACAAATGTGTGGATTGTGAGAAGAGTTTCAATAACTGTACGAGATTTCGAGAACATCGGCGAGTACACACTGGAGAGAAGCCCTACGGGTGCGTGCAGTGTGGCAAACGTTTCAGTAAGAGTTCTGTTCTCACTAAACATCGGGAGGTTCATGTGAGAGAAAAGCTTCTGCCATACCCTCCAGCGCTCTATGCCCCAGAGAACCCACACAAGGGAAAGACTGATGAATTCAGGCAAACTGTTTGATGACGATCTCTTCTCTTCCTAAATGTCCCCTTAGCCATTTTACCCTAATCTCACTCTTGGAAGCAATCTTTTCTTAGCTATAAAGTGTAATTCCCAAGATAAGGTTGAGAATATCAATAAAGACTTGGATCCTGTCCTCACCTCTGCCTCTAACTTGATCAGTCTGTTCCTCTCCTCCTATGTGTCTCAACTTTTCCTTTAATAAAGTGAAGAAGATACAGTGTCTGAGTGCAGAATGGAATTCTCTTCAGTATGTCGAGGCCACTGCCATGGGATCGCTAAACCCAGCAACATCCAAGATCCTTCAGTGTATGGGAGAGTTGTTATCAAGGACATAAAAAATGCTCAAAGTTTTTTTCATTCTCTACCACATGCGATCCCGGATGCAACTTGATCACAGAGTTTCCTGTTTGGGTAGAACTTTCAGGAGCCTGATGAGAGCCACATCAGATCCATCTTGGTTTTGAAGATATTCACAAAAGGAGATTGAAGATTTTATAGTTTCCATCAGAAGTCTGTTGCAGTGTACCTTTTTTGTGTCAAGAAGTTGATCTAAATAGCTAAGGTAGAATCCCTGTATTGTCACTGAAATAATGCCTTGCCCTCCATAGAGATGAGAAGCAACTGATCATCCATCGTCCTTTGTAGACTGACCGTTTCTGTACCTGAAGACTGAGAGCCTCTCGGCTGCTGTTTCTCCAGCCTATAAGTAATCCAGTTCCTGTTACTGTTTCTCCGAAGTCCTACACTTACCTCTTAATTGTTCTGGGTGCCCCTGTCTGGCTCTTCTGCACTACCATGCCCTCCTCAGACTGAATAGCGTGCATGCTCATGGTGTGTCTCATTAAAGTAGAATTTCAGACACATTCTAGTTCTGAATGTGTGACTTCTCTGGTTTTTATCTAGAATATGACTGATAATGTTGGCATATTTTATGCCTCCCAACCCCACACTTCAGTATAATATTGTATAATTTTAGATAGTTTTCTAAAACTCTAAGGAGATAGGGAAGGAAGTGAGGTAGAGACCTGAAACATTCAATATTTATAAGATCAGTTGGACTCCTTAGACCTGCTTTAGATCAGATAGCCACCTTGGTCCAGACCAGCACTCCAGAGCTGCTTGTTAAGTTTACCGTTCTCTTTTCTGAGGCTTCTAGTCCCTCTTCATGTGGTCATAAACCTCTCTGTAGAACCCTGAGTAATTTATACAGCTCTATACCTCAATGAGTGAAGGTGGAAATATTTACTGAAACTTCCAGGCCAGAACACTTTTCGTTTTCCACATTTACCAGTTGGTCTGAAAGATGTCTTTGACAACCCCCAGCACTGCCCCGATAAATACTGAAGGAAGGGTTCAGATGGGGAGACAGTTCACTTACGGACGTCGCAAACAGGGATTTGGTCATCCAAAGCTGTTAAACTCCAGGATGAGGCCAGTGGCATTTATACCCTTAAGATGAAGGTAACCTCGGGGGGCTTTGCTTTGGGGAGGGAGAAGTCATAAGTTTAGTGGAAAGATAACCAGAGTCAGGGCTGTAGGTCATTTTTTTGATCTTCTCTCTCCTTTGTCAGATGTTCTCTTATTTGAAGACATCTGAGTATGTTTGAATCTTTTGAAACTTGTTCAACAAAGTACCAAGGAGGGTAGGCAGTGTAGAAAGAAATCCAACTTACGGTGCCAGAATCGGGTGTGGCCTGTTGGAAGGCAGGTGACTCAGGTAAACATTGATAAATGTTTCGTACACTTGTTAGGAATGTTAGGATTGTTCACATCTCAGTAGGTTGATTTCCTCTGTGTTGTCTGAATTATAGACTTCTAACGGTAAGTGCAGTTTCATGTTGGTAGTGTGCCTAGCACAGTGAGGTGTGTGTGGTGCCAGTGGGCGTGTGCTTGTATTGTGTCGATGTTCTGGAATTCTAACTCTAAAGACGACGCACATTAATAGAAATCACCTCTTAGTAATAGGTACGCAGGATTGATCATTATATCGAAGCATGATTCAGGAAAGTAGATGATTTACTCATAAATATTTATTAAACACTGTTGTGTGTAAGGCTGTGTTCTAGGCACAGTGAGGGATATGAAAATGAAAAAAGGCACGGTGTCTGTGCTCAAGGAACTTGCAATATGATGGAAGAAGTATTGCAGCAAAACGTAATGTCAATTATGTTCATGTCAATTATGGAACATAATTAGTTTATTAATGAAAAAATCACCTTCACTTGCAAAAAGAGTTTTTTTAATTGCCTAAAATCATATTCTCTACCTCTGTCGCTTCAATTTCCCCAGTGGCAGGAAAGGCTCAAGAACCACTCCTTCTCCAGTGGAATAAACTCATTCTGTCTGTCATATGTCTGGGATCAAGCTAAGGTGAAATTTGGGTTCCCTTACCTTTTCCCAGTTGTAAGTGGACTATTTGAACTTGTATTAAATTAACTTACTGGACTTTGCTTCTGAAGAAATAGGAAGCCCTACCCACCATCTTAGACCAAGGCAGTTTGTACTTTATCCTTTGTAAGGTGGAGCATGAAAGTCAAAATGAACAGTCATACTCTGATTACTGTGTCTCATTTCACATAAATTGCCTTTATGAAGACCCGCAGGAGAAGGTTTCTTCCTAGGTCTCAGTACCAGAGAAAGCTCTGATTCTAAAGCAAAAAATAAAAATTTTACCTTACAAACACTGATTTTTTTTTTTTTTTTTTTACAACTTACTACTTTTCTTCTGGCTGCTGGAACAAAGAAACTTACAAAAACAGAGCTTACAACTCACCTCAACCAACTACTTAAATCTATATTTATCTAATACTGTAGATTAGATAAATATAGATTTGGAACTTTGGAACCTGGTTGTATCCCTGCATAGGCTTATTTTGTTACTTCCACAAATGCCGTGATTCTTACTGGCATTTTTATTATACACATACAACCTACTTTATTCATCTGGAAGGAAACCTTAGTTTTTTTAAAGAGGAAGACATCACAATATGCTTAAACAGTTCAGGACAGCCTGCACGTAGAATGAGCGTTAGACCAGAAGCCAAAAGACAAGTTTCATTCTTGTCGCTACCACTTTCTGAGTGTTGCTGGACAAGTCAGCCTCTCTCTGGGCCTGATATCCTTATCTGAAGAGAAGTTGAGCATGATTGCCAAGACCACTCTGGCTCTGATGTTTTGTGAGGCTATGGGGCATCATGTAGAGAGGAAAAGATTATAAGACCAGGCCACTGCCCTGGCTCGCCACCACAGGCAGCATTTCGGGCCGCACTGAATCCACCCCATACTTTTAGCAAGAGGATGCTGTGAGCAGTCCGGGAGCTTGCTCAGTGAGGAGAAAGGACAAATCACTCATGTTCAACCGCAGGCAGCCCCTGAGTCACCTCGATAGGCAGTGGCAGGTAGCTGCAGTGGAGAAAACCTATTTTGGGAGCTCTGGTGCCCAGTGACAGACACAATTCAACTCTGAGGGAGCTGGGGAAGCCCCAAATGCAAGGCGCGTCTGAGTGACTTGTGTAGTGATAAGCCTTTACCTCTGAATGCATTCCAAGTATAAATGTATGTCTACTCATTGTTTTGTATTAATGTTCACTTAGATGTCTTCTTGAAAACTTGTATGTGAAATAAATGTCTAAAATAAATGACTCCCGTTGGTTTTTGCCATAATTTGAAGGCTGTCTTCTATCAAGGAAAAAGAGAACTTATCCAAGGGCTAATAAAAGCTGATCCTTGTAGCTCAAGAGAATTTCAGTTTCTTTCCAGCCCACTGTTCTCCCCGCAGCTAGCAGGGATCTCTTGGGAGGCCACAGCTATTCCTGTGCTGCAGTCCTCTGATAGCTGTCACTGCCATTGTCCCAGAAAACGTTTGGCTCTAATTCTAGAGTGGAGTTAGTCTTGGAGGCACACACTGCGTGTGTTCTTGGAGGGGCACTCAACCACAGCCTCTGCTGCTGGAACAAGTCTTGAAATGATTTCCCCAGATACGGTGGTGCCTTTGGTTTACTATTTGATTTAAAGAGTCCCAGTGGCTTCCACTTAGCCCTTCTTCCCATAACAACTCCAACTCCATGGGTCATAGAGTCAGTGTAGAGATTTTGTCACCTGCCGAGGATGTATTTCCAACTATACTCTTAGAAACTGTAAGAAGAATCATAGGATGGATCTAGAGCCAGTTCACCTAGACATGAGGTAGATTCCAGACAAAGTGTATCTCTCACCTGGACTTTATAAGCAGCCAACTGCAATAGCACCCACGGTTCTCAAGAATTATAACTGCTCAGGGTCAGTATCTGAGAGTCCCTCTACGTCTTCTATATTTTCCTTGAGTAAATGGCCACAACGTTTTTAGAGGAAACAGAGACAAAGGCTCAGAATAGGGACTTCCCTGATGGTCCAGTGGTTAAGAATCTGTCTTGCAATGCAGGGGATGCCGGTTTGATCCCTAGTCAGAGAACGAAGATCCCACATGCCACAGGGCTACTGAGCCCACGTGCCACAACTAGAGAGAAGCCCGCGCACTGCAATGAAAGATCTTGTGTGCCACAACTAAGACTGAATGCAGCCAAAAACTAAATAAATATTAAAAAGAAAAAAATGGCTCAATATTCATGTGCGTTGTTACATCATAATCGTTCCACAAGATTACCTGATCTTCCATTCCTTTATAGAGATTTAAGTCTGTGAACTGACCCACATGTGGGAGTTAGATGAGAGACTTTAAATCTGTAAGGGGAAAAAAATCTCTAAGGCTACAAATTTTCAATTCCTATAAACCAGTTAAGGCAATTAGATTTTAAGGGAGGAGAATGAATGCTTTGTGTTTCAAACACCAAAAGGAACAAAGCTAGTCACAACCTCCAAACACCATGGTGGGTCCAGGGACTCAGAAGGGAAGCAATGGTTTTGGGTCCCAAGAGAGGCGAATGCCTGAACCCACTTTGAGGTGGTAGGACTCTGGAGGAAAGTGGCAGTGTGGGGATAGAGGGGATGGGGGCAAGACCCGAAAGGCCCGGCCTTAAGAGTTGCTTGGATACATGAGCATGGAGCCCGTGGAGCACACAGGTGTGCTTGGTGTGGAAGTTGTGGAATTGTCAGTAAACAACCCCTCTTTCTAGAAACCACCCTGGCCGAGACAAGTGTGACTGACTAAGCTATAAAATGGCAGCTGCAGCGGGCATGAAGTAAAAAGTTAGAGCAGGAAGACCATGGGCAGATGAATGGATAAGGGAGATGTGGTATATTACACAATGGAGTATTACTCAGCCATAAAAATGAATAAAATAATGCCGTTTGCAGCACATGGATGGACCTAGAGATTATCATACTGAGTGAAGTAAGTTAGACAAAGACAAATATATCACTTATATGTGGAATCTTAAAAAATGATACAAATGAACTTATTTACAAAACAAGAAATAGACTCACAGACTCAGAAAACAAATTTATGGTTACCAAAGTGGAAAGGGTGTGGGGAGGGATAAATTAGGAGGTTGGGATTAACAGACGTACACTATTATAGATAAAATAGATAAACAACAAGGACCTACTGTATAGCTCAGAGAACTGTATTCAATCTTTTAATAACCTAAAATGGGGCTTCCCTGGTGGCACAGTGGTTGAGAATCTGCCTGCTAATGCAGGGGACACGGGTTCAAGCCCTGGTCTGGGAGGATCCCACGTGCCACGGAGCAACTAGGCCCGTGAGCCACAACTACTGAGCCTGCGCGTCTGGAGCCTGTGCTCCATAACGAGAGAGGCTGCGATAGTGAGAGGCCCGCGCACCGCGATGAAGAGTGGCCCCCGCTTGCCACAACTAGAGAAAGCCCTCGCACAGAAACAAAGACCCAACACAGCAAAAATAAATAATAACCTAAAATGGAAAAGAATCTGAAAAAGTATATATATATAAAACTGAATCACTTTGCTGTACACCTGAAACTAACACAGCATTGTAAATCAACTATACCTCAATAAAAAAAATTTTAATATTAAAAGTAAAATAAAGCGATTTCCCTGGTGGTCCAGTGGTTAAGATTCCATGCTCCCAGTGCAGGGGGCCTGGGTTCGAGCCCTGGTCAGGGAACTAGATCTCCATGCTGCAAGACCTGGCACAGCCAAATAAATATTTAAAAAATAAAATTAAAAGTTAGGACATGAAGGTAGAAGATTGGCATACTTCCCCTTTGGATTGCTTAAACTCTCAGAGTTCTTGGACAGTCTGGTGAGGGAAGATGCGAGAACATAATACTAGGCTTCTCAACAACACAGAATATGAGGACTCAAGCCGATTCTCACAAAAGGAAATGAATCAGTACTTGTGCTCCAAGGGTATAAAGCAGCACATGCCTGCTGCAGTAGAAAAAAAACACTAGAGAGTGTGTCCAAAATCCTGGATTCTAACTGAGCTCTGCCATTAGATCACTGTGTGATTATAGTCAAATTATTTAGCTCGCCTCTCTGGGTTTTGGGATTGGACAGCATGAGTGCTTCCCAACATTTTCCCCTCAAGAGGCCCAAAGATCCTTATGTGAAGATAGTTGATTTGAGAAAATACATGCGTGCAAAGTCCGTTTAGAATCTTCTTGCCAGAGCTCCGCTCCCTTGCCATGATTCTGATACTTGCACATTTCAAAACCTTTGATTAGAGGGACTTCCCTGGCAGTCCAGTGGTTAACACTCCACTGCAGGGGGCACGGGTTTGAACCAAGATCTTGTGTGCCACACAGTGTGGGGAAAAAAAATTTTTTTGATTAGACAATAATAAATATAAGAGCTATCACACTGTCCACTCACTAGGTATGAGGCACTGTGCTAATGCTTTACAAACACTTATCCTCACAAACACTCTGAGGCAGGTTTCCCATTTTAAGGAAACTGAGGCTGAGAGAAGTTAAATAACTTCTTCAAACTTATACAGCAAAAAAGCCAATGTTCTGAGATTTAAACTTGGATCTTTCTCAGAATCCAAACTCGTAGCAACTGCTTTTTACTACTGCCATAGAGTTTCCAGCTCTAACATCCTAAAATTCTGTGACCTCGTTGTTCCTGAGAAGACAGGAGGTGGGGTGGAGGTAAACTTAGGTGATCTGGGTCGATTTTGGATTCTACTCTGTAGGGTCAGAATGAATCTGAGAGTCATCAGGATCCGCCTATGCCATTCTTTCAGTCAACAAGTACTCAGTCCCTTCTGTACAGCAGTGAGCCCAATAATGTGGAATCACAAAGAGGAATTAACACTGATCTTCCTTGAGAGCTTGTGGTCTAGAAATGGATATGAAGAGCGGGACTTGAAATCCAATTGCAAGTTAGGAGTGAGAAGAGTTATCATACACGTGCTTCTGTCCCCCTCTTCATGGGGGACTAAGGGGCAAGTAGTCAGGCGACATACTGTCCCTTATTCAGCAATAGTAACCTGTGATGACAAAGATCATGAACCCTGCAGTCAAACGTACCTTATATTTTGGCTCCACCAATGTACTAACTATGTGACTCTGGGTAATGTCATCTCTTGGGATCTCCATTTGCTCCTCTGGAAAATGGGAAGAGTAAGAGTGGCTACCTGTATTCATTTCCTGAGGCTGTCCCTAGAAATGACCACAACCTCGGTGACTTAAAAAAACAGGTATTTATTCTCTCACCATTCTGGGTGCCAAAAGTCTGAAATCAGGGCGTCAGCAGTCCACACTCCCTCCAAAGGCTGCGGGAGAACCCCTGCTTGCTTCTTCTAGCTCTTGGTGACTCCTGGTGCTATCATGTGATACCATAACTCTGCCTTGGTCCTTCCATATGGCCACTTTCTCTGTGTCCTTTTCTGTCTCTCATAAGGACACTTTCATTGGATTTAGGGCCCACTCTAATCCAGTATGGTTCGTCTTGACCCTTACCTTACTTGGGTCTGCAAAGCCCTTGTTTCCAAACAAGGTCACATTCTGAGGTTCCAAGTGGACATGAATTTAAGTGGGGACACTATTCAACCCACCACACTACCTCATGGGATTGTTGTGTGAGGACTAAATGAAATATGCATGGAAAGCATTCTGCACAGTGCCGAGCACATAATAAACAATAAATGTTAGCTGTACACGTGTATGCATGGGTGTGTATGGGTGTGTGTGTATATATATATATATATATATATATATATATATAACTATTTTGTTATTTACTAGATTTACCAAAGGTTGATTTCATTATTTATTTCACCAAAGGATGTAGTAACTTTTAATGTTTTTCACTCTTTGTGAGTTTTCTAATGTGTTGTTTCTGATTTCAAACTTCTACTGAACATTTACTGTATGCTAGGTGCCGTGTTAAGTCCTTCCCATTGCATTAACTCATTGGACCCACACAATATGCCTGTTGCTGAGGAAACTGAAGCTCAGAGAGCTTAAATAAATTGCCCAGGCAGGGTCACACAGCTAGTAAGCGTGGTGAAGCTGGGATCTGAACCCAGGTTCAGCTGACTCCAGAGTCCTACTTCTTAGCTGAAGTAGGTCCATCAGCGCGTACGCTGGGTCTTGAATTTGCCTCCATTGAGTTCTTTGCTTTCCCTCTCTTCACTTGGGTTCTTTGAGCACATCATTTACCATCCTTTCCTATCAGCCTATTCATTTGATCTACTGGATAAATTACAAGTTCTTACTAGATGTTCTTCCAGCAAAGGCTCATCCTTTCCTGACTAACCCTAACGGCTCTTCCTATTATTGCACAGTTCCCCTGTTAACAATTCTGTTTGTTCTTAACCCCATGAGTTAATGTTCGCTATTTGTCTTTTTTTTTTTTGCGTTATGCGGGCCTCTCACTGTTGTGGCCTCTCCCGTTGCAGAGCACAGGCTCCGGACGCGCAGGCTCAGCGGCCATGGCTCACGGGCCCAGCCGCGGATCTTCCCGGACCGGGGCACGAACCTTTGTCCCCTGCATCGGCAGGCGGACTCTCAACCACTGCACCACCAGGGAAGCCCCCGCTATTTGTCTTTAAGTGCAGCTATATGTCTTAAGATTACATGAACATTATAAGAGCCCAGACTCTGGAGCCAGACCACTGGGATTTGAATCTCAGCTCTGCCACTTCCTGAGTGACCTTGAGTAAGTAATTTGACTTCTCTGTGCCTCACTTTCCTCATATTTAACATGAAAAAAAAATAATAACAATAATACATACCTGTACAGTTGTGGAAATGAAATAAATTACCACGTTTCGAACACAAAGCAGATCCTGGCATGTAGAAAGTGCTCAATTAGTGTCAGTAGCTATTTTTACAATTACCTTCACATCATTGAACACAGGTTGTCTGAGTAGCTCTTCTCTTTACGTTTGTTGTTATTGAAATTTATTATTCTCTTTTTCTCCAAAATGTCTTGGATATTTGGGTAGTGTCCATTTTCTCAACAGGCAATCTCTCATTGTATTGGTAATATTCTCCAGTGAGCATCTTCTTCCTTTTTACTCAGGTGAGTATTCTGCTTGTCTGGTAGAAGTGGGTGATGTTTTTGTTCGTTGTTGAGAATTATTTTTCCCTAGCACCCCTTTGCGGTGTTAGAATGATCACCTTCCATAAATTACCCATAGATTCTTGTAGAGAAGATACACACTCTACTTTTAAGGTGTGAACTTCAGAACGTGTCTTTTTATTCTTTTTTTATCCTTAGTTATTCACTATACTCGTATCTTCCATCTAAATGCCTCTGTCTCTCCAGACCTGTATTATGCCACATTATATATTTCCTTGGGAAATCCTTGCAGCTCTGGTCCACCCCCATACCCACGCACATCCCCAGCTGGAGTGCCATGAGTGGGTCAGTCCATGTCCTGGATAGCTTTGGGCACCAAACCATGCCCTGGAGTCTGCATTGGGCTCTTCAGCAGGGTCTTGAGGTCTGTGATCTGGAACTGATTCTTACCAGAGTCCAAACTGGACTCCAGAACGGACTCTGAGCTCCGGACAGAGCCCCCTTGGCCCTGGCTGAGAGGCAGATGGGCTTTGGGTTGGTCTGCACTCTGAGTACCTGCCTTGGCCCTGGACTCTAAGCCGGGCTCGAGCTAATTAGACTCTGGACAGCTAAAGCTCAACCCAGACTTTTGCTTCCCCTCCAGTGGTGTCCATTTCTGAAAGGAAAGGCCAGCCAGTGGGCACACGGAAGGAAACATTGGACTATTTATTGCAAAGCTAGATTGACAGCACAGGCCGCAAGGGAACAGACCAAAGAAGGCCCTTCTATAACAGAGGAATCGGGGAATAAGAGAAGGAGAAAGGGGATGAGGGAAGTGAACGGAGACACATAAACGGCCACCTCTTCCACCCATTCTTCTGCTCCTGGGACCTTCCCTGTCAAGAAAAGCTCTTCTGTTGTGCTTGTTTCTATCTGTCTCTGGGCATTGCTGGCAACACATTCCCCAGGCTGAGGTCTCTGATGAGCACAACGGAATTCAAAAGAACCAGCACATCTGAAAAGCCAGACCCAAGTCAGGGGAAGCGTATCAGTCACTTCTCAGAGCTCTGCCCCGGCAGGAAATGCAGACCTGTCTGGTCTGCAGTCCAGGACAGGTCCACTGAGGGCCCCTAGGGCGGCAGGAATTCCACCATCTCAGCTTCACCGCCCCTTAAGTATTAGGCGGGTTTTCCCATCTCCAATGAAGAACCTACAAAAAAGGTGGCCCAGTGAGGTCTCTGCATCTCCGGGAGAGACCCAACCCTCCATCGAATGCCTCCAGGCCCAGAATTCTCCAGAGAGATGCCTTCCTGAGCCTCTCCAGCCTCAAGAGCCAGATCTCCCTGGGGAGAGGGAGAAACTCTCTCCTGTTGGGTCTCTAACCCTTTTCCTGAAGATCCCCATCTCTACCATTCTGAAAGCATCAGAGAATTACTTGTGATGCTTTTCACTAACCCATAGGCTAAGCCAGGACTGCAGACAGGCAGCGATGCAAGCAGTCTAGATCAGCTCAGCCCAGTGCCTGTCCTTGTCCAGACAGCGGGCACTGTACCTACTTGTATCCCTGCACAACCTGGAGTAGAAAGGAAGGACACTCTGGATTCTTGAGGTTCACAAGAAGAGAGCTGGAGGAGAAGCAGTCAAGCGGATATTATCCTTCTGATAACACTATCAACCTTCTTACCCATTGCCCAGCTCCAGGGAGCACTGCTCACATTGTGTCTTATGTGATTGGCATCTCATGACATGCATGCTCTTGGGGACACCACTAACATGGTGTTCTATGTGGACAGGGTCCCTTGAGTTGTACAACACCCCCATGGGGAGCTATTTCTCCCCTACTTTCAGTCCATACAGTTGTTCAGATGAGGCTGACCTCACCCCAACTCCAGGATAAGATTCATGCTCCACACATAGCCAATAAGAGTGCCTGGCCCCATGGCTACAGAGATCGATTCAGAGGTAGACATGGCCCAAGCTGGACCAGTCCAACTCAGAGAACAGCAGAGCCAGGACCTTTGTAAGAGCAGTTGTTCTGTTTCCTCTGTTTCCAGCTATTAACCTGCTAGGATGTAAGTCTGGAGTGCCTGGTGGACATCTTTGCCTCTACTGGAGAGCCTATCCAAGCATGAAATCTACCCAGAGGACAGTAGAGCCTAAAAAGACCAAGCCCTGAAGACACTGTCTGAGCTCCCACCAAAGCCAGGGCCACTTGTGAACTTCTCAATTATGTGAGCCAATGAGTTCCCCTTTATGATGAAAGCTTTGTTCAGATGGATTTCTGTCACTTGCCACCAAAGGTCCCAGAGCCATAATCTTTGCCTCTGAAGAAGGCTTCCTCTTCTCTTCTCCAAACCCAAGCGAGACCCTAGCCCTCTAGACCTGGATGTTCTAGGAACTGTCACCATGCCCACCACATGGGCCATGACCCTGTGTCACATTCCTACCTGATGAGCACTCCTACAAGCAGGCTGGCCAGGAGCGGGCCCAGCCAGTAGATCCAGTGGAAGTCCCAATGGTTGGCCACCACAGCCGGTCCAAAGGCACGGGCAGGATTCATGCAGGCTCCAGACACAGCTCCCCTACAAACACCCAGCCACAATGGTCGGCAGAATCTCAGCCAAGGAGCCCCGACTCACCCAAGTTCATTTCCCCAAGTAGGCCTAAGTCACATGCTACCCAGAAACCCCCTCTAAGCTACCATATCATGGCGATCTGGGAGGTTCCAAAGTGAAAGGCTTGACCCCCTCCCCAGAGTCCTCCCTACAGTCTGCCACTCCCCACACACCCTTCTAGAAGAATGGGCAGCAAGTAGTGCCTGTTCAGTGACGGCAGGAAGGAAGATGGATCCTCCTCCAGAGGTGGTAAGGCAAAGGAAGCAGTTTTCAGCTACATGAACTTTGGGGTCAAGCAGACCTGGATTCAAAACCCAGCCCAGCTATTTCTAGCTATGACCTTTGTTTAACCTCTCTGTGTTTCAGCTGAGATGAAAGTACATATCTCATAGAGCCCATGTTTCTCCTATAATTCATGTGCAAGTGCTAACTCTGATCTAGCTGACCTGGTTGAGGCCTTTGTTGCACCACAAGCTAGGGACCCAGCATCTCCCAAAGAGGGACTGTTCCCCAAGAGCACCTCTCTAGTCCCGGTGTCTGTACCCTTGCCCCATTCGCTCAAGCTGGGGTCCTCACTCAGGCCTCACCCCTCACAGACCCCACTCTGTGGCCAGCAGCCAAAGCCAACTGGATGAGTCAGTAGGCTTATAAGTGAACCAAAAGCCACTAGGAGGCATCAAAGCACTGCCACAGCTCTGCACATGCATTTCCCCAGACTCCACCTCCCAAAGGATGACTTAGGGCTGGAGGCAGAGCAGAGAAAGGCTACACTTGGTCCTGTGTCCAAGAAGAAAGGAAGGAGTTGGCCTGTAGGAAGGAGCTCCCTCATCCCCTATATTTAGCAGGGGCCCTTGTCCCAGATCTCTCATTTAATTTGCCACTTCCCAATGACCTTAAATAAGTCACTTGTGTCCTCTCTGAGCCCCAGTTTCCTCATATATAAAAGGGAAGAAATAATCCTTTGTCTCCTTAATCCCTTCCCAAGTCTACTGAGAGGCTCTAGATAAATGAGACAACGGGTGTGGAAGCTCTTTGTAAGTCTGAGGCTAAAACCTGGCTGCCTGCTGGCAGGATAAACACAGTCCACAGACATGGTTTATTGATACTACAAAAAGCAGAAAATTCACATAAAAATCCAGTCTTCTGACTTCCCTAGAATGAAATTAGAAGGGTCACCCCAAGCCCATATTCCCACACAGCGATTACTTATCAGAGGTGTGTGGTGGTGGCCTCCTTAGATGCCACAGTCCCCACCATTCCCTGTTGTCTGCCTCCTGCCAGCCCACTTCCCCCGTGTACATTACCTGTGTGGCTTCTATTGGAAACCCTCAGGTAAGCTCAGCAGACCTGCCCTCCTCCAGGGGTGAGCCTCGGCCCAGGGCTGAGCACTGTGGTCCCACAGCCAAGGGGCACTCACCCTGCTAGGATGTCCACGGTGACAGAGAAGCCGATGGAGAATGGGGCCAGAGGACCCTGCGTCTTCTCGTTTATGGTGCCCATGCATACAGCCAGTGCCAGCAGTGTCGTCAGGATGATCTCTGCCACCACTGCCCCCGTCACCTGCCTGGGCTCCTGGACCGTCACGAAGGCTGCCCCAGACGCGTTCCAGAACCTCTCCTCAGAGCTCACCGCCTGCAGAGAGCAGTGCTCAGCCTCATGTTGCGGGTGGAGAGACAGCTGGGAGCTGACGGGAGGGGCCCCATCCTTTTGAGCCAGGGAAGGGTCCTGTCCAATGTACAGTCAGACATATCTGGACCCACATCCCAGCTCCACCAGTTCCTACTGTGCGGCTTTGCCTGAGCTATTGGACTTCCCTAAGCCTCATTTTGCTCTTCTGTAAATGGGGATAACCCAGCGGTGGCTCCAGGTATTGTAGGCCTGAAGGGTATGTAACTTATATGAACCTCTTTGAGAAAGAATACTAAAATACCTTATTTTTACAAACTTTGCAAACACATATACCCAGGTAAACACATTACCAGCCCCCTAAAAGGCCCCTTAAAAGGGGTGAGAAGAGCCCTGAAGCTTAAGCACCATTGGCTTCCCAGGAAATCGGCCTTGGGGTCATCACGACACCTGGGAAGGGAAGACTGCAGCGCAGACAAGCTTCTGGACCCGGGACTCAAATCCAGGCTCAGCTGCTCCCCAGTTCATTTGAACTTGGGCAAATTATTGCCTTCTCTGTGCCTCTGCTTCCGCCTCTGTAAAGTAGGCGTGGTCATGGTAATAGCCCTGGGCCCAGGTGGGGAGTGATCTTTAAGGACTGATGCAGGCTTCCAGTCAAGTTGGAGATTAAATGAGAGGAGTCTACCAAGTGCTCGGGGAGGCGGGACGGCACCCAGTGAATGACCACTTCTGCCCCACACTGGTCTCCATCATGTTGGACAAGTTTACAAGTGACCAGGCCTGAGGGAGAGTCCCAGCACTGCTTTCCATTGGGAATCAGAGCAGCAAGGTCCCCATTCTAAACAGACAGGGGAGCAGGGTCTCAAATGGGGGCACAGGGAGACCAGGGCAGGGACGACAGCAAGATGGAATTCGAGACCAAAGTCTGCAATGGGCAGCGCTTAGAGACACAGACCAAACCCCAGGCAAGCTAACAGGGTGCCCCCTTCACCCCTTCCCACCTCTCCACTCCCTCCAATCCCACCCCCAACACAAGCCAAGCAAGGCTTCCAAGTTGAAGGGTCCCTGGTTGAGACTTCAGAACAGCAGAAAGGAAAGGAAACAAGGAAGTCAGGCAGGCAAAGAGGGAGGAGGGAAGTCCTTCCATGGAGTTACGTGTAGAGCTATAGAAATTCTGTGGCTTGAGAGGAAGAGCTAGCCTTCCTACCGGAATGGGAGGATTCCAGTGATTTGAGCATTAACTCCCATTTAAGGTAGAGTAACTCAGTTTAAAGGCAGGCAAACTGGAGAACACACAGAGAAGTTAGTTCAGGAGTTTCTCAAGGAGAATAACCCTGTATATCCTGTACCCTCAGACAGTGCTTAGGGAGATGTTTGTAGCATGAATGAAGTGAATGAATGAATGAATGAAAAAAAATAGAATTGTCTAAATCCAGAAATGGACTCAGGAGCAGAAACCTTGAGTCCTGAATTCTGCTTCCTGGTCTGTCTAGGGAGGGCTGTGTCCAGACACAGACAGAACAGGGTGGGTTTGGAGGAAACCAAAGGCCCTTTGAGTGTCCCCTCCAAGGTAGAAAGGTCCACCCAATCCCATGGGAGGCAACAGGAAAAGAATTGGACAGGACTTCCCTGGTGGGGCAGTGGTTAAGAATCCGCCTGCCAATGCAGGGGACACGGGTTCGAGCCCTGCTCCGGGAAGAGCCCACATGCCGCGGAGCAACTAAGCCCATGCGCCACAACTACTGAGCCTGAGCTCTAGAGCCCACGTGCCACAACTACTGAGCCCACGCGCCTAGAGCCCGTGCTCCACAACAAGAGAAGCCACTGCAATGAGAAGCCCGCGCACCACAAGGAAGAGTAGCCCCTGCTCACCCCGCAACTAGAGAAAGCCCATGCGCAACAATGAAGACCCAACGCAGCCAATCAATCAATCAATCAATCAATTTTTTTAAAAAGAATTGGACAGTCCCCATTCCCTGCCCCTCACCCACCCCAGCAGCCCCATCAGAGCAAAAGCCCCCAGCGCAGCCCCCTGGGGGATCACCCACCTTGGCCAAGGCAGCCCCAATCAGCCCCCCACACAGCTGGGAGATCCAGTAGGGAAGCAGCATCATCAGGTGGAGGCCTCCGACCAGCATGGCTGCCAGGGACACCGCAGGGTTGAAGTGTCCACCACTGTCACCCACAAAAGCAGAAGGAGTCGTGAGGCCAAGGCCCAGGCACTGGGCCCCAGCAGCCCCACCACCTCCCCAGATGGCCTTGCGGGGCTGGAGTCCGTCAAGGGCAGCCCAGGTAGAAAACAGGCACCAAATTACGCCCACTTTCCCCGAGGTGCCAAGTGGTGGGGGAGAGCCTGGGAGGGGAGGGCAGCACCATTCCTGTCCTACACCCAGACCCCACGGTGGCCCAGACAAGAATACGGTGGGAAACTGTCCCTCAGCTCTTTCCAGACCCCTAAGAGCTGCATCCAGCCCTTCAGACCCGTGGCCACAGGTCAGAATGAGACCCCAGGCTTCAAACTCACAGCCCAAGACAGGTATCCTAGCCTCCCCTTAGAAGAAACCAGGCCCTGAACAACAGCTCCTGACTGGTTGAACTCAACCAATAAAATTTTTTATTGGTGGAACTCAACCAGTAAAATTTCTATTTTTGGTCTGAAAGTGTGACTAGTGTTGCCTGTAAAATTTAGATTAGAGGTTCCTGGAAATGGCACTGGGAATCAGGATCGAGGCTAGAGGTTCATGATTAAGTTGGGATTGGGATCTGGAGTTTGGGATGTGAAGGGGATTAGACCCAGTCGAACCTAGGTCAAAGGGCTGGTTCAAGTTGGCTGGTCCTTCCAGAAGGTATGGGCCAAGAGCCTTCCTTTTCAACAAGATGCTCAACCAGTCCAAGCCCCAGAGCCTACAGGCGCCCCCAGTGCCTGCTACCCCCATTGGCATCCTATCCAGTCCCACTCAGATGAAGGAACTATCCTGAGAGGTTGGCTCACCAATCCCCCTGGTGCCTGGGATGGACACACCCAATAAGAGGGACAGTGACCCCAAGGCCCCCCCATGTCAACCCAGATGTTTAGAGCCCACCAATGGGCCTGCCCACCCAATGGGCACAGGGCATTGAGCTGAGACTGGACAGAGGACCCTGGCTCTGGACACAGGGACTTTGTCCAACATGCTGACATTTCAGGACCAGCTGCCCCAACTTGTCAGGTGCAGCTCTGTGCACAGGCCCTTGGGTGAGCTTCCTGCAGGATCAGGAAGCACCAGCTGATCTCAGACTTGACCGGCAGGGAGAGGGGCAGCCAGGCTTACTTGGCCTCAATTCAGGTCCATGACCAAACTTAGCCTGGGCTCTGCCAAAGCAGAGAGGTGAAGGTGGAGGTGGGGCGGCCTCCTGCAGGAGGGAGACTTAGAACCCTCTCGGCCATCAGCCTCACCACCAGGTCCCGCAGCCCAAACGGGGAGAGACACTGTCACTCAGAGTGTGGTTCTACCAGGAGAAGGCTGGGACACTTCACACTCATTAACAGTAAAACAATCAAGACACCTTCTTAGTTTACTCATCCATGGTTTGCTCAACAAATACTTATTGAACACCTACTCTGGTGCTAGGTGCTGTGTCGGGCGCTCCAATAACCTCAGAGTCAGTGCCGGGCACACGGTAGGTACCGAATAAATATTTGTTGACAAAAAACAGATGGCTGAATAAAAGGCTGGCATTTCAGGTAGGCAGTCTCCTGCAGCACAAAGCGATGTTCTCTCCTGCCAGCTGGCCTGGGTTCAAACCCTAGCTCTGCCACCGAAGAGCTGTATGACCGTGGGCAACTTATATAACCTCTCTGTGCCTCAGTGATCCCTACTTCATAAAGGCTGTTGCAAAGATAATTAATACATGTTCATATAGAGTACTAGCATATAGTTAGTACTCAATAAATATCATTTATTATTACCATCCCCTTTTATTCCACTGAACATAGAGAGGTTCAGCTAATTGCCCTGGTCACCCAGCTAAGCAGTGACAAGGGTTGCCTTCAATCCCAGACCCGTCGTCGAACAGAAGACTCTGTGTGTTTCATCCCACCTGCAGCTTCCCTTAGATATTTAGAGAGAAATATTAAAGTTCTCTTTCCATTCTGCTTTTCTAGGAAACAGTATTTCAATTTCCTTACTCAGATCAGTTTTCTGTGTGAGATTAAATACAGACCAACCAGGTTCTAGAGGCCCCTGACAGACACTCCATCCAAGACATTTGTCATTGTGGTTGGTTCTCCTGGGAGCCCACGACCTCCCTCCCGGTGGAGCTCCTGTCCAGGGGAGGGCTATGCAAGGGGAACTCTTCAGGCCTCCCTGCCCCACCCCCCCGGCAGGTTCTTCTGCATAACTCTGCCTTACCCTAGGCTGGAGCAAAACGCCCCGTCCTAAAGGTAACAATAACACAGCAACCAACAGCGACTGAGCGCTTACTATAGACTAAGCTCTTCACATCGTTTCGTTCTCGTGCCTCCCCTAGGAGATGCTGGGTTTAGGACAGACAGCTTGGGTTTGCCTCCTGGCTCTACCACGGGACTCTGGACGAGTTACCTGGCCTTTCTCCTTCATGTGTTGGCTTGAGAAATAAGATTTAGAAAATACTCCCACTGTTCGCATTTCATAGGTGGGAAGTTTGGGTTTGGGGAGTGACTTAGTCAAAGCCACAGAGCTCACAGGCTGAAGAGCCAGGATTCAAACCCAAGCAGCCTGACCCCTCACCCAACCCACATTTTACCCATACTGCTTTTGGGATCCTGGGCATGTGTCCAGGGGTCCTGCCCACAGCTCTGCTCCCTGCCTGGCTCCCCAGGTTGGCACCAGGCAGAGTGCTCAGAGCTGTTCCCACCTGATACTCCCCAGCGTGGCGATGACCAAGCCCAGGGCCAGCCCATGGGCCAGTGCCGGCTGCAGCAGCCCAGTGTCGGTCCCGTTCTCAATGACCGACAGGCAGCCGATGAAGATGAACAGGGCAGAGCCCAGCAGTTCAACCAGGCAGGGCTGCACAAACCGCTCGTACCAGCACCCACGCCACCTGCCCCCCTCGCTGGGCTCCTTCACTTTGACGCCACCGAACTCCAGGTCACAAATGGATGCAGCTGCCTGAAGGGGGGGAAACGGAGGGGGACACGGATGGGAGGAGAGCCCAGAAAGAAGCCCCCCAGTGCCCCCATCTTGAATTAATTCTCAGCACCCGCTTGGATGGCCAGGCTGCAGAGGAAGAGGCCAGCAGTGTACTCACCTCTGCAGACATCAGGGCGGAGGTGACTCAGGACGGGACTCTGGCCTGCGCTGGCTGGAAAACCCGCACCTGCTCTCCAGGACAGGACACTCTTATCTCCAGGACCGGGGCTGCCAGCCCACTACAGGCTCTGCCCCTTTTAAAGGGCTACAGAGGCTCCCGAGGGTGTCAAGAAAGCAATAAAGCCCAGCAGGAGGCGGCCCTGAGGCCCAGGAGAGGAAACACTGCTTTTAACCTTAACCAGGCAGGGCAGGGGGTGACCAAGGATTGCTGAGCTCTCTGCCAGCAAAGGCAAAAGGCGTCAGCTTTGCTGCGTCACCTGGGGAGGGCTCCAGGTCTGCCCCAGCAGGAGATGGAGGGCCCTGATCCCCAGCCCCCTTGGTCACCACCGGGGCCCAGAGGAGACCCACGTGTGTGAGTGAACACGAGGAGGGCCCCGCCAGATCAGGACCACACATGGGAAGTAACGGTAAACTCATCTTCAGTGATTTTTCCATGGACTTCTAAGGACACCTCCTTGTGTCTGAGGCCCCGGCACCTCCACAGACTCACGATGATAGGCTGATCCAGGACTGAGGGTGTAGACGGATGACCATCTCTGCAGATTGCAGAGGCAATGGTAAAGCCTGTAGACTTTGGAAACAGGCTGCCTGGATTTCAATCCCAGCTCCTCCGTGAACCAGCTGAGTAACCTTGAGCAGTTGCTTACCCTCTCTGCACCTTATTTTTTCTCCCGTGCAGCATGGATGATAGTGGTGGTACCAATGACATCGGGTTGTGTGGCTTAAATAAGTTAAGATCATAAAGTGTTTATGACAGAGTCAGACACATGATAAGCACAATACCAGTGCCTGCTGATTTAGAATATGTATTTATGTGAACTAATATTTACTGAGCACTTTCTAAGTGCTGGTCTAAGTACCTTATATGTATTATCTCATTTAAACTTCACAACAACCCCATGAGGTAGGTACTATTATTACAGCCACTTTACAGATGAGGAAGTGGAAATTCGGGAAGGTTAAGTTTCCCAGGATCACACAGCTTTTGTGATTGTGGGCTAAGTCACAAAAGGACAAATACTGTGTGATTCCACTTATGTGAGGTACCTAGAGTAGTCACATGCATAGAGACAGAAAGTAGCATGGTGGCTGCCTTGATCTGGGAGGGGGGGAGAATGAGGAGTTATTGTGTGATGGGTACCCAGTTGCAGTCGGGGAAGACGAAAAAGTTCTGGAGGTGTTGCACAACAACATGAATGTACTTAATATCACTGAACTATACACTTAAATGGTTAAAATGGTAAATTTTGTGTTACACATATTTTGAATTGAAAGAAAAAAAAAACCTGTGGGTAAAGCCACTACACTCACAACTGAAAGAAAAAAACTTGTGGGTTAAGCCTTTCTAAGATGATGGATGGATGGATGGATGGATGGATGGATGGATGGATGGATGGATGGATGATGGAAGAAGAGATGGATGGAAGGATCGGCAGATGGGTGGATGGATGGAAAGAAAGAAGGAAAGAAGGGAGGAAGGGAAGGAAAGAGAGATGGGTTTCCTGACTCATACATTCAAAGATGCTCATACATTCAACAAATATTTACACACCTACTGTGAACCAGCCACTGTCCTAAGAGCTGGCAGGAAATGTAGCAGTGATCAAGACAGACAAAGATGCTGTTTCGATGTTCATATAACTATTATCTGAGCATTGCATGTAGAGATAGAGAAGTAATGTCAGGGATAAGAGAATTTTAATGAAAATTTCCACCATTTATTGATAACTCATTACCCATCTAACGCTGTGCTAAGCGCTCTGCACATGTTCACAACAGCCCTATAAGTCCTATGACTTCTTACCCCCATCTTCAGATGATAAAAATGAGGCACAAAGAAGTTGAAGAACCTGCTCAAGATCGTGTAGATGAAAAGCATCTGCTTCGGGACAGAAGTAGACGCCTCTGGACAAGGGTTTGACAGTTTGCTGAGAGCTCTTTGCAGCTCGAGGCCCTGGAACGCAGCGTCTCTATTGAACATTTGCATATCTCAGAAGGTGTTGGGGCTGCTCTCTTGCTGGTTATCTTGAGACCTGTTCTCTCCCTCCTCTGCACCCACAGCACATTGTACAAGATGTTTCTTATTCCCTTCCTCCCTGCAACATAAGATGGTTGTCCAACCCTCAACTCCCCCATCTCCCTCATTCTTTGACCAAGTCCTGCCAAGTGCTGCTCCTGGAATATTTCTCTCCTGTTTTCACCCAAGCCTTCATCGGTTCTTACTTAGGCTCTTGAAAAATAATTAAATATTCATTATACACCTGCCAACTGCAGACCCTACACTGGACACCACACATGCATTCCTTCAATAATTAATATTCACAATAATCTATTATTTTCCCACTTCACAGGTAGGAACTCCCAGCTGGTATTACTACAACAACTCCTCATCTGGTCTTCTTGCTTCAACCAATTTCTTTTTTTTTTCTTTAATTGAAGTATATTTGATTTACAATGTTGTGTTAATTTCTGCTGTAAAGCAAAGTGATTCAGTTATACATATATATATATATACATTCTTTTTCATATTCTTTTCCATTATGGTTTATCACAGGATATTGAATATAGTTCCCTGTGCTAAAAAGTAGGACCTAGTTGTTTATCCATTCTATATAAAATATTTTGCATCCATTAACCCAAATTCCCAGTCCATCCCTTTCCCACCCACCCCCTTGGCAACCACAAGTCTGTTCTCTATGTCTGATGCCTCACCCAATTTCAATCCATTCCTTTAAAACTGGCAACCAGCAGGGCACAGTTTGGCACTTGGGTCCAGGTTTGGGGATCAAGCTTCTCCACCTGTGCCCCCTAGCTTCTCTCTCAGCCTCAGTTTCCTTGTATGTAAAAGTGGGCTAATGATGGTACCCATCCCCATAGAACTGGTGTATAGATTAAGTGAGACAATGCCCTTAGTACAGTGCCCAATTCAGAGCAGGTGCCCAACAACTAGTAGCTCTTATTATGGTTCTCATTAGTCAGAGTAGGTGCGTAACAAATAACCCCAACATTTCAATGGCTTAACATAGTAAAAATTGATTCCTTGTTCACAGAATAATCCAGAGCAGGCCCTTCATCACATGGTGACTCAGGGAGCCAGGCTACTTCCACCTTGGAGATCCACCATCTAGGTCCTCAGATCATCTGCACCAGCCAGCCAATGGGGGAGGAGAATGTGGAGGACTGTGCAGGGGGTGGTTTGTGGGGTAGGCCTAGAAATGGCAAATACCACTTCCTTCCATATTTGACTGATTAGAACTCAATCACATGGCTTCACCTGGCCACAGAAGAGTCTGGGAAACACAGTCTAGCGGTGTGACCAGAAGGAAAAAGAAAGGCATTTTGTGAACGCCCAGAAAATTTCTACCACACCACATGGTGGTTGCTGTTATTCCCCAGCCTGTCAATCTAATCCCATCCTTCCCTGACTTCAAACTTTCTAGCACCTTCTGTGGCAGTCAATGCCAAACTCAACTCCCATAGCAGCCACACAGGTCTACCCTGGACTCAACTCCTGCCACATGAACCACCATAAAGGATTTGCCAGGTAAGCCCTGCACCCTCACCCCGTCCCTGCCCATGCCATCCCCTCTGCTTGAAGTTCTCTTTTGCCCTCTTGGCCAACTTCTACTGCTCACTCAAGTCTCAGATCCAGATATTTGTCCTCCCTGACTCCTGGGCCAACTAGCTGTCAGTCCTTGCTGCATGCCCCTCCCCCACGAGAGCCAGGATTGGACTCAGTAGCTCCAAAACCAGTGGTTCTCCTGAGAAAATCTGAATGTCATTCAAGCAAAACAATGTATTTCCACAACGTGAGATTTTTGTGTGGCCTGATGTCTCCACATGCAATGCACTGATCTCCCAAACCACCAGGATAACCAGTACACTAGGGAAATGATGTCTTCCTAAGAAATTGTTTGACTGGAAAACTTTTCAGCCTTCCAATCCCAGGTCTGGTTGACATGACCAAAGCCTCTAATTTTTATCTTTGTTTGCGCAGAAACATTTTAAGACATCTCTGCATCTGTCGGCACCTGTCTGCCATCCACCACCAGGTCCAAATGGAGTATAAAAGCAGGTTGCATCTTATCCTGGCAAACCACTCTATCCTCCTTTCTCATATTGATGGCTGCACACATGTGCAGGACATGTCCACTTATGTCATGGTCCTGGCACTCATTGCCATCACTGTCATGGGCCTTGTTAAATTGTGCCAGGGACATTCTGAGCACTTGCAGAGTACCCTGCCCTTTCTCGTACTCAAGTTGGGACACCCTTAATTTTGTAAGAGAAGAAATCAAAAACCCAGAAAGAAATTTGCCCCTGGCCATTGGGATTTCTATGCCAATTATGACACTCATCTACATCCTGACCAATGAGGCCTATTACACAGTTCTGAGCATTTCAGACGTCCTTGGCAGTAATGCCATGGCTGTGACATTTGCTGACTAGACATTTGTCATGTTTAGCTGGACCATTCCCATTGCTGTTGCCCTGTCCTACTTTGGGGACTCAACACGTCTATCTTTGCTTCATCAAGGTTGTTCTTTGATGCACTGTTGTGGGAAAAATGTGATGTTGGTGCCATGGCAGCCACCTTGAGATCATGAGGTGCAACTTGCCAGAAGTGTGGATCCTTGATGACACCAAGGCCCCAGACAACCCCAAGACCCGCTACTCCAGACTTCTTGTTAAATAAACGTGCACTTCCCAGAGAGCACCCCAGAGAGAGTGAATTCATAAAGTGGCTGTGGGATATTTTAAATTTTCAAGGGAAATAAATTGATGCTCAATATCTGTCAGACAGGGTGTGATTTACTAGCTCAAGGTAGTTCACAGTTTTCTATTAGATGGCCCTACATTCCTTTCAATTACATCATATCTTTGCAAACCTGGTTTTATGGGTGTTGCCATATTAATAATAATAATTAAGAAAAACACGTGCTGCATGAAAATCAGTGTGGAAAAGGAAGTGAGAGTGGCAGTGTCCAATCTGACTCCAAGGCCTGAGAACCTGTGCAGTGCCCCAAAGGCATACATATCCCATGGTAAGCAACTGTAGTTTTTAAAAATGAAAGTTATTAAGAATGCAATTAAATTGAGTTACTTAATTATAGTTATTTAAGAATGAAATAAAACAGAAATAAGATATTTTTCCTTTCAATGTACGCGATTTTCTTAAATGGCCACTAAGTAGTTAGGCCATAAATACTAAGTGTTTTTTTGGACCTAACTAATAAATACAACTATTAGGTATTCCTTTTGTCCAAGGAACACCATGAACCAAGAAAGTCTGGGAGCCTCTGAAACAAATAATACATGTCCTTCTCTTTCAGGCACTGGGGGTTGAATTTTCTATCCTTTGCAGCAGAGAACATTTATGGCTGATAAGCTCCCTCCCAATATACCAAAGACACTGGGCTTTCGGTCTACTAATTTCTTCTTAAAACAAGTCACTATTTGTAGTAATGCAGATGCTTGATAATTCAGGCTGATGCTGAGATTTGTGTGCTGTGGACAGTCACAGAAACGTAAAGCAGAACTGTTACTGACCTGGGTTCTTGGACTCTTTAATCAATAGACATTGATAAGAGGCCAGACAAGGAATTCAGGCAAGGCTTTACTGGGACTCCTGCTGCAGCAGGAGGGAGTGAAAACAAGTAACAGGTTCCCTTGCTTGCTCCCTGAGGCGGGAGGGGGGAGGGCGGTGCGGGAGCTGGTTCCATAAATAGGGTGAATGTGAGGGCGCACTGGTGGGTCGGGCCAGAGGGGTAGCTTAGGTGGTCTGCCCGTCCCCTTGGTGGTGCTGTGTGCAGTATCACGCTCAGGACCCTGCTTTTGCCCCCAGCACCTCAGAAGTGGCAGTTGGATTTTGGTCTTTTTGTATCTTGCTGTTCATAATTTGCCCCAACTGCACATACTCACAGTTATTTTTAGTCCCGTATAGTTTCTTTGTATTTTGTTGCTCCAGGAGACATTTGTCCAGGTTCAAGCACTGCAGTAAAGGATCCCAGGTCCCAGCCTGTCTCAAACCCCTCACTGTCTTCTGAAACTGTGGCTTTATTTCTATCTAAATAGCTCTGCCATTGTTTTCAACGTATGATCACTCACTTGGAGCTCCGGGCAAGTTTGTTGTTGGAAATGAGTCTAGTTTTCACCTTTCTCACTGCTCAGATCACAGGTTTAGTTTGAACCTGAGCACCTTCCTTCCTTCCTTGTAGAAGCCACCAGCACCCTATTTTCTGCCCTGCAGTGTCCAGATCAAATGCTGATGTCTTTGGAGTCACTGTAACCAGACATCAGACATGCTGGCTACGTCAGAACTTATTACAGCCAAAAAGTCATTGGACTGAAGGAGCAGTCCACTAAGTCTCATCAGTAAGGGTTCATTTGCTCGTCATCTGCATGTTTGGAACAACAGTTAAAATGGTAGTAATAATGTCCACTATTTACTGAAGAGCTGCTCACTATGAGCATGTTTCATATGATAATCAGAATGTTCTCATGTTGTTGACTTTTTTTTTCTGGTTCTACCATTTTCTCTACTATTTGGATAGTAATACTTATTACAATTAAATTGCTCTACAGAAGAGGAAATCCAAAAGGTCAGCAAACATGAAAAGATAATAGCCAGAAAAAATTCAAAGGAAAGCAACAGAACAGAAAATTTTAAAACGTGATTAACATCCAGTACCGACAAAGAGGGAGAAAATAGGCAAACCCATGCATTTTTGGGGGGAGTGTGCATTACTACAATATTTTGCAACACAATCTTGCAATATTTATTAAATATGTAAATTCACCTACTCCTAGACCCAGCGAGCCTTATGTTTCAAAAATCGATCCTATAGAAATAAAAACTCCAATTGGTAAGAGTATATGTACAGGAACATTGATTTCATTATCGTTTATTGGTAGAAAAAGCTGAGAACTATCTGAATGGTCATAATTATGAAAACATCTACCCCAGAATGAATGTCTATTTTCAGTATCCTGAACATCCCATTGTTCTACTCAGCATCAAGCCTTTGGACAGTCTGTTTCTTTTACCCAAACTGCTCCCTAATTCTGACAAAAACTTTCTCATCCTTCAAGTCTCAACAAAGATATGATAATGTTTTTAAAGGGTGTAAGAGAGAAAGTATCATGAAAATGTAAATCACGTGCACTGGCTAGCAACTGGATGAATCTCACAAACAAAGTGAAAGAAGCCAGACGCAAAGGAGCGCATACAGTGGAACAGAAAGTTCGAGGATAAGCAAAGCCGACTGTGCTTTGGGAGGTCGTGACTCGGACAGGGCACATGGAGGCTTCGGGAATCTATCACTTTCTATTTCTTGATCTGGATGCTGGCCACAGGGTGAGTTCACTGTGTGAAAATTCACCAAGCCGATAACGATGTGTGTACTTTTCTGTGTGTACACTGTACTTCAATAAAAAGTTAAAAATAATCCCAACCTATTTTAGGAAGTTACCTTCTGGATATAACCAAGAGGAAATCTGTAGGTGAACCAATGGTACCTAAGAAGAGAACACTGAATTCAATCTCTATGTTGTCGCCTGTAACATTCTATCCCCATAAAATATAAAAATGTGCTAATTTATAAATTGCCTTTTAAAAATCAGAAAGCTTTCACTCTGCTGTTTTTCACTCCAATAGTTGAATTGTCGTCAACAACAATACAAGTTAACAGTCAGCAAGCCCTATCCCAGGGCTTGTACTGAGCATTTAACGAACATCACCCTGCTGGCTCCTCATGACAGTCCTGTGAGGTGGGTGTTGTTCCCATTTCTCAGATGAGGAAACTGAAGTTCAAAGATCTAGTGACTCACTAAAGGTCAGAGGTAATTAGGGTCAGAACTGGTTTGCTAACTCCAGAGCTCATGCTTTTACAGAAAAAATATCTCTATAAGAGGTAAAGTAGCTAAAAAAAGAAAACAGAAATATCTTTTGAGAGACTCATTTGGGTTTTTTTAAATTATTTCTAAAACAGCTCTATTGAGGTACAACTTATAGACAATAAATTACCGGTCAAGTATACCATTGATGCTTTGATATGCGTATATGCCCATGAAACCAGCTCCATAATCAAGACACTGACCATGTGTATCATCCCCCAATTCTCCTCATGACCCTATTCCTGTTCTCAGGCAATCACTAATCTGTTTTCTGCCACTATAAATTAGTTGGAATTTTCTAGAAATAGAATCAAATATAGAGAGAACAAACTAGTGGTTACCAGTGGGGAGGGGGGAGAGGAGCAATACAGAGTTGGGGAATGGGAGGTACAAACTATCAGATGTGAGATAGGTTACAAGGATGTATAGTACAACACGGGGAATATAGGAAATATTTTGCAATAACTGTAAATGGAGTGTGACCTTTAAAAATTGTGCAAAAAATTAAAAATTTAAAAAATAGAAATAGAATTAAACAGCATGTGTTCTTTTTTATCTGGCTTCTTTCACTCAGTGTACTTATTTTTGATTCATCTATCTTGTTGTATGTCCAAACTTAATTTCTTCTGGTTGCTGTGTAGTATTCCATTTTTCTATACTACAAAGCTACAGTAATCAAGACAGTATGGTACTGGCACAAAAACAGAAATATAGATCAATGAAACAGGATAGAAAGCCCAGAGAGAAACCCACGCACATATGGTCACCTTATCTTTGATAAAGGAGGCAAAAATATATAGTGGAGAAAAGACAGTGTCTTCAATAAGTGGTGCTGGGAAAACTGGACAGGTACATGTAAAAGTATGAGATTAGGACACTCCCTAACACCATACACAGAAATAAACTCAAAATGGATTAAAGACCTAAATGTAAGGCCAGACACTATAAAACTCTTAGAGGAAAACACATAGTTGTTGTTTTTTTTAACAATGCCATTTCCTCTACTAAATATTCAAAAGCCTCACTAAGATTTTTGGAGAAAAGGATCACTTTTCATCAATGGCACCTGGGACAGTCCCCAAATAGGAAATAAGCCAATGTAATAAATTGTGAAAATTTATCAGAAATAATGAAATGAGACATCAGGGCAACCACACCCTCAAGGAATGGTGATGGTGGGGAATTTTTATATGCTGTCTGGGGCAAGGGGAGAAGGGATATATATAATGTAGTAGTCAAAAGCACAAGTCCTAGAGCCAACCTGCCTGGTTTCAAATCCAGTTCCATCATTTACTGGCAGTGAGACGTTCCAAGGAGAGAGATGGTTGCCCATGTCACATGCTACTGAGAAGTTGAGACAGCCAAGGACAGAGGAAGGGTCACTGGGTGTGATGGTTTCAACGTCACTGATGTCCTTCCCAAGGGCAGGTTCAGTTCAGCAGTGTGTGTAGAAAGGATTACCAGAGGTTTTAGATGAGTGTGTGGGAGAACAGGAGAGGCAGCGAGAGGCAGTCACTCCAGGGGGAAATGAGTTCCAAGTCCCAATTCGAAAAGCCAAAACCACACTTTGGAATGCATGTCTCAGTCGTGGGAGGTACGGGAGAGGGAGGGCATGAAAGCTAACCCTTGGTGAGATCCTCTGCCCCTGATACCCCCTACACTCCCGTGAGAAACTGTAAGGTTTCTATAATGTTATAAGATAACCATTCCGTCATGTGGTGCTTCTCAACTTCAGTATTTCCAAATACATCACCTCCCTGACTTCTGCATGTCCGTACAGTAGCTCTACCATTATTTTGTTAGTAACGGTCTTGAAATGGGCTCGCTTTTAAAATGAAATTGACAGGTACTTTAAGGGATATTTTATAACACAACCATCAATAGTAATGGCGTATCATTAGCCTTGAACAGAAGGTACTCCATAAAACTAAATGCAAGGAAAAACAGAAATATAATTGAAGCCAAGCAAAGTTTTAAAAATTCTAGCCAAATGCTGTTGCTCCCTCAGTTGGAGAAATGCTGTAACACTCTGACCTCCACCTGTGATCAAAACCAAAACCAATGCTAAGGGGGAAGGGGGGTTGGGGGAGGGAAGTATTGGGATGTAGGGATTGGCAGATGCAAACTATTATATACAGAATGCACAAACAAGAAGATCCTACTGGATAGCACAGGAAACTACATTCAGTATCCTGTAACAAACCATACTGGAAAAGAATATAAAAACGAATGTATACATATGTATAACTGAATCACTTTGCTGTACAGCAGAAATTAACACACTGTAAATCAACTACACTTCAATTAAAAAACAAAACCCCAAACAAAACATTAGAAACAGTGCTAACATGGTAGTGTATACACACATAAAAATGAAACAAGTTACAAAAAAAGTACTCACCCTTACTACGGACGATGTGCTATGACATTCTCCATTCTAGTCCGTATCTTTTTAAAATAAGGGACTTGATTCCCTACATGGAGTCACCATCCATTAATGGCCTAGTACACAGTTTCAAAAACAATGGATTAGTAAATATGGCATTAGTGTTAAAGACACACCAGCACCAGCCTGAGATCTTCAACTTGGACTTCTTAAGATCTGAAAGGTCCTTAAGACCTTACTGAAAAGGCAGTAACTTTCTCACCAGGTAAATCAATGTCATTTCACGCTGTGTCACCACCCGGACCCCTGTCAACAGGCGTGCTGCTGTGTAACGGGGGACAGGTCACACTGTAGGGAAAGCTGATCTAGAGACTCTGCAAGTCTCTAGTAAGGGGCCGTGATCTCTCGGACGGGAGAGGGCCGGCGGGCTGCCTCACTGCCGCTCTGCACACACAGGCTCAGGTTCACAGCCCCAGTCACATAACCAAAAATTTCATTAGGTGTGGACAGGCCTTATGTCTTTGAATTGGAGGCCAGGTCTCCAGGGCCCCTTTTAATCTGCATCATAACTGTATTAGTTTCCTACTGCTGCTGTAACAAGTGACCACAAACTTAGCGGCTTACAACAACACAAATTTATTCTCTTACTGTTCTGGAGGTCTGAAATCTGAAACCAGCTTCACTGGGCTAAAGTCGAAGTGCCAGCAAGGCTGGCTCCGTTTGGATGCTCTGAGATGTTCTCTTTCCCTTTTCAGCATCTGGTGGCCGCCTGTATTCCTCCACTTCCACCCCTTCCCCCACATTCAAAGCGCATCACTCCAGTCTCTGCTTCTGGCATCACATGCCTCCTTCTCCTCCGACTCTGACACCCCTGCCTTCCCTTATAAGGAAGGACTCTTGTGAGGACATCTGGCCCACTTGGAGGCTCTTGGGTAATCTCCCATCTCAAGATCCTTAATCACATCTTCAAAGCCCCTTTTGCCACATAAGGTAACATGTTCACAGTTGGAGGGATCAGGGGCTCATCATTCATCCTGCCACAATGACCAAGGTGAAGGCGGATTTAAGCAGGAAAGGGCAGAAACGGGAGCAGAGACGAGCTCCAACATCTGGTCAAGGTGCCAAGTGCAATGTCGGGTGCTGCAAACGGGAGCACACAGGAGTAAATCCCACAACGGATGCAACAGACGAGCTAAGTCTGACTCACAGGGAGCGAGCCAAGGTCAAGGTCGGGTTAGGACCTCTGGTTCCAGCTGACACAGAGGTGAACCGCAGCCCACCCAGGGGAGCAAAGGATAAACAGCAGAGGACCAACACACCGGCAATGGCAACTGAGATTTATTTAAACGGTAAAAGCCGACAGGAACAGGAACTGGTACAAGCACCTCGGTCAGTGAGGTCTCTCGGCGAGCGGGGAGACTGGTAGCCGAGGCCTAACCACCACTCAGGAAACTCGGAGACTCAACTCCGGAAAGGTCAGTGGCTTCAGCTCCGGCTCAGCACGAGTCTTGAACAGATCAGTAAGTTATTTCCTTCAAGCCTGGGAGGAAACACACAGAAGCTGTGAAGAGGCTCTCACGGATTGGGGCAAACAGCCAGTGGTGGGAGAATGTGACCCCCAGATCCCAGGCCCACAGTGACTGGCTCTGGGGCACCAGTCACACATGTGATCACCGCAGCCCCGGCCTCCTGGTTGTGTAAGATGAGACGTCACAAGGCAACAGGAGGTTGGATGAGACTGTGTTTATGGGTGGTTTTGAAGGGATTGAGAAATGTTATAAGAGTTTACGGGCTCTCCGCAGTAAACCTGAAAGTCTATCCTTTAAACGCTGAACTTTTTTTTTTTCTGAATAATACTTCTCATTCAGACAACTTGTTTAAGGAGTTCATTCCTGAGTGTTCTGCTTTTTACCTTAAACATTTAAAAATTAATATTGGCCTGTTTTTGGTGAGAAAGAAGCCAAAGGGCTAGTGACTAGCCTTAGCAATTTTGTTCACCCTTTTTTTTTTTTTTTTTGCGGTACGTGGGCCTCTCACTGTTGCGGCCTCTCCCGTTGCGGAGCCCAGGCTCCGGACGCGCAGGCTCAGCGGCCATGGCTCACGGGCGCAGCCGCTCCGCGGCATCTTCCCAGACTGGGGCACGAACCCGTGTCCCCTGCATCGGCAGGCGGACTCTCAACCACTGCGCCACCAGAGAAGCCCCACCCTCTTCTCTTTGAGTCAAATTCAGTAATAAAAGACTAGTGTAGGCAATTTATTTCTTCACATGTCTAGTAATTTTTTTATCGTATACTGACATGGCAGATAGTAAGTTGACGAGACTCTGAATTCTAGTGTCTTCCTCTGAAGAGTGCTGAGTTTTGTTCTGGCAGGCAATTATCTTATTGGAGAATCATCCTGATCTTCTACAGTCGTGGCTGCAGGGTTGTTTTAGTATGAATCTGTCTAGGTTTTGTACTAGAGCCTATTCTTTAGGACTTGGCCTTTTAAATGCTGAACTTCAAGCAAACACAGTTCTTTCTTCCCCACAGACGTATAAGTACAGTAAGTCCCCTACATACAAATGAGTTCCATTCCGAGAGCGCATTCATTAAGTCCAATTTGTTTGTTAAGTGCAACAAAGTTAGCCTAGGTACCCAACTAACACAATCGGCTATATAGTACTGTACTACAGGTCTATAATACTTTTCACACAAATAGTACTTGAAAAACAAACACAAAAAATAAAGAAAACATTTTTAATCTTACAGTACAGTACCTTGAAAAGTACAGTAGTACAGTACAACAGCTGGCATACAGGGGCTGGCATCGAGTGAACAAGCAAGAAGAGAGAGTTACTGACTGGAGGAGGGAGAGGAGGTGGGACATGGTAGAAATGAAGGATCATCAGCAATAGGAGACGGAGGGCAAGCTGCAATTTCACTCACGCATGATGTTGATGGAACGCAAGTTTGCATCTTTGAAAGTTCGCACCTTGAAGGTCTGTATGTAAGGGACTTACTGTACTGATACAACAAAGCAGCCAGGCGCAAAGTGGGGAAAAGAAGCCCCTTACATAAAAATGCTCAATACATCGCTACTTTACAGAAACTAGAATTAACTCTGTGCTATTACAAACCACGTATATTTTTTAAAGTGTGAGAAAGTTAAGTAAATTCAGACATAGCCTCATGACAGAATATTTATAAAGCCATTAAAGTGCAAGGGGAAATGCTTATAATATTAAGTTAAAAAGATCAGGAATCAAGGTTACATAAATAGATAAATTCAACTCTGCTAAAAACAAAACAACAGCTAGAAAAAGAATGGAAGGGAAAAGCTGCCAGAGGTTATCTCTGAGTGATGGGCATATGGGTGATTTTTTTTTTCTTTGCCATACTTTTTTAGAAGTTTCCAAAGTCCCTACTAAAAATTACACTGTTTTTAAAAGTGCGGGAGGACAGCAGTACAAAACACACTAATAAACGATTTTTTAAATAAAAAATAACTTAAATGGATTTTGTGGGCTGAACTGCCCAGCTGGGTAAATTTATAAACTAGCAGAAAGATAAGCCCAAGGGGGATGATTAACAACCTGGAATTTTCACACAGGAGACAGTTTGTGACTCTGCCAAGTTCTTTGTTTTGTATGGACTACCTGCCTAAAGCCATGTGTCAGACACATCGATAGGAAGCTTAAGGGCAACTATGACATTAAAGGCCAGGACCGAGATCTAAAATGGTCTCCACTGTCTGGAGAGCCGCCCAAGGGCTATCTCCCAGGGGAAGCAAGGTCAACAAGGGGCAGCTGTAAAGGAGGAACTTGATCAAGATCAAGGCAACAAGAAACACTGAGACAAGGCTCCATGCTCTGTCCCTACGGCCCTACTCTTCCAGGCCGGGGAAATTCATCTTAAATATAAGAGAAGAGAGAAATTCAACCCACAGCTACAGGGGTGTTGGAGAGATATAATGATCTGTGTGTTTAACATCTAGTAAACCTGGTTACAAGTTGATTAAAAAGACAATCATTGGGTCCTTTTATTAAGATGATTACAAGACTCAAGGTCTCTTACCATCCAGCTGAGAAAATTCCAGTCTTCTAAAGGGCTGTTGTTTTTTTTTCATACATGTGGTTTATTTAAACAGTTCTCCTGGGTTTTGTGCTATAAAAACACGGAGGATATAACAGCTGATTCTCTGGCTATGTTCATGGATCGGATCCACGTATATATATACGTCCCCTAGTTCTTCCTGGGTCAAAAATTCCCGTCAAGACTTATGTTCTCTGGAGACAAAAAAATTCCCCCTTTCTAGGTTAAATCAATACAACTGAAGTCACCTACCCAGTTCACTTCCTCCTTTGGTGGCCCAGCAAAGGCAGTAATGCTGCATCAGTTGTTCAAGAAGCTCCATCTCATCCAGGAATTCAAGAGACTCTATTCTGTGGAGAGAATGAAGAGACAACAGTACAAATGTATCCAATCAAAAATGAAGGTCATGACCCATGCTTATAGTCATGGAAAGGTGTTCAGGATATACTATGTGAAAAGAAGCAGGCTACAGAATAGTATGCATGGTGTGGGCCCATTTTAAATTATTTTTATTGAAAAGGAGAAAAAAATCCCATAAGCAAAGTCAAAAGTGACAAATGATAAACTAGAAAAAAAATGTTTGCAATAGAAATGACAAGGGGTAGATTTTGTTGTTATATAAAGAGCTGTTACACTTCAATAAGAACATCTTTTAAAACTTATTTAAAAGATGGGTAAAAGACCAGTTCACTGGCAAGGAAAAACAAGAGCTTTTCAACCTCATTTATGTGAAAAGAAATGTAAATTAAAACACATGAAATGTTTTCAGCTAACAGTTGACAAAGATAAAAAAGGCTGATACATCCTTAAAAATAAATAAACATTTTTTTAAAGGTTGATATACATTTTACCAAGGACATGGGAAAGAGGTGCTCTCCTGCATTACTAGCAGGATGACAAAATAGTATAACCCCTCTGGAGGGCAATTTGACCACCTCTATCAATGTTTAAAATGTACGCCCTTTCATTCTGCAATTCTGCTTTAAGAATTCACCCTATAGGTGTTCAAGAAATCTCACTGCAGCATCACAGCTGCAATGTAGTACAGCAAAAAGACAAAACAAAAAACAAACTTTAAAGTAGAAGAGATGGGTTGAATAGATTAAACACATTCATACAATAGGATACTGTGCAGCCATATAGGGTAGGTTTACATGAATTGACATGGAACCTAAGACCTACCATGGAATTTAAAAAGCAAGTTGTTTAGGAGGTAATGTACCTAGTATATTACTATCTATGTAAAGAAAAAGTGGGGGATATATATGGTTATACATACATGGACTAATTTTGGAAACTGCAGAAGAAAGTGGTAATGGTGGTTGTCTCTTGAAACAGAAGGTGGCTGATGGCAGTGAGGGTGAGTAACCAGGTGTTTTGTTCTGTTTTCACTCTGTACTACTTTATTCTGGTTACATTTTTTCCCCATCATTTGCTTATATGACTTTTTTCCAAAAATCATTTTAAATGTAAACTTTTAAATATATACACACACAGAGAAACATACGAAAACAGCTCTTTAAAATGTTTTCTGTTGAGATATGCACACACTGGGGCGGTGGGGACAACGCAGGCATTTCCAAAAAGAGTAAAGAAGAAAAATAAAAGGTGATCCATATTCCACTATTTACAGCCACTGTTAACATGCTGGTATTGCCATTTGTCCAGGCTGTGTGTGTCTGTGTCTGTGCGCATGTGCGTGTCCATGAAAGTGTATAGATGTACACGCTTGTGCATGTTTCTGTATTTGTGCTTAGCTCCCACCCTGGCGTGCAGGCCAAAGAGTCACATCTGAAGTAAGAATGACTATCCAAGGAGTACTCTGGTGGCTTCCCAACTAATCTTAGCAGAGGACCTCAAGGCAGGCTTCCTAGTATGAGAAGGATCCAGCATCACGATCAAGGTTCCATCACCGTCATGACCAAGTTCAACTATCAGGACACACTAGACTGTGAAGCTGTTCCCTAGAAGGTGAACTCCGCAAAGGCAGGCATGACGCACAGTAGGCAACTGTTAAATCAACAGGCCTGCCTCCGGTTTCTTTTCATACGGAGTATCTGGCAAAAGCCCTTGACAAATGTAGACACAAACTATGAGGCATCTGCAGAGCTAGGAGGGCTGGTCGGCCTGGGGTGGACAGACTGAAGCCTGTCCCGCCTCTTTACCCACCTCTGTTAGGACAAAGGCTGCTGTTTGCAACGTAACTAAATGCCCAGCTATAGACATTACTTTTTAATTACTTTAAAATTATTATTATCAAGGAAACAACCTAAGTGTCCATTGATGGATGAATGGATAAAGAAAATGTGGTATATATACTGAGATTTACAATGGAGTATTATTCAGCCATAAAAAAGAATGAAATCTTGCCGCATGTGACAACATGGATGGACCCGGAGGACATTATGCTAAAGGAAATAAGTCAGAGAAAGACAAATACTGTAGGATCTCTCTTCATGTGGAATCTAAAAGAAAACAAACAAACAAACAAAACAATTGGTAGGTGCTGGAGGTGGGCGGTGGGAGGGCAGGCAGGCAAAATATGTGAAGGGGGTCAAAAGGAACAAACTTCCGGCTGTGAAATACGTAAGTCACGGGGAAGTAACGTACAGCATGGTTATTATAGTCAATAATGCTGTATTGCATATTTGAAAGTTGTTAAGAGTAAATCTCAAAAGTTCTCATCACAAGAAAAAAAAATTCTGGGAAAGTAGTGAAGATTGCTGCCATGTCCTGCCTGCCATTTGCTGCACACGGTGGGGTGTTGCTGCAGGACCTTGCTTCAGATGTGATGGCCTGCGCTATGCAACCACTGGAAACTTCTTGCTCATCATTTGCCTGAAATCTTGGCTTGTGTTCACCTTTTTAAACAAAAAATATGCACCAAAAATGCCCACAAATTCAGCTACTAAATCTCCTTTAAAGATCTTCTTTAGAAGATCTTTTATTCTTTGGACTAACTGTGAAGAAACTGATGGAAGGTTTGTTTATTATGTTCTAAATGGAGTTTTGTTTACTACTCAAAATAAAGTGGTTCTCCTTAAAAAAAAAAAAAATCCTGTATGTGCAGTGACCGATGTAACTGGACTTATTGTTATCATTTCACAATATATACAAACATCGAATCATTATGTTGTGTACCTGAAACTAATGTTGTCTGTCAATTACACCTCAATTTTAAAAACTGTTATTAATATATATCCACACATAAATAACAGGTACCACTAAACAGGATGTGGTAACCCTGAACATCTTGACATGTAGAGAGAAATACAATCTATTGCTAAGCTTTTGAGAGGATGGTGGTTTACAGATCAATACATGTAATATCACTCTACTGATTCAAAAAATATAAATCTATATACTGATAAATATTTATCTTTATATACACATAGAAAAAGAATACACCCCAGCTCTCTCTGGAGGGTGCTACAGCGCTCACAACTGCTCTATATTTCATGCACTTTACACTGCTCAAAAATTGTTTTAGTAGAACAACGAGCATGTATTTCTTTTGTAATGAGAGGAAAAGTCCACTTAAAAATCCATAAGCAGACTTTTCCCCCTTTAGGAGCCCTTGGGCAACGTCATTTTCCTGCTTCTCCAAAACACAGGGATTGTGCAAGATTTCCACTGCAGAGGTGTAACTGCTTATTTCAACTAAGATAATCTGTTTGGGCATAAACCTTATCTTGGCTAATAGCTAATAAGTTACTCTCAAGGAGCTATCAATGTTTAATCTACATTAGCAGCAGTTTAACTTGTTTCAAAATAAGTCTAGTTCAGGGTTGAATTTTTTTTTGTTTTTGTTTTAAACATTAAAGGATACAGACAATGATGCCTTTACTTCACAGTTATCTGCCATGGAGCAAACTCTTGCCAATCCCATACCTGCTCACTTCGGCACGAGGTAATTTGCTGTACAATTCCATCATGTCAATGGCTGATGCCGATTCCCACCCACTCGACAGGAGCCGTTCTTTCTAAAATGTGCAGTAGAGAGAAAGGGAGAGGACAACGTGCTGTCATATGACCCGAGACACTCTTCACGCACACAGAATTTCCCTCGGAGGACTCCTCTTTCAAAAGTCCACCGTGGCCACTATCATCTTTCTTTTTTTTTTTTTAATTTTCCCATTTTCTGTACTGAACACGCATTGTTACAATGGGGGAAAATGCATACTAAAGTATAATATTTAAAGAGAAATAAAGGAAGAAACTTTTCTATAAGCAACAGTTTTTTAAAGTACCCCAGTGGTAATGTGACACAAGCCATGTAAAAACTAACGTATTTAAATGGGGGCAGGGGTGGGAAGTGTCACTTTAGCAAAAAATTTTCAAAGGTGGGGGAGTGCTGGGGGCGGGAACTATTACAGGTTCCAAGAGATTTAAGGGATCGATCAGTCAAGTACAAAGTGGGAACCATGTTTGGATCCTGATTCAAATACACCAACTATGAACATTTTTTTAGACGACTGGGGAAAACTGGAGATGAATTGGGTGTTAGGTGCTATGAAGGAGTTCGTGTCAACTTGTAAGGTGTGATAATGGTATCATCATTATCCTGGGGGGTAGAAGGTCCTCATTTTTTTTTAAATTTATTATTTTATTTTTGGCTGCTCTGGGTCTCTTTTTGCTGTGCACGGGCTTTCTCTAGTTGCGGCAAGCGGGGGCTACTCTTTGTTGCGGTGCGCGGGCTTCTCATTGCAGTGGCTTCTCTTGTTGCGGAGCACGAGCTCTAGGCGCGTGGGCTTCAGTAGTTGTGGCACGCAGGCTCAGTAGTTGTGGTTCGTGGGTTCTAGAGCAGAGGCTCAGTAGCTGTGGTGCACAGGCTTAGTTGCTCCACGGCATGTGGGATCTTCCCGGACGAGGGCTTGAACCCGTGTCCCCTGCATTGGCAGGCGGATTCTTAACCACTGCGCCACCAGGGAAGCCCAGAAGGTCCTTATTGGTAGGAGAGTCACCTGAAGTATTTATGGGGAAAATGATATACTGTCTGGGATTTGCCTTAAAATATTCCAATGACACCACCAACAAAAATTTGGAGGCGGGGGGATAAATCAAACGATAATGACAAAATGTTATTAAATTATTGAAGCTGGCTGATGGAATATGGGTGTTCATTTTAACTATTCCCTCTGCTCTTATGTTGTTTGAAAAACGGCATAATAAGAAGTTAAGATAATAGGGGGTCGGAAATGTAAATCTGCATCTTCCATACCAAGATGGCAGGACAGGGCCTGGATTTCCCCCAGCACGATGAACCAGTAGCCCACGTGGAGCCCTAGCTGCCCGGAGGCAGGCACTCATGAGGGACTCTCACATTCTCTTATCTGTGAAGGGAGGGTGCCCTTTCTCAGTTGGCTAACGTTACAAGAGGATGTCCTGGTCTCTGCCCTCTGACCTGAGACTCTAACGACTTGCAGGTCTCCACTCCCGCCAGGTCACACTGTCGTCTCCGCAGGTTCTCAATCATGATCTGCCCAAACCGGTCATCCATGTTCACCTGGGAAGGGACAGAGGAGGCTGGGCACTGCCACAAGGATCTCTTTGTTTGTTAAATATGCAAGATTAAAACAACATCCTATTTCTAACCAGTCAAGGCTGATAATACCAACTGCAGGTCACAGAATCCTGAGTGCCATGCTGATGGAGTAGAGCCCCTCGAAAGGCAATTGGGCAGTGTCCATCCATTGCAAACACTCAGTCTGGGATCCAACAATTCCACTGCCAGCAACCTGTCCTATAGATAGACTCACACGTGAACGCAAAGATGCGAGCACATTTACTGCAGCATTATGTATGATAGGAAGAATCTGGAAAGAACTTAAATACTCATCATTTGGGGTTAAATTAATTCTGGCATGTTCATATAATGAAATACTATATAGCTGTGAAAACAGGAAAGGAAGATAGATAGATAAACAGACGGACAGATATGAAATGATCCCTAAGATAAACTCTTGAAAAGTAAGGTACAGAGGAGTGTGTGTAGTGTGCTCCCATCTGCCTTTAGAAAAAAAAAGAAGAAGAAACTCTCTCCACATTTATATATGCGTAGGAAAATTCTGGAATACAGCAAGGTTGCTTCCCAGATTAGAGGCTGAGGTCTTGGGTAGATAAGAGACTTACTTTTCTTTGTCTACCCTATCGAACTATATGATTTTTTGTTTTATTCTGCATGTGGCATTACTTTTTGAATAAAAAACTGGTTTATAAAACATAATTTATATATGTGCACAACTGTCACAAAACAAAATATTGTGTACATGGGAATTCCCTGGTGGTCGTGGATAAGAGTCTGTGCTTTCATTGCCGAGGGCGTTGATTCGATCCCTGGTTGGGGAACTAATATCCCACAAGCCGCATGCAGGGAGGCCAAAATATATATATATATTATGTGCATTATTGTATTGAGAGCATATTATTATTATATCATATTATATCATATTATTATATCATTATTGTATTGAGAGCACTGTTATTCTGTCATATACAAGGTATCTAAAATTCAGCACTTTAACAATATATGAAGTGATTCCCGGATTCAAAAGCCAACACCAACGCCAACGCTACAAGACAAAATCCAATGTTACTATTTTTTAGGGGGATGCATAAGGCTTATGTGGCACTAATGATAGGATTGCACACTATTCACTCAGGATACAAGCATATTTGTGAGCACAAACTCCTTCATTTTATTGCCTAGGTTTGAATCCTGGCTTGATACTTAATAGCTGGGAGGCTGTGAGCGAGATGCCTAACCCCTTGGTTCAATAGTCCTCTTACCTGTAAAACTAGGATAGTACTAGTACCCACCTTGAGGGCTGTTGTGATGATTAAATAAGTTAATATATATGAAACTCAAAGAATAGCGCCTGCTATACAAGTCATCAGGTTCGAAGAATGTGCAATAATTATTATCATTACTGAAATAACCATCATCCATGTGGTTTTGTCATTTAACCACTAATTAAAAAATAATACATGTTATGTGAGCAATTGACAAATGTGAGGATGATGATTCTGTACTTGTTAGGAAAGAACTGAATTAAGTTAAAAGTTTATTATTCACAAAATGAAGGTGTTGGGTAGGGTTTAACCCCATCTAAGGACAGCTGTGGTCAACATACTGAAAACTGGCACATTCTCAGGCCTGTTCCAAAGTGACAGTGTCTCTAGTCAAAACTCACTTAACCCATTGTCTCTCATGTGATGTTGACTAAAGATTTGTTGAATAAAAGAATACAAAAATGAAGCAGAGTGAATGAAATGGTACACATCCGAAACGTGTGGAAACATGGGAAGTGGAATTCCTTTTCCCCCGGTATGGTATCCTGAAAGCAAAGATAGGTCACCAGGATTTATCCACATCAATACTAAAGACCGATGAGGCCAGCTACCATTATATCCATTCACTAGGACACAAGACTGAGTCTGAGGAATGCCTCCAATTAAACAGAAAAGGAAGAAAAATCAAACAACCAAGAACCACCTATACAGGAACCTGGACTGGGTAAGGGGTGGGAAGGAGGCCAGGAGATCAAGGTCTAGCCTTAGACTTCTTCATAGCTACGTGACATTGGGCAAGGTCCTGTACTGCCCTTATCTGTAATAAAATATGAAAATAAAATAAAATGAGGTAAAAAACAAAATAAAATCAATAAAGCTAAACTAAAATAAACAATAAAAGTAGCTAAAGTGTATTCAGTGCTTATCATTAGTCCACTGCTGTTCAACATCTCATGAATTCCCATAATAATCCAGAGAAGCAGGTATTCTCTTTTTTTTAATGAATGCACTTGCCACATTTAATCTGAATTATTTAGACTTGAGAGGTAGGTATTCTTATCCTAGGTATCTATGTATCTAGATACCTAGATACCTAGGTATCTAGGTAGGTATCTCTCTTTATCAGAGAGATCCAAATAATAGCTAACTTAATAATAGCTTACTTAAGAGCCAGGCAATGCTGTAAATGCTTGTGCACCTATTAACTCATTTATTAATTATGAAGTCGGGATATTATTATCCTCACTTTTCTGATGAGGAAGCAGGCACAGAGAGGTTAAGTAACTTGTCCAGGTCACACAGCTAGGCAGCCTGCCTCCAGAGCATGGACTCCCAACCACCAAGCAATTCTGCTCAGGTCACACAGTCAATAATAAGAGCTAGGGCCAAGATTCAGATCCAATCTGAATTATTCCGAAGCCCTAAAACATAACCCCTTTCGGCACTGGATCAAAGGAGAAAAACAGGGAGCTCGTGGGTCAAGCTCAGTGATTTTAGAAAGTAGGAAATTTTACATTAAAATCCTGCATTTCTAACCTTTCTTGAAAAACTGGGAGTTCAGGCAACTCCATGCTCACTGCACATGGTAACAGCTGGCTGGAACTGAATAGTGGGCACCCCATGAAATGGGACATGGGTGCCCCAGTTCACCACAGTCCCCATCACTCCACACTATATAACACCTAACCAACTGCCTGCATCTGCATCACTACCTGTCTCTGAAGGCATCTGAGTTTGCTACCCCTACACTGATGATAGCCAAAATTCCTTCCATCAAAATCTATGACTTTACAGGAAACACAATGATAAGAACTCAAACAACTTTCTTAAAGGACAAGACAGAAGTTCCAAAAACTCTGGCTAAAAGTTGGCCGGCAGTCAAGAACTCAGGAGTACTACGTTTGCGGGAACCGATTAATAAAGGAGACATGTGAGTGGAGGCAAAAGGAAAAGAGTAAGTGAAAACATTCCGAGGGTGCTCAGATAGAGAAAGCCACCACTGGAGTCCCAAGCAGAAGGCAAGTTTCTCGTGCTTCCTTTTACCTGTTCGTAGTTTATGAACATGGCAGTCTCAAAACTCTTGGCTGCCCACTTGAGAAGGTTTGTAGACTGCTCCGGAGTCATGTAAACCAGCACACACTCAGCTATCAGGAGGGTTGGCAATCTTAACGAAAGAAAAAAAAGGCACATAAACATGTTTTCACCAAAACGGGACTCTCAAATTGCATTCACATTACAGGCAGGACACTTCATACCCCAGGAAAACCAGAAGCACTAGTTTTCACATAAACAATCAGTGCACGGAGGCCCAAAGTTTTACACTGTAAAAAGGTGAGCAATCAGCAATGAGTTTTGTCTTGCTGGTGAAAATGTGTTAAATGTGTGTGGTAAACTATAAAAATAGCTAGAGTCTTCCCTACTGTGCACCCACAGTGTGGCGATGTGAACCCGCAGATTCTCCCACTCAGGAGGTGAAGCTTATTTCCCTTCCCCTGGAATCTGGGTTAGTCGTGTAACTTGCTTTGGCCAATGGAACAGCAACAGACAGGATACAAGCAGAAGCTCGGAAATGACTTACACACTGGTGCTTGCTCTCTTGCTGCACTTGGAAACCTGAAACCACCATGTGAATGAACCCAAGCTAGCTTACCACTGGAGGGGAGGTCCTGTGGATGAGAATGAGGCAGCCCAGCTGACCAGCCCACTGTCCACACATGAGTGAACCCCAGGGCACATCACCTAAACCTGGCCCCCAGCAGACGAGCCACCCACCTAAGCCCAGGCCAGGTAAAGACGGCTATATGGGAGTTTTTTGTATTATTTTTGTAACTTTTTTGTAGATTTGAATTATTTAAAAATGAAGTTAGACATTTTTACAATATATTTTCTAAGAGGTAGCCATTAGCAATATTAAAAAAGAGGATTAATATTTTTCAAAATATAAGTGAAAGAAAAGCAAAGACAAGACAGTCCATAAAGGAAAACAGAATACAAATGAAACCACAAGGAGGAATACACAATTCGAATACTTGTTTCAACAATTGTTTTTCATCCATTTTATAGATCTCCAAAAGCAAGGCAAACTTCCCTATCAACAGCTAGCCCAATTTATACCCAATTACTTCCCTAACCTTCCAGCACATCTGCCAAAACAGATGGTTACTGCAACTATAGTTAGAGTCAGAGGCAACTGACTCAGGGCCTATCACGTGCCAATTCCTGTTCAACTGTTTTTGCATGCTGTTACTTGATCTTCAAAACCATCTTGTGAGATAGTTTTTAGCCCAGTTAATAAATGAAAACACTAAGGCTCAAAAAGATTTAAAAAAACAAAAAAAACCACTCCCCCCTATTAAACAACTAGTGAGCAGGAGAAGTAAGACAGAAACCCAGGGTGAGATTCTAAGACTCGTGCTCTCCTCATTCTGAGAGGGCTCCAGGCCCATCGGTATCAGCTTTAACCAATCTACTGCTGACTTCACAAACCCATGTGCCCCCAAGAAATCCACTGGTGTCCTTGAGAGTTAAGACTTCCCTTCAGCTAAAAGAAAACACACTACTTGCTCAACATCGCTAATTATCAGAGAAATGCAATTCAAAACTACAGTAAGGTACCACCTCACACCGGTCAGAACGGCCGTCATTAAAAAGTCTACAAATAACAAATGCTGGAGAGGGTGTGGAGAAAAGGGAACCCTCCAACACTGTTGGTGGGAATGTAAGTTGGTGCAGCCACTATGGAAAACAGTATGGAGGGTCCTCAGAAAACTAAAAATAGAGAGAGAGTTGCCATATGATCCAGCAATCCCACTCCTGGGCATATATCTAGACAAAATTCTAATTCAGAAAGATACATGCACCCCTACGTTCATAGCAGCACTACCCACAATAACCAAGACATGGAAATACCCTAAACGTCCATCGACAGATGAATGGATGAAGAAGATGTGGTACATATACACAATGGAATACTACTCAGCCATAGAAAAGAACGAAATAATGCCATTTGCAGCAACATGGATGCAACTAGAGATTACCATACTAAGTGAAGTAAGTCAGAAAGAGAAAGACAAATACCATATGATATCACCTATTTGTGGAATCTAAAATATGGCACAGGGCTTCCCAGGTGATGCAGTGGTTAAGAATCTGCCTGCCAATGCAGGGGACACAGGTTTGAGCCCTGGTCCGGGAAGATCCCACATGCCATGGAGCAACTAAGCCCGTGTGCCACAACTACTGAGCCTGTGTTCTAGAGCCCACAAGCCACAACTACTGAAGCCCGTGCGCCTAGAGCCCATGCTCCGCAACAAGAGAAGCCACCGCAATGAGAAGCCTGCACACCACAATGAAGAGTAGCACCCGCTCGCTGCAACTAGAGCAAAGCCCATGCACAGCAACGAAGACCCAACGCAGCCAAAAATAAATTTAAAAAAAAAAGGGCACAAATGAACCTATCTATGAAACAGAAACAGGCTCACAGACAGAGAGAACAGACTTGTGGTTGCTAAGGTGGTAGTGGTGGGAGGGACGGACTGGGAGTGTGGGGTTGGCAGATGCAAACTGTTATATTGATATATAGAATGGATAAACAACAAGGTCCTACTGTATAGTGCAGGGAACTATATTCAATATCCTGGGGTAAACCATAATGGAAAAGAATATGAAAAAGAATGTATATATGTGTATAACTGAGTCACTTTGCTGTACAGCAGAGATTAATACAACATTGTAAATCAGCTATATTTCAATTAAAAAATAAATTTAAGAAAACACACTACATTCTGCAATCAGTGAACCACCTAAGGGTCTCCCCAAAGGAAAAAAGAAACACAAATACTCTTTACAGTGTATTGACCTTACTTCTGAACACCTGGTGAGACAGACTCAGACAATAAAGCTGGAGTGACAACACTGGGTCAAGTAGAGCTGTCCCTGACATTTGAGCTGGTGGAAATGTAAATCCTAAGAATAACAACCTGGTTGATGATTCTAGACTAAACACGTAAGCAAGAACTTCAAAATGTAGAGGTAACAGCCATCACTGTGCTGAAGTGTTAGGAAGACCACTTTAACCCCCTATACTTCCCACCCCTCCATCGCCCAAAGCTCACCTGTATTTGCACCTGTCCTTACCCTCCTTCCTGCCCTCTCAGAATAGAGAGTGTTTCTCTTCCCTCATAGGCTAGTTAACCTCAGTCCATGCTCTACATACTCCCTTCCCTCTCCTCCAGCAATGATTTCCCTTGTTGCTAATTTCCTTCATCATTTGCCACTGATTCCTTGCCTTCAATTTATTCTTTAAAATAACTTTCCCTTTCCCTTACCTGCCTTCCAAACCTCTCCCTTGAGTTACTCACCTCAAATATCCTTGAAAGTGTCATCTTCACCTATATTAGACCAGGTGGATATGCCTTTTCCTCCCACTAGCTCTTTATCTATTTGACCAGCATCGCTGTGCTAAAACCCCACATCTCGCTCCCCTCCTCTGCCTCCCAAAGGTACCCACTCTCAAGAATTTGGTGTGAACCCTTCTGGTCCATTTTAAAAATACTTCTGTTAAGTATATATGTAATCATGAAAATACAGTATTTGGGGGGGTTTGATTTTACACATTTGGTATCACACTCTGCAATTTAATTTTTAAAAAGTCAACATTAAGTTTTTGAGCTCTCGCTGAAGTCACATGCATTTTACATAGCATTCATCCATTCTCCTCCTGATGGACGTTTAAGTTGTTTCCAATTTTCTGCTACTAAAAACAGAAGCTGCAATGAACATCCTCCTTGTACATACATGTAGACCTTCTCGGGGGGACACACCCAACAATGGAACTGCAAATTCATATGGTACTGACAATTTTACTAGATAATTCCAGATCATTCCTTGCAATGGTCACACCAAGATCACTCCCACCAGTGGTGGCTGACCATTCCTTTTCCCCCGATATCCTTGCCAACACTTGATACTGTCAGACTTTTACATTTTTGCCAACTTGGTGGTAGTAAAACAGAATTTCATCTGATTACTACTTAAGTTCAATACCATTTTAATATGATACCCTCTTTCCTCTTTGAGCTGCCTGGTGATCTATCCTTTGCCCATTTTTCTACTGGACATTTTAAAAAATAGTAGGTATTCTTTATATACCCTGGATGCTAATCCTTTCTTTATATGTTACAATTATATGTTTCTATGCATACAATTATCTTCCCTCAAACTTATATTAGTAGTCAGTATTTTACAAAAGCAATACAGGTGGTTCTCATGGGAAAACAGACTCAAGGAACATTGCTTCTCAGAAAATTTCAGAAAACTACTCTAAGTAGCATTGAAAAAAAAATGGTACATGTTATCATGCTGTACCTCCAACTGGCCTTATCTCAAAAAGAGGTTAAAAAAAAATCTCACTGTGTATTCATGTTACATTTCTTTAGTTTCTCTTCCAGTTCATGTATATCTCGGAGATCTGCTCCAATGATGGCATATCTTGTTGAATCCAATATGTGCCCATCTGTAAATGTAAGAAGAGATTATAATTTCAACAGAAATTGATCAAGAAGAGATTATAATTTCAATGGATGTGACTTTTTCAAAACTAAAGTAAATGTATTGTTTTCTCCATTATAAAAATGCATGCTCGCGCTTCCCTGATGGCGCAGTGGTTAAGAATCTGCCTGCCAATGCAGAGCACACGGGTTCGAGCCCTGGTCCAGGAAGATCCGGACATGCCACAGAGCAACTAAGCCCGTGCTCCACAACTATTGAGACTGCATTCTAGAGCCCGTGAGCCACAACTACTGAGCCCGTGTACCACAACTACTGAAGCCCGCACGCCTACAGCCCGTGCTCCACAACAAGAGAAGCCACCACAATGACAAACCCGTGCACCGCAACAAAGACTAGCCGCTGCTCGATGCAATTAAAGAAAGCCCTCGTGCAGCAATGAAGACCCAACGCAGCCAAAAATAAATGAATGAATGAATAAATAAATAAATAAATCTATTAAAAAAATAAAAATAAAAATCCATGCTCATTATGGGAAAAAAAATCAGGTAAGAGGGTGAAAATTAACTAAAAATCATACCTTCCAAAGACAATTATTAGTGTTTTAGTGTATAACATTCTAACCTTTTTTCTCTGTGCTTAAACTCCTATACACAACACGGACACATCCTCCCTCTCTTCCTCTCTCTCCCTCTCTCTCTCTCCCTCTCTTTCTCTCTCTCTCTCTCTCTCTCTCTCTCCCCCCCTCCCTCCCTCCCTCCCTCCCTCCCTCAAACGCGCGCACACACACACATACGCACACACCCTGCACAAAAAAAGATAATGGGGTCACCCAATACTTGTTCTGAAAGCTTTTCCTATTTAACAATAGTATCACGGACATCATTCTCTATGATTTCACCATGCTCCACGGAGTAGATAAAACAACTTACTTAGCCAATCGCTCAATATTAGACCAGCAGTATTTCCAAGTTTACTCCATCTCAGGCGAACATCCTTGTATACATGTCACAAAGGACTTGTCTGTCCAGTTACGCAGGTTATGATGAGAAGAATTAGGAGATCAAAGAGTAATAAGCCTATTTAAATATTGGTACCAATTGCTCTCTAAATGTTTTGTCAATTTGTGAGCTATTATGTATAAAAGAAAATAGTTTATGTACTAAAGTATTTACAAATAAAATATTTCCTTTAAAATACTCCACCAGAGGTTGGACGGAATGGTACGTACAGTAGTTCTCAAGCTTTGGCAGGCAGCAGATTCGCCCAGAGGGCTTGTTAAAACAGACTGATCAGGCTCCAGCCCCTGAGTTTCTGATTCAGATTTTTCAAAAGTAGAAATCTGTATTTCTAACAAGTTTCCAGATGGGGCTGATGCTGTTAGCCTGGGACTACACTTTTAGAACCACCAGTACAGATGAAATGAGACTGGCAATAAAGTTAGGCGATGGGTGCATGGAGGTTCATCAATCTAGTCACCTTATTTTTGTGTAGGCCTGAAATTCTTTTCAATTTAAACTCTCTATTTTTAAAAATAGATTATAATAAAAAAAAGAAATTAAATTGCTTGATTATTTACCTGAAGCACTGTTGACTCAACTTCCTCAAAGTACAAACCACGGAAGAAGCTGCGACATTCTACAGCCATCCTACATCATTGCTAAGAACTCAGGTACTCTCCCAAATAGTTCTAATTATTCTTGGATAGGGACAACTTAACATGCCGTAGCTTTTATCCAGGACATGGTTCCCAAGATGAAAACTCTCTTTGGAGTACACCTGCAGAGGAATGGGCTTTGGTCTCAAACATCCCTGACAGCAAATGTCTACTCTGCCAGTTCCTAGTCGTATGACATACTGCTCACGCCTACTTTTAAGTATAAAATGCATACAATGGCAACCTCATATGGTTATGGCTAAGATGAAGGGCAATGTCAAAGTGCTGAGCTTCATGGATCCCAAACTGTACTGAGGTGCCCTGGGGCGGCACAACCAACTCACAAGGGCAGAACAGGATGTTTTAAATTTTTGAGGGAAACGCAGAGATACTCAACATGCACCAGACACAAGCAGACCATCAGCTCGAGGCAGTCATAGTTTCCACAGGAGACTTCTCTGCACTCCTTTTAATGACACCGTATCTCTGCAAAGCTGATTTCTCAGGTTTGACTGTGATGAAAAAGCCACTACTGCTCAAACATCATTTGCAATATTGCAAGAGGAACAGGTGGTAGTGTCCCATCTGGCTCCCAGGCGAGGTCATAAAGGGCCCGACAGGAGCACATATCCCATTAGAAGTAACTGTGGTTATTTAAGAATGAAATTAAGAGAGTATTTGTTCTTAGAATGTAAGTGGCTTTTTTTTCAAATGACCAAAAAGTTGTTAGGACATAAATACTTACAATGCTTGAACCCAACTTATTAATAAACAGAACTGCTGATATGTTTTTTAACCTAGAGTCATGAAAAATATACTGAGGCACTTAGTAAAGGAAAGTGGGCACACACTCCTTGGCCTAACTCAATGGTGGTACATCGTGGAGGTCTTCTGTGAAGACCAGACCACAGATGATTAAATCCGGGCAGGTGCTGAGAAGCTCCACACAGATGAACCCAACTCAAATTGCCAAGCTGCAGGATTGTGAGCTAAACAGACGGCTGGTTTTTTTTGTTTGTTTGTTTGTTTTTTGCGGTACGCGGGCCTCTCACTGTTGTGGCCTCTCCTGTTGCGGAGTAACAGGCTCTGGACGCGCAGGCTCAGCGGCCATGGCTCACGGGCGCAGCCGCTCCACGGTATGTGGGATCTTCCCGGACCGGGGCACGAACCCGTGTCCCCTGCATCGGCAGGCGGACTCTCAACCACTGCACCACCAGGGAAGCCCCAGACGGCTGTTATTTTAAGCCACATGCTTTGCAGTGGTTTGTTACAGAGCAAAAGCTCATATAGGCTTTAATTATCTGCCTCATTCAGCTCACATCTATGAAAGGCAGGAGAAAGTGGAAGATTTACACAATGTAACATGGTAGTTACACACACACACACACACACACACACACACACACACACAATCCACAGGGCATACAGGTCATGATCTCTTCCATCACCTCCAAGTCAGCATTTCAAGAGAGACGTGTTCCTATGTGCTACTGACCTGTAGTGAGTCCCATCAATCCCATTCATTATATGTCTTCAAAGACAGACTTATTATTAGGATTGCAAAGTGTTCTTTTAGGTCCCCAGATTTTCCTAGAACATTCTAGTTTAAAAATAAAAAAGCTGGGATTGACACGTACACACTGCTATATTTAAAAAGGATAACCAACGGGGACCTACTGTATAGCACAGGGAACTTGCTCAATGTTATGTGGCAGCCTGGATGGGAGGGGAGTCTGGGGGAGAATGGATGCATGTATATGTATGGCTGAGTCGCTTTGCTGTGCACCTGAAACCATCACAACGTTGTTAATCGGCTATACTCCAATATAAAATAAAAAGTTTAAAAAATTAAAATTAAAATAAAAAGCGTTGTAAAATAAAGACAGCCTCAGGTGGATTTCTGGACCACACAGGAGTTTTGCTTGTTTGTCTGTCCATCTGTCCACCCAGGAATACTTACTGAGCTCTCATTATGTGCTCGGCACTGAGTCCTGGGAAGAAACTGATGAACAAAAAGGCACGGTCCTGCCCCCTTGGGGCCTGCAATCCAGCAGGGAAGATGAAGAGTGGACAAGTGTGGGGAACACTACAAAGGGGGGTGCAGCCTTTTGGGAGTGCATAACAGGGTCCCACCTCCCTTAGAAGAGAGTCCACACTACTTGGCCTGGCCGAGGAGATCCTGCATGATGCAGCCCCGCCTTCTTCAGCTTCATCTTGAGCCATGCACCCCTCCCCACTGCCAGCTCCGGTCACACTGGCCTTTCGGCTTCCTCGCATGCTCCTCCTTTCCCTAAGCTTGCCTTGTGCGAGACAATCCTCCCCCTAGAGGGTTTCTCCTTCTTGCGGCTCAGCTGAGATACCTGACACCACTCTGCAATGCTTTGATTTGTTGCTCTTTTTACTTTATACTCAACCAGTTCCACATCGGAGTTGAGATGGATTACAAAGACACAAACATTCACTCATTCAAGCATTCAGGTATGTATTTATTCCATCAATAATCTCTGTGTGCCAGGCACTGTTCTAGGTGCTGGGGATATAGCAATGAACAAGATAGGAGAGGTCCCTGTGCTCTTGAGGCTTATTCCCTCAAGGAGGGAGAGACGGTGAATCATTAAACAAATGAAGAATCAAGATAGCATCAGAGTATTAAGAGCTATGAAGAAAATAAAAGAGGATGAGGGAAAACTGTGCCTAGAGTAGGAGGTGGCAGCTGAAGTGGGACATGGGTGATGAGATGGAGCCCATTAAGCAAAATTAGGGGGAAAGAGTTCCAGGTCAAGGGAAGAGGAAAGGTTTGAAGGTGAGAGCAAGCTTGGCACATTCAGAGGACAGCAGGAGGGCAGTGTGGTGAGATCATAGTTACTGTAGTCGAAAATAAAATCGGGGGACTTCCCTGGTGGTGCAGTGATTAAGAATCTGCCTTCCAACGCAGGGGACACAGGTTTGATCCCTGGTCGGGGAATTAAAATCCCACATGCCGCGGGGCAACTAATCCCGTGTGCTCTAGAGCCTGCACCACAACTAGAGAGCCTGCGTGCCACAACTAGACACCCACGCGCTCTGGAGCCTGCACCACAACTAGAGAGAAGCCTGCGCACCGCAACGAAGAGCCCACGCACCACAATTAAAGATCCCGCATGCCGCAACTAAGACCCAATGCAGCCAAATAAATAATAAATAAAAATAAATATTAATAAAAAAAGGAAAGAAAATCAGGAGGCATCCAGACACCCAATTAACCATGTAAATTTCAGCACTAGAAGGATTTAAGCAGGAAAGTAATAGAATCTGACTTACTTTTAAGAACTCATCTTGACTTACTTTTCATTGTGTGCTCATTTACATACTTTTAATTTCTTACCCTGTGCATAGTTCAGCTTAAGAAAACATCTATCATCAATTCTAAGATGCATATATTTTTCACATTTTAACATTTCTGAAATCTGGATGCATCTAACAGTCGATAATGTATCAGTTTAATTTGTCAGCACTTTTTCTCTCCTATTGATAAATAAATAGTGGTGATTCTTACAGCCCCAGGGGTTTGATGAAAAAGGGTAATTTTTAAATGAAATTTTTGTCCGTTTTATTATCATTTATCACTTTTCTCAGATTTTCATTCACGTTTTTATTTATTTTTATTCAGATTCCTTTCTCAGTACGATGGCAAGATCAAAAACTATTGATATAAAGGACAAGACTGGAAAATTTACCCACATAACACACAAACACAGATTTAAAAAAACAAGCAAAAGACTAAGAAAAAAATATACAATAAAAAAAGCTGACAAGAGACTTCCCTGGTGGCACAGTGGATAAGACTCCACACTCCCAATGCAGGCGGCCCAGGTTCGATCCCTGGTCGGGGAACTAGATCCCACATGCATGCCGCAACTAAGAGTTCGCATGCCACAACTAAGGAGCCTGCCTGCCGCAATTAAGGAGGCCTGGAGCTGCAACTAAGGAGCCCAGGTGCTGCAACTGAGGACCCGGCGAGCCGCAACTAAGGAGTCTGTGAGCTGCAACTAAGGGAGCCCACCTGCTGCAACTAAGACCCAGTGCAACCAAATAAATATAAATATATAAATAAATACTTTTTAAAAAATAGTTGACAAGAGGCTTTTATCAAAGAACATATCTGTATGTTATAAAGGGTTCCTATAAATTGAAAAAAAAAAGGCTGGGGGGAAACAATGCAACTGAAGAAAAAAATGGGCAAAGGAAATGAAAAGGCAATTTACAAAGAAATTCCTAAAGGCCAATAAAACTATAGAAAGATACTCCATCTCGCTGGACTCTAAGCATTCAAAGTTATATAAAATTTTAAAACAATGGGACATTGTTACAGCCCATCAGACTGGTAGAAATTTTTTAAAATGATAATATCCAGCGTTAGTGACGGTGTAGAGAAAGAGAATCCTCATCTACTCTTAATGAAAACATAAATTAATAAAATGTTCTTGAAGATCAGTTTGGTAGTAGCTATTAAAATTCACAATGTACAATTCTTTGAGCTAGCAACTCCTGCAAATACACACATATATATGTGTTTTCTACAACACTGTTGAATATAACAATATAAAAAGGCAGCAATCTAAATGACCATCAGTAGGGAAAAGATTAAATAAAACAATTTCCATGCAGAGGAGTACTGTAAAGCCATTAGAAATAATGAGGTAGATTTATATATTCTGACATGAAAAGACAGCCATGATTTACTAGGACATGAAAAGAGCAAGTCACAAAACAGTATGTATAAATTATTTATTTTATTAAAATTACATATAAACCTATATTTATATATAGAAGTATAGATCCACTCGTTCAACAAATATGTTACACTACAACACATATTTATTCAATGTGTATACACATTCATTCAACAAAAAATTATTGAGCCTTTTATGTGCCACGCACTGGATTATATCTGTGTGTGTACTTTATTATGTGTGATATTTACCTTTCTCTGGGTATACTGTTCATCTGCAGTAGAAAATACTCTGAACACTGGTTATCTTGGGTGGGAGGAGGGATTATGGAAAGTCTTTACTTTCTACTTCATATATTTCTACATTGATGGATCAGAGTCCTAGCAAAGTACTAGCACATTCATTGCAGATAATCATTCTGACACCAAATACATAGAAAATTACGGTAGCAAAACTGTACAGAAAGCAAATAGGCCAGCAAATGGCAAAGCCTGAACAGCTTCTACTTACAACTTGTATAAGGGAAACAAAGGATGGGGGAGATATCATTTCCTGTGGAAACTTTATTGGGAATCTGATCACTAGGAGGATGACTAAAGCACTGTGGTTGTGTAAAAGAGGAAGCGTATCTAATCGTCTGATGTTTGCTGTGCTATCTGTGTCGACCATCCGAGAAGGCCATCCTCTCTAAGCATGTTTTCTGACCCAAATTATTAATAAGGCCCTGGAACCTCTCTGTCAGACAGAGACTGAAAACAATGGAAGATTCTGGAATAATTCGAAAGGCTTAGGAATGAGGAAAGTGGTGTTGTAAACATTCATAATTAAAACTTGAGGGGAAAAACTGACTGCAGGGGCCAAGGAGGTGACATAAACCAGGAAGCAGGTCAGGTGTAAGACAGGAGGGAGTGGTGGGGTCAGAACTGGAGAAGACATGACCCTTCTAAATAAAGCGGCCGCTGCTCAATGACTGCCATGTAGGAGCTAGATGTGATTTTTCCAAGCAAAACTGAAAATCAAGACTTTCATGAAAAATCTCCCATTTTTGAAATGTTCACAACTAATTTAAATTCTTTTTAAAGAGTGGGGACCTATGGACATCTAAGAAGAGTCACATCAAAACTGTTTTAAATTCCTTCATAGTAACTATGGTGGAAGTGAAAATGTATCAGCAGAAGGATACGTGTATTCGTGCGACACGCGCGTGCGCGCACACACACACACACACACACACACACACACACACCATCTTTAAAAATAAAAGGGGAAAAAGAGCAAAAATTGTTATATAGCCCAGGTTGTATTACTTAGGTTAAGGATACTTACCCATTTGAAGTGTGTCCTCTGAATGTAAGTCTAAAATGGGTTTTGATAGGAGAGGTTTCAATCTGCAGAAGGTGAGAAAAAGAAAGGCGAGTCAAGCAGCTCATTTACTGCTAAAATGCAGACAGCCACCACAGACATGGCAAACAGGTATCACTACTATTCAAAGGAAGGGCCACGCCAAAGGGTCATCTGTTTAATCACATTTGACCCTAGGCACGTACAGTAAAAGTCCAGGGGATACAAGTCAGTTAGGTCAGCTAAGCTTTTCATGGAGAATCTGATATCAAATCACAAACTGATCATGACATACGTACTTAGAAACAGCTACAGACAGGCTAGCAAGTATTTTCCAAATGTTCCAGTGTTTTTAGTAACATTTATGTGATAACTCTCCCAATCAAAAATATGCAAGAAAACAGGGAATTCCCTGGTGGTCCAGTGGTTAGGACTCTGTGCTTCCAATGCAGGAGACGCGGGTTCGATCCCTGGTCGGGGAACTAAGATCCCATAGGCCGAGCCCAAAATAACTGATTAACTTCAGCCTCCCATTCATTCATTCAAATAATATTTACTACACATCTATTCTGGGCCAGACACCTTTCTATACCCTGACAATAAGTAAGCAAAATACACATAGAAATTCAGATTAATACACAACATTGTTAATCAACTACAATCCAATATAAAATTTTTTAAATTCAGATTATTAATCTACTCTAGGTCATTTTTTTAAATGTTCAGAGGAATTACATGAACGGATAGAAGAGTCACAAAGGAGGGTGTATTTCATGTTGAAGACTGCACGATATGTTGGAATGAGTGTCCCGGGGGCAAGAAAGAGGGAGGAGGGGATGAAAGGAAAGCAGTGCCCTAAAGTGAGGTCTCCTGCCTCAGACCTGCCGTCTACCAGAATCTGGTTCTGAATCTCACCGTGCTCTTGCTTCCGGCCAAAGCCACACTTACTTGATGCTGTGCAGCTTTCTCGTGACTATCATTGGAAAGTCGATTTCAAAATATTTACTTGGTAGAAGATCTTCATCCTGAGAAAAAACACACAGTAATCTTTCTATAATTATTTATTACTCATACATTTACCCATCATCTTCATGTACCAAGTGCTAGGGCCTGAAGAGCAATGGGATACTTACGGATTTAAAATCAGGGGAATGATATGGTAAGAAATGTACTTTTCAAGTTATTTGGTCTCGGCATAAAGAACAAATGGAGGGAAAAAGGAGATTATTGTAGCTGTCCAGGAGCCAAGTGATGGGGAGCCTGAATCAGGGGAATGGTCACTGGGATGTTAAGAGGTAGACTGGAAGCAAGACATAAGAGTATTTCTCAAAAAAGCAGCTTGATATGCTCCGCAACAAGAGAAGCCACCACAATGAGAAGCCCGCGCACCGCGACGAAGAGTAGCCCCACCCCGCCACAACTAGAGAAAGCCCGCGCGCAGCAACAAAGACCCAATGCGGCCAAAAATTCATTCATTCATTCATTTTTTTAAAAAAAGCAGCTTGGGACCTATTAGAGAGGGTCAAGAAACCAATGTGGTGGGTTGTGACCAGCAGTTTGGGGATGAAATAGAATAAAGTAGCAAACGTCAGAAAGCATCATGTGGAATGACGGATACATTTATTTTTTTCTGTGACAGTGGAGAATAGTAGGGTGGTAAACAGCAGGCACTCTGGAGCCTGGAGGGACAAGGGTCAAATCCCAGCTCCACCACTTGTTTGCTGTGAGGCCTTCGGAAAGTCACTAAACTCCCTGGGCCAAGGTTTCCTCATCTGAAAAGTAGAGAAAATAACACCTCATAGGGTTGTGGGGATTAATGAGGAAATACGTGAGTGACGCCCTTAGTAAGTACCATGTGTGTGCCCTTATTATTTACAGACATAGGTACATAGATGTGGGTCCTGGCTAGGGATGTACAGTTATTTTTTTACTGTGGCTGCAGTTTTAAAAAGTGTGAAACACACACACACACAGCCCTGCTTCCCCCTCGCGCTTTTTTTTTTTTTTTTTGCGGTATGCGGGCCTCTCACTGTTGTGGCCTCTCCCGTTGCGGAGCACAGGCTCCGGACGTCCAGGCTCAGCGGTCATGGCTCACGGGCCCAGCCGCTCCGCGGCATGTGGGATCTTCCCGGACCGGGGCACGAACCCGCGTCCCCTGCATCAGCAGGCGGACCCTCAACCCCTGCGCCACCAGGGAAGCCCCCCCTCGCGCTTTTCCTAGCTTAGTCGGTGGCTACACCCCCAACCAGTCACCTACTGGTCATGCTAGAATTCTCCAGCTCCTCCTCCCTGTCCAATCAATCCCTCAGCCTGAATGTACACAAATGTCAGACCACTATGTAATACATACTATGCAACTAACATAGTATTATATGTCAAATCATATGATATCGCTTATATGTGGAATCTAAAAACAATGATGCAAATGAGCTTATGTACAAAACAAATAGACCCACAGACAGAGAAAACAAACTTATGGTTACCCAAGGGGAAAGGGGGGAGGGATAAATTAGAGGAGTTTGGGATTAACATACACACTACTATATATAAAACAGATAACCAACAAGGACCTACTGTATAGCACAGGGAATTCTACTCAATATTTTGTAATAACCTATAAGGGAAAAGGACCTGGAAAAGAATAGATATCTATATGTATGTCTGTATCTCTTTCTATATATATAACTGAATCACTTTGCTGTACCTGAAACTAACACAACATTGTAAATCAACTATACTTCAATTAAAAAAAATTATGTCAAGGACTGATATATTTCAATTAAAAAAAATCACTCAGCCCTGCTGACTATTCTCAAATGCATCCTCTCCTCCTCAGCTCTATTATCACCAGCTGTGAAGACTAAAACAACACCCCTTTCTGCCTGCAACAGCTCTTCACACCCCTACGACTTAGCAAGAAACAAGGCGCTCCATAACCTGCTACTCTTTTAATGCCCTCATGCCCACCTGCACTTATATCCCAGAAATAGAGAGCTACTTATTTAAAAAAAAAAAAAAAGTTTAAAAAGAGGAAAGAAAAAGGAAGTTGCTGATATCCAGAACCTGGTGGTGGCTTCTTTGGTGTAGGATGGGATAAAGAAAAAGGAGGGGTAAGGATGTTTCCTTGTTTCTGATGAGCAGACTGGCAGGTAAGAGCACCATTTACACAGACAATAACTAGAGATGAAGGACAGGTCGGGAGGGGCAGCAGATCCCGCCCCCCCCAGGACAGAATGATGGGGGCAGAAATCATGAGGAAGCAGTTCCTGGTAGGAAGGTGACCCCTAAGGGCAAGTAACAGAATTGGGAGATCCACCCACATGGAAAATGGTCCTCAGTTAAATTTTCAGGGGATCTGGTCTGGGGGAAGGAGGGGAAGGACAGAGAAGGAAGGAGGAAGAGAAAAAGAAAGAAACGTTTTGTTTCTTTTACGGTTTCTTGACATCTGAGGAGACCTGGACTCACCACCTTCAGCTGTTCACTCTTGGAATTGCAACACATACCTACTACCTGACTGCAGAGCAGGGCTATGTAAAAGCTATCTGAAGATATTGAGAGGATGTGTTTAAAGGATACACAGAAATAACTTTCTCTAAGAAATTCTACAACAACTTTCAAGAACTTTTACTCACAAGGTATAGAGTGTTAAGAACAGTCTAAAATTCCAGAAGACCACAAGGACAATCAAAAGCAAATAAATGAAGGAAGCATAGTGTCCCACATCTCACACAGTACTTCTGATTTTTTTTTTTAACATCTTTATTGGAGTATAATTGCTTTACAATGGTGTGTTAGTTTCTGCATCGTAACAAAGTGAATCAGCTATACATATACATATATCCCCATATCTCCTCCCTCTTGCGTCTCCCTCCCACGCTCCCTATCCCACCACTCTAGGGGGACACAAAGCATCAAGCTGATCTCCCTGTGCTATGCAGCTGCTTCCCACTAGCTAGCTATTTTACATTTGGTAGTGTATATATGTCCATCCCACTCTCTCACTTCATCCCAGCTTACCCTTCCCTCTCCCCGGGTCCTCAAGTCCATTCTCTACATCTGTCTTTATTCCTGTCCTGCCCCTAGGTTCTTCAGAACCATTTTTTTTTTATTCCATATATATGTGTTAGCATACGATATCTGTTTTTCTCTTTCTGACTTACTTCACTCTAAGACAGACTCTAGGTCCATCCACCTCACTACAAATAACTCAATTTCGTTTCTTTTTATGGCTGAGTAATATTCCATTGTATATATGTGCCACATCTTCTTTACCCATTCATCTGTCGATGGACACTTAGGTTGCTTCCATGTCTGGGCTACTGTAAATAGAGCTGCAATGAACATTGTGGTACATGACTCTTTTTGAATTATGGTTTTCTCAGGGTAGATGCCCAGGACTTCTGACCTTTTAAAGAGCTTTCCCAGGCACTCGTGCACTTGATCCTTATAAGAATTCTGAATAAGGGGTAACCGAGGAAGGAAAGCTTACAAAAGAAAGGCACACCTGGAACTTTTAAGAAACAGACATCCTCTTTCTCAGCTTTCAGAAACAGGCAAGATGGCTCTGGCAAGTGATGCTTCAACTTCTTATTCCACGATTCTCTGCGGCCCTCTGACACTCCACTCCCAAGTAGCTCGCATGGCACAGGAGGCAGGGGAGATACCCAAGGCAGGGCACAGCCACCAGGGGGAAGCCAGGAACAGCCACGAGGAAGGGTGGCCCTCAGACTCCAAGATCCAAGGTAGTCGACCACTTCACAGGCGGCCAAAACTGAGACTGCTTCTCCTCCATACCTGACCCTTTGGTTGTACAGAAACAGAATTCAAGAGACACCAAGAAGTGAGGCCCCTTAAAGGGTTTCACTCACCCTTTATTCTTTGCTCATGATGATACCAGCTTTCCCTGGCCCTGTTTTTGCTTGCTGCCTGAAGATGAGTCTTCGACTGCCCAGTCTTGGGCCCCTGAGATTATACAGAACAAGCTCACACAGTAGTGGCCCCAGAAAGCCTGTGACTCGCAACTAAGCCTCTGCTGGTGCAGCAGGGGTGCCATCCCAGGTGGAAAGAGCACGAGACTATAAGATCGACGGACACGACTTCCCCTGCTCTTTTATAGAGGCACATATAGCTCTAAAACAGGGATTAACAAACTTTCTGGAAAGAGTCAAAAAGTAAGCATTTTAGGCTTTGCAGGCCATAATGGTCTCTGTTGTAACTACTCAGCCCTGCTGTGAGAGCCATAGATAAGATGTAAATAAATGGGCATGGCTGTGTTCCAATAAAACTTTATTTACAAAAATAGGTGGCTGGCCAGATTTGGCCTGTGCAACCTCAGCTCTAAAAGAGCAAACAAGGGAATTCCCTGGCGGTCCAGTGGTTAGGACTCTGCCCGTCCACTGCAGGAGGACGGGGTCTGATCCCTGGTCGGGGAACTAAGATCCCGCAAGTACGCAAACAGCCAAAAAATAATAAAAAATAAAAATTAAAGGCAAACATCAAATCGGGGGGAAAACTCACAACAAAATGGAAAAGACAAAAAATAATATTAAAAGAGCAGACAAGGTTTTCCCTGGTGGTACAGTGGTTAAGAGTCTGCCTGCCGATGCAGAGGACATGGGTTCGTGCCCTGGTCCGGGAAGATCCCACATGCCGCGGAGCGGCTGGGCCCGTGAGCCGTGGCCGCTGAGCATGCGCGTCTGGAGCCTGTGCTCCGCAACGGGAGAGGCCACAACAGAGAGAGGCCTGCATATTGCAAAAAAAAAAAAAAAAAAAAAAGAGCAAACAAGCATAATTTAAAAAAAAGAGAAACTTTAGATTTTTAAAAAGCCCTTTGGATCAATACAATTATCAATAAAACAAAAAACTTCCACAAAGGACTTTAAGGCCCTGTGCTACTCCCCTTCCTCACCTTTGACAGAGAACCTTTTTCTTGGAAGGGGCACATAAGACTCGGTGTACCTGGCTCAGAAATTAAAATCTCAGATTTATTCATTATTAACCCACCTACAAGATGGGGAAAAAGCCAAACCACATGACCAAGTCAAAAGGGTAAAAAGGAGGGGTTTCTCCAGCGGCCCCTGTGATGCTGGCAGTGCACACACTCTTACACTACATTCTGTTCCAGTTGCTTCCACCACACCAGGGTCACGGCATTACAGAGGCACAATCGACCCACAGAAAAGACTCTCCCTGAACAACCACAGAGCTGTGTGCAGAGGAAAGAGGAAGGAATTGGGAGTCTGAAGAGCTGGAGCCAATGTTGGTTCCACGTCCTAATGCCACTGGTTGTCCAATTTGGGGGAAGACACAGACTTTCAAAGCCCCACTTCCCTCAGATGTGTAAGCTCCCCCACCCAACACAGCTCTTGTGTTAACTAATGACGTCATATATGTAAACGCACTTCATAAATGTCAGTTATCTCATCTAGAAGGAAGAATGCAGAGGCAAACGATACTAGGGCCATGTTGAGGACACTGATTCTCAAGTAACAGAAAGACTGGGAGCTCTGATGACCAAAGACCTTCTTATCAGGTGAGCTAATTAGGGACAAAATAGATAATGCAGGTCGAGTTATGCTTATATACTCTCATCTATCTTGGTCTACGCCTGCAAGAAATCTGGAGAGGGGCTTCCAGAGTGGTTAAGAATCTGCCTGCCAATGCAGGGGACACGGATTCGAGCCCTGGTCCGGGAAGATCCCACGTGCCGCAGAGCAACTAAGCCCGTGCGCCACAACTACTAAGCCTGTGCTCTAGAGCCTGCAAGCCACAACTACTGAGCCTGAGTGCCACAATTACTGAAGCCCGCACACCTAGAGCCCGTGCTCCGCAACAGGAGGAGACACTGCAATGAGAAACCCACGCACTGCAAGGAAGAGAAGCCCCTGCTCACCACAACTAGAGATAGCACGCATGCAGCAATGAAGACCCAACACAGCCAAAAACAAATTAATTAATTATTTTTAAAAAAGAAATCTGGAGAGACGCACATACCCATTACTACCACGTGACTGACCTGATAGAAGAACCAAGAAAAATCTGTACAAACCTACAAAAAAAAGAAAAAGAAAGAAACTGCAATCAGTGAGATATTTGTAGGGAAAAGGTTTGGCAATAAAATCCAGCCCAGGAATCAAAGACCAGAACTTTAGTCCTGGTTCTGCCACTGACTAGACCCAAGTTTCCTTTCCTATGAGTGAGTATAATTACACCTGCCCTTGAACCCAAATAGAACAATTGAGGCATCAAATCAGAGAATGACTACAAAAGGGCTTTGCATCATGTTATCATTACCCAGCCTTGCAAATCTCCAAATGTTACCTAAGACACTGCGATGCCGACAATAAAATCTTAAGTTATCGTCAAAATTACAAACGCGAGTGTTCTTTTGTCTCAGCAGTTCCACAGGTAGAATCCTTGCTCCTTCTCCTGGTATACTGCCACATATGTAGGGGAAATGTACCCAAGAATGTTTACTATAATCCAGTTAGTAGCAGCAAAAGGTGAGAAACCACCCACATATCCTCACTAGGGCTCTGGTGAGATGAAGTACAGGGATGAAGGCAGTTGTGGGGCTGGAGGGCTGCAAAGCGAGGTGGGAGACAGGCTGCCACCGCACTGCATTTTAATCTTTCCTTTACGCTTTTGAACCAGGTGAATGTCTTCAACAAATTAAATTTAAACAACTGGAAAGAGAAAACGGGAAATTTTAATTTACCTTTAACCTCCAGAAGGTGGTATCCATCCCAGCCCCGAGGTTTAGAATTTGACAATTACATTCTGTCTTCCGTAGAAATGCCTTTATAAGCTGGCTGACGCCATGGACTCGAGCAAAATATCCTAAGAGACAGACAGAGAAGCAAGCTATCACTCGGTGACGACAGAAATAATCCCTGCAAAGCCCACGGTGCTAGGGAGAGCAAAACTACACTTTGCCCTTCTTCAGGGTCAGCGTTTATCTGCAAACTTCATGGGAGAAGTAATGACTTTCAAACTCTCTTCCATTTTTTTTTTTTTTAAAAAAAGCTGGTTGAACAAAAATAAGTACTAGCTACTTAATGGTGGAATTAACGATCTGAAGAAAAATAGTGTCCTATACTTTTACTTAGGAAAGACAAGTGTTTTATATCAAAACATCTGATCTAAATGCTTCTCTTGTAAATGTGCTTTTTCACGGCTCTAGGGAAAGCTAATTAGTACTCTGGTAAAACTCAAAATTGCAAGAGCGTGTGGGAAATAATATTTTTAGGTCAGGAAATTGGGCAGATGAATGTCAGTCAAAGCAAAGAAAGCCATGCTTCTTATCTTGTTCCTTTCACCTCCATCTTGTCTGGGTTAGAGCCTCTGTGTTTATAAAATGGCATCGCAGACAGCGGGAGGAGAGACACCAGCAAGTGCTGGCCTAATTAATGGACTTGTTAAGCTCTGGGGTGGGGAGCTGGGACAAAGGAGATGGGAAACCCAGAAGGGAGACAGGAAGACAGCGTCTGTCTTGTTCTAAAGGCCTGTTGCTCAAGGTGTGACCATTTTTTTTTTTTTTTTGCAGTACGTGGGCCTTTCACTGTTGTGGCCTCTCCCATTGCGGAGCACAGGCTCTGGACGCGCAGGCTCAGCGGCCATGGCTCACGGGCCCAGCCGCTCCGCAGCATGTGGGATCCTCCTGGACTGGGGCACGAACCCGTGTCCCCTGCATCGGCAGGCGGACTCTCAACCACTGTGCCACGAGGGAAGCCTGAGGTGTGACCGTTTTAAGAACAAAATTTGAGAGTAGCATTTATTGCCATTTGACAGAGAAATTTTATGTCTGGTGAGTGTGCTAATAAATAATTCGGGGAAATTCCCTAGCAGGTCAGTGGTTAGGACTCTGTGATTCCACTGCAAGGGTGCACGGATTCAATCCCTGGTCGGGAACCTAAGGTCTCACATGCTATGCAGCATCGCCAAAAAAAATAAATTAATAAAATAAAATAATCAATTTGATAATCCCTACCTTATAAGTAAATAAATAATTTGGGCTCGTGTCTACATTTCATTTTCCTAGTAAATCATCTTTATTGTATATTACAGAATATCATCCACAATGGATTCGACTTGGGAGAAAAAAATATGTCTTCACCAAAGATGTTTGGGAAGCGCTCTCCTACTGGGCTGGAGGTCCCCAATCTGCAAACCGGGAGAGGAAGAAGGAAGGGGGGCTGACATGCCGCCTGGGGCACCGAGCCATGGTGGGTCCCTGTCTCTGGAACATTCGTTGGGAAATCTGTCTCAAGAGCTGGGGAGGGAGGCTTAAGAAAGGCCTCTTAACCAGGCCTTGCCCAATCTAACTGATGCCTGGATTCACCCTCAGCTCAAAGTAACTACCATGTCCTTCTTCTCAGGAACAACCATTTACAAATTCCTTTGCCCTTCTTATAGAACCCACCTACATGACCCATCTTTAGGGCCTAGATCCCCCACACATACAAGAATTACGTTCACTGGTCAGTTTCTCAATCTGGCTGAAACTAAGTCACCCTCCTATCTCAACTCCTTCGACTTCCTTGATGGAAATTACTTGCAGAACCTAATAGTGTTACTAACACTTTAATAGGGCAACAACAACAAAAATAATCCCTTATGTGAACAGACAGCTCACAGTAAAAGATATATAAATGGCTTTTATAGTAAAAGATATGTGAATGGCTTTTATATTACTGTAAAAACCATTTTTCATGTATCAGGTGAACAAAGATGAAAAGTTTCATAATACACTGTGCTGGTGAGGAAGTTGGGAAATGAGCACTTTCATACACTGTTGAAGACAGTACACCCCGGAACTCTCTTTTTACGAATGAATCCCTAAAACCTCAGGCCTCTCAGCTGATGAGATGTTGGGGAGGGAGATGGTCACTTGCCTCTGTTAATTTCCGGGGCCTTCCTCTCTTTAGATAGTCTCACCAAATGCTGGATGTAAGGGTCCTGCCAGTAGCCAACGCTCACTGCAAACCTGAAAGAGATGAAAAAGGAAGCAGGTGAGTAGAGAGTAGGTTCAGGCCAGGTTCCACGGCCACGTTCCCAGGAACCAGGTCAAGGATCCACAAGAAATTTATTGACCTCAAAAGGCTAAATCATGCAACTAGAGATCATCATACTAAGTGAAGTAAGTCAGAAAGAGAAAGACAAATACCACATGATATCACTTGTATGTGGAATCTAAAAATATGATACAAATGAACCTATCTATGAAACAGAAACAGACTCATGGACGTAGAGAACAGACTGGTGGTTGCCAAGGGGGAGAGGGTTGGGGGAGGGCTGGAGTGGGAAGTTGGGGTTAGTAGATGTAAGCTATTATATACAGAATGGATAAACAACAAGGTCCTGCTGTAGAGCACAGGGGACTATATTCCATATCCTGTGATAAACCATAATGGAAAAGAATATTTTTTTTAAAAAGAATGTATATATATGTATAACTGAATCACTTTGCTGTACAGCAGTAATTAACACAACATTATAAATCAACCATACTTCAATTTTAAAAAGGCCAAATCACATTTAATGCTCCAGCACAAGCTTAAACAGACTCACTCATCCATCCACCTCTGCATTCACATACACTGCCCATCACATTTCCCACCACAACCATTTCTTACCTCTTCCCCTTATCACTAATTCCCTTCCCAGGACCCTAAACAGCAAATGATCTCACCTCATACTTCATACAGAAGACCTGCAACCAATTATTCATTCAGCAAACTCACTGGCCAGAGCTAGTCAGATAACTCGGCTCAACCAAAAGTTTTGTGTCCAGGGGAAGGGAGACCCAGAAATATTTGGCAAACGTCACTAACAACTACCAAAGTATTTCTCCTGACTTTGTATTAAATACCTGTCCTTTCATGTCCCTTAAGGAGGTCACAGTGGGGAAACTAGGAACAAATAAAACAGCTATAACTTGGAAAATGCTAGGGTAGCTCAAACTCTAACCCAGTCTACACTACAAGCAGTTAAAGTTGTAGTGTTCCAAGCCTAGGAGCTGAAGCCCTGATTACCACTGGAAGTCCGCTGGCAACCATGAGTGGAACCAGCCTTAGGACAAATGAGAAGTCAGGGAAGGAAGCTGGATCCCTAAGGCCACGCCACACCCCTGTGGGCCTGGAGCCTTCTCTACCTGGCAACGAATACTTAGTGAGATAAGAAACATCTTTACCACTTAAGTCAAATTGAGTCAGGCTTCTGTTACTTGCAGTCTTAAGCATCCTAAGTGATATCCTGAATAATACATCCATTTCCATGTTGCTTGATAAATAAACTGAAACTTAAGGTGGCTGGGTGTGTGTGTGTGTGTGTGTGTGTGTGTGTGTGTGTGTGTGTGTGTGTGTGTGTGTGTGTGTGTGTTTGTGTGTGTGTGGTGTCACCCAGCTAAGTTCTAAGCTCCCAGAGCACATATTACATCTTTCCTTTTCTTCATATCTACCAACAAGGCTTACTGCTGCCTTGACAGCAATAGGTGCTGAATTCTGCACAAACATGCCTCCTCCAGTCTCTCGCATCCACGTCTGCACATCCATAGACACCCACAACAAAGCACATATGTTCAACTACTCAAGGCAGCAACTCAACAAAGAAACACACAAACTACTAAGGAACACAATTTGCTATAAGCCCAGACTGTCCAAGGAAAACAGCAGACCCACAGAGTTTTACAAACAAACTTGCCCAGTTTTCTAAAATAGTGCTTTCCAGGAATTCCCCAGCGGTCCAGTGGTTAGGGCTCTGCGCTTTCACTGCTGAGGGCGAGGGTTCAATGCCTGGTCGGGGAACTAAGATCCCGCAAGCCACACAGCACGGCCAATAAAATAAAATAAAAGAGTGCTTTTCAAACAATGAGTTGTGACCCATTCATATCATAAAATCGATGTAATACTTTGCAAATCTCCCTTTTAGAAAATGAAGTAGAACAGAGTAAAACAGAAAATAGCAGCATCATTCCACATTGTAAGAGTGTTTTGTGAAGCTTTTGTTTCAAGTGTGTGTTGGGGGTATAAGTGCCGTGAAAAATGTGTTCTCACTGTGGGTGGCAGTTTGAGGAACGCTGATTTCAAAGGAGTCATCTCGCGCCATCTAGTGGTAAAAGCCATATCTGCAGTTGAAGCAAGAACGGTAGACCAGTGATGAGAACACGCCTCGAACAATTTAGAGCTTGGAAGGGACCTTAGTCAAGCCCAACATCCAGAGCAAGAATCCTTTCGACAACATGGAGCCACTGTTGACTACTGCCCACAGAGAAGGCACTCACCCCACTGCGAAGAAACTCGAACTGCTGAAAAGCTCATCAATTTGCCCCCCTCTAAGTGTTCCTTGTTGGATTTATTAGTGCCCTCTCGGAAAACAAGGAGCAGTTTCTATTCCTCCCAACTCTGCATTATCCGTTGAGTTAATATTATTGATTTGGTCTGGCAATATTTATTGAGTGTCTGCTAAGTGCCAGGCATAGGGTTACAGTGGTGAACAAAATAGAGAAGGGACAAAGACAGAGATTATGACAAACGAGGGATATAATGGTATGGCGGATGGAGGACCTACTTCAGAGGTGAAAGGGAAGACCTCTCTTAAAGGGCATGGCTGAGTCGAGTCCTAGAGAATTAGGGAAAGGCAGCTGTGCAAAAGGCATTCCAGGTAAGAGGAACAGCAGATACAAACACTCGGGGGTGGGAGTGCACGTGGAGTGTTCTAGTAGCAGGAAGTAGGCAGGGCAGCTGGAGAAGAGTAAGAAAACAGGAGAAACTGGAGAAGACATTGGAGAGAGAAGCAGACTCAGGTCACACAGGGCCTGGCAGGAGCATGGGATGGATCTCCACAACACACTGGACGCGGTCAGTGATGTGCAGCAGTACAGAAAGGTGGGGAGATGCCTGCACATAACACAAGGACCCCCGATCATCTGGGGAGATGCCTGGACATAACACAAGGACCCCTGATCACTAGTACCTATGACTCCTACTTCCTAATTTTCCCAACATGTGTCTCTTTGCAGTCCTCAAATCTAGATGACTGCCAGTGGTTTCCATGCCTCCGAGGAAAAAGGCTCACTGCTTTGCCTGTGAGAGTGGCCAAGATAAAAAGATGTACAACACACTGCTGCGAAGAAGGAAGAGGGTGCTGCTGGGCATTGCTGCTGGGAGCTCTGAAGGGAGGCGGGCACCATGATTCAGCCGAGCAGATTACAGTGCATCCACACAATGAATACTAACCAGTCATCTGAAACGTAAATTAGAAGAACTGGGGACGGCAAGAGGTTCATGAAACATAGGCTATATTTCGTTATATCCAGGACACCACCAATTGTAAGACTGAAAAAAGAAAGGGACTTCCCTGGTGGCACAGTGGTTCAGAATCCGCCTGCCAATGCAGGGGACACGGGTTTGATTCCAGGTCCGGGAAGATCCCACATGCCGCGGAACAACTAAGCCCATGCGCCACAACTACTGAGCCTGCGCTCTAGAACCCACGCGCCACAACTATGGAGCCCACGCACCGCAACTACTGAAGCCCGCATGCCCTAGAGCCCGTGTGCCGTAACTACTGAGCCCGCACTCTGCAACAAGAGAAGCCACCGCAGTGAGAAGCCTTCACACCGCAAGGAAGGGTAGCCCCTGCTCACCGCAACTAGAGAAAGCCCACGCACAGCAAAGAAGACCCAACGCAGCCAAAAACTAAAAATAAAAATAAATAAAGAAAATAAAGAAAAAAGAAGTTAAAAAACACTGCCAATTAATGTTTTTCTTATCACTTAGAATTTTAATTTTGTGGTTACTGAAAAAGCTCCTTCATTGGGACAGAGTGTCATCATCTCTCTCTCTCGTACAGACAGAAAAAGGAAAAGGTGAGTGAAGTAAGCTGCTAAGACTTCACTTTCAGGATGTCTGTGCCTTTCGACACAATATCAACCTCCGTGCCATCGAGGGCGTTAGCGAGGATACATTCCTTAACAGATCTCCACCATCCTCTCTGAGATTTTCTTCCAAGCAGCTAACCCTCACCCTGGAAGTTTTGATACTGGCTCTCTCTTGATCTCATTAGAAGGTATCAAGGGATGATTTTCAACAGCAATCAGGATCTGGGTTCTTTCTTCAAATGGCCCTTAAACAGTATGTGGACTAAAAGCACCAGGGACTGTGGTCACAGCTGCCCAACCATGCCATGCCAGCAGAAATAACCTCCATGCCTGCTTGCACAGGTAAGGACACCTCTAACAGACTTGACAGTGTCTGCAGGACACATTGAGAGTAAGTCACATCTGATTTCAGAGAAGTTAAAATGCAAGACCATGTGTGTCACAAAATGGCTCAGATAGTATTGTCACATCTATATGTATAACTGGAAACACTTTGTTGTATACCTGAAACTAACACAACATTGTAAATCAACTATACTTCAATTTTAAAAAATAGTATTGAACTGTGAGGAACCACCATTGCCTATGATGACAAGGGACTCGCCAGATGTCAACATTTAGCAACGGAATAGCTAACAAGGGAGGAATATTTGCCTTTTTTTTTTGGCTGTGCTACACGGCATGTGGAATCTTAGTTCCCCGACCAGGGATCAAACCTGCGCCCCCTGCAGTGGAAGCGCGGAGTCCTAACCACTGGACCACCAGGGAAGGCCCAATATCTGCCACTTTTAAATGATGTTATTCTATTTCTTTTTAAACTAAATTAATTATTTCCATCAAAAAGATAGTCTTCACAACAAGAGCAACAGTAAGTTGCTCATACAAGGCATACAAGGCAAATATTACACTAGGAAAAATATTTGTAACAGGTCACAAAGTGCTAATATCCTTACAATATAAAGGACTCATAAATTAATATGGGAAAAAACTAATATTCCAGAAGAAAAAGAATGGGTAAAGGACAAAAATGAACCATTCACAAAAGAAGAAAAACTGACCAATGAACATATAAAAAGCTCAGCCTTATCAATGATTAAAAAAAAAAAGCAAAATGAAAATGAAAGCAAAAACAAGAGAGCAGTACTGCTCTTATCAAATCAGCAATAAAACTCTTTTTTAATAGAACCTGGCTTTGGAGAGGAATGAGGAAGAGGGCCCTGGAGCACCAATGTCCAAACTGGAAACTGGCACGGTCATGCTTCAATGCACTGTGGCAACAGGTATAAGAAGCCAGAATAACGTGCGAACACAATAGCCAAACAGTCCCACTTCTGGGATTTTATCCTTAGGAAATAACCAAGAATGAACACAAAGATTTTTTTTTTTTTTTTTACAAGAACGCTGTACCTGGAGTTATAGTATCAGGTCAACAAAACAGGCCACAAGATTATACGGACAGGACATTCCCAAGTTTGTTAGAATGAACGCACACATATATATAAAGACTGCCCAGAGTAGATACCAACATGTTAATAGTGGTTATCTCCACACCCCAATACTGTGCACCTAGTTCTGTCACTTCCACGATCGTCCTCTGTTTCCCAAATCCAGAGAACATCCCTTCCATTTGAATATCTTGATTTCATGTTTCAAACCCAGAATCAGAGAATCAAACATCTCAGATCTGGAAAGACCTGAAAGATTCACTCAATCTTCATTCAATCACTACTGCTTTCAAAATGTTCATGACACTCACATACCACCTGTTCAAAGTAATGTCTTTTTTTAACATTTATTTCATTGAAGTGTACTTGATTTACAATGTGTTAACTTCTGCTGTACAGCAAAATGATTCAGTTATACATATATATTTTTTTCATATTCTTGTCCACTATGGTTTATCACAGGATATTGAATATAGTTCCCTGTGCTCTACAGCAGGACCTTGTTGTTTAACCATCCTATATATAACAGTTTGCATCTGCAACCCCAAACTCCCAATCCTTCCCTCCCACGCCCCCTCCTTCCCAATGTAATATGTCTTTAAATAAACTCAATTTTCTTAGTACTCAGGTCTGATGTGCTACCTAATATTTTCTTCTAACACACACTGTAACAAATACCTAACCATTAACATTTAAAACATCTATCTGTGTACCGCCTAAAACCATCTCACATTCCTCTCATGGGAAACAGTGATCTGGCCCAACCACCAATTCATTAAAGAGACATTTACTGATTCTGTCCTATTTGCATAAGTATCAGCTGCAACAATGGGAAATTCATGTGAAGTTGTGAAACGCCTTCCAATAGGCATTTCTTCATCTGAGGATTCAGGGACTGGGAAAGGCCCTCCCTCGTCTCCCTGACTATGAGGGTCAAGGCTGGGGCTGGTTTGTTTCACTTCTCCTGAACACTGACTGCGTGCTTACCGCGTGCCAGGCATCATTCAAATGCTTGACAAATAGGAACACATTGAGCCCTTGTAACAACCCTAAGGTGGTTTGCCCAAGCTGTGGAACCCTTAAGGAAATTAACTGCTTTACAAACCTACCTACCCACCTGGATTTAGATCCCTCCCCAAACACTTTAGTGCTTAAATGATACATATCTATCGTGTGTGTGTGTGTGTGTGTGTGTGTGTGTGTATGTGTATTGCTTAGCTGCTTATAGATACATATGTATCTGTATGTATGTAAATCTATATATATGCAATTGCAAAAATCAACCGAATATTCTCAGCACTAATTTTCAAGTTTGGGATTTTAACTGCATACTTCTTGTGGTCCTCTAATTTTTAATTATATTGTTGTCCTTCTACATCTTTTAGTTTCAATTTTTGGTTTCTATTTCCTGTTGGTTTTATTCTTGGTTTATAAATGGAAGATAGGAAGCAAAGTCTTAAGGGCAATAGACTCTGTACCTAAACAGAGTTCGGATTTGCTTCCTTTCTTGGGAGCTCTTGAAAGCTTCTTTTTGTTTTCCTAAGCAGATTGGCAGAACTTAAGTGTTCAATCATCTAAAAAACTGGGCCTGAATAACTAAGAAGACTCACAGGCTAGTTTCCTCCCAAAGGAGACTACTGGTATTGCCTTTTGGCTTCATCTAACATCTAATTACTTTACAAGTAATATGATCTACAATCTACTGTCTCTCTTGTAAGCAGTCATTGAATAGTGATCAAAGCATAAACAGAAAAGGAACCTACATTCACAGAGAGTGAAATAAGTACAAGAATCAAATCAGTCCCCTTGGTACAATGTCTCATATCTAAATTTTTAACCAAAAAAACAGAAAATGTAATTAATAAAACTAATACAGAACACAGTAACAGGATGCCATGGACCTGAATAATGCTGATGTACTTTTGAAAAAAATAAAACATTTAAGAACCTGTATTCTGAATATTTCCTCCAGTCTGAGGCTTGCCTGTTCATTTTCTCAGTTTATCTCTTTTTCCTTTGTAGTTAGTACTTTTTGTGTTCTACATACTAAATATTTACCTACCCAAGGCTGCCAAGGTATTCCCCTATGTTTTCATACAGAAGCTTTACGGTTCTAGCTTTCATATTTAGGTTTATGGTCCATCCCAAATTAGTATGTGTGTACAGAAGGAGGTCAGTGTTCATTCTGTTTCCACTTGAATATCCAGTTGATCCAGAATTATTGGTTAAAGAGACTTCACTTTTCCCCACTGAAATGACTTGGCACTCGGGGCAAAAATCAACTTACAGCACCGGTATAGGTCTATTTTTGTTTCATTGATCTATTTTTCTACCTTTATGCAAAGATCACATTGTTTTGATCACTGTAGCTTTACAGTGGGTCTTAGAAATCAGTAGATTAAGCAGTGTAAGTTCCCCAACTTCACCCTTCTTTTGAACATTTTTTTGGGCTACTCTAGATTTTTTGTGTTTCCATATACATTTTAGAATCAATTGTTAAGTTTTTCCAAAAAGATGGCTAGGGTTTTGACTGGGATTTAGACAGTTGGTGTTTTACTGCTATTGTAAATAATATTTAAAATTTTCACTTTCCTATATGTGTACGTATATTTACAACACATCTATCTGACAAACGATTCCTATACAGAATATATAATGAACTCCAACAAGTCAAAATCCACATTATCATCATTAGTGAAAATGGGCAAGGGCTTGAACAGACAATTCACAAAAGAAGATGCAGGAATGCCCAATAAGCACAAAATAAGTATACACCTGTCACCAGGGAAATGCTATTTCAGACCTTAATGAGATGCTATTTCACACTCACTAACAATGCTGAATGTTTAACAAGGATATGGAGCAACTGGAGTTTTGATACATTGCTGGTGGGAAGTGTAATCTGATAAACCACTTTGGAAATTAGTCTGGCAGTTAAATACATACCCACCCTATGACTAAGCAATTCTACTCCTAGATATTTATCCAAGAAAAATTCAGGCTTATATAAGAACGTTCATTGCAGCCTATTCACCATGGCCAAAAACTAGATACGACTCAAATGTCCATCATCAGGTGAATGGAGGAACAAATCGTGGTACATTCATACAACACAAAAAGGAGCAAACTATTTTACCCTGACAAAGATTCTCTCCTTGACCAAACTCTAGCCAGGCTCCTCTGAGACCTCCTCTACTAGGCATCAACCTTGGCCTATAATATAAAAACCTGAGCAAACATTAACATAGCTCCTAACAGCTCAAGGCCACACCACTAGGGTGTCTCTAGTCCCCCTTAGCATGCCTGCCTGAGAAAACTCAAGGCTGCCAAAAGAACTTACTGTTAGTTCCAGGCAACACCTAAAGATAGGGCGTCCCTGTCTCCCAGCTAGCAAATCCAGATGGTTTCTGCTGGACCAACACTCCCTTTTCCCATTTTCTGTAATTTTTTCTCTGATTCTACTGAATCCCTGCTCGCCCCCCTCCTTCCTCCCTCACTTGCCCTTTAAAACACCCTCTGTACAAATCAGAGTTGAGTTTAGTTCATGCTGGATTCCTTTCCCTGTTGCAATAGTTATTGCTGATTAAAATCTGACCTTACCACTTTAGCATCCAGCTTTATCTGTGACAATGGGTGTTTATCTTTGACAACGTGTACAACATGGATGAATCTCAAAGAACATCTTGAGTGAAAGACACAAAAAGAATGCATACTGTATGATTCTGTTTATATGACATTCAAGAATAGGCAAATCTATGGTAGCCCGAAACAGAAAATGGTTGCTGGGGGGCGGGGGAGTGGTAATGAGACTAACTAGAGATAAGGGAACTTTCTGGAGTTTCAGAAATATTTTGTATCTTGTTTCGGGTGGTGGTACATAGATATATGCAACTATCAACACTCATCAAACTGAACATTTTATTCTGTATAAATTATCTCCCTCTCCCCATTCCCCTTCTCTCCTAAGAATACCTGAGGAAATTCCAGAAGGAAAAAAAAAGGTGAGGGATATAGCACATCCTCCAAGTTCCCTTTCCAATATCCATTCACCCTTTCTTCCTAAGAGGACCCCAATTTTGTTTGAGGCATCAATCTGCCCTATTGGAAATTCTTACCTCCCCACACTTTCCTGCACCCAGGAGTGGAGCCATGTGTCCTAATGATGGCTAATGAGAAGTACACAGAAGTCTACAGGGTTGGGCTTCCCAAAAAGCTACTGCTTTCCTGACGAAAATGGGCAGATTCAGACACACACATGGCTCTTGCTAGTATCCCTTCCTTTGCTTTCTTCCCAGAGCACAGCTGCTCAAACAGACTAAAAAAATTCTGATAACCCTGCTACAAACCTATCCTCACCCTGTGAAGCAAGCTGTGGGAGCTCTGAATCAATTCACAGCTGAGTAACTTTGTGAGTCGAAAACTTTCAGACATCAAAATGGAAAAAAAAAAAAGCGATTTCAACTAGAAGTCAAGAAATGACAACCAAGAACCTACTGTAAAGCACAGGGAACTATACTCGATGTTGTGTAATAACCTATAAGGAAAGAGACTCTGAAGAAGAATATAGATATATATATATACACACATATATATATGTATAACTGAATCACTGTGCTGTACACCTGAAACTAACACGATATTGTAAATCAACTATACTTCAATTAAAAAAAAGAATGACATATGCACTGCTGTGTTAAAGTATATATAAGAATTTAGTATACAAGTGACATTTCAAATCAATGGGGGAAATAAGACCATTCAATAGATGATGTAGGAACAAACGGCTAATAATTTGAGACAAAATTAAGTTAAAACTGCTACCTTATAATGTCCAAAATAATAAATATAGATGAATGATCTAAGCATAAAAGCCAAAACCATAGAAGTGCTAAAAGAAAATGTTATAAAGATTGAGAATGGCCTTTAAAAGCTTTACCCCAAAACCACAAGCCATAAAGTTAGATTGTCAGATTCTATACCCTAAAGCGTCACCATTTCTGTATTATGAAACGTACAGTACAAGCTATACTGAAAGACGAGCAGCAGCTTGAGAGAAAATGCGGCAACGAATACCAAAGTAAAGGATTACTATTCCAGATACAAAAGGTTCTTACAAATCAATAATAAAAATACAAATAACCGAACAAGAAAAAGACAACCACCCAGTAGGACAGCAACGTGGGAGAGAGGATTCACACAGAAAATATCAATGAGTGTGTGAGCAGTCAAAAAATGCTCAGTCTCACTCGTGATTTTAGGATACAAATTAAGAACAGGTGTTATCTTCCACCTGCCAGTTGGTGAACAATCTAAGAGACTGAGAATGTTCCATGATTAGCATCTCCGTTCACCATAGGTTAAGAATGGAAACGGATTATCACCTCCTTGGAGGACCATCTTGCAGAAGCTTCTCCCCTGAAATCTGTCTCACGGGAAAACTCAAACACGTGTGCAAAGATGCTCATCACAGCACGATTTTTTTTTTTTTTTTTTTTTTTTTGCAGTACGCGGGCCTCTCACTGTTGTGGCCCCTCCCGCCGCGGAGCACAGGCTCCGGACGCGCAGGCTCAGCGGCCATGGCTCACGGGCCCAGCCGCTCCGGGGCATGTGGGATCTTCCCGGACCGGGGCACGAACCCGCGTCCCCGGCATCGGCAGGCGGACTCTCAACCACTGCGCCACCAGGAAAGCCCCCACAGCACGATTTTAAGAACAAAATCATAACCACCTAAATGCTGACCAAAAGAACAGTCAAATAAGGTACAACCGCACTGCAGAATACTGTGCAGCCAATAAAAAGAATGAGGCAGATCTGGGTGAAATTACATGTACAATATGTTCACAGTAGGCTCTTGAGTGGGGAAAAAGTACAGCTGACCCTTGAACAACGTGGAGGTTAGGGGTGCTGACCCCCATGCAGTAGAAAATCCAGGCAGCTTTACAGTTGGCCCTCTGTATCCTCGGTTCCGCATCTACAGATTTGACAACTTTGGATCGTGTAGAATGGTATTTAATGAAAAAACACTCTGCCTGCTTAAGTGGACCTGTGCAGTTCAAACCCATCTTGCTCAAGAGTCAACTGTACTCACCTTTCTCATTTAAAAAATTAAGCTTTTAAGAGAGGGGGAAAAAAAAGATGTGATATTACTATTTGAGATCTAAGATCACTTACCTTTCGCAAATGTTTTCCAAAATCTAATGTTTTCCTTTTATTAAAAAAAAAAAATGGGGGCGATAAAACATCCCCAGTTTATTTGACCTTTCTGATGGCAAGGTTGGCAGCTAACGTATCCTCCACAGTATGTTCTAGTTCTAAAGTGACATGTCGTCTCTGGGAGTGGAAAGTACCTTGGCACCTGCCTTCAAAGTATTTCAGATCAAAATCTTAGCCCTGCTCTCTGGGGCATAGCTGTGAAGATGCAATCAGTGTGCTGGAGAGGCCAGGGCCCTCGGGAAAACGCTGGCTTTCCTGAGAGGTGATCCTGTGTCCTGCTTTCGTGACGGGGTAGCGGGGGACATCTGTCGATTCAGTTGAGAAATCAGATGAACTTCTATTATTTGCACAGTAGAATTTCAGCCTTACAGCCCCTGGTCTGGCTTCTAACACATACGGACCACTGAAAACCAGTTAAACAGAAAACCAGAATTTTTAAGACCTCATCAGAAAATATAATCTTGAGCATTTGCATTCGGGTCTAATCAATTTAGCCATCCGACAGATAATTATTGTGTGTCTACAATGCGAATGGCACTAAGGTAGACAGGTCCCTGCTTTGTGTTGTTTTCATTCTGGTCGAAGGGACAGACATTAAACAGCATGTCTGAACTACAACTGGGCTGATGACCACAAAGGAGACGCACGGAGTGTTACGAGAACATGGAACACAGGCTACATCTTGTCTGCAGGAGCCAAAAAGGCCTCCTGGAAGGAGCCACACCTGAGATAAGCCAAAAATCTTGGCGTCATCTTTGACTCCTCACCGTACATCCAATCCGTCAGTACATTCTATCAGCTTGACCTTCAGTGTATCCAGAATCTAACGGATTCCCAGCACCTCCACCGCTACCATCCTGAGCCAAGCCCCCAGCATCTCTGACTTGGGGTATTCTGAGAGCACATCTCCCTGCCTCCATGCTGCCCCCTACAGTCTGTTCTCACCAGAGACGCTGAAGGGATCCTGTTCAAACCCAAGTCACCTTTGTCTTCCAAGTCCCCCAGCGGCTCCCATCTCACTCAGAGTGAAAGCTGAGTCCTTAAAAGAGCTCGTCTCCCCCTCACTCAGCCGGCCTTGCAGCTCCTGGGACAGGCAGGGCCAGCTCCTGCCTCACAGGGCCTTTGTACTCTGCCTGGGACATTGCTTCCCCAGAAGTCCATCCTCAGGGCTCCCTCCCTCCCCAGCACTGACCTTCTCGATGGGGCCGTCCCTGGCCATCCCGGCTCACGTGGCCTTCCAACATTCCTACAGCATCGCCCACCATCTCACGTGCCAGATATGTTGCTCGTTTGCTTCCTGGCTGCTTCCTCCACTGGAATACATGCCCCATGACAGCTCCGTTTTTGTCTGTTTCATTCACTTCTGCATCCACACTAGAACAGGGTCTCCATAAACTGAGCACGGTCTCAATAACGAATATCAAATGAAGGCATCAGTCTGAGGGATGACATGGAGCTGATCAGACAAGGAAGGGTGGGAGAAAGCATTTCGGGAGGGAATGGCCGGCTGAAAGGCCCCAGGAAAGACAGGAACAGGTCTCGCCCGAGGAACTGAGAGGACGGTGGCGAGAAGGAAAGAGCTGGGGGAAGCAAGATTGGAGGAGCCAGACAGAGCACGCAGGGCCGGGCGGACCATGTGAGAAACGTCGCTCTTTTTCTAACAGCAACAAGAAGCCATTAAACTAGGGAGTGACAAGGTCCCATGTGCCTTCTGCAAACCTCTGGCTTCAGTGTGAGAACTGGACTTGGGGACGTAAGCATGCTTGGGGAGCTCAGTTGGCAGATGGGTGTCACGGCTCAGACCACGGATGACCTGAGCGTGGACTGAGACGGCAGCCGCAGAGGTGGAGGAAAGGAGGTAGATTCCAGAAACATTTTGCAGACACAATCTAAGGTCTCGGTGATTGATTCATAGATTCAAATTCATAGATGAATTTCACTCACAGGGGGTAAGTGAAAGGGCAGCTCCACGATGACTCCTACCTTTTTTACTCTAACTGAGGGGACAATGGCATCACCCACTGAGTTGCGAGGGTGGGGTGGCGTGGAGGAAAATTCGGGAAGGTGATCTTGAGTGCAGTTTTGGAAATAATGAATTTGAGATCATTCTGAGAAATCCAAATGGAGATTTTCAGCTGGCAAGGATCAGATCCAGGGTAGCGTGATCAGATCAGGAAAGGTGAGGCGTGTCGCTATTTATCTTGTGGCTGACGGAGAATCAAAAAGTTTCAAGTAGCAAAGTGACAGGATAAGATTTGTGATTCTGAAAAAATCACCCTGGCCACGGCATAAACACTTGGACAGGGGAGATGGCCAGACTAGAAGCAGGTAGAACAATAAGGACGTGTTGCAACAGATCAGGTGAGCGAGGGCTGTGGCCGTCGGGAAGGAAAAGGGAACAGACTTTCCCTTTGTCACCAGCCCATCTGCTGCACAGCTGCTGGGGATTTTTCTAAAACACAAACCCAGATCATGTCAGTTCCCCAACTTGAAAGCCCTTGGGACCTTCCCCATTCTGTTCTCTGACAACCTCTCCAGAATTCACTCTTGCTACCCAGCGCCCATCCAAGGTCAAGTTCCCCTAACACTTCCCCTAAGAGCTTTGATCTCTATGTTCTTTGGCTCCTGCTCTTTTCTTCTGCCTGGTAAACACCTATTCGCCTTTTTAAGACTCACCTCTCCTCCCCTGTGAAAATAAGAAAACCAGTGCTGACCGCTAGGAGTTGGCCTGGTACCACGAGCCAGGCTTCACTGCAGTTAGATGCTTGCCTGGTGCTCACAGAGGCCACGCTGTCCTACTGTTGGACAGAAACAATCTCGCAGGACCAGCAGCACAAGGTCGCACTACAACAGCGACGAATTGAGACAAAACAGGACCCCTTCATAATTTTGTCTAACAGACAAAACCAAGGTAGGTCATCATGCCAGCCACAGGTCCCAAACACTCCTCTCTCCTGGCTGAGATGAGCAACTGTGGCTTCTTTACGAATCACAGAGTGACTCTAGAAAAGTCAGACACACCTCCTCCTAGAAAAGACTGAGCTACCCAATCACAAAATTGTCCCCGCCTCCTGTGAGCACCCAATCCCGGGCAAATCTCTGCTTCCTTGAACCCTCCCCCAAATTACCCAACTGAAGCCCAAATCCTGTAAGTTCTTTCTAACACCCCTTACGGATAGGCCCCAAAGCTCCCTTAACTTAAAAAGAGCCTCCTATTTTAACTCAGGGATTTCATCCGCTTTCCCAAGATTAATAACTTTAAAGTTTCAAATTCATAGATGAAAAAGAAAACTTCCCACTGGCTGGAAAATAAGGCAATTCTAAAATAAAATGTCTGTCAACTTTTTTTTTTTTTTTTTTTTTGCGGTACGCGGGCCTCTCACTGTTGTGGCCTCTCCCGTTGCGGAGCACAGGCTCCGGACGCGCAGGCTCAGCGGCCATGGCTCACGGGCCCAGCCGCTCCGCGGCATGTGGGATCTTCCCGGACCGGGGCACGAACCCGTGTCCCCTGCATCAGCAGGCGGACCCTCAACCACTGCACCACCAGGGAAGCCCTCTATCAACTTTTTAATGTTTCATTTTTATTACGAATTTTACACTCAAAACACTGGAGAATAGGAAAGTGAGCTAGCCAGAGAATCACGCTGGAATGAGCTGGTCCTGTAAGGGCACAGGAGAGGCTGGCTGACACGAAATCCCAGCAGTACGAAGCCACCCTGCTGTGTGATTTCTACCACCAGTATTCCGGGCGAAAACGGAGAGTCTGGTTCAACCAAGGTCTGGGTTTACTAGGATTAAGGGCAAGGGAAATAAAGCCATTGCCAAGAGAACTACTGAAGGATTGGCTATGAACTCGAAGCTCAGTTAAGAGGTAGCAGCCTACATGGAAGTGTCTAAAGGCTGGAGAAAACCATGGAGGTCCTGAGGAGAAAGATGCTGAGGGCAGAGCAGAAACAACTGATCAAGCGTGCTGGAAAGAAGAGACTGGGGTTGAAGGGCGCTGCACTGTTCATCTGTGAGGTGGTGCATGCAGCACCGGGATGGAAATCCAGGGGATCGTGGCGGGAACGGTGACAGAGGTGGATGAGCAGAGGTAATCACTGCAGATGAGGTGTTCAAGAAAATAAGCGTTCCCGCGTGAACACTGGGTCCTCCACATGCACGCTAGGAAGTCAACTAGGATGATGGCAAGAACTGAGGCAGAGAGGAAGGCCTGTGGGCCAGATACCCAAGTCATCAATGAATTAGGTGAATAACCAGCAGAAGGTAAAAAACAGTAATATGGAGGAGAGGATGCTGGGGACGTGGGTCTCAAAGAAATGGGGTGAGGGGACAAAGAGCAGTGAGGACACAAATTCTGATCCTCCTGATTCTAGGATATCCAGGGTGTGAGAAAACAGAGGCATAACTTGGCTTCAAGAAAAGGATATCCCCAGGGAAGGGCCGGCGTCAATACAAAGAGAGGGACGGAATGACTAAAGAGAGGCTAAGGAAATAGAGGTGGGGGATGATTATGGAGTGGTAATTTCAGAGGGCACAGTGGGGGCTGCAGGAGGGGTGCGATCAAGGGTAAAAATGAGTGGGGAACTGACTTAGGGGCACAGCATGATGGGGAAGATAAGGAGGACTGGGGAGTGGGGTGAGTTAGCCATCCTGGTAAGTGCACTATAGATAGCTGTTGAATCAAATGGGAGTTATTAGGCATAAACCTAATATATCCAATCAGAAGCGTTCTAACTGTTGGACTGTAGGAGTGACGGAGTCTGTGGTGATGACGATGATGATGATGATTTGGTGACAATGGGGCAGTGATGATGACAACAACTACCAATTGTGAACACCTACCGTGTGTCAAGCACTCTTGGAAGCACGCCACATTTAAGCCTCACAACAACCCTCTGAGACCGATAACAGCATTATTATCTGCAGAGGGGCTCTAAACCAAAAGGAGGGAGCAAATTAAAACAGAAATAACAGAATTGTAGGAGCCCTGGGGAGCTAATCGGCTTTTTGAACATTATTTTAGGGATCTTACAGCTGTAACTCATGGCAGCAGGAACCAGCATGACCCACAGCTATTTCAGTAACTTCAAACAAATAATATTCAGACTGGAGGAAAAATCAAAATAACAATAAGAATTTATTGAAGGGTTCACTTCGTGCCAGATCCTGTGCTAACCTTTGCATGGATTATCTCATTTAATCCTCATATCTAAAAGGCAAGTTACCATTATTATCCCCATTATAAAGATAAGAAAACTAAGGCAGAAAGAGAGTAACAGGCCCACAATTCACACAAAGAATTCCTATTTAATAAGATGACTTCTTGACAAGACTTAAGGGTTTCATATGTTACAGTGAAGGTGCAGGTCACAGTATCAACAGAACTTGAAAGTTATTAAATCCTGCAAAATATCTTAAAACATTAACTTATGGATTCTCACCATCTCTTTGCGTGTTTTTTCCAGATGAGAGAAAACCCAGTGCAAAAAAAGCTTTGATGAAGTGCATCCAGATGGCAAACATGTCTGGTTTTTACGGCCTGGGAACCTACCCCAGAAGATTCTGATTCAGTGGATCTAGAGTCGGCCCTGAGTATCTGCGTTTCTTTTAAAAGCTCCAAAGGCTCTGCTGGTGTGCAGTTTGGGCTGGGAACTACTGCCTTAGATTCTCTGCAGTTCCAAATCCAAACTTCCCCTATGACGTTGAGATGTCTGAAGACACCAAGGGCATTGGAAACTGAGGCAGAGAAGAGGTGAAATTATAAAAACCATCCAACAGAGAGCCAAGGAAAGGCATGCTCTGGTTATACTATTTCTCTGTACTTTTGTGTCTGAACTATTTCCTAGCTAATTTGCTTTATTTTCTTAAATTAATTTTTATTGTACTTGATTTACAATGTTGTGTTAGTTTCTGCTGTACAGCAAAGTGAATCAGTTACACATATACATATATCTACTCTTTTTTAAGATTCTTTTCCCATAGAGGTCATTACAAAGTATTGAGTAGAGTTCCCTGTGCTAGAGAGTAGGTTCTTATTAGTTATCTATTTTATATATAGTACCTAATTTGCTTTATGTAGGCAAGTTGGCCAAAAATGTTACCAACAAATATTAAATGAGCCAAGTATTACCAATAAATATTAAGTAAACCTAGCCCTAACGTGCTACTGAAAAGTATTTTATTTCTCTCTGGTAATTCTGACGGCACTTCTGATTCTCTTAGCAAACAGCAGTCAAATATGAGAAAAATTGCTTCTAATTCAATAATGCTACGGATGTGGTCAACAGAGATCAAAAGCTGGAGAAGAAATACAGTTGGGTATAATTCATTTAAGCTCACAAATTTCACCAGGGACTGCCTTCAAGCCTTTAATACTTATGAATGTATTTATCTATTTATTTAATCAACCACCACTAACACGTACTACACGCCAGACACTACACTAAGTGCTTTACTAATATTTAATATCATTTCATCTTTACAAGCACCTATGAAGTGGGTATTATTTTCATCCCCACTTTACAGATCAAGAGACTGAGACACAGAGTGATTTAGTAACCTGCCCAAGTTCACGCAGCTAGTGAATGGCCCATCTTGACAGTCTGGCTCCAGAGTCCATGCTCTGAATCACTATGCTTAGTCTCCAAGACCTACAAAAAGTTCAAACCTTAACCCAAAACTTGTTTTCCCCACCAGGTCCCTACAAGGCCGCAGCTTCCAAGGCATTCATTCAGTTCCTCAAACAGTCCATACTCCTTCCTTGACCTGCCTGAACACCCTCCTATATCCCTATTTTCTTTCTTTTTTAAAGTCATCTGTTCTCAGCTCAAACATTATCAACTAAATTTCAAACTCTAATGGCGCACTGTATTTCTCAGCATTAAACACAAAATTGTAATTATATTACTTCCTGGGTAATTATTTGCTTCCTGTCTTTTCCAACTAGGGGGTGAGTTCAGACACCATGTCAATCTTCTTCATGGGTTCTCAATCACTGAATACCCACCAACCAGACAAAAGGAAATAAGCTCTCCATAATTTGGGTTTTCTTTTTTTGTTTTTGGCCACGCTGCCAGGCTTGTGGGATCTCAGTTCCCTGACCAGGGACTGAATCCGCGCCCTTGGCAGTGAAAGTGCAGAGTCCTAACCACTGGACCGCCACGTAACTCCCTCAATAATTTTTGTTGAATGAATGAATGAGTGGCATACACTCAAGTCTCATGCTTTCTTTTTCCTGCTTTCTGGTACGTGACACATACCTGTGCTCGCAACGGCCCCCCACATAGCCCCCACTACACCCGCAAAAGTGCAGACTCCAATAGCACACAGGAAAGCTCTCTGGAAAATACTGGCTCTGCACACAAATATTATGTGACCCTGGACAGGTCATTTCCCCCCTTAACTGACCTGAGTTTCAGGTGCACAATGGGGATCACGCCAAGTCCCAATGGAATGTAACCTACAAAAGAGGGAGAACCTGCACTTCTCCCCATAACCTATCAAAACTGTAGTTATTACTCGCTTCAAGTGTGTTTCCAGCAAGACCCTGGCTCCGAGAAGGCCAAGTCCACGTCTGCCTGGTTCAGCGCCGTATCCCAGGCACGGTACCCGCGGGCTTGTACCGTGCCTGGCCCACAGCAAAAATTAGATAATTATGAGTTAAGTAGATGAATGCCTGCTCTGAGCATTTCACAGATGTCGCACGAGTTGACGGGTGACTTCTGGCGTAAAAGCGTATTCCTTAGACACAGGCCCGCCTCCCACCTAGGCCCCAGCCCCCCGGAGATGCCAGCCCCTAACCCCACGCCAGGCAGTCACCTCTTGCATATAGAAGCATCTTCGCAAGTGCCGCGCACGCCCTCGTCGTCCGTGTCGGTAGGGGAAGAACAGGTGGTGAAAGAGGGCCTCCTCAGGCTAGTGGCCATGGGCGTGAAGGTGTCGGGGTGCTGCGTCCACCGGTGACATGGAAGCGGGGTCGACGGACGCCGGGAAAATGAGCGAGCCCCGGACAAGGTAGTAGAGACGGACTGGGTTCTACAAGGCTCACCTGGCGCGGCTCAGTGACGCCGCCCACGGCGGCTGCCCCAGCAACCTGCCCGCTGATTAGATCCTTTGCGAAGACGCTCATTGGACAATTTCCCCGCCCCATCAGCCCATGGAGGTGCCCATTGGACAACTCCCTTGGCCCCGCCCACATAACCCGGAAGTACCCGGAGGGAGAAAGTAAACTGAAATTGACGTAAGAGGGCACCGCAATGCTCTCCGGGAATTGTAGTCTTAGGGGCTTTGAGAGGCCCCTGCGTTTCTTTTCTTCTTTTTTTTTTTTCGCGGTACGCGGGCCTCTCACTGTTGCGTCCTCTCCCGCTGCGGAGCACAGGCTCCGGACGCGCAGGCTCAGCGGCCATGGCTCACGGCCCCAGCCGCTCCGCGGCATGTGGGATCTTCCCGGACCGGGGCACGAACCCGTGTTCCTTGCATCGGCAGGCGGACTCCCAACCACTGTGCCACCAGGGAAGCCCCGCCACAGGGTTTCTTATTGCTAGTCACGAAATTTTATAACTGTAGTTAACTCAGAGCGGAAGAGCTGGAAGGATTCTCAGCACTGGGGCAAAGGGCAGAGAATCCAGACAGAAAAACAAGTGTCAGTGTTACAGTCAGTTGGGGCTCAGTCTCATTCAGAAATTGAACAAGTATTTACTGAGTGCCGACTCTACCCCAGGAACTGGGCGAAGAGCTTTGCACACATAATCGCCTTTGAAATGTTGTGGGGGAAGGAATATGTGGAAAACGAATACAATGGAAAACTATGTAGCAGTGAAAATGAACGAACTAGAGTTACCAGTTACAAGCATCAGTGTCTGAATTTCAAAAACATGATATTCGGTGAAAGAAGAAATAGATAACATTTTTGTAAAGTTCAATCCAAGCAAAACTAATGTTATTTAGAAAAACAACATATATGGTAATAATATACAGAAAAGTAAAGGAATGAGTGGAGAAAAACAGAAGTTAGGCTCCTTGTGACCTTTAGGGAGGAGGGTAGGACACTCCTCCAGGGAAACGAAATGGGGAAGGGGTATATAGACACTTCAATAATTTTTTTTTAATTTTTATTTATTAATTTATTTATCTATGGCGGTGTTGGGTCTTCGTTTCTGTGCGAGGGCTTTCTCTAGTTGCGGCGAGCGGGGGCCACTCTTCATCGCGGTGCGCGGGCCTCTCACTATCGTGGCCTCTCCCGTTGCGGAGCACAGGCTCCAGACGCGCAGGCTCAGTAACTGTGGCTCACGGGGCCAGCTGCTCTGCGGCATGTGGGATCTTCCCAGACCAGGGCTCGAACCCGTGGCTCCTACATTGGCAGGCGGATTCTCAACCACTGCGCCACCAGGGAAGCCCCAACTTCAATAATTTCTAAAGCTGAGGTAGGTTCACGTGTGTTTGTTTCACTATGATACATATTCAAGATATTCATATATTGTGTACTAGACTTATTATAAAACATTTTCTTTTCTTTTAACTTTTTTTTAATTTTTGGCTGCGTTTAGTCTTTGTTGTTGCACGCGGGCTCTCTCCAGCTGCAGCGAGCAGGGACTACTCTTCGTTGCAGCGCACAGGGTGCGTGGGCTTCTCACTGCGGTGGCCTATCCTGCTGCAGAGCACGGGCTCTAGGCACGCAGGCTTCAGTAGTTGTGGCACACGGGCTTAGTTGCTCCGCGGCATGTGGGATCTTCCTGGACCAGGGCTCGAACCCGTGTCCCCCGCATTGGCAGGCGGATGCCCAACCACTGCGCCACCAATAAAACATTTTCTAACTAAAATTTTTAAAGTGTGTTTGCATGTTCCATTTCATTATCTGTCAGGAGCAGAGCATGGATATACTCAAACTTGAAGAACCTTGAGTCTTACACACGCACACACAGACACACACACACACACACACACACAAGCAAAGTAAACAAAGGACAACAAAAACCCAGTACACATATCTCGGGGCAAGATCAGTTATCAAATCCTTGCTTAGTATTCAGTGGAGGAACAAGAGCCCATTGATAACCAAAGTAGAAATGACAGTGGGGAAGGCTGAGGTTAGGGAGTTTTGCCAGGGGGAGTGGTGATGAGATGAAATACACCACTTTCTCTGAGTGATCCTTTGGCAAGAGGGTAATGCAAACCAGTGAACACGCATAGTCTCCCAACTTGGCAGTGTACACAGTCCATGGGTGTCAGTGGGCAAGAACAGTGGGTCCACAGCAAGCAGTAGTATAAGACATCAATTCCATAGGTCTGGATGGTGAGGCTGAGGGACTAGAAGAAGGTGGAGCCTTCTTCCTCTCTTGTTTGATGAGCAAAGAACATCTCTGATCTCTGCTGAGAGTTTGATTCAGAAAAACTGGTGCTTCAGAGGACTTTGGTCAGTTTTTCACTGAGGGGTCACCCCAGAGGCTTCCTGCAGGCAGGGGTAGCTCATTCCATTTGAGCTCCTGGTCAAGGCGCTGGAACTTTATGATACAGGAGTGGAATCTGGAAATGGCAAAGCTTAGCCATCTGAAGCTGCATAATACCTCCAAATATGAGACTACGCTGGGGTGGCCATGAACAACGTCCCAGCGAAAGTTCACTGACGATTAATCTGCATCCCCTGATAAAGTCAAGAAAAGAGAAACTAGAGTTTAAAAGTCCTGTTGAACATTAGTTAATATTGGGAGCAAATAGCTGGGCTCTAACCATGAAACTTCTCCCTGAGAGGCTAGAGTGGACGTTTGCCACTTTGGCTATTCAGTATTCTTTCTTCAATAACAACAACCAGAGTTTATTATGGAGAACCACATTCTCCTTTTAGTCCACATGGATCAGGTAAGGCTCTGTGCCTGACACTGGGGGTGGAACCTTACCAAGGCCTGGCCAATCATACACAAAATCACCCTAGCTACACTTCAAGAGTGTGTGTGTGATGTGGTGGTGGTGACCAGGTTGGTCCAATCAGAATGAATCCCAGGAGTTGAATGGAAGTTGTTAAGTCTATAAGAGCTCTCTTTTCTGGCAGACTTGAACCCGGGAGGCTGTACCTTTGAAGCTACTGAGGGCCATCTTGCTACCTTGTATAGCCTGAGAATTTTGCTATTGGGAAGGCTAATGTTGTCTGGAACACTATATGCTCAGTTAGGGGTGACCTGACTTTGCAGTGTGGGGCTGATGGGAAAATCAGCAGAGCCTGTGATGGATCAATCAGAAGAGGCTGAATTCAGAAAGATGAAATAAACACCTGCAGCTTTCATCCTGATCTGCGTGCACACTATCCCTCCCCGCCCATCACTACCTGGTAGAACCTCAATCAAATCATTGTCTTCCTTCTTGGCTGGTCCAGTTTTCTAAGTTTTTGGCCTGTGATTTCTTCACAAGCTTTCCATAGACAGCTATGGCCTGTTAAAAAGGCTATCTTTCCTGCTTTGAACTGCTTTTGCACGATTGTCAAAAATCAGTTGAGCAGGCTTCCCTAGTGGCACAGTGGTTAAGAATCTGCCTGCCGATGCAGAGGACATGGGTTTGAGCCCTGGTCCGGGAGGATCCTACATGCTGCAGAGCAACTGGGCCCGTGCGCCACAACTACTGAGCCTGCGCTCTGGAGCCTGCGCGCCACAACTACTGAAGCCCGCGCACGACGACTATAGAGGCCCGCATGCCTGGAGCCCGTGCTCCGCAACAGGAGAGGCCACCACAGTGGGAGGCCCGCACACTGCAGCAGAGAGTAGCCCCTGCTCGCCGCAACTGGAGAAAGCCCGCGTGCAGCAACGGAGACACAACACAGCCAAAAATAATAAATAAATAAATTTATTTTAAAAAATCAGTTGAGCATATTTTTGTGGGACTATTTCTGGATCCCTGTTCATTGATCTATGTGTCTATCCCTCTGCAAATACTACACAGTATTGGTTACTACAGCTATATAATAAGTTTTGAAATGGAGAGGACTGACTGCTCCCATTTTATTACTTTTTTCAAAACTATTTTAGCTATTTTAGTTCCCTTATCTTTCCATAAAATTTTAGAATAAACTTGCCTATATCTACAAAAAAAAAAGGCTTACTGGGTTTTGATATGAATTGCATTAAATCTATCAATTTTGGGAGAATTAACATGTTTACTATTCTTTGTCTTCCAATTCATGAACGTGGTATATCTCTGCATTTGTTTAGATCTTTGATTTCTTTTACCACTGTTGTAGAGTTTTCAGTATACAAGTCCTGGACATGTTTTGTTAGATTTACACTTAATTATTTTATTTTTATTAGTGACTGTAAATGTGTTTTACTTTTTGGTGTCCACATGTTCATTGCTAGTATCTAGAAATACAATTGATTGTTGTCTTTATTTTGAATCCTGTGACATTATTGAACTCAATTATTAGTTCAAGGAAGAAATACTTTTTAATAAATTCTTGTGGCATGAGGCCTGAAATTAAAATTCAATATTGAGAGCTGTCTTAACATCTAGTAAAATTGAGAGGGCCTCAAATGGTCTAACTGCAATTCCCCACTACCTCTTCTCCCACATGTGAGGTCCCCTAGCTATATGATCCTTCTTATCACAGGAACCAGACACAGTGCCTGTTTATTCCCGAGTAGCAGGCTTCAGTTCCCTATCAGCCCACTGAATTATCCAAACGAGCCCATCACACCCTCCTGTGGGAACCAGGGCTTGTCCCCACCCTCTTGTTACTACAAAGTCTGCCTCCCAAGCCCCTACTTGTTCACTCTGTTCCAAGTGTAATCCCCCACGTGGCCCTGCTTGGTGAGTGGTGTCCTCTCTTGGGCTGTGGGTAAATGTGACTTGTAAACTGCTGTTCATCCCATCTTTCAGTGTAGAACGTCATGTGTTCAGCCAATCCCATTAGTTTACGGAGGGAATCTCTCACTGATGGATTGAAGAATAGGTGAGTAAGACAATTGGCGTCACAAACAGGATGGTCTAACCTCAGCTGAGGACAGTTGGTCAGCTTTAACTACCAGCTCCTTTGCTACTTAACTGGTTTGTAAGGTAGCAGTTACTATCTGGGATGTAAGTACCAGTTGCTGGCCAGCTTGGGCTTTAGCTCCTGTTCTGTTATTTCAAATGGATGTTGCCATCTCTTCGCACCCTAATGTCTCATGCTTGCCAACAAGGCAAAAACTATTGTTCATTGACCGTATCCCAGATTGAGGTACCATCAAGGGTGCCTTGTATGTGATACGTGGTCTCTGAGGCTCCTACCTGAGACCAGTGACAACATAATGTCCTAACTGGTGGGTGTTTGAGTTCCACTGACTGGGCATGGGCTAGCTCTTTGGTCATTGTGTCTAGCCTGATAACCATCACTGGCTGCTTGGGGCAGCCATAGAGACTCTGTTTGGGAAGGTAACCCCCACCCCCACCCCCCCGCCAACCACAGTCCTGGGGATGACCCCTTGTGTTGTTTGCAGAAAGGAAGGAGGCCATGACCCCAGGAAGATTTAAGAATGGCCCCTTGGTTGCCTCCTGAGTCATTGCTGTTCAGGCAAAAGTAGTGACCTTGTCCATCTCTCCTGTGCTGCATCTTCCCTTGGAGCAAGTTGTGTGCTCTCCTTACTCCTAACGGTTTTGAGGTGCACATCCATGGCAGCCCATGGCCCGAGAACTGATGAAAAAAACAAAAGTGGGGGAAGGGCTTCCCTGGTGGCGCAGTGGTTGAGAGTCCGCCTGCCAATGCGGGGGCGCGGGTTCGTGCCCCGGTCCGGGAAGATCCCACATGCCGCGGAGCGGCTGGGCCCGTGAGCCATGGCTGCTGAACCTGCGCGTCCGGAGCCTGTGCTCCGCAGCGGGAGAGGCCGCGACAGTGAGAGGCCCACATACCGCAGAAAAAAAAAAAAAGTGGGAGGAAGGGGCATGGCAGGGCCCTTCACGGTGTGCTGCGCCTCCTGATTCTCTAGATCTATAGGCATAAAAACTTCCTCCAGGACAGTCATTTCTATATCTTTGTCTTACTATACCTGATTAAAACAAATCCTGGGTACCCTTGAAATACCTGGGATCCCACTAAATTTAAATATGGTAAATATTTTGCTATTATAGATTTGGCTACTAGGTTCCATTCAATGCCTATTTCAACATTCTCTCAGCCTGTTTGCCTTCACCTCCAAAGGGGCACAATACACTTTTACCTTGTTACCCACAGGGTAACTAAACAGCTCTGCTATCACACACTACCTTTGCAGACAAGATCTTAAATGCACCCACCTTTCTCCAGGAGTACAGGTATGACATTACCTTTGTGACATCCTCCTTTGCAGACGTTTGTTTGACACACTTGTTAAGGATACACGAGTCCACCATCTTTTAGTTCTGTCTGGGTTCTGGAGGCAACGTACTCCTGGTTTACAAATTTTACTTAAGCCCATTTATGCTGTTACTTTTAAATGAGCCCACCTTGAGTGGGGGTCCCTCCAACAACAGACTCTAGAATCTGTCTAAATTAAAATCAACAGGCACTCCCCTTAGTGCCCTCAGAGACTCCTTCAGTGAAGCGGCTTTAGCAACTTCCCCTCCTGCTTCCTGGAGTCTCTGGACTGCTCATGATGTCTGTAAGTTGTCCTTGGGCTTCTGATGCAAGAAACTGCCCTCCTTGGCCCTGCATCACATACCATCAGAGCAGGAATTTCTGGCCATGCACTGGGCTCTTCTGGAAATAGAGTCTCTCCCAAACCCCAAGCTTCCATACCCAACTGCCCATTATTCCTTGAGTCATGGAAGCAACACTCCCACAAGCTCAGTAGGGTTATCAAAGACTCCTTGCTACAGGGTGGAGCCAAACCTGAGCCCTCTAGCACATCCTACCTGTAGGTGGGTATGGCCTCCCGTCATCAGTCCATTGCCAGATACCATGGAGCTGGAAGATGTTCCCCTCCCCCAGACCCTTTGGGATCAACCAAGTGAACATCAATGAGTTCATATACTTTATGATGTTGAGGACCACGTCTCCCTCTTGGTCAAGTGCCAACTTCACTGCCTGGGGAAGGACTTCACCTACTCCTTAGAATTCTCAGTCATCACCAAGGTTTAAATTGATGTCAAGCTATCAAAGAGTCAATTGTGGTATAAAGCCGTGAAATCAAGATTCACTATTAAGCGTTGCCTTGACATCTGGCAAAATTAGAGAATAATATGCTCCGATATACATAAATCTGCATATATTTCTAAAAGGCCTGAGAGAATACAGATCACCAATGGAGTGGTTTCCCAGGCAATGAAAAGAGGAGTGGGACTTAGCCAGGAAAAGTGAATTTTAGTCTTTTTTTTTATTATTCAAACAGAAAGTCACAAAAATTATAATCATCCTCATCACGAACTTTCATTCTTAAAAATGTTATGCCTCTTGTACTTTTGGGCTGTTCACCCTTTTTCTTATATGAAGAGCATGCACTTGTGTATTCTATCATTTTGAACATTAACGCAAGTTAGTGTTTTAATTCCCCAAGATCTGCATAAGTACCTGCTCCTTGTAAAACATGAAAGCATTACAAAAACCATTTGAAGCGTCCCTTGATCAGCCTTCAACCCCACTCATGCCCTTTCTCACAAGAAGTAACCACTGTCTGAAGGTGGGTCAATATCTTTGAAGTCCTTAAAACACACTTTTTTTTAAGTATTCGTATTTTTATCAAGCAAAGTCAAAATACATGCCTTTTTCAGTGACTTGGTTTCTTAAAAGTGCCATGTTGTCTCTGGCTGAAGAATCATCTATGGCTTTGAAAGGTCTTTCCGCACAACTCCAGCCCTCTTGCCAGGTGACAGCAGCAAAGGTGTATATGTGGGCAAAACATCAGTAACAGCATTTAAAAGAAGATGCCCAGGGCTTCCCTGGTGGCGCAGTGGTTGGGAGTCCGCCTGCCGATGCAGGGGACACGGGTTCGCGCCCCAGTCCGGGAAGATCCCACATGCCGCGGAGCGGCTGGGCCCGTGAGCCATGGCCGCTGAGCCTGCGCGTCCGGAGCCTGTGCTCCGCAACGGGAGAGGTCACGGCAGTGAGAGGCCCGCGTACCGCAAAAAAAAAAAAAAAAAAAAAAAAGATCTATTTCTTCCTTTCTAATACCCAGAATGTTACCCATTATCTGTAGCACTTCATGACGTTGTTGTTTTGGTGTTTGAAAATACCCCAAGAAGAGGTTCCTCGTGAGGCTCTTGTCAACTTTTCCTTCTGTGTTACTTAGTAAGTTCATCAGTTTCTTCTGTACATCATCCAGCACTTCCTGTTGGACCTCATTTTGTTTTTTCAGATCTTTAATTTGTTCTTCCTTCAGAGTCAAGGCAGCATTCACTTTCTCCTGATGTCCTTGTGCCGATATTAGTTTTCCTTCTAGATTATCTGCAACTATTTCCATCCATTCTGCGACTACCATCCTCATGTTAGCTTAGCGCTTGTGCATACTACTTTTCTTGTTCTTGGGAAACAGAAAGCTGTAGCCAAATGTCATCTCTCTGCTTTGTGACAACATTCAGTTGTTCCTTCAACGACTCTATCTGCAAACTGGCTTGCTGATTTGCATTTTCCCTCGCATTGGAAGATAGAAGGAGCTTTTCCTCCAATGCGGTGACTTTCATTCTTAGTTTAGCTGCTCTGTCTTCTGCAGCCAAAGCTTCGTGGTTACGAGACACTTCTGATTCTACTGCGTGCTTATGCGATCTCTCTGGCTCCTGCTTTAAATGTAGTTCTTTGTCGTGTAAATGTTGAACCTCACTCTGGAGGGCACAGTTTTCTATTTGTTTCTGTTTCAATGCCAACATGGTCTCATTTCTGGCCTGTTGGAACATAACAGTCTTTTCTTGCATTGATGTAACTGCATTTAAAAACTGACTTAATTCCCCTGTCTTGCCGAGTTCTGTTTCTTTCAAAAGATACTCAAAAGCAAGCACCTTCTCCTTCATTGCAACGTATTCCAATTCTTGCTCTCTCCACATCATAGAAAACCACATCTTTGTCTCTTGATTTTGTTTCCTCTTCCCTAGATGTTTCTACTAATTTTTCATTTTCCTCTTTTAGTTTACACATATCCAGTTCAAAGTTGACGACTCTCTCCTTCAGGTTGATTACTCCCTGCCTCAAAAGTTCATTTTCACTCACTACATTAGTGAAATTTTCACTTAAAGAAAGTAATTCATCACTTTTTGCTTTGATTAAAAGCTCTTTTTCCTTAAGTAAGTTTTGCAAGTCATCTTGTTTCTCCCGTAGCTGCTTCATTTCTGAATCCATTTGTTCACGTCGTTTTCTTTCTAGTTCTGAACTGTCTGCAATGGAATCAATCTATGATTACCTTCCTGGAGTGCTCTAATGGTTGCATCTTTTTCCTCCGTTAATTTTCTTAACTCTTCTGTCTCTTCTTTGAGCAATTTAGAAGATTCACTCAATCCACCAGGTTTCATTGCCTTCAGAGAGGCTGCTGACTCGGATGTAAGTGATTCATTGGACTGTAGTAAAATAAGGTCAAACATCCCTAACAGAGTATCTTTGGTATTGCAAAGCTGCTCTAGGCTAAACTGCATTTGCACTACTTGCTTCTCCAAGTTTCTGAGTTTGATTTCATTCCCATCGTAAGTTTGATCAGGTCAGTATAGTTCATCTGTAGTTTAGAATTATTATCATTGTCAACTAAAACCCGTGCCTGAAGTTTTTGAAGCTCTGTCTGAAGATGGGGTGACCCACGCTGCATACTTTGTACGGTGGCCATCACGTGCTCTTTCTACTCTTCCATTATCTTAACTTGCTGTTTTAATTTATCACGTTCCTGTAGAAGCTCCTCAGACTGATCCATATTAACACCTCTCACTTCATCACCATTGCTGGACGTTTGCAGTATTGCCAGTAAAGTCTGACACTTCTGAGTTAAAGCATCACTTTCCATATCTTTTTCTCGAATGATGTGGGACAAATTCTGCATCGTTTCTCTAAACATATCCTGACCACTGCTTTCAAATCTGGTGGAGAGTTTTGTATTTGCATCTTTGAGTTTCATGAGGTCTGCTTCTTTGGCAACAATTATATCCACATCATTCTCAAGTTTTCTCTTTTAAGATTGCTGTTTTCCCTAGTCTTCTCATCTAAAACAGCTAATATTTGTTCTCTTTCCAAAGCAGAGGCTCACAATCGCTGTTGACTCTGTCCATTATCTTGGTCACTGGAGGAAGCTGAAGATACTTTCATGTGAAGACACAAATCTTTTTGCTGGATAAACTGCGTTAGTTTACCAATCTCACCTTTGGACAGCTGATCAATCTGTTCAGTTAAAAGGGTATTCTTTTCAATTAGAAGTTTAATCTCCAATTTTTGTTCTTTTATTCCTTGTACTGATCTTTCAGTTTCGGCTTTAGATAAGTCATGCTTTTCATTTCCGTTTTCTATATTAAGACTCTGAGCTTCTGTTACTTGAAAAGTATCAGAATGTTCTGTTGGCGTGTGCTGGAATTTTTCCAGTGGCTGGGTTTTGATTTGTTCTATTGCATTTTGCAAATTCTCCTTTTCCTCCCCTTTGGCCAAAAAGAGCTGATTGTGTTTAATATTCATTTGCTCATGTTGGTATTTGGAATTTTTCTGTTTCTGCTCTTGTAAAGATTGAAGTAGTTGCATTTTACTCTGGTTTTGATCTTCAATTATCTTTTGATGAGGTTTAACCTCAAGATTATCTTCAACTGTTCTCTCTTGAGATACCTCAGATTCTAGTTCTGTAACAGTGTCTAGAGTTTTAGGGTCAACCATAGGTGCGGTTTGACTGTGTTCTTCCCTCAGTCATTCCAATTCTTCTTTCAGGTGACTATTTTCTTCTTTCATGGATGCAAGCCTTGTATCTTTTTCCTCTATGGTTTGCTGTAAAATTTCCATTTTTCTTAAGGCTTGAGTATATTGATCTAACTTCTCCCAAAGCTGTGAACTTCCTTGAAGTTTTTCAATAAATTTTTTTTTCTCTCTTATGAGTTGTTTCAATTGCTTCTGCTCTTCTAAACTAGATGACAAAATTTCCTTAGTTTCTTTGTGCTCAGCAATCATCTGCTCAATATTCTTTTTGAGTTTTGATATTTCACAGTCTTTCTCTTGACTGAGTTTAATTAAACACTCATGCTCCAGCTGTAAGGCACAGCTGTCTGGGTTATCTGTATTTGACAGTTCTTTAATAGTTTGCTCATACTTCCTTTCTTCCAACAGTCTCTGTTCATCCTGAAAAAATTCTGCTTCTAACTGTCCTTTTTCCATTTTTAAATGAATTAAATTTTCTTTTTGCCCATCTAACTCTTTAGTAATGTTCACTTTATCATCTTCAAGTTAACGAACTCTCTTTTTCTCATATTCTAGATCTTGTTTTACTTTACCGATGATGCTGTCTCCTTCATCTTGTTGTTCTGTTTGCTGATCTTTCATCAAAACCACGTGCATTGTAGTTTTTGGTTTTTGCCTGTGCAACTCTCCTAACTCAGAAATCAGTAACTTCTTTTAAGTAGTACTCTCATTGACTTCTCCTTCTTTGATTTCCCAGTCACACCTTAAATGATGTACTTCTGAATCCGAATCCATGTCTCCTGTAGCTGTTCTTTTAATGAGTTCATATTCATTGCTCAATTTGACAAGTGATCATTGAAGTTCTTCCTTTTCTTTATTTAATAATGAATTTTCTTTTTCTAAAACTTGGACTCATTTTTGAAGTTTCAGGTTCTCTTCCATGAGATCTTTATCCTGCTTTAAGCTACTCAATCACATTATTTCATTTTCAGCAACAGACAGTGGCTGTTGCTATCTGGACACTTCTTCCAGTGATGTACTCTGTGGAAGAACTTTTTCTTTTTCTGTCACAGCATCACTCCACTTCCTAAGAGAAGGTTGCAACTCACCTTCTTCAGTTCTTTCGTTCATTTCATTTATCTGGTCTTGTTCTCTAATGAAAGCATCCCTTTCCTTTTCTACAGAAGATAATTTTTTTTAAAGATATTTTACTCTAATCTCAAGTCCTTTGATTTTTTTTGGTGGACTCTAGTTTTTCAGCTGCTAGGACTTCAATAGCTTTTTGCATATCATGAATCATTCCCTCATAGTCCTTTAATTGTTTGTTTGTTTGTTTGTTTGTTTTGCAGTACACGGGCCTCTCACTGTTGTGGCCTCTCCCTTTGCGGAGCACAGGCTCCGGACGCGCAGGCTCAGTGGCCATGGCTCACGGGCCCAGCCACTCCGTGGCATGTGGGATCTTCCCAGACCGGGGCACAAACCCGCGTCCCCTGCATCGGCAGGCGGACTCTGAACCACTGCGCCACCAGGGAAGCCCCTTTAATTGTTTTTGATGCCTGCGACTTATTTCTGCCAGTTTCTGTTGATGAACTTCCTGCAACACTGCTATTTCAAGTTGATGGTCATCAATTTCCTTATTTAGATTCTGTTCAAATTCCTTGATGGTATTTTGCAGTTTGTAGATTTCATTTACATCAAAGCTATAGATCTAAATGAAATGCTGTAGACGTTTGAGCAAAATGTCTCCAATGGCTGACATCAGCCTCAAGTCTTAAAACTTCTTTTGACAATCTATTTATTTCTTGCTGTGACCAAATTAGGTCAGCAAAGTCCGTATCATCATTCTGGAAACCTAAAGCATGCTAATAGATATCATAACCCACTGAAGAGGGTACACGAGTTGAGGGCACGAGGCCATCCTCAAGATTTACTATCTGGGTGACTGACTGCACCTTTAGCAACTGATCCTTTAGCGCTATCTGCCTTGCTTTAAGAAGTTTGATTTCTACGTCTTTCTGGTGTAATTGATGTCTGTAACTTGCAGTTTGCTGCTTTCGTTGAAGCTCTGAGGCTTCATACTTCTTGTCTACATCACTAAAAAGATTCTAAGTCTCTCAGCCTCTGATTTTAAGACTGACTGAGAGTCTTCAACCTCCTCTGTTGTAGAGTCAGGTACTTCTACATTTTCAGCTCCCTTCCTCAGCACATCTTTTGTGAAACTAGAAATGTGGCCTGTGAAAGATGCCACAGTACCACCCACTTGCCCCAGGGAATGGCCTACAAGGAGCCAAGGCCACCAAACTAGGAGGACGTCAAAGCAGGTCATAGAACTGACCTGGTCCTCTCCGAAAAAAGTGTCCAGCACAGTCGGACAATCCCGCCAAGTGTCACTGCACTGCTGCCAGCGCGAGGTTAAGAATCAAAGCACAGTGAGGGGTTTCTAGGCAATGTGGGCTGCGAGGGCCCCTCAATGGCCACACCTGCCTGGCAACGCCCAGGCCTGGCCTGGGACATAACAAAGGGCCCGTCTCCAGTGACCTGTCCCCTCTCGGGCCTCTGTTCATCCATGACTTCCCAGCGCTGGAGTTGGGCTCTTCTCCTCTCCTTCCGTGATTTTCCCAGTGCCCTGCACCACCTCGGCCCCCTGGACGCGGCCACCATCACAGCCGCACTAAAGGTGCCATCTCTGAGCTCCTGTTCGTAGAAAACACACTTTGCCTCTGATTTTTTTTATATACGGAATGATATGCAAGGTAGAGTTTAATCAATAAAAGAAAAGCAGTACTAGAGTAATACTTTTTGAATAGGAGTAAAATATATTTAATTGCCTTTGACTTTTTTACTAAGTGGCATCACACTGTCCTGCAGCTTGTGAGTTTCACGCAACCATTTTTTTTCCTTAAAAAAATCGAGGTAAAATGTACATAGTGACACGCATCCCTCTTAAGAGTACAGATAGGTGCATTTTGACAAATGTCTACACCTGTGCATAAGTACGGCCCTGCTAAAGACTTTGAACATTTCCGTCGTCCCAAAGCTCCTTTTCGGGTCCACCTCGGCCCTCCTCCCTCAGTTAGCCCTGCCCGGGTGTCTAGTCCTGAAGATGAGTTTTGGCGGTTCTTGGACGGAGTCGCACCGTCTACACTCTTTGTGTCTGCTTTGTCCACCATGTGTTTGAGATCTAGTCTGGGAAGTGAGTTAAGTATCCCTCGGGCGGGCGATCGCTGAGCGAAAGCACGCCGAGGTCCGAGTGGACCGCAGGGCCCTGGGCGGCCGCGCGTCGCGAGGCCCGGGGACCGCCTGCGGGCTGGGAATCGGGCGGCCCCCGGGCCGGGGGCGGAGGCCTGGCTGCGCGCCGCACTGGGCCTGGCGCTCCTCGCCGGACCAGACCCCGCGGGCCCGGCGGGCGGCGCCGCTGGAAGTGACGCGACGAGGGCGGGGCCGCGGGCCTGGGGAGCCGCCGCCGCTGCCGCCGCCGCCTCCGCCTCGGCCGCGAAGCGATGTAGGAGCCGCCAGGCCGTCCCCCGTCCCGCCCGGCCTGAGCCCCGCGGGCCGCCGCCGCCGTCGCCATGAAGAAGCAGTTCAACCGCATGAAGCAGCTGGCCAACCAGACCGTGGGCAGGCGAGTGCGCCGCGCCGGGCCGCCCGGGGGTTGCGCGGGCCGGGGGCCGGGGGTCACGGACGGGGGCCGGCCGGCTCCTCCGCGGGCCCGGCCGCTCCGGGCCCGGCCGCCGCCCCGTCCGAGGCCGGCGGGGCTCGGGGCCGGGGGCGGCGCCATGCCGCGGCCTGGCGCCCGGCTCTGGGCCGCCGCCTGGCCCCCGGAGACCGGCGGGGCGGGCCGCGCCTCCCTGCTCCCACCCCTCAGGGTCCCCACTGGCCCGCGAAGCATCGCCCTCCGGGGACTGGACCTGTCCCCTGTCTTTCCCACCAGGAGATCGAGCCGGCCCGGGCCGCCGCCTGCGGCTGAAACTCCGATCAGTGGTGTGTCCGAGGCTGCGGGGCTTGGGGCGGCATTCTCAGCCTTTCCGGGTCGCCCCGCTGCCGCAAAGCCTAGCTTACAAGTGTATGGTGGCAGTAAAGAAGTAAAGGGTCATTAAAGCCCAGCGGATCTGCCTAGTGAGTTTCAGAACGCTCTTTGAGAGAATTTAGAGGTGGTGCCGTCTCCAGACCAGGGGCGAATATGAACGGGATGGCTTGACATTTAAAAAGTTGGAATTGGGAGAAAAGGATTCTGGAAACGCCTAGTGCCAATTTAAAAGGAAATTACTTTTTTTTTTTTTTTTAAAGTCTTTCTCACTTTGGATTTGGAAGCACATCCTGCACGATATTTCTTTGGGATTCCTCGACTGCTTGACAAGCATTGATTCTGTAATGACAGAATAGACTAGAGTTTGTAGATGACCGGGCTGTTGGAACAGGACTGGTTTGTGGTTTTGAGAGCTTCTGGAGGTGATTGTCATGTGCTGTTTTATCTGGGGCGAATATTTCAAGGTCTTCCAGGGCAAGTTAGCTATATGGTACGGATTTTGCTGTTTATTCTGGGAAGAGATATGAAAGTGGGAATTTTTCACAGCTTTTGCTTCTTCTTTCGGCAGTTGAGTCAAAGGGGGAGTTTGGTTTGGCCGGAGCACGTGGGACACTTCTTTTTTTGTGTGTGTATGAAAATACTTTTACTTCCTCTTGCGTTTTCTAAATTTGCTCTTTACTGTTTCGTTTCCCTCAACTTTCTGCTTAGTTTTGTTGTTTAATTTTTTTTGGTACCCCACCCTGTTAGCTTGGTGTGCATTTATCCTATTTCCAGAGTTAATTCCTGTCTAGGCTAAAGCCTAGGTGTGCCTGCTTTTCTGTTATTTGTGGGAGAATGATAGAAATAATGCTGAGAGAGAGGAAGGTAGACAGAGTATTAGTGACGGCTAATGTTTCAACCAAGAATCTGTAAATGAATTACAAGATAATTTCTGTGAATTTTCTGCCCCTCCTAGCGTTCTCAGTAACGTGAATTGTGGAATCAGTACTTAGTGAGTGTCAAAATGTATTTGTCAGATAGTCATTTTGGCCTGTTTGTACATTGTATCAGGCAAGTGATTTTTTTTTTTTTTAAACAAATTTCTGAGGCTTTAAATCTACAGAGCCGTTCAGGGAAGCTGTTCAGGGTGTCTCTGGCCCCTGCTTCCTCTGTAGCAGCTACTCTCTTTACACTTTTAAATTCCAGCCATACTTGCCTACTTTCAGTTTCCAGAGGAGGCTGTGCTTTCTTATGTTTTAGCCTCTACCTGGAACTCTGGGAAGCCTCTTTCATCACACCTGCCCTAGGCCACCTCCTGCTCAACCTTCAGGTCTCCTCATAAAGATCTCTGCCTCTAAAAGGCCTTCCCTGATGCTCCAGCATAAATTGGATGTCCCTCCTTGGTGCTTTCATAATTCCACGTAGCACCTGTTTTTGCATAATGTAATTGCCTCTTTACTTGCCAGCGTTCTCCATTAGACTAAACACTTTAAGAGTTTTTGCCCATTCTTCTTTGATTCCCAGGGACTGCTGTGGTTCCTATAACATGGTACATACTCAGTAAATATTGTTAAACGAATGTAAATCCAGTTCTCACTAGATTGCCCTGGTGGTGTGGGCCCAAGTATGGGAAAATGAGAATTGGATGGAGTAAGTGGTGTGACTCATCCTAGGACTATAATTCTGGCCCTGACCTTTGACTCTGTTTGAAAATCTTTATTGCTTGATGCAGTGGAAGCTGCAGCTATTACAGAGCTATTAAGGGTATGACAATTATGCACCGAAAGTCAAACTGTTTTTACTGGGGAACCTGTTGCTTTACTGCTATTGATTTCCTAGATATATCTGTATTTTTTTTTCCACTTAAGTAATTGTAAAGGACTAGGGAGAGAAAATGGAGGTAGGAGAGAGCCTAGAATTGTTATTGGGCAGAAGCAGAGGGTTGGTGGGCACCAGAATCAGGCTTCTGGTCATATTTGGGTCAAAACAAAGGCTAGAAAGCACACACGCACTAATGAATGAAGTTATCTGTGTGAATGGCTTGCCCATAGTGTGTACTATCAGTTTGTAGAGTTCTAGGTGGTGTCTTGTGATGAAGTATTCTCTTCGCAAAATGAGGAACTTGTGAGTAACCCCACAGTGAGGTTCCATGGGATGGACATGTGGGAGAATTAGTAATGGCTGGAAGGAGTGAGTTCTCATGATGCAATTTGCTTACAAGGGGTAGATGAGTCTGTTTCAGAAGATGGTTTGTGTCCCATAGGGTCAAGGCTTAAGAGGTGTTCTCCTGATATGGATGTCCCAAATGAGAGAATGAGGATGGTTCCTTTCGTCCCCCTGACTTTTGTTGATTCATCCATTCAACAGACACTTGTTGGCCCGAACTGTGTGCCAGTGTGTGAGGTATTAAAGAGTCAAAAGTGAATACGACACAGTTTCTGCCCTGAAGGAGCTCAGTAGATTTGTGGAAGAGATAGGCAAGCAAAGAAATAATTATCTACCCTGAGCTCAGTGCTTATAGAAGGATGGCTAGTGCCAGTTCTTATTGGATGGAGAGAGGTAACCAAAAAACAGGAGAAAGTTTGAACGAAGCCTTTGTTTCCATCTTCGAGCACTTCTTTCAAATTTCTCTCATATTGATGAGGTCTCTTTTGATTGTAAGAAAACCCAAATCAAACTGCTATAAGCGAACATGGGAATTTCTAGGCTTACATGTGCCCAAAGGATCCAAAAGGAGTATGGCTGCAGGTTGGTCTGGATCCAGGGCTTCCACTCTTTAGACAAGCTGTGTCCACAAGGAGAACCCCCAGCCCCACCCCCTTCTTCCAGTCTCGTCCCAGAGGGACAGAATATTTTTCTTCCAGTCACTGTTGCCAAAGACCCAAGATGGACTCTGAGTGCTTCTGACTGGGTCCCATGCTTTTCCCTGGAAATGGGTATGGAGTAAACCCTGTCTGAACAACAGGGACTGAGAGTTGGGGAAACCGGGGCGCTGGTCAGGAAACAAGAAACATCATGTCGTGTCTTTTGTAGTCCTGCTAAGAAAGATATTTTGTTGTTTGGAAATCCTTGATGCAGATAATGCAGTGGATGCAGGTGGTGATTTTGGGGAGGTGATGCCCTGCATGGAGGAAGCTGTACACAGGATGAGGAACTTGAGGACAGTTTAGTTATGAGGTCGAAGTGTCCAGGAGAAAAGGAAGCTGAAGGACTAACCAGGAGAGTTATTACCTAGGTGAGGCTCTGGGAGGGAGTGTCTCATTGGGTGTGGGTTTCTGCCTTGATTGAAGTGCTCCCTGGAGGTTCAAATGCTTTCCCAGATAGTTGGCTTTAGATAAGCCAAGTTTACAGACTCAAATGCCTAGAGGGGCCAGACTAGTAAAATAAATGAGTGACTGAGGCCAGGTAAGGGTTGGGGGCGTGCCCACCCCCCCCCCATGATCTCACCAAAGGGGCATGTGGGAATATGGCCCCAGAGTGACTCAATCTTTGTAGCTTTCCAGAAAAGCCTGAAATCTGGATTTTAATGAAGGTTAGATGGCATTTACCGCAAAGGAGACAATCACCGTGATACTGTGCGGGGCTAAACAAAATATATCGGTGACCAGATTTGGTGTGTGGGCCACCAGGTGGCAGTTGCTTGTCTAGAAGGACCTGGAGGTTCAGAATCCCTATGATTATTTTTCTTTTTTTCCCTGTACCTTACCCTGATATTACTGCATTCTCAGTTCTTTGGATTTGTTGAAGAGCTCATTCTTTCCTTTACCTTTAAAAGATTTGATAGTACTAATCATCAACTTTTCTCTAGTTGGTTTAGTTTGCCAAATGCTGTACCAGACCACCTGGCTTGGTTCTCACCTACTGGCAATGATCATTTCTATTCTAGAAAGGGGGAAAATGACTTGCCATGATCGCACAGCTACTAAGTGGCCGAGGCACGACTTGGGTCCAGGGCTTCTGACTCTGGATCCCATGTGCTTCCGACTACAGAATTTGGGCTGCCTTTTCACCAGGGAAGGATTAATGTTTATTAAAAGCTTTTGGTGCTTGTTAAGCCGCTGGGCTCAGTACTTTGCATAAATTATCTCACCGCATTCTTGCAGCAGCTCTAAGAGGCAATGTTATTTGTTCCTGATTTAATGATGAGGCAGCCAGAACTCGGAGAGGTCATCAGGCTAGTAAATGACAGAGCTGTGCATTCAAACCCAGGTTTCTGATTCCAAAGCAGCTATAAATCTCCACGTGGGCAACTCTTATGTGAAAAACCTGTTGTTTGAGTCGTGAGTGATGCCTTCGTAAAATCCTGAAGGCTGAGAGTTGGATGTTGCTCTAGTCCAGTGGCTCTTACCAAGGTATGGTTTTGCCCCCCCAGGGGACATTTGGCAATGTCCAGAGACATTTTTTGATTGTTGTGACTTGACTGGGGGAGGGGTAGATAGAGGCCAGGGAGGCTTCTGAATATGCTGCAATGCACCTGACAGCCTCACAGTCCAGGCTTATCTGGTCCCAAATGCCAAGGCTGCTGAGGTTGAGAAACCCTGTTCTAGTCCTTCCAGGGTCTGGACGTCTGAATTATCAAAACCAAAGCTCCACACTGCTTGCTTGCAGGCCAGAGATGTGTTCTCTTTGGCCTATTCAGTATTTATTTATTTTTTTACAATCATTGGCTCATATTTAAAAATGAGAAGTTTTCACATGAAAACCTGGATTTCCAGCTGCTTCTAAAATCTCGGAAGACCTGGCAGTGCCTAGCATCCCTCCCGAGCACTGGCATCAGGAGCTCAGCAGCAGCTGTCCCATCTGGGTGGGGCATGAGCCGTCCAGTCCCTACCTGGCTTGTTTTATTCTGTTACGTTCTTTGCCGACCCTCCCTGAAGGGCACAGGTATCTAATGACCTTCTACTCCAGGCAGGCAGCGCTAATTCTCAAGGTGAGTCAAATACCCCTTACCCCCGCACACCCCAGAGCAGTCCTCTGGTGCCACATTGAATCCATCTTGTCTCTCTTCCATGAGACAGCCCTTCCTGTGTTTGACAGTACAGACCATACCTTACTTTTGCCAGCATCACATTCTACATCCCTTGCCTACTCTGCTGCCTCATTTTACTCACACTGATTTCCTCTGAACAGTAATTCTGAGAAAGGGGAGGTAGCTGTGCTCTGCTTCAGTCTGAGTGGATTCCATCCAGTCTCTGCATAGAGTGGGGGTGGAAAGGAGCCCGGTGTCTTTGCAGCTTCTTCTGAATCTGATCTTCTGTGGCCTTGTTATGTACTTTACATATTGTGAAATCCTAGAATAGCAAACAGGTTATTTATAGGTGAGTGAAAACCCATTGTTCACTGAAAAAAAAAAACAACCCTAAAAGGATGTGGCCATAAGCATCATTTTCACATATCATATGGAGTATGTGAACGCAGCATGTTACTCTAATATGGAATTACCTTGGTGCCAGTGATTGCCAGTGTGTGCATGGCAGGACCCCCTCCCCCACCCCGGGAATCAGCACTGGGGTATAGGGTCCTAGAGTCAGCATGTGCTCTACGCGTTCTTATCAGACTGGGATGGTTTTGCTTATATCATTCTATTTCTGTTTCTCAAATGTAGGTAGATGCCATTATAATTAATCCAGTATAAATCCATTTAAAAATATTATAACACTTCTATCTGCTTTGTGTATTGTTTTCTTAAACGCAGATAGTAAAAGTATAACAGGCCCATGGTCCTTTATCTATAACCCCTGGGATCAGATGAGTTTCAGAACTCAGAATTTTTCAGATTTTAAAGAAAAGTAGGTACTTTCCTGGTGGCACAGTGGTTAAGAATCCACCTGCCAATGCGGGGGACACGGGTTCGAGCCCTGGTCTGGGAAGCTCCCACATGCTACAGAGCAACTAAGCCCGTGCGCCACGACTACTAAGCCTGCGCTCTAGAGCCCACGAGCCACAACTGCTGAAGCCCGCGAGCCACAACTACTGAAGCCCACGAGCCACAACTACTGAAGCCCGTGCACCTAGAGCCCGTGCTCCGCAGCAAGAGAAGCCACCACAATGAGAAGCCCATGCACCACAACGAAGAGTAGCCCTTGCTCACCGCAACTAGAGAAAGCCCGCGCCCAGCAGTGAAGACCCAATGCAGCCATAAATAAATAAAATAAAATAAATAATTAAAAAGAAAAGAAAAGTAATAATGCACATATGCTGTTATGTAATATCTCCAGTAGGGTCTGGGGCAGCAGCCTGTAATCATCATACATGTTATTATTTCCATAGCAAAATATATGAATGTATTTCACACTAAATGGAATCCTTAAAGATTAAAAATAGCTTCATGTTAGCTTAGGTCAAGTTATGTTGCCAAATGAGCTACAAAAAAACTTTTTTTTTTTTTATTTCAAAGTGATAGATAAGGGATTATGGACCTGTAATGTTCCTGGTGAGAGAGTCTGAACTTTTGCTTTACATAATGTCTCCCATATTGCAAAAAGTTGGAAACCACAATCATACTTTGTAAGCAGGGGTCGCAAATTCAAGTGCCAGGGCAATTAAAAGTAATAAGTGGGCTTCCCTGGTGGCGCAGTGGTTGAGAGTCCGCCTGCCGATGCAGGGGACACAGGTTCGTGCCCCGGTCCGGGAAGATCCCACATGCCGCGGAGCGGCTGGTCCCGTGAGCCATGGCCGCTGAGCCTGCGCATCCGGAGCCTGTGCTCTGCAACAGGAGAGGCCACAACAGTGAGAGGCCCACGTACCGCAAAAAAAAAAAAGTAGTAAGTGAAGTAGGAGATAGGTTCAAGGCAATAGGGGATGATGAGGACTGCAGTGGATTAGTGAGTACATGTTCATTTAAAGGGGAGAGTTGCTCTCAGCTCCAGCCAGTTGTTGCCATGGTGAAATGTGTGTCGTATAGTCACATCTCCTTATTGCTAATGATATTCCAGAATGCTGATTTCTTGATGTTTAATGTTGGCAACTAAAAAAAAAAAAAAAAAAAAAACTGCGTAGGCCAAAGAAAATGTATCTTCAAGCTTTATCTGGTCTTGGACTGCCTGCTTTGATATCTAGTTTAGAGACTAATTCTTATGGTATGAAAGTTGGACAGTGGTGTTTTGGTAATGAACTTCTTCACTTCTTCTTAAGTTGGAGACCAAACATTTGTTCTGTCATCATTCATCATACTTAATGCACATGTTATATATGTTTTGAGTGTAAAATTCATAATAAAAGTGAAACATTAAGAAGTTGATAGACATTTTATTTTAGAATTGCCTTACTTTCCAGCCAGTGGGAAGTTTTCTTTTTCATCTATGAATCTGAAACTTTAAAGTTATTAATCTTGGGAAAGGGGATGAAAGCCCTAAGTTAAAATAGGAGCCTCTTTTTAAGTTAAGGGAGTTAATGGAGATTAGGCCATATGCCTCTACCGTTCCAGGACTGTAGTGACCCGAAGACATTGCCCATCTGCCCTTGTATTCGGACAAGGAAGTGCCCTTCATGTCCTCTCTTCTGAGGCCATTCCGCCTGGGTGATCTCAGCCCCATAACTGCCACCACCTGGCTGATGCCTCAGTTTTATTCCTGTGGCCCTGGCATCTCTTCATCTCTAGATTGAACGTCTCCACTTAAATGTCCTGCTAACACCAAACTCATGAACTTCATCCTGAAATTGGCCTCCTTTCTCTGGATCCCCTAGTCTATGCGTTGGCAAACTTTGGCCTGCAGGCCAAATCCTGTCTACCTTCTGCTTCGTAAAAAAGGTTTATTGGAATGTAGCCATGGGCTGATGCAGCAGAACTAAGTAGTTTTAACAGTGCCTTCTAACAAGATAGCGCTATCGTTTCACTTGCAGCACAGCAAGTAATGTTGCATGGCAACGCATGTCACTGTGCGCGACATGATGAATGCCATGTCTCACCGTCACCCTAGTAGCACTAGACATTGTCTTTTTAAAATTTGCTACTTACTTTAATTTTTTCCACTAAGGTTGAAATGACCATTGTCCCTATATTCATATTTCCTTATATGTTCAAGTTTTCTGTATGTCATTTGTTTATTTAATTGCCATGGAATTAATGTTCAGTTGTCAATTTCACCATTCAGTTACCAGTTCAGCTCAACTGGTAACTATTGAGAACCTGTCTATTGAGAACCTGTCAAATGCTAGCGTCTGGGGTTAAAAACATAACTGGTTCCTAGGAACTTGAGTGGAAAGATGGACATACAAGCAGATAATTTGAATATAGCCAAATGTACCTATTCTAACATTTCAGGTGTTAATAATGAAATGCTAATGCCATATCTTGATTTATTCATATATTTTAATATAAACAAGCTGATATTCTTATTCTCAGATACATTACTTAATGAAAGCAGTTATGGAATCTTGAGAGAGCATGTCTATGACTAGGTGCAGATTTGATATGAGTTTCAGAAGATAAAGCAGATTCTGTTGAAAATCTAACCCTGTGATTTATTTAAGAAACTGCTTTTGAGTAGGTAGAGCCTATTTGTAGCAAATGATGTGAAAACAATATTCAGTTCACCTCAGCCCTCCAGGTTGTAAGACTTGTTTCCTGTGTCCTAATATTTCACATTAATTACCGCTTATTGATTATTTGCATAGGCCACTTCCTTTTAATTAGTCCTAAGATGTTTCTCTTCCTCTCCTTTCCCTCGGTTCTTTTTTAGGTGTCTTATCAGAGATACCTTTTGATCTAGCAGTCAATTTGATCTCCCCTTTAATGTTTCATTAGCATTTCTTCTATGGTTTCTCGGTGTTCTTCCACATGGGTTAGCCAAGTTTATGTTTCCTAAAGAGTTTAAATGATAAATTGTAGACTAAGTAAACAGGTGCTCAAATGAATACAAATATTTAAATATATAAATGTTCAGAACTGACAGAAATTCTTGTATGCAACTACCAGCTACCTGTCACCTAGCAGCGTGAACATTTACACATCTACCAGCTTGGATTTCATGTGGTAATTGGATACTTTCAGATGCATGGGCTGGAGTGGCCACTTAAACCCATGCCCAGCTGTACCTTGGGGAGATACACCAGAGTATTTCTACTTCACTAGCTACAGTGAGTGCTAGGATAGATGGAGCATGGACTCAGGCATGGGGGCTCTGAGATATGCTTTCGGCTCAGTGAAGGCACCTCTGACATGTGACACTTTAGCAATCTCGATAACAGGCAGGCAGGAATGACAGGTGATTAAGAATTCCAAGAGGGAAGAAAAATTCTTAGGGGAAACCTAAAACCCTGAAAATGTATCCTTTAACTTAATATTTTTTTGTCTATAAATTGGAAAAAGACAACTATATCTGACTCTTAACAGTGGAAAAACTCTATCCAGCTCTTATTTTCGAATTAGATATTGAAAGGTTATTAGGTAGTGAAAAGTTGTGTGTGGATCCACATGTTCTCAAGTCCGGAATGACTGTGGTATTTAAATTCACAAACCCCTGGATGCATTTCCATCCAGTTGGAGGAGCAAGTTGGTTCCTCAAAGCTTTAAGAAGTCTTAAAACCAGTATATTCAATTTTCTTTGCCTCGTGTAGGAAAGATGGCCATCTTCCCCCTAATAGACAATTTTGCTGTACATTGAAAGTCTATTGAGTCATCATATTTAACAGTGTAACTTTTAGTTTCTTTAATTTTCATTATACTTGTTCATCCCCTCTTATAACCTTTTCAATAATCTCACTGCTTTTGCGTTTTTGGACATGCTAGGATTAATAATAATCCCCAAACAATCCCAAGGTGGCAGGACTAAAATACATGATCACCCATGACCATGAACACCAACTTTTTGGAGTCGGGCAGTATTGATTGGCTTTTGTTCTCCTCTGTGGAAGACCAACATTAGAAAGGCTTCTGTTCCAGTTTTGGGGGGATCATGGTTTGAGGACTACTGCAGTGGAACTGGGGAGCCCTTACATGCAGAATGTTGAAAAAATTAAGTGGGTGCTTTAGGAAGACAAGTCTGGCAGCAGGTGGAGTTAGGATTGCAGAAGAAGAAAAAGAGGAGAAGGTGAAAGGAGACTAGCTAGGAAACTATGGCCACAGGCTGAGAGAGGTGATGGCAGCCAGAACTAAGACAAGGGCATTGGAGGTTGACTTGAAAACATACTTAACACCATGATGTTTGTGGTGAAGAGAAAAGGTGTATGATTAGGTGTTATTTACAGAAATAGGTAACACCATGATTCTTCACTTTTCCATTGTTTTATAATGCTTCTCTTTTTTTAAGCATATAATTCATATATCTACTTTTTTAGCTGGCCTTTCTATTCCATTGATTTATGGCTTTAGTGTGTGTGTATGTATGTGCACACCAGTACCACACTGTTTTACTAACTGTTGATCTGTAATGTGTTTTAAATCTGGTAGAGCTGGTTCCCTTCAGCTCTTCTTTTTCAGTTATTCTTTCCTGTTTCTGTCAAAAAATGAATTTTGGTGTCACTTATTTTCTAGTTCCTAGAAAAATTCATTTAGGATTTCGATTAATTTGGAGCTTACTTATCCAGGTAATATTTTTTGGGTGCCTGCTATGGGCTAGGTCCTGAGGATACAGAAATAACTAAAACCAAGGAACTATGGTCTAGTAAACCTGTGAACTAGACCCTGGGGAGAATTGGTATCTTTACAGTATAAGTGTGGCACATCTCTTGATAGACACAAAGCTTTTATGTGTTTCCTAAATATTTTGCGGCTGTTGTTGAGAATAGTACCTAATTAGTGTAATTGGTAAACATGGGTGATATTGATGTTTGTATATAATTGTTTACTTTACAACTTCTTTAGCTACAATTGATAATTTTATTACTTCTTTGACTTTTCTGTGTATACAATATTATCTGTGTTATGTTTCTATTCTTTTGCTATTATTCAATGATTTCTTTTTCTTCCCTGATTTAATTGGTTAGACTCTCCAAAATAATGTTTAGCCTTATAATTGTTTATAGCAATATTGTGTAAAGGGCATGTGATTGCACCCCTATTGGGCATTCCAGAAACATGATAAGGAATGCTTAAATCCTGCTAAAATGCAAATGTCTTCATCTGAATGGTACCCAGTGGAAACCAGCCAGCATTTGCCCTCTCTTTTTTGAGCCGCATACCTTTTAGTATGTCTGATGAGCCTTTATTCTGTCTTAGTCATAAGATTGGCAGGTGACCTTAAGGGCAGAATGCTGACTTGTAGTGGCCCAACTGTATGGAGGAAACAATTGCCATACACTTGGGCTGAGGAAGGACTTGGAAGAAAAAGTTGAGAAATGGTGAGAGGAGTTTCAGTGGAGCATATGTGACTTGTCAAGTGGCCAGCAGGTCACAGGGCGATGGACTTAATTGTAGTCTCTGAATATTAGAGCAGTCTTTAGGAATAGAAACCTTGCTACCCGTAGATTTTGATGGAGCTTCTAACAGTCCTCTCCCCAGAAAAAAATCTCCGCAAACACGTACTTGCATATAACTTCATGGACTTCACAGACATCCTCAAGCCCATGGATTAAAGAAAACCTATCTATATGGTCTGCGGCTCAAGAAGCCTACTGGTTATTGGAGAGATGCTGGGCTGCAGTTCCTGGGCTGTGAACTGGTCTTAATGTACAGATGGGTCCCTCACGTGTCTGTCTGTGTGTGTTGTTCTGCTAGTCTCCAAAATATACACTCAAGGTCTCTCTGAGAGCCTTCCCCACAAAAAAACAGAAATCTGGTTCTCTTAATGATGAGATGTGGTGAGCACATCAAATTACTTTCCCTTAGTATAAATCAGCTTGTTGGGCAGTTTGTTAATTCAGTTATGTTTTCAAAACTTTTAGATGAGGGCTTAAGGAAACTAACATTGCTTTAGGGCAGTTGGGATATAGTAAGAGGTATGCTGGACTCCAGTCTGAGGGAGATCCTGTCTATGCTGTTCACTAGCTCTCTTTCTCTGACCTTTGCCGAATCAGCTTCCCTGCTGTGTTGTCCGCCCAAGAGCAAGCCCTGGTATGTTTAGGAAGTTGGCAGGTGATAAGGACAGTAAGGAAACAGTATGAGACAATAGGTTAGTATTAGGAAAAATAGTCAGGTGAGATTTCACCTCACCACTATATGCCAAGATAAATTACAAACAGGTTAAGAGTTTCATGTAAAAAAGCCATAAAATAAATACAAGGAAATATGGAAATTACTTCATGCCCTGGCTTACAAATGCAGAGAATGAACAATAAAAGATAACCTATAGATTTCACCACATAATAACTAAAATTCTGTCTGTCATAGATCATCATTAAAATTATGACAAATGATTAACTGGAAAAAATTGAGAGCAACCACAACAGAGGGTTAATATCCTTAATGTATAAAGCTTTCTTATCGATCACTTTAAAGAACTCTTCTGTCATAAGCAAATCCCATGAACAGAAAGTCACAGGTGAAATACAGATGACCAGTAAATATGTGACTCTTTTTAAAATTACAAGGAATCAAAGAAGCACAAAGCTTCGAGACTCCATTTTTTATTTACCAAATTGGCAAAGTTGAAACTAATGCTGTGTTCCTGCCTTGGTAGAGGTGAGGAAGCCTGTGTCATGCATTGCTGGTGGAAATGCAAAGTGGCTTTGTTTTCCAGAAAGAAATTTGCCGTCGCGTTTTAAGACCAACTTCAGTGTCGGGGAGGAGGGATAAACTGGGAGTCAGGGATTGACGTATACACAGTACTATATTTAAGATAGATAAGCAACAAGGACCTACTGTATAGCACAGGGAACTCTGCTCAATATTCTGTAATAACCAAATGGGGAAAGAATTTGAAAAAGAATAGATATACATATATGTATAACTGAATCACTGCTGTACACCTGAAACTGACACAACATTGTAAGTCAGCTGTAGTCCAATATAAAATAAAGATTAAAAAAAAAAAGGAACCACTTCAAAAGTCTTAGCCCTAATTCTCTGTCCACCACCTGACTGCAGTCTTGCTCTCAGATTTCTCTCCCATCCAGTTCCTCCTGCCCTGGATGAAGTCCCCTTCGTCCTCCGACCTAAGTCCATAAAGCCTCTCTCTATGACATCACTTTCGGAACTCTGTCCAGCTGGCCTTTTCTTTTCACCTATTCTGCAGAATATGAGCCTGACTCCTTTATCTTCTTGGCATCTTCACTCTGATACCTGGGATGCAGGGTGTGACCTAGAAAGATCATCCAATTATGCAAGTTAGGGCTGCCAAAAGTTTATGGCCTCCAAGCTCAGCTGGGCTTTTAATACTGCATTCCAGTCCTTGGCTGAGTTTCCCATCCCATTTTCCAAAGTGCCTTCGCCAGACTTTTACTTTTCTCAAACCCACTCCACCCTGCTCCAGACACACCCACTCTCCTCAGATGACATGCCTCCTAATTTCCAGAGAAAACTGGATGCTGCCCCCAGTTCTCGGTCCCTGATGCTCAAGCACATCGTCTTCATGCTCATCCTTGCTGCCCCTCTGTCTCCTTCAAGGGGGCTTTTCCTCATACTGGTCTTCCTCTGTCTGCTCTGCATTTTCAGCCTCACCCTCTCCACTGGCTCTTTCTTCTCAGCTGCTAACTGTGCTCAGGTTTTTCTGAGAAAGCTTTGCCTCTGCCTCTCCCACCTCCGCCCTGCATCTTGGCTTCCAGTAACCGTTCTCCTCATACTTTCCTGTCCTCTCTGCCACTGTTTGCATTTTTAACCAGTCACTCTACCTTGCTTCACTGCCAGCTTCTTCTCTGCCCTCCCAGGGGACTCCTCTTCTGTTCCCTGCTTTGGCTCCTCTTCCATTGTGTGCACAAGTCTTCTGTCCTCGGCCTCCATCTTCCCTGCAGGATCTGCATTCCAAGTGAACTCCCCCAAATCCATGTTTGCTGCTCCTCTTTACAGGATGCTCTGAATTTCCCATCCAGGCGCCTCTTCTGTGCTTCAGAACCGTACATCAAAAGACACAAAGGACGGTTCCACCTGAGCATTCAACAGACCCGTTAAACTCAGCATTTCTGGAGCTGCCCGCCTTGACCTGACCTTCGGATCCTCCCAAATCTCTTTTCTAGGTGAAGAGCTTTATTATCCAGCGAGTCACTCAAGATAGAAACCTGACGATCGTTCCTTCTCGCTTCCTCCCCACACCATGTCACCAAGTCCTGGTCACTGTACCTCTGCAAAAGCTCCCCGTCCCCTCCTCTGCTTGCCCACTGCTTTCTCACTTGGTGGCCAGACCCCCATCTTTCCTCACTTGGATCTCATATATTTGGGTCTCTTAATGTTCTCCTCACCCTCCAGTATGTCTTCTCCCTCAGGCATGTTCCACGTGGTTGCCAGAAAGATCCTTCCAAAGAAAACTCATTGTGATAATGACAGCTTACATGTATCTGAATGCTTACCGTATGCCAGGCACTGTTTCAAGTACTAGTCATATACCGGCTCATTGAATACCCAGCACAGTTAGTACCGTATTATTCCCTTTAACAGGTGCGAAAACAGAGGCACAGAGAGATTCAATAACTTGTCTGAGGTCACAGAGCTAGTAAGTCTGTCTCCAGAGTCTATACTCTTAACTACCTATGACAAAACAACAACAGAAACCATTTGGGGGGCTTTCTAGGAATGAGCACCTTGCATATATTATCTCTTTCAATCCTTTCAAGTCTCCAAGTTAGAAACTCAGTATCTCCATTTTTACAGGTGAGGAAATAGAGGCCCAGAGATGTGAAGTAACCTCATAGTTACACAACTTTTAGATGGTGGAGAGGGCTTCTTTTTTTTAATAAATTTTATTATTTATTTATTTATTTTATTTTTAAATTTAGTTTTATTTTTGGCTGCGTTGGGTCTTTGTTGCTGCGCATGGGCTTTCTCTGGTTGCGGCGAGCGGGGGCTACTCTTCGCTGCGGTGCGCGGGCTTCTCATTGCGGTGGCTTCTCTTACTGTGGAGCACGGGCTCTAGGTGCACGGGCTTCAGTAGTTGTGGCACATGGGCTTCAGTAGTTGTGGGTCACGGGCTCTAGAGCGCAGGCTCAGTAGTTGTGGCGCATGGGCTTAGTTACTCCACGGCACGTGGGATCCTCCTGGACCAGGGCTGGAACCCGTGTCCCCTGCATTGGCAGGCGGATTCCCAACCAGTGTGCCACCAGGGAAGCCCAGGGTGGAGAGGGCTTTGAGCCCCAGCAAACTTGGTCCAGGCTGTCACCCTAAACCACCTCATCCACACACAAGGGCCGGGCGGGGGGTACCTTCTGGACTCACAATTTTATGTGCATTTTTCTGTTCTACTTTCAGAATTGTAGGTGGCAGATGAGATATGCATGTATGAGGTGGTCTCACTAATAAGAGCATTTGTGGTGATAAGAAAAGACCAGTTTCCTGTTTGAATGATATCCAGATATGATGAAATGTCACACTTGCCCAGTAATGCCGTAGAAATTCCTATGCTCGTTTAAAATTCTCCATTCCGACTGCTCCCTCTCTGCCTTTTTATCCACTGATTTTGTAATTGGGAATTTTTATAAACTCTTAGTGACACAACTGTCATAATAACATGTGACAGCACAATGGATTGAACGATCGTCTCCACTAGTAGGTTCCTAAAATTATCCGTGGGAGGGAAATTCTCTGCTGAGGAGAGGAACTTAAGACATTACGGGAGACAGTTTAGTTTAAGACGATTGGCTGAACACGTTACTTATTTCTTAAAATCCACTGAAATGTTAGAAGAGATTTTTTAAAAAATTTTTTGGAAATTAAAAAAGAAGGCACTGAAAGCCATTCAGAAAAAGTCCCAGGTGACTTATTGAGTAGTAAGTAGCTCCACAGACTAAAGCAAGTGCAGTTTTATTTGTTCATTTGTTGTCCAAGGCCGGACAATAGTATGTAAAAAAAAACCCTCAGAAAAGATATTTTATCCACTAAAAAAAAAAAAAAAGACTACTAACAGAAAGATACAGGGTTCTTGGAAGTTAAAAAATATACTGCTCTCACCAATTCATAAAAAGCCTCAAGGGACTAAAGAAATAGTCTTTAGAAAAGAAGTAAGAGCAAGTTTCTATGTTCTTTCATTGTCCAGGACACAGGACTCCCCCAAATTTACATCAACAGGAAGAGCAATAATGAAACAAAAAAGAGTTATTTACTAGGTCATTACAGAATTGGACGAGCATCCTTCCTCTTCCTTCAAACTTCCATCCCATTAATATGAATAAATTATATTGCTCTTCACCCAGAAAGACTGCCACCTTTTTGCCTTTCTGACAACCATGAAGGTTCTTTCCGTTAACCAAATGGTTCTTAACTGGGGGCAGTTTTGCCCCCCGCCACCCCGACATATGGCAGTATACCAAATGGTTACTTGGTTGTCACCACTGGGATAAGGGGGATGCAATGCCGCTGGCTTCTAAGCTGTAGGAGCCAGGGCCACTGTTAACTTTCCACAATGCCCAGGACAGCACCCCCAGCAAGAAGGAGTTATCCAGACCAAAATGTCAGTGGTGCCAAGGTTGAGAAATCATTAACTCTAAATTGCCTAGCACACTTGTAGCCAAAACTTTTACTTTATCTCCCAAGACCTCAGAGACATAAGAAGTTAAAATCTGAAAGCTGAAAACTGGCAGTCTTCTTTACGTTAAACTACCCTAATACTTTACTAGAAAGTAGATGAAATCTCTAACATTTCCCTGTGCCTAATCTGCCTGCACGGAGAAACTAGGGTGTGACATTAAGTGTGACATTTAGCCTGGGGCAAAAATCTCCATAGTTAGAGTCTCTCTGCCACTCTGTCATTATCAGTCTGTCTGGTTCTCTTTCCCAGGGAGTTTGGGTGCAGCCTCACAGTGCCTCTCTGACTGCGGCTGCAGAGAGCCATGACTAATCGGAGTTGGCATGGGAAGGAAGAGCTCAGAGCTTTCCCCACCCCAAACTGGATCAACAGAGATGTCTTGTGCCTAAGTTCTCTCCATCTCCCCTTGTCCTCCCCACTGCAATACTGTAGTGAGGTCTTCAGAAGATGAAATCTTTTTAACCTTTGTATCTCTAAAAATGTCTATTTGCCTTCATCTTTAAGGAATATTTTCATTTGATGTAAAATTGTTGGTTAACGGTTTTTTCTCTTACCACTTTAAAGATGTTATTCCATTGTCATCTGGTTCTAGTGTTTCCTATTACAAGTCAGCCATCATTCTTATTGTTGCTTTCCTGTATGTGAAGTGCTGTGCTTTTGTTTTTTAGATTTGAAAGCCTCTCACGCTTGTCCCTTCTCTCTCTCTCTCTTTTTCTTTTAACTTTTTATTGGGATATAGTTGTTTTACAATGTTGCATTAGTTTCTACTGTACAGCAAGCGAAGTGGAGTTCCCTGTGCTATACAGCAGGTTTTCATTAGTTATTTGTTTTATACATATTATTTTATATATGTCAATCCCAATCTCCCAATTCATTCCACGACCACCCTTCCCTCTTGGTGTCCATACGTTTGTTCTCTACATCTCTGTCTCTATTTCTGCCTTGCAAACTGGTTCATCTGTACCATTTTCTAGATTCCACATATATGCGTTAATATACAATATTTGTTTTTCTCTTTCTGACTTCACTCTGTATGACAGTCTCTAGGTCCATCTACTTCTCTACAAATGACCCAATTTCGTTCCTTTTTATGGCTGAGTAATATTCCATTGTATGTATGTACCATATCTTCTTTATCCATTTGTCTGTCGATGGGCATTTAGGTTGCTTCCATGACCTGGCTATTGTAAATAGTGCTGCAATGAACATTGGCGATCTTGATCTTTTTAGGTGTGTTTTTCTTTGTGTTTATCCTGCTTAGAGTTCTCTGAGCTTGGATCAGTGGTTTGATATTGTTCAGTAAATTCGGAAACTTCTCAACCATTGTTTGTTCAGTATTTCTTCTGTCCTATGTTCTTTCTTTTTTCCCTCAAGCACTCTAATTACATATGTGAAACACTGATATTGTCCCATAGATCTCAGATACTTTGTATCTTAGCTTGGGTAATTTGTTTCAATTTCCAGATCTCTGCTGAAATCCCTCATCTACTCATGCATTCTGTCCATCTTTTCCACTAGCTCCTTTAATGTATTTATCATAGTTGTTCTAAAGTCCCCGCAAGATAATTCCAACATCTTGGCTGTCTTTGGATCTGGTTCTGTTGACTGTATTCCATCTTGATAATGCATACTTTGTTTCTTTCCTGTGGTAAGTTTTGATGTGTGGAAACTGAGAGTGTGTGCCTCTTCTGTCAGGCCATTCGTATGAGGACTCAAGTCAGTCTAGTCTGTTGCTGTGTGACTCCAGGCTTTGTTGTTGCTTTTGATACACTCAGCTCACCACTGACTTCAACTTATTTGAAGGTGGGATGAAAATTTCCCCTCTGGCAGAGCTTGTCTAGCTCAATTTTCTTGCTTATCCCCAAGTTTAGTAGGACTGGTGTGCCTACATCAAGAGAGCTTTTCTCAGCTCTCCTGCCCCTCCCTGTGGTTGAGGACCACAGCCTGATACTCATGTTATGGCCCAAAGTCCTGCAGGTTTCTCTGCTTTCCCCTGCCCTTGAGCAGGCTCTGCATACCTGTGCCTTGTGTGGCTTCAGGGGGGATGTGCCCGCTCTCCCGCTGCCTCCCTCAGAGGTGGACTGCCACCACCTCCCACTCTGTATGAGGCCCAGAGTACCAGAAGGTTTCTCTGGTTCTCCTGCTTTGCCCTCGGACTTCAGCAGGCCCCTGCACCTGAGCTAAGCTGGGCTCTCCCCCAGCTCTATCACCTTGTGTCCATTCCTCTCATCCCCTCTCTCTTAACCTCACTGCCTTAATGTCCTCTTCTCTATCTAACACCTGTGCTTCGAACTCCAATTCATCTATTAGGCCTCAAAAGCCATTGCTAGTTTCAGAAAACTTTCCTGGTATCTTCAATCTGCATTAGATGCCCTCCCCTTGCTCTGTAACCATTAGTAAGTTAATTAACTTCTCTGTTCCTAGGTTTCTCATCTGTAAGATGTATATAATCATAGTATTGATCTCATCATTATCTTGAGGATTAAATGAGTTAATACTTGTAAAGCACCTGGAAACAAGACGTTAAGAACAGGATCTCTGGAATGAAATTGCCTAGATTCAGAACCTAGCTATGAAACCTTGGGCAAATCACTTCTCTGTTCATCAATTTCCTCATCTGTAACATGGAGATGATACTCCTTACTCCACAGAGTTATTGTTGTACTTTTAAGGAATTAATTCATTCTTTTTTTTTTTTTTTTTGCTGTGCTGTGCGGCATGAGGCATCTTAGTTCCCTGACCAGGGGTTGAACCCGTGCCGCCTGTAGTGGAAGCTCGAAGTCCTAACCACTGGACCACCAGGGAAGTCCCTTTAAGGAATTAATTTTTTTTTTTTTTTTTTTGTGGTATGCGGGCCTCTCTCTGTTGTGGCCTCTCCCGTTGCGGAGCACAGGCTGCGGATGTGCAGGCTCAGCGGCCATGGCTCACGGGCCCAGCCGCTCCGCGGCATGTGGGATCTTCCCGGACCAGGGCACGAACCTGTGTCCCCTGCATCAGCAGGCAGACTCTCAACCACTGCGCCACCAGGGAAGCCCAGGAATTAATTCTCAAAAGCACCTAGAACAGTGCTAAAGCACATGGTACAAGCTCAATAAATATTAACTGTGGTGACGATGACAGACAACCACCCCTCTCAGAGTACCCTGTGCTCCCCCGTCAGAGCATTCACTGCACTGGAGGTAATCGTTTATTTTCCTCGATAGTCCTCGAGCTTGTCAGGGCAGGGGCTGTATCTCTTACTCATAATGGCTCATGGAAGGAAACCCAACAAATATTTGTTCAATGACTAACCACATGGAAAGGTTAGTGGCAAAGTATGCATGACGGCAATCTGCAGTTGGACTCAGTGATGGGCCGCAAGCTCCACTCAATTAACATTTCATTTCAGTACAAGCCTTCTGAGTAAAAGCCTCATTTGAAAAAATCCATTGTTTATTTCGAGTCATCCACAGCATCCTTTCACCCATCAAGCTGTAGTGTTGGAACACTCTTGCCTTTGACCTTCAGAAAAGGGCAAGTGAAGATTGATGGTGTTCTCCACCCAGAATCTATCTGTCATCCCTCAAAAGCAGCTTCACCCCAATTTTCCAGGTGACTGATTTTTCTCTTCATTTTGTGCACCACGCTAATCATGGAACTTTCTGGGCTACATCTGTGATGCGTATTCCTTGTAGAAACCTAAAGGGTCCACACTTATCCAAATTCTCAGTATTATATGCCTTTAAAAAAAATCGATTGTTTATAGAGATGCAGTCCTCTATTTGCAAAGCACAGTTTTGAAGGTTTCAAAATATTCTCTCATTGCTGTTTTATTGTGGTCTTTTAAAAGTTGTGGGAGATTGTTGATTCAAATATAAATAAAGTGAGATACAGGAAGGTCAAGAGTGTGTTTTTAGATCATTTGGTTAGTTTGTGATACAGCTAGGACCAGCATCTAGCATGAAAATTAATTCAGAGAGACTCAACTTTGGTTAATGATCTTGAAACTGCTCTCTTCTGAGGGTCCAAAGACTTTTGTTTCATTATGTAATTTATTTAATGGGTGTTTGCCTCAGTTTCCACATCCATGAAATAGGGATAATAAAAATTGCCCCATAAGATACATGTAATATAAGCAAATGAAATAATATATGTGAAAGTGCTTTCATTTTTTTTTAAAAAAGAAGAAATAAATGCAAAGTCTTACTTAAGTTTTAATTTAATTTAGTTTTGGAAATCTGGAGATTTAAGTTGGTTATGATCCATGAATTTTAGTTTCTGTGTTTGATTTATTTCTTGACCAGAGAGAGCTCCATATTTTATAAATTTTTCTTGAACTTTAAAAAGTGTTTTTCATGTCGTTAGTTGATAGCCAGTGATTCTGCCCTACTATTTCTGTTAAAAGAGCAGCATGTCTTTGGCCAGGATAGGACAGTGAGGGCTGGGAATCTGTGTTCTTGTCCGTCTCCTGAATAACTGCAGAGGCCCTCCAGGTGTTCTCCTACCTCCATTCTGCACCCTGCTGTCAGAGTTGTCGTTCTAAAATTCAAATCTGGGTTTCGCCTTGCCACTCCATTGCTGAGAAACCATCAGCGGCTCCCCATTGCCCCCTACTTCCTTAGCAGGCAAAGCCTTTGTTTCAGCCAGGTCCCCTCACCCCGTGCTTTGTGCCCTAGTGCAGGACCGTCTCCAGACCGCTTTCCCCCATGCTCACTGGATGCTCTGTCTTATCTGAGATCTGCTTGGACGGCTTCCCCGTGAAGCCTCTCCCTGCCACGCAATCCATTACTCTTCTCTCTGTGCTCCCACAAGTCTGAACAAACGTGTTTACGTTTCTGTCTTTCCCATCAGCTCTCCAAGGGTGAAGACTGTGGTTCATTTCTCTCCTTTTTTTTCCTCCCCAGTCCTTGACGTTTAGAGAGTGCTCCATGAACATGGGCTGAATGAATGAAGACCTAAAGTATCTTGCAGCAAGTCCGTTCTCAGGTGGTTTCTCCCTGGAGAGTTCTTTGGCCCCTCTGTGAACATGCACCTGAGAGCCACCAGTGCTGGCATTTTTACAGCCTCATTACCGTCTGTTGTGAGGCTCAGCAGCTTAAGACGTTGATCCTTTGGTGAAGGATTTTGCTAACTCACCACATATTTGGTCTCTAAGTTTCTGTGTACTGTGTGCCTGTGCTTCTCTTTGGTGGCTTCCAGCCCACACAGCATTATCACAACCAACCCTTTGTTTTAATTGACAAGCCTGCCCTGCTCCTGCTGTATAAGTGTGACATAGCTTTTTGTCTTTGTGTGGTCTGGGCTCAGCCGTGACTTCTTCCAGGAGAAGCTACAATAGCTTGATGACTGCAGAAGGGTTTTTCTTAGATAAGACTTACTGCTCTGGATTTATCTGCAGGTGGTTGTTATTTGCTGTAATTCTCAGAAGGGCTAACACTCCATGAACCCTCGCTAGGCACCGGGGAGCAGGTTTATGAGAGAGATAAGTGAAATGGGATAAATGGCGTTACTGTATAACCAGTGAAGTGGTGGTATTATTGTTATATTATTCCCGTTTTACAGTGGGGGGAGTGGAGCCTCCCATTTGCAGCTTGCCAGGCGACAGCGCTGGGATTCAAAGTCAGGTCTGTCTGAGTCCAGAGCCCTGACTCTCAGCTCCTACCATGCATGTTCCGTCTCCTTATCCTTTGCCTAAAACGAAACTTAGAATCTACTATCCATCAGTTTCTTATCCCTCAGCTTACTCTGCCCGAGAAGGCAAGAGAGTAAAGTCACTTGTGAGTCATGCCTATCAGGCCACATCCTGGGCGGTCTTGACCTAGAAGGAGGGCCTCTCTGGCCTGTTATCCAGTGACACTGCAAGCTCTCTCTACTGCCTACCATTTACTGCTGGACCCTCTCTCTACCGTGTCCTGGTACTTACCCTGCCACCTACAGCTACTGGTACTCTGACCCTCTAATGCAGGGGTTCTCAGCCCTGGCTGCACTTTGGAGTGGCCTGGGGAGCTTTAAAAAAAAAAAAAAAAGCCAGGTCCCACCCCCAAAAGTTCTGATTCAGCCATTCTCGGTTGGGGTCCAGCCGTTATTCTTTTTTTTTAACAACTTCACTGAGTTGTTAACAACTTTATATGTCATAAAATTCACCCATTTTAAGTGTACAGTTTAATGATTTTTTTAGCCAATTTACAGAGTCGGGTAACCATCACCACCGTCTGATTTTAGAACAGTGGCATCACCCCATGAGATCCCTCTCGTACCCCTTTATGGCTAATCCCTGTTCTCACCCTTACTCTTGGCTGGCTACTAGTCTTCTTTCTGCCTCCACAGATGTGCTTTTTCTGGTCATTTCGTATAGACGGAATCACCTGCATTATTTTGAAAGCCCCCAGGATTGTAATGTGTAGCCATGGTTGAGAACCACTGTTATCTCCTAGTTTTTTACTACTGTTCCCTGGGTTCAGCTGACGGCTACCCACGAGGGCTGTCATTTAGTTTAGCTGTAAGTGAAGTGAGTCCCTCTAAGCGGGACTGAGAACGTAATGATCATTTATAACCTGCTTTCTATGGGAACATGCTTTTCAAAGTTCAAATGTGCTGATGTAGGAAGAAGCCTTTGGAAGGAAGCCTGCACAACCTGTCTTCAGATGTGGAGTGCCTCCCCGCCAGCAGCCCCGGCCCTGAGTCAGAGCCGAGCCCTTGACTTTGTGTGGCTTTGCCTTTGGCACTCTCAATTTAGCTTTTTTGCGTGGCTTCTCAGCTCCTGCTGGCCTTTGGCCTCGCCTGGCGGTGAACAGGACACCCCCCACCCCCTGGAGGTCTCAGCTCCACATGCACTGTCCGCGTTGCAGTGCTTTGCGAATTATTTCTCACTATTTTTGCCTGTTTGAGAAAGCTTTGAGATGTCAAACTTAGCTGCCTGCAGGCGCAAGCAAGTACTGTAAATGACTTGAGCAGGCCTGGGAGGGAGGGACTGGGACGTCTGACCGCTGAGGGGAGTCGCACAATGTGCTGGTGGCCGTGAACTTTCTTTCTGACTTTGCCATAAGCAGGAGTCCTCAGTGGAGCTTTTAGACTTAGCACAGGGTTACAGCAGGGATAGCAAATAGATTCCATTCCATGTGCCGGAGGGGAAGAAAGCCAACTGACCCAACAAAAAGCTGTGGGATAAGCTTATGGGTGTAGGAAAACGATAAACTCAATTCAATTTATTTTAAAATATAACAGTTCATCTTAGTCATTGATTGGAATTCAAATAATATTACGGAGATTCAGTTAAGATTGATAGGGTTTGTTATTGTTATTTAAAGTAAAAAATAAATATTACTTAGAGCAGCTGTAAATACATGGGTAAAATTCCATCATTTGGGGAAATAAGGTATAGAACTATGAGACATATGCCGCCCATACTATTACCAAAATTCTTTCTACTTGATCATTTTCCCTCTGATAAATGTCCTATTTCTTTTCAGTGTTATGTATGGAGATTTTTTTTTTCCCATACTATCCCTTTAGAGTTCTGTAAATGCTCTTTTAAGGCTTTTTAAATTACTTTGTGGAATGTGTAGCAAATCGATTCATTTATAAAGTGTCAGAGGGTCCTTTATTTTTAAAATCCAATTAAGTAGATTTGCAATTCCTTCCCAGAAACTTAAGAAGACAGCTAATCTAATGAGATAAAACAGGAAAAACTCACTCAGTAGTCCCCTGGCTCACTGTGAAATCAGATGAGTGAATCCAAACTCCCGAGCAAAGGCTCAAGGGGATTTTGTAAACACTTGTAACAGGAGATGACAGTGTTGCACAAAATCTCGTTCCCAGTGGAATGAAATAGACCACTTAGCCGTGGGTCTGGCCGCTGTAATTTCTCTGAGAATGCAAATTCCGGTGCATGCAGTGCCATGCAGTGTTGTTGCCCCATGTACGATATTGAGAATCCTCAAAAGATTAATCAGAGTTTATCTTACTCATCGAAGATCCATTTAGGTATTTGCAGATAACCAGAATTTAAAATCAGTTTATTAAAAATTCTCTCCAAGTCCCATTTCTTTTTTTTTTTCACTTTAATTGGTATATCAAAGCGAATGTATAAGTGAAAAACCAACAGAACTATGATCTCTTGTGTGAATTTGTAAATTAAAAAACAGCAGCACTGGATCTTGGAGGCATTGGGCGCCGTCAATATTGGATGATAGTACTGGCTTCTGGACCACTAATTTGCATCCCTGGGTAGAGAGTGTACTGAGGTGTAGAAAGATGAGCCCCCAGAGTGGCTGAAGGGATTGAAGAGGAATAATCTGATGGAGTCCTAAAAAGCCAGTGTCTGAAATGTATGTTGGGAAAGTGCAGAAATCCCCCTTCGAAGTCAGAAGAATTTGTAAGTGATTAAAAAGGATTGGAGTTTCATGGGAAACCGTATTTCACTTGTACATGGATCAGAGGTCAGCAAACTATAACCTGTGGACCAAATCCAGCTGCAGTAGGCTCAGAATGGTTTTTGCATTTTTAAATGGTTGAAAAGAAATCAAAAGAAGAATAATATTTCCTGACATACGAAAATCATGTGAATTCGAATTTCAGTGTCCATAAATAAAGTTTATTGGAACCCACCCAGGTTCATTCATTTTTATGTTGTCCCTGGCTGCTTTTGTGCTACATGGCACAGCTGAGTAATTGCAGCAGAGACCATATGGCCTGCAAGCCTAAAATATTTATTATTTAGTCTTTCCAGAAAAAGTGTGTGATGCCTGACACAGACAATTGTATTTATTTACATCCTGTCCTGAAATATGTTTATAAGTAGGAATCAGGAAGAAAACAATCGTTATAATATGTGTTTGGAGGGGGGGACGTGGGTGGGTGGAAGCAGGTAGGCGGAACAGAAACATAATTTCTGACTTTCCTCTGTCACCAGCGTCACCAGCACTGGGCTCTGCCTCCACGTTTGAACAATACTGGCCGAGCCAGCCACCCCCATTCATTTTAGCAGCTGCTTCTCAAACACGAGGCAGAGAAAATACACCTCCAGACCAGCCTCACACACCAGTTCTCAAAGTGATTCTCAAAAGCCTGCTGGCCTGGTTTGCACCACATGCTGTGAGCATCACTGCTACAGACCCCCGGGTGGTCAAACTTTTCCTGTAAACGAGCAGCTGGTATTTTGAGCTCTGCAGACCACACGGTCTCTGTTGCGACAATTCAACTTCTCTGCTGTAGTGAAAACAGCCATAGATAATACATCAGCAAATCAGCCTGGCCGGGCCCTGAGAAAACTGGACTTGTGCACACTGAAACCTGAATTTCATATAATTTTTACATGTGACAAAATATTGTTTATCTATTTGGATTTCTTTCAACCATTTAAAAATAAAACTCTCTTAGCTTGCTGGCTAAACAAAAATAGGCAGTGAACTGGATTTGACCAGCAGGCCATAGTTTACTGACCCCTGGTCATAGAGATGGTTTACTTTCTGTGTTTCTTTTCATGAAAGAAAGATGAATTTTGGAAGACAATATCACGTTTTAGTTGTAGTCATCGTGGATTTTACGGTGGAAGGCAAATCTGTATTTATATTGTATGGCTGCTTTTCTGCCTTAGTGTTACTGAGTTTTTTCCTTGCTATCTCTTTTGAAATCTAGAAAATTCTTTTTCTCAAACCTTTCTCTGTCATAGTGACAGCCATTTACTTTGTCATTCGTTCATTCAGTGTATATTTACTAAGCGCCTACTGTGTGGCAGGCAGGGGCTAAGCTAGGTACTGGCGGAGGGGTGATGCTAAGATAGACCTGGTCCCTGCCCCCAGGGAGCTCTGTTGAGCAGGGATGAGGTCAGTAATACTCAGTGCTTGGAAGACCACAGAGTGCATTGAAGATGTGGACGTGAGCGTTTATTTCCATGGCTCCCACGGTACATGGTTTAAACAGATGTCTGTGCCCTGGGAAGCAGAATGGCAGTTCACGATAGTGGCGTCTGGCATTGAGTGTTGTGATGGCAGAAACTCCTCCAGAAATCAGTCCACGTTTAGAGATGGAAATTATCAGCCCCAATTGGAAATTTTCCTTTGATCCTGTCTCCTCATTTGAGCATTTCTGGAAAAGATGAACACATCACGACCCGCACAGCACTGCTGCTTTTAGGCTTCGGGAATTAGGAGGAAAAAATCTTGCGCTTTACCAGAAAGTGATAAATAAATTAAAAATCCTGCCTGATGTAAGCCTTGCTTGAATGACTAGTGAAATTGCACAGCAACTTGCATAGGAAAAAACAACCCCCAGAGTAAAATGGCGAGTGGGAAGTGCCTTCCTGCTTTGTATTGTTTTTCCAGTTACAGACAGGAAACATCAAGTGTGTTTTCAAGCATGGAACATTGGACACAAAGAAAGCTCTGACAAAGCAGAAAAAAAAAACATATGCAAAAAGTTTAGGTCTGTGTAGCAAAATGTTTGATTGAAAACAATCCAGTTTAGTAAGTATTGTTTTTATGATTGGATCACTTTGTCTTGATAAGTTCAATCTCAGTAAAACCAAGTTTCTTTGGCTTAGGTAAATGGCTTTTAAATGGGGACCTTGGCTGGTATCCTGAATGCTAATTGCCGAACTTTCCTTAGGTAAAAATTCCACATCTCTGGTAAAGATGAATGTTCCAAAACACTTCAGCATAGAAAGGGCTGAGCCTTGGATGAGTCACAGTGATGAGGAAAGTCAGGTCATTTGGACCGCATATTGGGGGAGGTGGGGACATTGATGGTTCCCTAAAATTAAGATGAGGATAACACAGGCCATTGGGGGAATTTTTGTGTGAAGGAGCTACCCCAATTTGTATATTACATTCCACAATCGTGATTTGTAACTTAAAAGTAATCTTTCCTAGATATCCCATATTCATGGATTGGAAGAATTAGTATTGTTAAACTGTCCATACTACTCAATCTATAGATTCAGTATAGTCACATCAAAATTCCAATGGCATTTTTCACAGAAATAGAAAAAAGATTCCTCAAATTCATATGGGACCACAAAAGACCCCTAAATAGCTAAAGCAATACTGAGTAAGAACAAAGCTGAAGGCATCACACATCCTGATTTCAAACTATATTATGAAGCTACAATAATCAAAGCAGTATGGCACTGGGATAAAAACAGACACATAGGCCAATGAAACAGAATAGAGAGCCCAGAAATAAACCCACACATATATGGTCAATTAATCTTCGACAAGGGCGTCAGGAATACACAATAGGGAAAGGATAGTCTATTTGAAATGGTGTTGGAAAAAATCGATATACATATGCAAAAGAATGAAACTGGACTCTACCTTATACCGCTCACAAAAGTTAACTTGAAATGGATTAAAGACTTAAATATAAGACCTGAAACCATAAAGGTCCTAGAAGAAAATAGGGGAAAAACTCATTGATATTGGTCTTGGCAATAGTTTCATATATATGACACTCAAAGCACTAACAACAAAAGCAAAATAAACAAATGGGGCTATATCAAACTAAAAAGCTTCAGCACAGCTAAGGAAACAGTCTACAAAATGAAAAGGCATCTATTGGAATGGCAGAAAACGTTTGCAAACCATATATCTAAGGGATTAATATCCAAAATATATATATATAATTCAATAGTAAACTCATATAATGCAATAGCAAAAAAACCAAATAACCTGATTAAAAAATGGTCAAAGGACCTAAATAGACATTTATCCAGTGAAAACACTTTTCCATATGGCCAACAGGTAATTGGAACCCTTTTGCATTGTTGGTGGTGTAAATTGGTACAGCCATTAAGGAAAACAGTATGGAGGTTCCTCAAAAAATAAAAATAGAACTACCATATGATCCAGCAATCCCACTTCTGGGTATATATCCAAAGGAAGTGAAATCAGTATTTCAAAGAGATATCTGGGCTCCCATGGTCGTTGTAGCATAGTCACGGTAGCTAAGATACAGAAACAACCTAAGTGTCTGTCAACGATGGATGGATAGATAAAGAAGTTGTATACACACACACACACACACACACACACACACAGGAACATTATTCAGCCGTGAGAAAGAAGGAAATCAGGAAATCCTGCCATTTGCAACACATGGATGACATTATGAAGGACATTATGCTAAGTGAAATAAACCAGACAGAGAAAGACAAATACTATATGATCTCACTTATATGTGAAATCTTAAAAAAAAAAAAAAAAAAAAAAAGTCAAACTCATGGAAACAGAGAGTAGAATGGTGGTTACCAGGGACTGGGGAATCAGGGAAATGGGGAGATGCTAGTCAAAGGGTATAAGCCTTCAGTTATAAGATGAATAAATTCTGGGGATCTAATGTACAGCATGGTGACTATAGTTAATAATACATACTTGACATCTGTTAAGAGAGTAGATCTTAAGCATTCTCACAACTATAACAAAAAAGGTAATGGACGGGGCTTCCCTGGTGGCGCAGTGGTTGAGAGTCCGCCTGCCAATGCAGGGGACACGGGTTCGTGCCCCAGTCCGGGAAGATCCCACATGCCGCGGAGCAGCTAGGCGCGTGAGCCATGGCCGCTGAGCCTGCGCGTCCAGAGCCTGTGCTCCGCAACGGGAGAGGCCACAACAGTGAGAGGTCCGCATACAGCAAAAAAAAAAAAGGTAATGGATGTGTTCATTAACCTGATTGTGGTAGTCATTTCACAATGTATATGTAAGTCAAATCATCACACTGTATACTTTAAATATATACAGTTTTTTTTTGTTTGTTTGTTTTATTTTTTTGCGGTACGCGGGCCTCTTACTGTTGTGGCCTCTCCTGTTGCGGCGCACAGGCTCCGGACGCGCAGGTTCAGCGGCCATGGCTCACGGGCCCATCCGCTCCGCGGCATGTGGGATCTTCCCGGACCAGGGCACGAACCCATGTCCCCTGCATCGACAGGCGGACTCTCAACCACTGTGCCACCAGGGAAGCCCAAATATATACAGTTTTATTTGTCAATTATACTTCAGTAAAGCTGGGGAGAAAATAATCTTTCTTGATATTTGTCTTTCTCTGACTTACTTCACTGAAATTATTTAAAATTGCCTATAATCAGGAAAGATTATTTTCCCCCCAGCTTTACTGATGTATAATTGACAAATAAAACTGTACCTCATTGCAGTTTTTATTTGCAGCTGAGCATAGTAGTGCCTATGGACTTTTTGATTTTTCCAAAGTTAATTCTTGCTTTCTTTTTATATTGGCTTTGTTTTCTTTGTGGCTGTCTCAGTGCTATGGTCATATAACTGACTCTCAAAAAAAAAACCCTGATTTGTATTACTTGCATTTGTTTGCATTGTATTAGATTTTTTTTCATTTCATGTTACCAGTGTGAGGTCACTGAACAAGGAGCTGGGATGAGATGCACAGAGTTGGTCCTCCTGGACCACTGAGCTGTTACTAAGTCATACCTGCTAAGCACCCTCATTGGGATTTTATTTTATCTTATTAATTAATTAATTAATTTTTAATTGAAGTATAGTTGGTTTACAGTGTTGTGTTAATTTCTGATTTATAGCAAAGTGATTCAGTTACACATACACATATATATATCCTTTTCCATTATGGTTTATTATAAGATATTGAATATAGTTTCCTGTGCTATACAGTAGGACCTTGTTGTTTATCTATTTTATATATAGTAGTTTGTCCCTGTTAATCCCAAACTCCTACTAATTTATTCCTTCTTCCCTCTTCCCCTGTGGTAACCATAAGTTTGTTTTCTATGTCTGTGAATCTGTTTCTGTTTTGTAAGTAAGTTCATTTGAATCATATTCTAGATTCCACATATAGGTGATATCATATGATATTTGTCCTTCTCCGTCTGACTTTCTTCACTTAGTATGGTAATCTCTAGGTCCATCCAGGTTGCTGCAAGTGACATTACTGTATTCTTTTGTATGGCTGAGTAATATTCCATTGTTTATATATACCACATCTTCTTTATTCATTTGTTGATGGACACTTATGTTGCTTCCATGTCTTGCCTATTGTAAATAGTGCTGCAGTGAATATTGGGATACATATATCTTTTTGAATTATAATTTTGTCTGGAATATATGCCCAGGAGTGGGATTGCTGGATCATACGATAACTCTATTTTTAGTTTTTAAGGAACCTCCGTACTGTTTTCCATAGTGGAAACTTACATTCCCACCAACAGTGTAGGAGGGGCCCCTTTTCTCCACACCCTCTCCAGCATTTGTTATTTGTAGACTTTTTAATGATAGCCATTCTGACCAGTGTGGTGGTACCTCATTGTAGTTTTGATTTGCATTTCTCTAACAGTTAGCAATGTTGAGCATCTTTTCATGTGCCCACTGGCCATCTGTACCACATTGGGATTTTGAAACTAAGTTTTCCTCTTCTATTTTAAAAATTTTGTTTCAAAAGAGGACGTATTTGCTCTGAATCTATTCTTTTGAACTTGTGAATATTTTAATAGGCCTTGGTACTCTTCTCTGTGTATACTTATACCTACAGAAGGAGATTTCAGAGTGCTGTCAGAGGTGCCCAGGGCCCTATCCAGACCTTTGGGTTCTGGCCAGTGAAGACAAGGTGAAAGTTACATAGTCCAGTGGTGGTACTTTGCTTGAGGAGTGGCAAGGCTGTTGATCGAGAGGGAGTAGTGGTGAAGCTATGGCGGTCTCATGCCAGGTCTGTCCCTGCTAGGCCAACTGTCAGACTTCTTTCTGAGGCTGCTTGCTTGAGCTTATAGTCAGCTGGGGCCCTGCTCCACTTCCCTAACTGGCGTGACTACCTGGGTTTGGTGCTTCAGCAGTGCCTGGCACCACGTGTGGCAAGCGAGGGCTGGGATGGCATATTGGCTTGCTGCTTGCAGAACTTGTTCATAGAGTTGAGAGTTGACCTCTTCTGGAAGCTGGGACCTCGACCTCATCTCCAGGCTGGGCTCCTCTGGACCTGGGAGGTATTTGAGTCAGGTCAGAGTTCCAGTTTCCTGCAGAAACCAATGAGTGAGCCACTCCTGTAGGCATCTCCAAGTTAACTGGGGCACTGCTATGACGACCAGTATTGGAATTCTCTGTGCCAACGCCTGGGTTTAACTTGACGTGCCGTCACTCAAGTGTGGGCTGGGGGTGTGGGCCACCATACTTGTTGCGTCTCGTGCTGCTCTGAGCCTAGCAGTGTTTTGAGGTCATTCTAGGGGATCCCACCATTTTTGGGCCACATGGCTTTTCCTTCTCTTGCGTTGGTTCATGGGCAAGATCATGCAGCCTTCCATGGCGCAGTGTATCTGATAAAAAGGCTTCAAATTTCCTGGTTCACTGATGCTCTTCCTTCCCCCCTCCTTCAATGATCAGAACTGAAACAGTTTTTTTCTTTTTCCTTTAAAAATTTCCTGGTTCGTTGCAATGGGAATTTGGTAGGGAATGTTAAATGACTTGGTTTAAATCACTATTTGAGCCAGAAATCCAAAATGTCACTTTGTAGTGATTCTGGGTATAACATTGTATGGCAACAATGCTGCCTTTTTGGACTGTGGAGAGAAAGTCTTTGTAAAAAATGATCGTGATCTGGCAGCTGAGGCTTCAACAGCTCAGAATGCTCTGCCAGCTAGAATGGGCATCATCAGAAAATCACACCAGTCCCTGCCCCACCTCACACCAGTTAGAATGGGCATCATCAGAAAATCTACAAACAACAAATGCTGGAGAGGGTGTGGAGAAAAGGGAACCCTCTTGCACTGTTGGTGGGAATGTAAATTGATACGGCCACTATGGAGAACAGTATGGAGGTTCCTTAAAAAACTAAAAATAGAACTAAAAACTAAAAATAGATTGTTGGCTGCCACATGGATCTTCTAGAAAGGTCCTTGAAGTCCACAGGAGTTCTGAAGCATAGATAAGGGAAAGTTGTGACAATACTTTGGTTTTTCTTGTTTGTTTGTTTTGTTTTTTTGCGGTACGAGGGCCTCTCACGTTGTGGAGCAAAGGCTCCAGATGCGCAGGCTCAGCGGCCATGGCTCACGGGCCCAGCCGCTCCATGGCATGTGGGATCTTCCCGGACCGGGGCACGAACCCGTGTCCCCTGCATCGGCAGGCGGACTCGCAACCACTGCGCCACCAGGGAAGCCCCACTTTGTTTCTTTTGAAAATAAAGATGAGATAGCTGAAGGAAGGAAGACTCAATTGTTGTTACTCATTGCATAACGTTTCTGGATTTGTGACAGACTTGTTTGCTGTGAAACTCAGAAATGGTCATTTGAAGAACTGAAGTTTAATTTTCTCTAGAGCAGTCTTTTCTCAAAGTGTGGTCTACAGGCCTCCTGCCATGGAATTCTGGGCAGCGAGGGGCTTGTTAAAAATGCAGGGTCTCACACACCTATGGTCAACTAGTCTATGACAAAAGAGGCAAGGATATACAATGGGAAAAGACAGACTCTTCAATAAGTGGTGTTGGGAAAACTGGGCAGCTGCATGTAAAAGAATGAAATTAGAACACTCCCTAACACCATACACAAAAATAAACTGAAAATGGATTAGAGACCTAAATGTAAGACCGGTCACTATAAAACTCTTAGAGGAAAACGTAGGAAGAACACTCTTTGACATTAATCAAAGCAAGATCTTTTTTGATCCACCTCCTAGAGTAATGGAAATAAAAACAAAAATAAACAAATGGGACCTAATAAAACTTAAAAGCTTTTGCACAGCAAAGGAAACCATAAACAAAATGAAAAGACAACCCTCAGAATAGGAGAAAATATTTGCAAACGAATCAACGGACAAAGGATTGATCTCCAAAATATATAAACAGCTCATGCAGCTCAATATTAAAAAAACAAACAACCCAATCCAAAAATGGGCAGAAGACCTAAACAGACATTTCTCCAAAGAAGACATACAGATGGCCAAGAAGCACATGAAAAGCTGCTCAACATCACTAATCATTAGAGAAATGCAAATCAAAACTACCATGAGGTATCACCTCACACCAGTTAGAATGAGCATCATCAGAAAATCTACAAACAACAAATGCTGGAGAGGGTGTGGAGAAAGGGGAACCCTCTTGCACTGTTGGTGGGAATGTAAATTGATACAGCCACTATGGAGAACAGTATGGAGGTTCCTTAAAAAACTAAAAATAGAACTACCATATGACCCAGCAATCCCACTACTGGGCATATACCCAGAGAAAACTATAATTCAAAAAGACACATGCACCCCAATATTCATTGCAGCACTATTTACAATAGCCATGTCATGGAAGCAACCTAAATGCCCATCAACAGACAAATGGATAAAGAAGATGTGGCACATATATGCGATGGAATATTACTCAGCCATAAAAAGGAATGAAATTGGGTCATTTGTAGAGACGTGGATGGATCTAGAGACTGTCGTACAGAATGAAGTCAGAGAAAAACAAATATCATATATTAACGCATATATGTGGAACCTAGAAAAATGGTACAGATCAACTGGTTTGCAGGGCAGAAATAGAGATGCAGATGTAGAGAACAAACGTATGGACACCAAGGGGGAAAGCGGCGGGAGGTGGGGGTGGTGGTGTGATGAATTGGGAGATTGGGATTGACATGTATATGTTGATGTGTATAAAATTGATGACTAATAAGAACCTGCTGTATAAAAAAATTAATAAAATTCAAAAAAAAAATGCAGGGTCTCACTCCAGACCTATGGAATTAGAAACTCTTGAGGTGAGACCAGGAAAATGGCATTTTAAGACAGCACATCCTCCCCCAACTCCCTGATGGGTCTGTGCATGCCCAAGTTTGAGAACCACTGGTCTCAATCATTTGTTCTTGTTTTGGGGTGCTATTCTCTGCAAACTTTCTTTTGTTTTTTTTTTTTTAATAAATTTATTTATTTTTGGCTGTGTTGGGTCTTTGTTGCTGCACACAGCTTTCTCTAGTTGCGGAGAGCGGGGGCTACTCTTCACTGTGGTGTGCGGGCTTCTCTTGTTGCGCAGCATGGGCTCTAGGGCACGTGGGCTTCAGTAGTTGCAGCGCACAGGCTCAGTAGTTGTGGCTTGCAGGCTGTAGAGTGCAGGCTCAGTAGTTGTGGCACACGGGCTTAGTTGCTCTGTGGCATGTGGGATCTTCCCAGACCAGGGCTCAAACCTGTGTCCCCTGCATTGGCAGGTGGATTCTTAACCACTGTGCTACCAGGGAAGCCCCTCATTTGTTTTTTTTCTTTGGTTTTTTCTTAAGTTGCCCTCTGATATAAAAATTGGTAAAATTTGTCCCCTTGTGATCATTCATTTCTGTCTGTTTTGTTTTAAACTCCAGGACAATAATTACTCGATTTCATGAGTTGCTTTTTATTTCTGAATGTCTGATTTTGAACTTTTCATTTTTCCCACAGAGCCGAGAAAACAGAAGTCCTCAGTGATGATCTGTTACAGGTAACAAAAGAAAGACTTTTAAAAGTGCTCTGTTTAAACAACAACAGCAACAAAAACCCATAGCAAGAACTGAAGCTTATGGTTCTTTGCTTTTTTTGGGGTTTTGCCTGAAACAGAATTAGTGTGATTAGCATGGTTTTGAGCAGGAAAGAAAAGCAGTTGAGATGTGCGGTGATCAAAAGGGGATCTGAAACTTGGGTGGCATGTTATGAAGTTCAGATGGAGCTAGTCCTGCGTTCAAGTGCCAGGTGTTGGGGTGAGCACAGGGGAGGAGCCTGGCTGGCCCGGCCGGTCCACTGGCACTGTGGCCTGGTCATGCGTCCTGGGCAGGCTGCTGCGCTGGCGACCTTGATGGGACAGGCTCTGCCAGCTGCGGCAGTGGCCCCACTGGTTCCAACCTAGATTTCAGGTTTTTTGCTCCCTTTTATGCTTCTTCCCTAAAAGTGACCTAAGTTGGGTCCTGAAGGACTCAGAGTCTCAGTGACAGTGACCAGATCTCAGAACCCCCCAGGGGCCCTAGTGTGGCCTCACACCAATGGGCCAGACTTTCCTTTCCATAGGGAGGGGCGTTTCCTGCTGGGGACCTTAGCCAGGGCCACTCACGCCATTTCTCAACAGGTTTCCCTAACTTTGGGGCTGGGAGTTTCTCCCAGGAGGGCCTGGACCCTTTATACACATCACTTTAGCCAACCCCACTCCGTCCCCACCCACACCGAATACTTTGTGAAGGACAGGACCCCTTCTGCACCTTTTCCTTGCCTCTCATTTCCATCACCTGCCTCTGGTGCACTCCAGTGAGTCCCTGGAGACCAGAGATCTGCTCCCAGGTGGCTTTCTGTCTCTTCCCATGCAGAGAAGGAGCTGCATAATTTTAAAAAAAGCTATTTCTGCCCCACCATGCCACAACAGCCTTCTAAATTATGGCAGTCTTTTGCAGGTAGAAGATTTTAAGAGCACTTTTTTTTTCTACTTTTGAGGACTAGAAGTTTTTATCAAGGATGAGAAAGGTTTTTTCAAGAAAAGATTTATTAAGGAATCATAATCTTTAAAAAAATTTTTTATTAAGGCATAGTTGATATACAATATTATAGTTTAAGAATCAGATTCTTAACAGTATTTCCTCACTGGTTTTTATCAGATATTTCAAATCCATTTTCAGAATTTTAGAAATATTGTTTGGTTACACTAGGTTTTCCTGTCAGCATTCTCCCACCTACATCCCACGTCAGTAATATACGTCATTCCATTTCATCCTTTAAGCCCTGCAAGGAGGCCAGAGGCCTTGCAGGCAGGTGGAGGATGGCAGAGATATTGCACGGGAATCAGACAGTGACTGTCTGTGCTTGTCCCTTTGCCCAAACGTCCTCTGGGGCCTGAGGAGTTTGCTAGTTTCTAGGAACTCCCTTTTTTTTTAAAATTTATTTTATTGAAGTATAGTTGATTTACAATGCTGTGTTAATTTCTGCTGTACAACAAAGTGATTCAGTTATACACATATGTACATTCTTTTTCATATTCTTTTCCATTATGGTTTGTCACAGGATATAGGAACTCCTTATTTTATAACACAGATACTCCACGTCTGCAGCAATTGTTTTCCTGCTCTGATTTCTGTTTGTTTTTTTTTTAACCGTAAAGAAGGCATGTAATGGTTCAAAGTGCTGAGTGCTGGGTCTGGTGACCAGCCACCTGGATTCCCATCCCAGGTCTGCCCCTGACTAGCTCGGTGGCCTCAGGAATTCACTTAACCTCCCTCTGCCTCAGTTTCCACTTCTCTAAAAGGAGGGTAATCACTGTATCCCCGCATGGGTTTGTTAGGAGGGATTCATGGGTTAAACATGGTTAGCCCTGGGAGTGGGGCCCGTCACGTAGTGAGGGCTAAATATTATATTAGTGATTTGGTGGTATGATTACCACTGTCACAAGCCACAGAGCTTTTTTTCTTTTTTTTTTTTCCGGTACGCGGGCCCCTCACTGCTGTGGCCTCTCCCGCGCAGGCTCAGCGGCCGTGGCCCACGGGCCCAGCTGCTCCGTGGCATGTGGGATCCTCCCGGACTGGGGCACAAACCCGCGTCCCCTGCATCGGCAGGCAGACTCTCAACCACTGCGCCGCCAGGGAAGCCCCCACAGAGATTACTTTGTTTCTGATGTGAGACTTCCCTTAATTTGCTCTTTCTCCTGCCTCTTTTCTTAGATCTCTGGTAGAGCAGTTCAAGAGGCTGCCTTTTTATCTTGTTTGTATGGAGTTTACCCAGGAGGCTGTGAATCCCAGGAGGGTGGGAACCACAATTTACTTACTGTTGTTTTTCTAATACCTTGTGCAGGGTATATACAATATATATACTTGTTCTTTCAACAAATATTACCTTCCATTTGGGCCAGGCAGTGATCTAGGCACTTGGGATAAATCTGTGAACAAAACAGACCAAGGCCCTATCCCTTCGGACTTTACATTCTAGTGGAAATTGGAATCAAGTGAAATGGAGTTTTGGGGGTTTTCTCCCCTCCCCCCCCCCCCCGCTTTTGTGGCAAATGAAGAATGTGTATTAGTTTTCCAATGTCTTAGAATCGGGTCATTATAAGATTTGGGGCAAGTAATGTGGCATCTGGCCCTAAATAAATGTGGCTGCAGATCGGGGTCCTGGGATGGGGCCTTGGTTGGATCTGAAGAAGGCCTGCTTGAGAAAGAGGCACAAAACCATCTCATTGGGTAAAATGTTTTGGGGTAAAAATGTATTCTGCTTTGAACTTGTTGATTTTTCTTTAAAATAGAAAGCATCCCTAAGGGCCTGCCCTCATTCTTAATGAGTCATCAGAATACACATTTTTGGCATTCCTTCCTGTAAAAAGCAGCTCTCTTTGCCATAAACAGCCATATCCCAGCAATAATATTTTGGGAAGCTAATCGTGATGTGTGGGCCCCTAAGTCAGTGTTTCTTACGGCTGGCTGTCCATTCTGCTTTAGAGGTTTATTATTAAAAAAAAAAAAAACCACCCCAAGCCCAATAAGGAATAATGTTGAAAACATTGATCTTGAGTTTTAGTTGTGGAACATTTTTTTTGATTCTCTGTCTGTTGTACCGTGTGTGGAGGGCTCCATTGCCATGTGCAGGAGAGAGCTGAATGTCCCTGTGGCTCTCCCACTTGGCCTTGGGCCTGAGGCTGGGCTTAGGCTGTTCATCTGCAGTTCTGCTGGTTGGACCTGGGACTTTGCTGGTGCTGTAGTGTGTGAGTTTGTCACCACTTATCTGATAGCAAGTTCTAGTCAGGACTGTCCCCTACCCCTGGACATGAATTCAGCCTTTAAGGGATCTGAAAACTCAGTGTTTCTCAACTAGGGGTGATTTTGCCCTCCAGGGGGATATTTGACAATGTCTGGGGGCAGTCTTGGTTGTCACGAAGAGGGGAGTTGGGTGCTACTGGCATCTAGTGGGTGGAGACCAGAAATGATGGTAAACCTACTGATGATGCACGGGACAGCTGCCCACAACCCAGAATTCTCCAGCCCACGTATCCATAGTGAGAAGCCCTGGGGTAGCTGCATGGGAACCATTTCCATTTCCATCCAAGTGAAAAATTCAACGGCAGGATGCTTTTTCCTGCCTACATGCAAACACCGCAGGAGGAAGAGGCTGCGTTGGTCTTGAGCCTTGCCAACGGCTCATCTGTCTTTGTGTTGTCAGATCGAGCGGCGCTTGGACACAGTGCGCTCCATGTGTCACCATTCCCACAAGCGCCTGGTGGCCTGCTTCCAGGGGCAGCACGGCACCGATGCCGAGAGGAGACACGTGAGTACCGGGTGGACTTGGAGCCGTGGTTCTCGCCCCGTCTCTGAGAGGCTCTTCTCCCTCTATCAGTCGATTTTTCCCAAGCGGCATCAGCAGATTTGCCTGCAGACCTGTACCTTGTATCGACATTCACGTTCATGACACCGGCCTTATCATAGCATTCTTTTGTGCTTAAGACATCCCTGAGCCGAAAGCCATATTCACACTGAATTCTCTCCAGGTGCTTTTAGAGATGTGTCATCATAAGAGAATGGACACATCAGTTAGGAATCCTCTGATGGCAGAAAGCTGCAAGCCTCTCTTAAAGTGACTGAGAAAGTAGAGTTTATTGGCGTACTAACTGAAAAGTCCAGTAGTCAGGATGGACTCCAGGTAAGGCTTGGGCTAGGCTTTCGGTGATGTAAACCAGGACCCCAGTTTCTTTCCTTCTCTCCTTCTCTCCCCTCGGCCTTCTTCAGTGTCTGCCTTATCCCTCGTGGTTGCAAGCTGGCTACCAGCAGCTCTCATGGGCTACCTACTTCCTTGTGCACGTCCAGCAGGAATAGAGAGCGTCTCTTCCAGTAGTTTTTCTTAATGGAGTGAGAAGACTTCTTTTTTCCATACTTTTGGCAGGTAGAAATCCCTTCCCATTGCATTGATCTTGTTGAGTCACATTCTCCATTACTGAACAAACTCCTCCCACAACCCACAACCAGTTACTGCGGGGAGGGATGAGGTTGGGCGAGGAGACAGGACGTGCTGGTTGGCATAAGCTAACCACAGCTCACCCCAGAGCATGGGCTGTGGTCCTACCTCCAGCTCATAGGCTCCATTGAGACCAGGATAGGTCCTTAGGAGGACTCAGGAAGGATGGGCTCTAGGAAACAATCAAATGTCTACTCCAGGGTATGTTCAGAGCGTCCAGGTCCCCGTGTCCCACCAGCAGAGCACAGCAGCTTTGTTCGTCAGGCAGTTCCGCCCTTAGTTTTATGAGTTCCCAGCTTACGAGCATACCCTGACCCCCCATATAACATTAAGGTGGGAGTTTCCATGGCACACAGGGAAGCTATGATTTCCCATATATATATTTTCTTAAATTTCTTAAATTTCTTTATTTTTGGCTGCTTTGGGTCTTCGTTGCTGCACGCAGGCTTTCTCTAGTTGCGGTGAGCAGGGGCTACTCTTCGTTGCGGTGCATGGGCGTCTCATTGCAGTGCCTTCACTTGTTGCGGAGCACGGGCTCTAGGCATGTGGGCTTCAGTAGTTGTGGCACACGCGCTCAGTAGTTGTGGCTCACGGACTCTAGAGCGCGGGCTCAGTAGTTGTGGCACACAGGTTTAGTTGCTCCGCGGCATGTGGGATCTTCCCGGACCAGGGCTTGAACCCATGTCCTCTGCATTGGCAGGCAGATTCTTAACCACTGCACCACCAGGGAAGCCCATCCCATATTGTTTTATTTGCCACTAGATGTCTCAAAAGGAAGAGCTGCTGTGCAGACGATCTGTGTCACCCTCCTTTTATATTTCCTACACACATTTCTGGCCAACTTGACAACAGGGTTACTCCTCTCTTGCACAGCACATAGTTTCCGCAGTGATGTGTATCAAAGGAGCAGAAGTCTGCATGCACCTCCGATGCCAGGAGTGCTTGCTGCAGTTCCCGTCCATCAGAACCAGGCCCAATCCACTGGTCCTGCCCCCTCTGCCCCTTTGCATTCTCTTGCCATGGCTTCTGCTCTGCCTGCCCTTTTAATATTGTTTCCTAAGCTTCTGCCCTTCATCTCCTTATTCTCGCCATCACATTCCTTGGGCCGCCTCCTCTCTTCTCATGGCGCCTAACTAATGTGTTTATTCAGACACTTGTAAACCATTTTCAACGAAGCAAAAAACTTCCTCCCGTAGTTGTCTATTTTAGCACGCGTAACCAGTTCTTCTGTGTTGACTCTTGGATTCTATCCACCCTAGTATGCAAGTTAGGTTATCTTTTTTTATGAGTGAAGGGCATGTGTTTGTTTTGTTTTTTAATATATTTATATATTTATTTATTTGGCTGCGTTGGGTCTTCGTTGCTGCACGGAGGCACTCTCTAGTTGCAGCGAGCGGGGGCAACTCTTCGTTGTGGTGCGTGGGCTTATTGTGGTGGCTTCTCTTGTTGCGGAGCATGGGCTCTAGGCGCGCGGGCTTCAGTAGTTGTGGCACGCAGGCTCAGTAGTTGTGGCTCGTGGGCTGTAGAGTGCAGGCTCAGTAGTTGTGGCTCACGGGCTTAGTTGCTCTGCACCATGTGGGATCTTCCCAGACCAGGGCTCGAACTCGTGTTCCCTGCATTGGCAGGCAGATTCTTAAGCACTGAGCCACCAGGGAAGCCCTCCCTTTTGTCTTATCCTCAGCCTCCCGTAGCTGCTTGATTAGCAAGTCCTGTGATTCTCTTTGTGACTGTTTCTTGAATTTCTCACCTCTGCTCCATCTTTACCACCTTCACCTAATGCAAGACCTGATTACCTCTCATTATCTGGACTGTTGCAGTCACCTCTTGAGCTACATTTCCTGCCTCTGATTTCCTTTTTTTCCAGCCTTTCTTCAACCTGATCACCAGAGATGGTTTCCTGAAATACAAATTGATCTTGTCATCCTTCTGCCTAAAAAAAAAAAAAAAATCTTAAGCTTAGTTGTTCTCAACAGGGACCAGAATTACACTCCTGGGGATATTTGGAAATGTGTGGAGACTTTTTTGGTTGCCATAAGGTCTGGGGGACACTACTGGCATTTGGAGGGGGACCAAGATGGCTGGAGGGATAGTTCCACATAAGGAAGCATCCCATAATACCACTGATGCTCTGGCAGGGACGATGGCTAGTTCCCATTGCCTGGGTTAAAATCGAAGCTCTTTTTTTTGTTGTTATTTTTTAATTGAAATATAGTGGACTGATATTATATTAGTTTCAGGTGTACAACATCATGATTCAGTATTTTTATAGATTACACTCCATTTAAAGTTACTGTAAAGTATTGGCCATATTCTCTGTGCCGTACAAAATATCCTAAAGTCCGAGCGCTTTAGGTGACTTCAGCCGTTCATAATCTCATCACATTTCCCTTATCAGTCTCAGTATCTCCCGCTTCCTCCCATTCATGCTGTAGGCCATTGTCATTCACACAGATTGTCTTGTTGTTCCTTTGGTCTGCTTTGAAACACAGCCCAGGTGTCACATAAATTCATTAAAAACAAACAAATTAAGTATTTATCAAACACCTACTATGTACAAGTGCTGGAGCTATAAAATGAATTCGATGTAGTGTCTCCCTTAAAAAGTGCTCATAGCCTGGTGGGGGAGGCTTCCTCCACAAATGGATAATTATAAAAACAACATACTAAACAAAATATGCACAGGGTGTTATGGGAGGACTAAGAATGGGCACCAGAGGAGGAGAGGGGTAGTCAAGGGAGGCTTCCTGGTGAAGGTGGTGGCCTAGCTGTAAAGGAGGAAAATGAGTGGCAGGTGATGGGCCTATTCCAGGCAACAGGGGCAAAGGTGCCTCTCCCTCATTTCTAAAACCTAATGCCTTAGGCTTCCTTTTCCAGCCTTGAACCAAAGTGCCCAAGACAGGGCTCAGAGGTTGTCTACGCTCTGCACGTGGGACGAAGAGTCGCCATGGAATAGATGATAGGTGACCACGAGAGGTCGGCAGTCTCTCGTGCTCTAGAAAGTACAGGAGGAGCCTTGCAAAAGCCCCACCAGAAGCTCCCATGCGTGTGAAGAGGCAAGAATTGGAGGGAAGAGAGACAGGGCAGGTGGCCTTCTCAGCCCAAACTGTTGACATGGCATAGCTTATGTCGTGGTTCATATTAGACCTGGAATTGTTTCTTTTCGTGCAGCTGGCATGCCTTTTATAAATTAGGAAGCCCTCAGCCCTCTCCGTGGAGGAGTTTGATGTTGCTAGACAGCATGTTCATTAATCAGCTCAAATGTTAAATGAGCAGAATGTCCTTATTTCTGTACATCGGGAACCAGGATTGTTGATGCTTTGGAGTCAGGGCATGGAAACCACAGGTTAGTTACAACTGGGCACTTGAATGATACTTGTCAAAGTAAACTCCTCTCTTTATGATTTTTTTTTGCCATAGAGCTCCAGAGTTGCACAAAGTATATTTCTGTTGATTACTGCACTTATCCTACATTAAATTCCCTTAGAAAGGCAGCATAAGTAAAAGGATGAATTATCCTCTATTCTGATCAAAGCGCACTGCCCATTTTCTCACATCTTCCTGGTCTATTAATGTGGAAGCTGGGAACGTCTCCTTGTGGGGCAGATGAAGCCTGTTATTTATTTATTTGAACATAACCTGAGGGGGAGGAGAGATGGGTAAATATATTTGTTCATTATTTATTTTTAAGTTTCTGTGTACCATTTTGAATGGGCTGTCCAGCTACATGGGCAAAGTCGATAATATGCAAAAGAACGTAACATGAGGTCTCTCCCAGCCCTGTTCCCCGGGCACCCAGTTCCCCTCTCCAGGACCACCAGTAGTAGCAGTTTCTTGTACAGCCTTCCAGAGATATTTTAGAAGTGTAACAGATGGAGCCCTTTGAAGGCAGGAAAGGCAGGTGACATGCCCGAGGTCAAGGCAGAGCAATGCCACGGCAAGGTGGACCCCAGGTCTTTGACATCAGTTCCCATTCTACTGGGAAGGCAAAATTACATGGGGTACCGCAGCAATGAAAGCATTTTTTGTTGGCAGATCGTGGTGTTACAACCAACCCACATGCTACTTTCCAGGCCTCTTCTGCCTATATTCTGAGATAAGCCATTAGCTAGTCACGGACAGACTCTGAACCGGGGCTTGGGCTTTTAGCACCGAGGTCTAGCTCTGCACCCTCACCGGGGCGCCTGGCCAGGCCATGTAATCCCCCTGGGCTTCACATTCCCCAGCTGCACAATTAGAACATGAATCAGATGATCCTTACAGTCATTTCCAGCTGAAAAACAAATCTCTGATAGGAAAATGAGTGACTTGGTGCCTAAAAATTTTTTTTTAATTTTTTGGATATTCAGCTAGATATTTTCAGATCTTTAACTAAATCTAAATCTTTATGATTGCAGCCAATGTAAGAGCCAGTTTAAGAATGAGTACTCTAGCAAAAGTTCTTAAAATTGAGCGCCTCATCACATTTGTTTGTCATGATAATCGGAGGGCACGGTGTATGTCTTACGTCCCCAGCGCCTGGCTCATAGTACGCTCTTGATTATAGTAATTATAGTAATAGCAACGACAACAGTAATAATAGCAGCTAACATTTACTGAGTACTTATCATGTACTCAGTAAACGTTACGTGATACATTTACTTGGGGTACTTGACCTTGAATATCTCCTTTAGTCAACGGACAGCCCTAGGACCCTTGCACTGTTATCCCTAATTTCCAGGCATGAGGAAACTGACACAGAGCTTGAGTCACACAACTCATACCTTTGAGGCCAGAACCTGAACCCAGACAGGATATCTCTTACCTGTGCACTTTACCTGGAGGAGAAACCAGTGACTGAAGATCTGAAGTAGGTAATTGAGAATGGGTGTCAATTATAATGAAAAAAAAAAAATGCATTGTCTTCTGCCTTCCAGAAAAAACTGCCTGTGACAGCTCTCGCTCAGAATATGCAAGAAGCATCAACTCAGCTAGAAGACTCTCTCCTGGGGTAAGAGTTGGGCTATTTCAGAAAGAGAGCCATGTGGGTTGGTAGAGGTGGATGGCTGGGTGGTGTACATGGCAGCCACATGTGTGACCAGAGGCTGAGGCCCCATGGGAGGCCACTGGGATGCTAGAGAATCTTCCTTTTAGTAGAAGCAAGGATAGATGATACAAAGGGCCAATAACAAAAGTAATTGATAAGGTCAATTATTTAATCTGCTGAGCTTGGATGTAAAGAACTCAGTCCCTTCTGTGGGCCAGGTGTTGACTCAGATTTATAAGCCCTGACCAGTCCCATTTAGTCCTTAAAAGTCACTTCTTTTAAAGATGATCACTGTAATGTCAGTGGAGGTTGTCTCAACATAGTGCCTTTTCTGAATTATGTGGATTTTTTTTTTTTTTACAATGAGCATGTATTACATAAATAAGTTTAAAATCTAATAATAAAGCTGTTTTCATTGTAAGAGGGAAGGTTGACCTTTCTTTCTACTTGCTTCTCTACAAGGCCAGTGTCCTTTGATCCTGTCTGCTCTCTCCTGCTGTAACATGGGCCCTCCTTTCCCAGCTGGATATGGCCTTTGGACTTTTCAGCCCATTTCCCAGGGTCTGCCATGCTCCACGACCTACAATGCTCTGTCGTTCTTTGAAGGACACTGCCTAGGCCGGACTTAACTAGCAGACAGAAAACAGTATAGTATAATAAACGTTACATATGATTTAAAAGATTTTCAGGGTACTTTTGAGAATACTTGCTTTTCACCTGACCAGAGGACCTAATCTTTCAGTGAGTTCTCACCTCACTGTTTACACACATCTGCACGCATACACACAAATTATACCTGAGATAGTCTTGTGCATTTTATTTTATTTTATTTTTTTTATTTTATTTTTTTTTGGTACGCGGGCCTCTCACTGTTGTGGCCTCTCCAGTTGCGGAGCACAGGCTCCGGACGCGCAGGCTCAGCGGCCATGGCTCACGGGCCTAGTTGCTCCACGGCACGTGGGATCTTCCCGGACCGGGGCACGAACCCGTGTCCCCTGCATCAGCAGGCGGACTCTCAACCACTGCGCCACCAGGGAAGCCCAGTCTTGTTCATTTTAAAGCACAAGTCTGTGGACTCACGCCCTAAGTTTATAGTACTTTCAGGTCTCTATTGTATAGCGCCCTAATGCGTTCCCATCGTATGGAGAGCAGAGCTGGCTCAGTGTGGGAATCTGGTGCCAGATTTAATGGACGTACGTTTGTTGTTGGGCATCTTGTTTTTAAAGGAAGATGCTGGAGACGTGTGGAGATGCTGAGAATCAGCTGGCTCTGGAACTCTCTCAGCATGAAGTCTTTGTCGAGAAGGAGATCGTGGACCCTCTGTACGGCATAGCAGAGGTGGGTGCTTTGGTGGGGGATGGGTGGGGAAAGGTTCACTTGTGTCTGAAACTTTAACAATAATCAGTGGCTTTGACATACACTTCTTTTTGGAAATAAGGGGAGTAAGTTGAGGGTACAAAATCCTTTGCCTAAGAAAAAAAAGAAAATGGTAAATAAAGATTGCACTTTCAGAGGTTAAACTGAAAACCGCGAAGCTCGTCCCATTTCATATGTGGTGTGTTCTTCTGTCCAGGTAGAGATTCCTAACATCCAGAAACAGAGGAAGCAGCTCGCCAGATTGGTTTTAGACTGGGACTCGGTCAGAGCCAGGTAAGATAAAGCTGTGAAAAATAACCAATAATGCGGCTTTCTGTCACATCCCCAGCAACCATCCCCCTCCTCAACACGGATAAAGACCACCGGGTGCACAAAACAGACGTCATCACAGATTCACACACTTGACTCACAGACTGAGTCACAGCCTACTTACACCTGCTTTCAGGCCTCATTCTCCCAAGCATGGCAGCAGGATGATGTTAGAACACCCTGTTCTTAGTCAACCAACAGTGAAAGGAGACAGGGGAAAAAAAAAACCTAAATAAGTGTATTCTGGGGAGAAGAAGTGGTGGCAGACAGTTCTAAGAGCGTTGTCCTTGGAGTAGTGGAGTTTAGGAATAAATAGATCTGTGATCTCAGCAGCTGCTAAGCGTCCCACTGTGTCAAAAAACACCTGTGTGGTTAGGATCGTTTTTCACAATCAAGAAATGCTGTGCTCAACAGGGAGGAGCTAAGTAAGACCTAGTAGCCATCCCAGAGGGCTGATGTCAGATGACCCGTCTGTAGTGCTCCGTGGCTGGGCTCCAGCCTCAGCTCCATCCGTGAGGGCATTTGTATCAATGACTCATATGAGAGGAGTAGGGAGGTAGCTGCCACGGGCCCCATCCTTTCTCATACCTTATACAAGCGTTGACAGACTTGTTCTGTAAAGGGCCAGGTACTAAATATTTTCAGCTTTGCAACCCAGATGCCCCCTGTTCCAACTACTCAGCTCTGCTGTTGTAGCATAAAAGTAGCCCTGGGCAATACATAAATGAATGAGCAAGTCTGTGTTCGAATAAAACTTTATTTACAAAAGCAAGTGGCTTTGCTGAGCCCTGCTTCGTTAACTCTTTTAATCCTCATTGCACTCTTGTGAAGTAGACATGATTATTTATGTTTGGCAAATAAATGGAGATACAGAGATCATTTACTAACTTTCTACGTGTCAGATGCTTTTTTTTGGCTGCGTTGGGTCTTCGTTGCTGCGCGTGGGATCTCTCTAACTGCAGTGAGCGGGGGCTACTCTTGGTTGTGGTGCTTGGGCTTCTCATTGCGGTGGCTTCTCTTGTTGCGGAGCAGAGGCTCAGTAGTTGTGGCGCACAGGCTTAGTTGCTCTGTGGCATGTGGGATCTTCCCGGACCAGGGCTTGAACCCATGTCCCCTGCATTGGCAGGCAGATTCTTAACCACTGCGCCACAAGGGAAGCCCCGTGTCAGATGCTTTTATTGCAGATTTCCTTGTTTCTAAAATGTCGCTGAGTGTCAGATGCACCAGTGATTTAATATCCGATTTTGGGGGGAAAATGAAATAGAAACACCACTTTATTAAGTGTACAAATCAATTGGTAAGACATGTCCTGACTTAAGAAAAGTTGAGATGATAAGAGGGACATCTAGGAATTAGCACATGGTGAACACGATCATTGCCACCACTTACTGGACACTTGCCACGTGCCAGATATCAGACTACGTATGTGATATGTCAGCTCTTTCGATTCTCCCAGCGATCTCTATTCATTTGTCCACTTGTGTTTTCAGCAGACATTGAGTAGGTGCTTGCTGTGGGTCAGGCTCCGTGTTGGACACTAAGTGCAGAGGCCCTTCAGTGAGAGTTGGAGGGGACAGAGGTTAGGAGGTTACGTGACACCCCCTACTTTGAGAGGAGACTTGTTGTACAGACACTGGAGGCACCTGCACATGCCGTGTCTGTGACTTGCTTTGCGTCTTAGACATAATAAACGGCAGGGCTAGGATTCTGAACGCAGAGTCTGCCGTCTCCTTGTCACACGCACACGTGTGATTAGAGCCCTGTGGCCAGAACCAGGATCAGGGAGTGCAGGCCCCGCTGTGGTAGATTTTTGCTGAAGATAAGGAAAAATGTTCTAATAGTTAATTAAACAAGGCCGTGAGTGCGCTCTTGCTGGAGTTGGTTGAGCGATATTATAGATGCCAGGAATCTTACATCTGCAGCACATGTATCCCAGAGGAGATTTCAGCACTGATTCTTGGTCCTGCATTCATGGTCCTGTTCACTTAACGAATCAAAGTAGGTATTAGAGAAACTGAAACCGATCAATATTTCTTCTTTATTTGACTTATTCCTGTGGCTTTTCCCTGGAGGAAAATGGTGATAGCTAACATTAGTGGGAATCGATCATATTCACACGCAGGCATATACATATTGATCCTCTCTTCTGCTGCTCATGACTGTTCTGCCGGGCAGACGGTATTTGTTTCCTTAGTTTGACAGATGAGACACCCTGAGGCACAGAGAGGTGAGGCCGTTGCCGAAGGTCACACGGCTAATGAAGGCAGAACCGAGCTTCAGGCTTCAGCCTGTGAGACTCCGAAGTCCACGCTCGTTCCGTCGCCGGCTTCCGCAGATTTACTGAAGCCTTGCTGTGAAGTGCGTCACGACAGCAATGTGAACGAGGGCAGGGCACAGCATTCTGGGGGCAGTGCAGTCATCTGGGAAGCTTGATAAGTTGCTAACATGGGCTTTCATGCTGCGTCGATGTCATATCCATGTTTAAATTTAAAGTGCTAGAGAGTGCGTTACTTAACCTCGACTCTTAGCTTGTTGAGGACGGTAACCGGGACCCGGTATCCACTCCTGTTGCCTGTGCCTGCTGACCTGTAGCCACCATGCGTAAGTGCATCTCCATCCATGTTGGCCAGGCTGGTGTCCAGATCGGCAGTGCCTGCTGGGAGCTCTACTACCTGGAACATGGCATCCAGCCCGATGGCCAGATGCCAAGTGACAAGACTCCTGGGGGAGGAGATGACTCCTTCAACACTTTCTTCAGTGAGACAGGCGCTGGCAAGCATGTGCCCAGGGCATTGTTTGTGGACCTGGAACCCACGGTCAATGATGAAGTTCACACTGGCACCTGTCGCCAGCTCTTCCACCCTGAGCAGCTCATCACAGGCAAGGAAGATGCTGCCAGTAACTATGCCCGAGGTCACTACACCATTGGCAAGGAGATCATTGACCCCATCTTGGACCCAATTCGGAAACTAGCTGACCAGTGCACAGGTCTTCAGGGCTTCTTGGTTTTCCACAGCTTTGGTGGGGGAACTGGTTCTGGGTTCACCTCCCTGCTGATGGAGCAACTCTCTGTCGATTATGGCAAGAAGTCCAAGCTGGAGTTCTCCATTTACCCAGCCCGCCAGGTTTCCACAGCTGTAGTTGAGCCCTACAACTCCATCCTCACCACCCACACCACCCTGGAGCACCCTGACTGTGCCTTCATGGTAGACAATGAGGCCATCTATGACATCTGTCGTAGAAACCTCGATATTGAGTGCCCAACCTACACGAATCTTAACCACCTTGTTAGCCAGATCGTGTCCTCCATCACTGCTTCCCTGAGATTTTATGGAGGCCTGAATGTTGATCTGACAGAATTCCAAACCAACCTGGTGCCCTATCCCCACACGCACTGCCCTCTGGCCACATAGGCCCCTGTCATCTCTGCTGAGGAAGCCTACCATGAACAGCTTTCTGTAGCAGAGATCACCAATGCTTACTTTGAGCCAGCCAACCAGATGGTGAAATGCGACCCTCACCGTGGTAAATGCATGGCATGCTGCCTGTTGTACCATGGTGACATGGTTCCCAAAGGTGTCAATGCTACTATCGCCACCATCAAGACCAAGCATCCAGTTTGTGGACTGGTGCCCCACTGGCTTCAAAGTTGGCACTAATTACCAGCCTCCCACTGGTGGAGACCTGGCCAAAGTACAGCAAGCTGTGTGCAAGCTGAGCAACACCACAGCCATCGCTGAGGCCTGGGCTCGCCTGGACCACAAGTTTGACCTGATGTATGCCAAGCATGCCTTTGGTACGTGGGTGAGGGCATGGAGGGAGGAGAGTTTTCTGAGGCCCGTGAGGACATGGCTGCCCTTGAGAAGGATTGTGAGGAGGTTGGTGTGGATCCTGTTGAAGGAGAGGGAGAGGAAGAAGGCAAATTCCCATTGCTTTCAGCCCCGCAGCATGTCATACTCAGAACTTGAGCTTCAACGTTAGCTGACAGGAGTAAAAGCTTTCTGACTAGATTGTCTTCACTTTCAACTGTGATCATGTATTACTTTTCCATGTGTACCTGTAAGATTTTTCTGTCATGTCTGAAAGGTAAAGGCTTTAAGAAAGATAAATAAATAAAGTGCTAGAACTTTCTGCCATAGCAGGCATGTCCGTATTTAAACAGAAGGTCAAAACACACTTGAAAACCAAATAGAAATTGTTTTAGATTATTATTCCCCATTCACTTCCCCCGACTATTGCTATAGTATAATTTGGGGGGAGGGGGTCCTTTTGACTTATTTAGGAAGGGAATATAAACATTCCACATTATGTTTCAGATTTGCTTAGATACTAGTATTTATCCTTACAAATGATTTTAATTCTTAACATGCTTTCACAGCTATCAATTACTAGCTCCATGACTGAAGTTCTGGCTTTCACTTACTGAAAGTAATCACAAGTCAGGATGGTAGTAGGCGGTGTTATAAGGGGTCCTGAAGAGCAGCAACTGACCCCCAGTGGCACAGGGAACATTCTAGATCAAAGCAAGAGAACAAGGGGGTGTTTGATGGGTAAGAGCCCAAGATTGGACAGTAGGGGAAGGGGTTCCACGGATTGATTTGCAGCAGTTGGGCTTGCATGGGACAAGGCGTGGCCAGTTCTGCTCAGAGCAGACAGCTACTCTCAGCACTACCACAGTCCCATCACAGCGGGAAGCCAGTGTCACCTTTGCCCGTTTCCATTCTTAAAGGATAAACTCCAGAGAAGCTGCCATCCTAGGTGCTGATACCTGTCCCAGGTAGAATCAGTTTTGGGGAATGAGTCTGTCTCCATTAGGTCCTTAACTCCATAAGGTTGAGTATATACAGCTGCTTCTCAAATAATGGCTATGCCTGTGCTTTGCAGATGGAACCAGGCTCACAAATCTTCAGCAACCAACTTTCAGGGGCTTCCATCAAAAATAGATACCCTAAAGGAAGAGATGGATGAAGCTGGAAATAAAGTAGAACAGTGCAAGGTAGGAGAATTCCCTAATGAATATGTACTTAAATCAATCTTTTGGTTTTTCCAAGTGATGGATGAAAGGTCAAATATTGCAAATTATTTAATGTTTTACATAATTCCTATTAGGATTCCCTGAATGATATTCAAGGTAGGTTTTATTTTCTTCTTCCTTCTTTCTTTATTTTCTAAGACTCTACATTACTTTATACTCAGAATAAAGCATTATTTAAAAATAAAATTCAGGGACTTCCCTGGTGGCGCAGTGGTTAAGAATCCACCTGCCAATGTCCACCTGCCGGGGACATGGGTTCGAGCCCTGGTCTGGGAAGATTCCACATGCCGCAGAGCAACTAAGCCCGTGTGCCACAACTACTGAGCCTACACTCTAGAGCCCGTCCACAACTACTGAGCCCACATGCCGCAACTACTGAAGCCCACATGCCTAGAGCCTGTGTTCCACAACAAGAGAAGCCACTGCAATGAGAAACCCGCGCACCGCAACAAAGAGTAGCCTCCACTCTCTGCAACTAGAGAAAAGGCCCACGCACAGCAATGAAGACCCAATGCAGAAAAAAATAATTAATTGAAAAAAATTCAAGTAGGATATTTTTAAAAACTTGACAAAAACGTCTAAGCTTATTTAAAATGAAGAATGGGAGAATAAAAGGAGAAACTATAAAAACGTATCATAAAATTACAGCAATTAAAACAATGTGCAATAGGCACAAAAATAGATCCATGGAATTGTATAGGTTTTCTGGAATGAATGCTGTTATATTTAAGGGTTGAATATATAGTAAAGGGGTCATCATATATCCATAGAAAAGGGAAGGATTATTTTTAAAATGTTGCTAGGACAATTGGCTTCTAATTTGGAAGAAATGAAAATTTGTATCTCATAATCTAAATTCCAGACTAGGTGGTTATTCTCTATGCATCTATCTACAAAGATAAATGTTTATTCCAAATGTTATTTGAGGTGGTAAAGAAACAGGTCTTTGGTGAATCTTAGGATCATTGCCTGAGACTTTTCCTCCTCTTATTATTCATCATTTTCCAATAATGGTCTCCACATTCTACTAGATAGCATTAAGACTGCTCTATTTTAGTTTATTCAGGTCATGCTATAATTCACTTTTCATGATGGCAAACCTTGGACAGTTAACTGCAGTAAAATGACTTGTTGAAAATAATATAGTGGGTAAGAATTAATACTGGACTCACAAAGTCATGCCATAGCCTTTACATTTAAAAAGATGATAATCACACAAATGCTTCTGACAAAAGTCTTGCACTGGCTTATTCTTGTTCAGAAGAGTTGTAGTTTTGCCAGTGTCATTTACGCAGCAGTCTTCTTCATATCTGGTCTAACCTAGATCTTGGCTAGTGGCTCCTTATTGGATATAAATTTGTCTAGTAGTTTGGGGGTTTGAACTGGTGCATTATAGGCTAAGTTAAAAGAGAGACTTCTATTTTTTTTTTTGTGGTACGCGGGGCTCTCACTGTTGTGGCCTCTCCCGTTGCGGAGCACAGGCTCCGGATGCACAGGCTCAGCGGCCATGGCTCACGGGCCTAGCCACTCCGCGGCATGTGGGATCTTCCCAGACCGGGACACGAACCCACGTCCTCTGCATCGGCAGGCGGACTCTCAACCACTGTGCCACCAGGGAAGCCCAAAGAGAGACTTCTTCTTTTTTTTTTTGAGAGAGAGACTTCTTTTAACTTACATACCACAGCTTGTCAGAAAGTCAAATGGTAAAAACTTATGAAAATATTTTCTATTTCCTTCTCTCTTTATGTTAACTTCTGGGTAATTTCCTGAGATCTAAGTTCTGTTTCACTGATTCTCTCTTTAGCTATGTCTGATCTGCTGTTTAATTAACGTTGAATTTTGAATTTTGTTGACTATATTTTTCATTTTAAAGTTCTAATTCTTCAAGTCTGCCTTTTTTGATAGTGCATTATTCTTTTTAGTATTTATTTTTTAATGCTTTTAATCATTTATATATACTTATTTTAAGTCTTTGTTAGTTAATTCTGTTTTCTGAAGTTCTCTATGAGAGTGGTGGGAGTTTCCTTTATGGTGGGTTGTTTTGCAGTTTTGTATTGTGAGCTCATTTTAAGAGGGACTTTATCTGTGGGACTTCTGGGGATTAGGAGTGAGTCTCCCAGAGAGTATTACCAAGCCATTTTAAACTAAACTTTCTCAGTTCGAGGATTCCTGGACCACACAGAGAATCAACTCAAAGTTCAGACCCTCATGAAAGCAGGTCTATATTTATTTGTGAACTCTCAGGGAAATGTTTTACTTTCCCAGATACAGAGGCCAATCCAAAACGGAAGGTAGTACATTAAAAAAATATATATGTATATATATGAATATGTATATGAAAATTGGAGATATGGATATATCCAATTGCCCAGTCTATCAGTTTTAAGCTAATTATTTAATTCTTATGTAAGTAATTTATTTACATTAGTTCAAATATAAAAAGTATAAAACGGTATACAGTAAAGTCTTTCTTCTGCCCCTGTCCTCCTCCTCCTCCTAATTTCCACTGCTCTCAACAGGTAAGCACTGTTACTAAGTTCTTGCTTTTTTCCCTAGGGGTATTTTTATACAAACATGGTGATAAAAATATTTCCTCTCCCTTTTTTACCCAGATAGTAACATACCATACCAGAAGTAGTGCTCTGTGCTTTGCTTCTTAACAAGGCATATTAATAATAAACCTTGGAGATCTTTCCATGTCAGTCCGTAATAAGCTTGATTATTCTTTTCGTTATCTCTGTGTATGATTGTACCAGTGAGTTGATGGACGTTTAATCTGCAGCTGTTTCATTACAGTTTGCTCTAGGAGCTCACAGATCAATTCGTATTTTCTTTCACCTCATTTTTCTTCAATGACCTATCTTCTCTTCCACTTACCCAGGATCAACTTGCAGCGGATATGTACAATTTTATGGCCAAAGAAGGGGAGTATGGCAAATTTTTTGTTACGGTAAGCACTTTGCCCTGACGAGACGTTAAAGCATTGTAAAAGTTGAGTCATTTTAGCTTTTTTGCAAAAGATGTCATTTTTGGTTTTGCTCAGCCATTGTGTGTGTGTCCATCCAATGCTAACGTTACTTTTGTTTTTGAATGTGGGTCTGTTCTCAGTTATTAGAAGCTCAAGCAGATTACCATAGAAAAGCATTAGCAGTCTTAGAAAAGGCCCTTCCCGAATTGCGAGCCCATCAAGGTAACGTAACCTGCGTGCTGGCCTGATGCCTTCTTCTCGCCTCTGCCACTTCTGCCTCTGTTCTTCTTTACTCAGCTCCTTTGCATGCATTTCCTTTGGACAAAGCCTCTCTGCCTCGGCGGGCACTATTTCCCAGCACACCTTCATCTTCCCTTGCTGCATTCTCTAATTTCTTCCAAATGCAAATTAACATACTAATGGAACATTTGCAGTTCTTCTGAAATCTTCAGTTGAAGAGAAAGCTGCACCCTTTGGGGGAAGCATCTGTTTTTCTATCCTCTAAATAGGCTCAAAACATTCTAGCCTCTAATTATCTTTTTGCAAATCAGTTATTTGTTTCATAGGGCTTAATTCTAGCCCTGTGATTCCAAGAGCATACATCCTATGAAAAAATTTTGGACTTCCCAAAAGGAATTTTAGAAGCCAGTACCTGATACCGCATCATCAGGCACATAATCAGTGTGATTGAATTGTGAGACCACGACCACCCCATTCAGATCTTGTTCTCATCAGCACTCACTTTGCCCACCATATTTAAGCACATTGCAGATCCTACCCTCAACTTACGAGTGGACCAGACTTTCCTTTGATGTTTAGTTTTAAACTGAACATTAACTCTTTTGATTCTAATTCTCTCTGATTTGCCATCAGAGCATCTTATCAGCAGAGATCAGTAAATGATCAGACATTCCTCTGTCACCTTTGGACCTGTTATACTCTTTTGCTTATGATATAGTCCTGACATTTGGAACTCAGGTGCCACAGACAGAACCACTGGTCTCAAGCTGAAAGAGGATCAAGCCAGGTGCTGAGTGTGATGACTCTGTGATTGTGAAAGAGACTGAGCATGTGTGTGAATGGGGCTGGTTATGTCTGTGCGTACACACTGGCCCCTCAAGAATACCACTCCTCCTCCCCTAAATTGCAGGCAATCCCAGCAGGGTGTGACTTTGTGCCTGAAAGTCCTTAGATTTTGGAATCAGAGAATTCTATTTAGGACTTCCCTGGCGGTCCAGTGGTTAAGACTCCGCGCTTCCACTGCAGGGGGCGCAGGTTTGGTCCCTGCTCGGGGAACTAAGATCCTACATGCCGCACAGCGCGACCAAAAAAAAAAGAAAAGAAAATGCTATGTCTTGACTGACCCCTTAGCCAGGTCTTTAGCCATCTTGAGTGTAGTGGCTCTGATTTGCTGGGCCAATCTTCAGCGGACGAGCTGCCCTTGCTTTGCAGAGCGATCCCATTTCCTGATCCGTGGGTAATGGGGTTGAGTCAGAGTGCAAAGGAATGAAGCTGCTGGCGAACAGTCAGCCTCGCAAGGGGCCGACTCTTGCTGGCCCAGGTCAGAGCACCGGGAGCCTGTGTTTGTGGGGTACCTTCTGTGTGCAGGGCCCTGCCCAGGACAAAACAGTAAACGTCATCATCCTAGCCTTTGAATGGCTATAAGCCTGGTTTGGAAAGGTTGACTTAACGGGCCCAAAAAAGAGAAGATTTAAGCAGCGCCATGCCCCCTTTTTTTAAACTCCCATTCTATTTTTACCCAAGGCTATTTTCCCTAGAGAAGTATGTCAGAAAGTCATGGGGAACAGGCAGGGGCAGGGAAGAGGTTTAGGATGGAACAAGGGAAGCTGGTGTGTGAGGGGGAGTAGCCAGTGAAGGAAATGAGATTCTTCTTTCTCTCTAAGGCTGCCGCCTTCACCCAAGCCTTGGAATTCAACCCTTCTCACCTCTGCCTGTCCGCAAGTCTGCCTCTCGTCTTAGTTCTGTCCTCCTCTTCCTTCTTCTCTGTTTTCAGAAAGACTCAGAGTGTCCTTACGGTAGGAGAAAAAAAAAACTTGCCCGTCTGCCCCGTGCCCCTGTGCACCCTGGTCTCATACTCTCGGTCGGCTGGCCTTAGTTCGGTACCTGCCTGTCCTCAGTGTGATGCCCCGTTTCATTGCATTCTCCTTCATTTTCCTGGGAGGTTCTTCGAATGACTCATTTCCGTCGGCCACCTCCGTTTTCTAACCCCCTTCCCACCCCTAACACTTTGCAGTCTGGTTTCTACTCCCAGTCACTCTGCTATTAAAACAAACAGACAAAGAAACATTGCAAGTCCCAATGGGTAGATGATTCTGATTGTTACGTTCTGGCATTTGACGTGGCTTGAGCCGTCTCTTGTCAGTTTTTTCCCCTCGTTTCACTCGATTGTTTTCTGTCATTGTTGAGGCTGTGTTTCCTTCATGTCTGTCCCCTCCTCAGAAGTCAAGCCTTTCCTGAGATCCAGTCCTTTCTCCTGTGTTCTTCTCCCTCGCTCCCACCTTTTCTCTCAAAATCCCCTCATTTTGGTGGCCTCCACTGACACCTGCATCTCTATCCTCTCAGCCTCAGTGTCAGTTCCCTTTGATGACCGGCTGTCACCTTAAACTCAGCGTATCTCAAGAAGCAAACTGATGCTTCCCCCACACCAGCTGGCCTTTCCTCCCCGCCTCCGTCTCCTTGGTACCTCCTTTCTCCAAACAATCCAGGTTTCAAACCTTGGAGCCATCTTTTCCTTCCTTTCTGATACCCTCTCGCCAGGTGCCTTTTTCCCTCTGCTGTGCCCTCCTCGTCATTCTCACTGCCTCACTCTACTCCATGCCCCTGTCGCCCGGTGCGCAAGTGTGGAATAAAGTGTCCATCCCCAGACTCAGGATCCCTGGTCTTTTCTCAGCCTAAGTCCTCCTGGTCTATTTAATTCCTGTCCATCTTCTAAGACCTTCGCCAAGCTCCCCTTCTTTGAGAAGCCTTCTCTGACAACTGAAGCCAACAGTGAACACTTTCGTCTCCTGAATCACTCTAGCATTTATGGTCTACACCAGAAGTCGCAAACAGTCATATCTCATTAAAAATAAAAATAAATTTCTTTTTAAACTAATTGCCGTCATTTAAAAATCAGACTCTTTTCACATAACAGTGCTAACTTCTGGCTTCTCCTGAAAGTCCAGAGGGCCTGGCGACGCTGGGTCTGCTTTCCCGCGTGGTGACATTGCTCTGACGCCAAGGAGCAGCTGCTGCGTCTTGGCCGACCACGCCCTGCCCACCCCGATCCCGCACCTCCAGTGCCCATCCGGCCCCTGCAGACGATTGTGTTTGCGACCCTAGTCTATACCATTTTTCTGCCACGGCTTAGCAAACACGTCTTGTCTTGTTCATTGCTGTTGTGCGTTTGCCTGTGTGTCTTGTGTTTTCTTCACACGTAGACTGCTCTCATCCCAGGGGCGGGGGGGCCGCTGTGAACTCTGGGTGCCTGCTGCAGGGCCTTGCATGTCAGAGGTCTGTGGTTTGAGGAGCAGCCCCTGCGGTGGAGTTTGCCTCCGGAGTGGCCTCTAGGTCAGCGGCTCTCACCTCCACCCTCTGCCAACCTTCCACCGAGGTGGGGGAGGGCACCCTGTCCAGGGTTTACTAGAAAGTTCCAGCAGGAGTCTGGATTGTGCCCGCCTCTCAGCATAGTAGGGTCGGGCATGGGGAGGTGACGGCAGGAGTCGTTTGCAGAACTCCCCCTGGGTGATTCTGATGTATCCGCCCAGGCGAAGGGTCAGCTGGCCCTTTTCTGCCTGTGTTGAGAATCATTGCTTTAGATGAAAGGGAGAAAGTATTCAAGGTAAGATCTGGCCTTTGAGAGGACTGTCGCAGAGCTCTGAGAAGGGCCAGGCCCTTGGATGCTTCTTGTGTTTGGAATTCCACTGACCAGGGCCGGGGCTGAAGCCAGGGACGAGGGGCCTCCGGACAGTTCTGAGAGTGGCCACTGCCTTCCGCCCTCCCCACCCCTTCCTTTAACCTTTACCCTACTTGCTCTTGCCATCAAGTTTTGACTTTTCACAAGCGCCCAGGTCTGCGGGTTTGTGGGATCTCACTTTCCTTCCTGTGATGGGCCCCGCCTGCTCTCACGTGTAGGGCAGTGTCAGAGCCACGCTAGGGTTACACTGCCTGCCTGGAATCCAGGATTCGAATACCAGAGTGGCTGAAGGACACACGTCCGCAGGCTGAGAGGGACATGAGCCCTTCCTGTCGCTGGAAAGAACCACGCTTCCCCAGTGGAGTATTTTCCACCAGCTGGTGTGCCCCCTTTGGCTTCTGTGTGCTTCTCAGTCAGTGCTGGATCTCTGCACCCCGCCAGGCAGGCTGGGCCCAACCACACCCCTCTTACTCCCCTTCAATACATCCATGTCCGAAATGCCTGTTTCTGTTTCCCGCTTTATTGTATGTCTTTTTGCTAAGCTGCCTCAAATCTTTTGTGGAACGAAGCAGAGCATATGACTGGAAGATAATATGCAGTATTGCTTTGCTGCTGTCGGCACAGCCTCCAGCCTCAGCTGCCTTGGGGCTACATTCTCTCCTACTCAGAGCCTTGGACTCTTTGGGGATATGGCACCAGAAGTGCTGCATGTACTGGAGATGTCACCTCTAATAGGGGTTGGCATGGGCCCTCTCCAGTCCTGTATGACAATGCTTGGCCTGTGTTTAAATTTTTAAGAAATTATTTCCTTTTTTAATGGAAGGAGTCTACTTCTCGTCCTCTAGGTAGAAGACCAGTTATGCTTTTCATGGCTAGATAAATTTCAGTGAAAACAGTGTGCCTAGATGGACCATTGGTTTTAGCGCAAGGCAGCCCACCCGTCTCGGGTAAATGCGGGTGTGATGCTGGGCTAGAAGCACCATCGCAGCTTCCACTGGGCATCTTGCATTGGGTGCCACGTGGGCGCGTCAGGGCGCTGATCTACTGGTCACCTCCCCAGCCTGGCACACATTTTGTACCCTAGTAAATGGGAACTGACAAAAGCGAAGAGAATAGATGCTTCCCCCTTTCCAAATCCTTGGCTACGGGCTTTAAAAAAAAAAAAAAAAGAAAAATCCCCTTCAGTAGTTTGGGGGAGGAAATAACTTGGCAATGCCGTGAGGTTGTCTAGTGTCTTACTGAATGGTCTGCTGCTCTAGATAAGTGGGCAGAGAAGCCCGCCTTCGGGACGCCTTTGGAAGAACACCTGAAGCGGAGCGGGCGTGAGATCGCGCTGCCCCTTGAGGCCTGCGTCATGCTGCTCCTGGAGACGGGCATGAAGGAGGAGGTGAGGCCCCACCGCCCCGGCCGGCCTCTGCGGACCAGTGGCTCTCCAACCGCGCTCACCGTGACCACATTTCACGCTGAGACCCTGTCCATGTTGCCGTGGTAGACCCTAAATGAGACAGAGGTTTCACAGAGCAGTACTTACCTTGCCTACCTGCAGTACACTCTGCCTTTTTCTTGTTGGTCCCATTTGATTATTTCATTTTACACTGTGGTTGTGATTTGTGAAAATGAATTTCATGAGGTGCTATAGAACCAGAGCTCCCATGAGCTTTAGTTTCTAATAACACGAATTTTATATTTGTGTAGAACTGTGTTGTCGGGTGGAAGTGGGAGGGGCATTTACATACTTTATTTTGTGGAATCCTTACCCAGAAAACCCCATGAACCAAGCAGGGCAGGTCTCATTACTCTTCTTGTGTAGACAAGGAATTCAGCACACGAGGAATTCATGCCGGGGCAGAGCTAGAATCAAAACACAAGTCTTCTTTTAACCTTTGAAAGCTTAGTATTGAAGTGTAACGTACATATAGAAAAGTGCATGTATCGTAAGTGAACAGCTTGATACATTTTCACCATCTGAACTCACCCATGTAATCAGCACCCAGATCAAGAAACCCCCTGGGGAACCTTCCTTGCACTTGCTTCCAGTCACGCCCCCGCACCCTGACCCCATCAACGTCACCTCAGCTCCTAACAGCCTAGATGAGAGCTCCTCACCCAAGGCCGGTTTCACTGCCTCCGGGGAACTTTTGGCAAGGTCTGCAGACATCTTTGATTGTTACAACTTGGGGAGCAGAGGGAAGAGTTGCTACTGTCTATCCAGGGGGTAGAGACCAGGGATGCTTCTAGACATCCTTCAGTGCACAGGACAGCCTCACAGCAAAGAATTATCTGGCCCAAAGTGTCAGTACTGCTGAGGTTGGGAAACTCTGCCTAGATTAATGTTGCTAAAAGCCCAAGTTTATAAGTGCTGGCCCAACATCTCCATCAGGCCTGCTCCCGTGGCTGACCTGTCATGGGTTTTTCTCCGAGTAACATTTAGGGCAGTGAAAGTGACCGGTAGTCAAGCCTAACAATTTTTCTTGAGATTTCAGTTTTTAAAAAATATTCCTAAATTTAGAAAATCCATGGTGATCAACCTGGTGGAAGTATGAAATATAGCTTTTAAATAGATTCCTAACAGGCATGGTTATTTTGGCAATGGGGCAGGGCACGAGCTAGCACTGATTGAAAATGGTCTGCTCTCTGCCTGTCACTCTGCCCGGGGTACAAGCTCAGTCCTCTTTACTCCTCCCGACAGCCCTGCAGCTCTCCTGGATAAGCTGTGCTGGAGCTGGGGGGGCGGGGTGGGTGGAAGGCTCTTCCATCAGATTTTTACTGCCACTCAGTGTAAGGCTCACAACTTGAACTTGATACTAACGGCTTTTCATGTCTTTAGGGCCTTTTCCGAATTGGGGCTGGGGCCTCCAAGTTAAAGAAACTGAAAGCTGCTTTAGACTGTTCTACTTCTCACCTGGATGAGTTCTACTCAGACCCCCATGCTGTAGCAGGTGAGCTCCAAGGAGGCGCCCTCAAGGTGGTAACAGATCATCAGTTAAAGGTCCAATATTAAGTGACAGTTAAATGGTCTCCTTATAAGTTTAAGTGACAAAACTGAAATGACAAATAAAACTGAAAAGCATGTGTGCGTGCACTTACACATACATATCTTTTCTAGTCCTGTTTTGGGGGTTTTGTTTTGTTTTCCTGATTATCAAGTAAAGGTGAAGGTAGCTTATAATCCAAATGTTTAGAGGCATGCTTTTATTTTCTTCCCTTTTACCCCCAAATCTCCATCTGCCTAGAGAGATGATGTCTTATTAAGAAGATAGCTTTGAAACTAATTTTATTTTCAGTTGATCTCTCAATATATTTTACGAGGGATGGAAATTGTTCTATGAGCATTTCATTCTGTAACCACTCCTGCCAATTCATGATTTATTCTGTACATTGTGAACGGTTATCGTTGAGATCATTTCAATTTGCAAAATAATATATCCTGAGAGTTCCGGGCTTGCCCCTTGTCATACTCAAAGAGGGTGTTAATAATTTCAGGTGCTTTAAAGTCCTATTTACGGGAACTGCCTGAACCTTTGATGACTTTTAATTTGTATGAAGAATGGACACAAGTTGCAAGGTAAGTTTAAAGAACACCTAGTTTTAAAAGCTAAAGGAAACGACGCAATACTCTGTCCCCTTTGTAAATCATCTTACCCTTGGGGATCATAAAAATAACATTAAAGGGCTTCCCTGGTGGCGCAGTGGTTGAGAATCCACCTGCCAATGCAGGGGACACGGGTTCAAGCCCTGGTCCGGGAAGCGGAGCAACTAAGCCCGTGCGCCACAACTACTGAGCCCGCGTGCTGCAACTACTGAAGCCCATACGCCTAGAGCCAGTGCTCTGCAACAAGAGAAGCCACCGCAATGAGAATCCCGCGCATCACAACAAAGAGTAGCGCCCACTCACCGCAGCTAGAGAAAAGCCCGCGTGCAGCAGCGAAGACCCAACACAGCCAAAAATAAATAAATTTATAAAAAAATAATAATAACATTAAAATAGTGTATTTAGAGCTGTTGTTTATCCCTTCCCCTCCATTCCCAGCTTCCGTCTGCCCGGAAGTAGTTGGTTTAGGCAAGGCAGTCTTGTTGCAAAAGTTCTAGAGGTTTTCTCCCGCCGACCAGCCCACATCCTTGTCAACTTGTCCCTCCCGGTTCTCACTCAGAGGTGCCTAATTCCTCACCTGTAAGGGAAGAGGAACACACCTCCCCTGCCCTTCCACTCCTCCCCCCGTCTTCAGATGCAGTCACCCGTTCCCATCAAATAAGCTGTGTGCTCCGACGAGCTTTATGTCGTCACTTGAACCAGGCATCTGAGCTTTTCTCCGTAGCTGTGGAGTGAGAGACTTTGTCCCTGGTAGGTGGTGAGGATTTTAAAGTCAGAGTAAGTCCTTGGTCTGGTTGTGTCCTTGGAACCCAGCCCAGGGCGCAGCCTGCCGTGAGTGCCCGTGTTTGTGGGGCTGAAGGAATGGAACCTGCCCTCAGTGTCAGGTCGGGGTTCTAGGGTCTCGTATTGGGTGGGCTTCTTCGCTTCTCCTAGGCCTTGACTCTTCTCTCTGTTCTGAGACTCCCAAACTCATCCTGTGAGGAAATAAGCTGTAAAGGAAGGTATCCGTCCACCGGTGTGTTGCTTCTACACTTGAGAACTGTCATCCCCTCCCGGTGACACGTCAACTAGCTTCTAAAGTATAATCATGTTTAAGCCCTACCCGAAGCTCTGCAGGCTGGTTCAGTTGTGGAGGAGGTTTTAAGTCCAAAGGCATGTCGTGTGGGCAACTTCGAACACTCTGTGCTGCTGGTGGGCAGAGTTGACTCTGCTTTGCAGGCTCTTTGGGCCTGTGAAAGCTTGCACGTTGAAACTCTGCAGCAGAAGACCTCCAGCAGTTGCCTCACAACAGAAAGGGCTTCTTGGCCTGGAGCCTTTGAGCAGTACTGAGAGCAGGGAGAGACCCAGGGGTCTGGGTGCTGGGAGCATCTGGCTCCCCAAGGCTGTACGTGAATATGCACGTTTTCTAGACAGAATTTTCCGAATGTCTCCTGTGTGCCATGCATTGGTCTGGGGGGTCCCTCCTTGTTCTGCCTCTGAAGCCTCACGGTCACTTGGCAGAATTAACATTCTTATCCCCAGTTTGGCACATCAGGAGACTGAGTCTCGGCAAGGCTGACTAACTGCTCAGAGTATGTTGGTTAGTATTTGACTCCAAATTTCTTTCCCAAAAAATGGGCTTTTAAAACGTTTTTTATTTATTTATTTTTTAAATTTTGGCTGCACCACGCAGCTCATGGGATCTCAGTTCCCTGACCAAGGCTTGAACCCGGGCCATGGCAGTGAAAGTGCCAAACCTGATCCACTAGGACCACCAGGGAGCTCCCGCTGTGCTGTTTTCCAGCTGTGCTTTCTCTGTCAGTAGAGGCATCGCTGTGAATATAGCAGATGAACACAGGTATTCCTAAAATGAGCATTAATAAATGGTTATGAATAAATTTGTTTTTCTCAGTGTACAAGATCAAGACAAAAAACTTCAGGATTTGTGGAGAACATGTCAGAAGTTGCCACCACAAAATTTTGTTAACTTTAGGTATGTATGATTGGCATTCTGCAAATTAAGCCACCAAGCTACAGTGAAGAATGGTTTAATCCACAGCAGAGGCCGTTTAATTCAAGCCTGTTTGGCACATCAAAAAAATGCTCTGGAGAGCAACTCGGGTTTGCTGGGAAGGGGATTTGGTGTATATTACTGTGATGCACCTGAAGCACACTGATTGTGTCTGGCATTAATAGGTAAGTTGCCTGATCATTTTATCGTTGCAGCTATTGGGGAAAAAAATTCTTGTGGAAAGGTTGACTGACAGTATGTTGGATTTGGAGTCTAAATTGTCCAGTATCTACAAGGCAAAAATTAAACAATAGCTGTACTTTCTGTAATATCTTTCATATATGCTACATAATTTATTTTAAGCAGAGCACAAATCATCCTACTAAATAAAATTTCAAGAAATGCAGATTATGTATTAGTTTATGGAATGACTATGTTTTTAGGAAATTTTACCGTGGAATAACTTTCTAGGATTTAACCTCTATTTTCCCTTTGACTTAAAATATAACTTTGAAGAAGCATAGAGAGAAGGGTAAAAGGTAGCCCCAGGTAACAAAGTCATTTAAAACCAAAGAAAATGTTGTGAGAGGATTTGGTCCAAAATGACAAATAATTGACTGGTGAAATTTCTGGTATGCCACTTGACCGTTCATTTCAGTCTTAGGTCCTGTCACCAAGCTAAGCTAAACATTCTCTTTTAACATCTTAACTCTCAATTTTGCCTTATGAGTGCATTGATATATATAATATTCCTTATTTGATTCATTTAACACACCCAGCTTGGAATTGCAGGTACTCTTAGCCCATTTAGTGTCTTATGGTGGAGACTGAATTACAGTTCTTTTACTTTGGGATTTAGCCTTTTATTTTGTTTAATTTACTCATTAAAATGTTTACTAATTGTTTTTTGAATAGGGAGGACATTCCCGTGGTTCAAAGTTCAAAGATGTACATTGGAAAAAATCTCTCTCCTCTTCCTCTCTCCCAGCCACCCTACTTCCTCTCCTGAGACACAAACTATGTTTTCAGTTTCTTATATATCCTGTCAGCAAGAGATGATACATATAGAATCAAATATATATATACATATACATATGTACAAACATTTCTTTCTCTCACAGCTTTCACTTTTTTAAAAAACCAAATGGCAATGTATATTATATACATCATTCTCCTCCTTGCTTTCTTTGCTTAATATACATCCTGTAGGTTTTTCCATATCAGTACTTCTTACTTTTTTATGACTGCATAGTACTCCACTGTGTGGCTGTGTTGTAATTTATTTAATCAGCCCCCTATTGGTAGATAGTTGGGTTGTCCTTAATTTTTTGCTTTTATAGTGCTGTTCTTGTACATAAGAGAGTATATCTATATGATAGATTGGATATCTTCATAATTACAGCCTAAAGCATTTTCAAATACAGTTTCTTTTAAGCAATATGACTATACTTCTGTTTTTTTATTATGTTTGTATTAAAAACATTGATCCCATTGTTAATCATAGTATAATCTATTTCGGGGTAGATAGGGCATAAAGGAGAAACGGATTAGAAATACACAGCATATAGAGATCAAATCTTTGAGGTTTACGTTTGATCTGTTTTCACCTTTCAAGCCCTAAACTATCTGTTCCATGAAACAAAGAACACACCCCGAGCCGGATTTGGATTTAGTCATTTAACACCCTGCAGTTAGCACCTGAGCAGTCTGGGGCTGAGCGCCCCCCAGGCAGGGAGATACTATTCCTCCAAATATTTCAGAGTAGATGCTCTCCCCCTTCTCTTTTGCTCCATAGGTATTTAATCAAGTTCCTTGCAAAGCTTGCTCAGACCAGTGACATTAATAAAATGACTCCCAGCAACATTGCAATCGTGTTAGGCCCTAACTTGCTATGGGCCAAAAATGAAGGGTGAGTAATCATTTCCCATATCCTATTATTTTAACTTCTTTCCGCCTGATGGAAACAATAGAAATGTAACTCACTCCTGAAGTTGATCTTTCCCTTTAGCTGACTTTCTCGGAGCACTGCTGTGAGCTGGGTCGTGTCCCAGACGCTGGTCACACAAAGGTGTAGGAGACCTTGTCCTCAAGGGGCCCCAGTCCTGGGCAGCCAGGCAGGTGGACGGCTATAGTGCGGTGATAAGCTCCGCATACACGTCTGTGTATCACAGACGTTATAAAGGAGGAAACAGCTCAGGTTGAGAAGTTCAGGAGGCGATGGCACTTGAGGGGCTGATGGATGAATGGTTTCCCACGCGTGGGACCTGAATGAGCCCCGCACAGCGGGTGTGAAAGGGCCTGGTGTCTATATTGGCGGAGGGTTGGGGGGCGCGTAATCACGTGGTCTCATGTAACTTGAGCACAGGGGCCGTGAGGCTGTGGCCGAGGTTTATGGAGCTGGAGCCGGGTTAGGAAGGGCCTCACGTATCTTGCTGAGATGTTAGGAACTTATTTTACGGGTCGTGGGGGGGAAGGGAGCATCAGAATTTCTCAGCAGAATGACTTGATCAGATTGCATTTAGAAAGGTAATTTGTTGGCAATGAGAGCTGTAGATTGACTGGAGGAGAGGGATCAGGGAGGTCAGCTAGAAAGCGTCTGGGAAATCACTCACGTTGTTGTCTGCTCTGTTTGGTGGTGTTATGATGATCCATTTAATCCTCACAAGTTCTCTTTTGGAGTTGGTGCTTTTGTCCTCACTTTTGCAGGTGAAGATGCTGAGGCTTAGAGAGCACGAATAATTTGCTTAAGGTTGCACAGCAGGGAAGTGGTGGGGCCCGTAGAGTGTGTCCTTAAGCTTCGCCACCCTTCCCTGCCCCCATCACTGCTGTTCAGCTTTGTAAAACCATGAGCAGTTCAGATTTCCATCAAAAAATGCAGGGACTTTCTGAATCAAAATCTTTCTGTCTTTAACTCATCCATTCCCTCATGTATGCTCACTCTTGTTTCAGAAAGTATTTATAAGATTCTCTACAAAGATCCAATGTCATAAAGCAAATCAAAGATAAGTGGATATAAAAGCTAACTACATAGTACATCACATCTTATAGCAAATAAATTCCAGGAAGACCACAGAGGTAAATATAAAGAGTGATGTCATAAATATGGCAGGTTAAAAAATAAATAAATAAGCATAAACACGGCAGGTAAATATTTATGAGCTTTTGGGATATAAATGAATTTTATAAACATAAAATCAGTTCTGGAAACAAGTAGATTTAGCTCTATAACAGCTAGAAACTTCTGTAAGTCAGAAAGCTCCTTAAATAAATGGCAATTCACAAACTAGGAGTTCCTCAAAACATATCCAGATATGTAAAAAGGTCTTGAAATCAATAGACAAACAGTACCTCCTCAAAAAGAAAAATTTGCAAAGAACACGAGTGGACGGTTCCTCCCCAGTTCTAAGGTTCTAAGGTACGGGAGGGATCAGAATCCAGATGGGCAGAGGGAAGTGTGAACAGGTGGGGAGGGTAATTTACAGACAGAGCTTGCATTTTAAGCTGGAATTTAAAAGGAGCTAGAACTTTCACCTGGTTGGAAATTGGGGTGAAAGTGTTCTCCCCAATGGAAAGAGAGGTCAGAGTGATAAAATGAGGGCGGGAGATAGGTTTGGAGCAGTCAGGTGTGGGATCCAGCCTATCAGGGATTCAGTGTCTTCATTTATAAGGCCTCAGAACAGTCCCCATGTTGTAAAAATTAAATGCAGGGAGGAATCTGAGGCTCTGAACGTGGTAGGTGCTCAGTAAATGTCAGGCCCTTGCAGCTTGTCTGCTTTCCCGTGTTCTGACTCTGAACTGGATATGAGCCCCTCAACAGCAGGAGCGATTCTTCTTTGTTTTCTTCCTCGTGGGCCCTGGGCATTCGGACACAGTCAGCTTCGGGACGTGCATCTTGGGACCAGTCCACATACGTGCGTGACAGCCTTAATAATATGTGTAAATGCGGGGGCCCAGGTCTTCTGCTGATGAGAGGCACCCTGAAACACTGCGTACGCTTGGCTGCATTCTAGGCAGAATGGGTCTGTGGTGATCTGGGGACTTAGAAGATGACTCCCAGGGGAAGGACTGTGCCAGTGGGTAAATGCAACCCTGTCCCCAAACAACTGGAAACCAGCATTTTGACACACTGTTGGTCACTGACCTAGTTCTTATCACAACACAGACTAAGAAGTGACAGCCGAGTCAGGGCAATTTTTCTTCCTGGGTGATCACTGCCACACCCCTAGGCCAGGGCCTTGTACATTTAATTTTTGCATTTGTACTTAAATGTTTTATCCTTTTGATATAAAATATTGAATTGCCCTGACTCAACCTGCAGAAATCAGAGGCTGCCTAGGGGAGGTGTTTTAACTTTGTGAACTTCCTTTGCAGAACGCTAGCCGAAATGGCAGCGGCCACATCCGTCCACGTGGTTGCTGTCATTGAACCCATCATTCAGCATGCCAACTGGTTCTTCCCCGAAGGTAACTGCCACTCCGAGTTCACTGACTCCAAAAGCACAATAATGTACAACAATAGTATAAAAAATCTTTTTGAAGAAGCAGATACTTCAGTAATCCCTTCATGATTACATAATTGGCTTCACTTTTTCACGTTTCTTTTTAGACTATTTGCATTCATATTTTGACAAAGCAGTAACCACATTATTGTGTGTTTCACTTTGTTTCACTTAACGTGGAGTCATTCATTCAGCCAGTGTATACTGAACACTCCCTAGGCGCATATGTTTGCTGGTAAGAAGACATGCTGTCTTCCCTGGAGGAGCTTGGTCACTGGAGAAGGAGGCTTCATCATCAGAGAAATTGTAACACATGGCACATTAGAAGGAAGATGGATGGGGAATGAGTTGACAACTCGTGCTGGGCACAAAGTGCCCGGGATTGCTTTATAGAAGAGGTGACACTGAATATGCAGGGATCCTCAGAGCTTCCATGGCTCCCTTTGCGGGTACCGGTTGGGCAAGTGCTGGGAGTCTGGACCTCCCACCCCAGCTTCGCCCAGAGCAGCCCTGCTGTCATCCTCTGGCGTGTAAGCTCCATGAGGCCAGGGCACGCTCATCTTTTCTTTACCGCTGACTTCCGCCGTCGAGAATCACGCCCCACCCATGTAAGGTTGTGCAGTAAATGTGAGATGGATGAATGAATATTGTCATTCTGTCCAAGATTTCCCTTGAGAAAACGAGTCTTCAAAATCTGCTGTAGGCAGTATGGGATTGATGTTGCCTTTTATTTCTATTTAATATCAAGCTGTACATATCTTATTTTTTATGATTCAGATGAGTATAACCCATGCTCACATTCCTCTTCGGTATTCCATGATTTTTTTTTTTTAACAGAAAGGAAAGCAGGGGAGTTGTGTGACTTGGATTCTGAGTCATACCCCCTCCCCTACTTCTGGTTTTCTTGTTTTACCCGCCACCCTGGTTTGGTAAACTGTCCTTTAAGAAGGTGAGAGTGCCCGGGGCTTCCACCTGTGAAATAGTGAGGGCTTGTGGATGGAAGAATGAGGCTCCTATTCCAGTGGGGTGTCCTCAAGCTCCCTCACCCCTGTGCCCTGTGTCTCACATACACTTGTTTCTTTCTTCTGGCAGAGGTGGAATTTAATGTATCAGAAGCATTCGTACCTCTCACCACCCCAAATTCCAATCACTCGTCCCACACTGGAAATGACCCTGTCGACTCGGGGACCCTGGAGAGGAAGCGGCCTGCCAGCATGGCGGTGATGGAGGGGGACCTGGTGAAGAAGGAGAGGTGTGTGCAGAGCTGTTGACTTTCACACCAGCGGTCGATGGCTCGGAGAGGAGTCGGTGGGCCCACCGTCCCTGGTCCTGCCTCAGTGGCCTTGCCGTTGGGGAGTGGCCTGCACCCAGGCCTGTTAGAGTCCAGCTAGTTTCAGGAATTCTGCTTCAGTCCATTCCAAACATTAATCTGACCCCAAAGTAGGTGTGTAGCTTGTCAGTTAACAATCATACCTGACGCATTCAAGCTTAACTGGGTGGTCTCTGGTAAGCCCTACACAGTAGCATCACACACATGTTACAAATTCGCCTAAATGTACTTGGTTGGGGAAAAAGAAAGAAAAAGAAAAAAAAAACGTTAGGTATTGTGGACGTCTGTCCAGGAGCGAATGTGAGAACAACCCACCTCTCACAGTGACGTGTGCGAGTTGGTGTCTGAAGACATATATTCTTTGTATAACCTGACCCCTCACTGGAAGCCAACCATAGAAACCTCAGTGTTTGCCAATTCTGGAATCAAAAAAAAAGCCTGTGTTGGACTCGTGAGAGACAGTACTAGTCTCTGTTGCTAGGCTCCTTGGGTGATTTGTGGGATTTTCAAAGGTCGTTAAGGCTATTTGGGATTTTTGCCTTCAGATGCCCATCTATCCGACATGTGTGCTGCAGTGCCACTGTGTTCACCGATAATGCTGAATTAGAAGTCGTGTGCTTTTCTCGCATACATGCAACAATGTTACTGAAAGTAGTTTTACATTAAAACTAAACAGCAAGCTCTTATTCTAATTGCCCAGTCTTTTAGTGTGGTCTGTTTTCTGTTTTGCCTTTTTTTTTTTTTTTTTTTAACCCATAGAAAAGGAAAAAGCTTTACTTTTCTATTCTGTCACTTCTCTGAACCCACATTCAGAAGTGCTTCCTGATGACAAACTCTGTCCTCTACAGAATTAGCCTTTATGTATTTTAAGTTACAACATGGAATGTTATGGGTCTAGTTAGCACACAATCAACAGTTCTTGGCCATCTTCCTGGATGGATTCCCCCCGCCAACTGACCCAGTAGCCACAAGCTCAGGGAGCCATGTGTCTTTTTATTTTTTGAACTGGAGAAAAGTGTTAAAGTTCATACACCAGTGGGCTTCAGTGAAAAGTGAATATCCCTTCTAACCTGTCCTCCAACCACCATCCCCTTCCCAAAAGCAACTATTTTTCCAATCCTACACATCCTTTCAGATACGTTCTTTGCATACGCATAGACCAGTGTTTGCACATCTCAGCCTAAGAGGCAGTGCGGTGTGACAGCCTTACGTGGCCACTGGTGGTACTTCTGCACTCAGCTTCCACCTTGATGCCCAAACACACAGGTTCGAGATAATCGCCTTGTACATCGTACTATGGAAGTAAAAACACAAATATGATGTCACTTACTCAAGATGAAGCCTGCCCGTTTGCTTTCAGCTGCCCATACCCACTTTGAGAAAGGGCATCGATGGGTACCAGGTCCAAGTTTAAAGCCCCCTTGAGTTGCTTGCCTGGGTAACAGGAGTGACCATTGATCTGGTCCTTGCCGCTGCATTGCATGCTGGGCAACTTGGGTGGCTGTCCCTGCGTGTGGGGTTTTACGCGCGAGGACCGATGGGCTTCTGTGTCAGTAGTCGGCTTGCATGGTGTGTTGTTGACTGTTTCTTCTCTCTGTGTAGCTTTGGTGTGAAGCTTATGGACTTCCAGGCTCACCGGCGGGGTGGCACCCTAAATAGAAAGCACATATCCCCTGCTTTCCAGCCGCCACTCCCGCCCACAGATGGCAGCACCTTGGCTCCAGCGGGCCCAGAGCCCCCTCCCCAGAGCTCTAGGGCCGAAAGCAGCACAGGGGGTGGGACTGTCCCCTCCTCTGCGGGCATGCTGGAGCAGGGGCCCAGCCCGGGCGACAGCAGGTAAGGAGGCCAGCATCTGCTGGCAGTGGGTGCCAGACACCCCAGCCTTCTTGCAGGTGCTGGCCTGTGGGCATGGCCTCCATGCCGCAAGGATCACTAGGCACGGAGTGAACCAGCTTTGCCTTCACTCCTCCGGTTGGCAAAGGATGGGAAAAAAAGACTGCAAATTGCTTGCTTCCTTTCCTGTTTTCAAAAGAAAGCAACATGTGTTTGCATTCTTTACCATACTGCTTTGGGGCTGGGAGCCAGAAGCCGATAAGTGTCTAGCAGTCTTATAAGCCTCTCTTACCTGTTTGACGTGTACTCGTTGTTCGTGTACCATTTGCTTGTTGTCATTCAGTATGCTAACTAGTAAACATTTGAATGCAACAAGTTAGTGAAGTTATTGTATTCCTGGCATTCACTCACTCATCCATTCATTCATCCGTCCATCCATTTATCCATCATTCATCCATCCATCCATCCATCCAATCAGATTTACTGAATAACTGAGTACTGAATAATATGTGCTGTCTGCTATACTGAGCATCCCCCCACCCCCCTGGCTTTCAGTCCTATAGGGCAGGTGATACATGAGTACAAGGTAGAAAATATGATGATAGGTTTTCTTAAAAAGCTCTTTTGTTGCTTCACCTTTTGGTTAACCACCTGGAGTGGACTAAGAATCTGTAGCAACTTTAAGGAAAAATACCTTTGAAGTCGAGACCTTTATTTGCACAAATTCAGTTCTCCACTCTGACCCAGGCAGATGACCACCAGAGGCCACTTCAGGTGGTATCTCGGGTCGTACAGAACTGGCAGCTGCTATAAAAGATGAGCCCCTCTAGTACGTGCTAACATTTTTATTGCATTTGGTCCACCTTGGCCACCTATAAAGCACTAAATGATTACCTATAAAGTAAAATAAATGATAAAACAAGGATGGCCTGTTAATCGTGTACTTGTTTTCTGCCCAGAGGTGACTTTGCCTTGGGAGAACTCCCTCACCTCTTCTTTGGGTGGAGAGAGAGGGCCTCGTGCTGTGTGAAGCTAGCTGCTTAGGAGATTGGAGTCTCGTTAAATCCTTATAGCTGAACTCTGAGGACTTCGTGCATTCCTGAATACCTTTCTACCCGCATAATTTGAGGAAATTCACTTTTTTGGTTAAAAATATCTAAGGCTTCAAACTCCCTAGTGCTTCACGTGCACGTCGTAAGCTCCACGTTGGTCTTTCCGTAACTGCTACCACACATGTATTCGTTTGGGCTTAAATCTTTTTCTTGGAGAAAAAAAAGTCTTAGCAAACTCTTACACATTTTCATTTACCTGTAGCATTCAATTTGTTTAATCAAGGCTAAATATATTATTTAAGATAATAATTAGTCTTCACTGCAGAAGGACAAATAGAACGTCAGTTATCAATTTGCTCTTTGATTCTTTTGCTCTGTAGATATTTTTGTGTACATCTCACTATGCCATTTACTCTTTGGTGACTTTGACAAATTGTAGCTATAAAGTTCAGTATAAAAAGTTCTGAGCCAGGGCTTCCCTGGTGGCGCAAGTGGTTGAGAATCTGCCTGACAATGCAGGGACACGGGTTCGGGCCCTGGTCTGGGAAGATCCCACATGCCGCGAAGCAACTAAGCCCGTGAGCCACAACTACTGAGCCTGCGTGTCTGGAGCTTGTGCTCCGCAACAAGAGAGGCCGCAACACTGAGAGGCCCGCGCACCGCAATGAAGAGTGGCCCCCACTTGCCGCAACTAGAGAAAGCCCTCGCACAGAAACGAAGACCCAACACAGCCAAAAATAAAATAAATAAATAAATTTAAAAATTTTTAAAAACTTAAAAAAAAAAGTTCTGAGCCAGGAATTAGGAAGCCTGAGGTCTGATCCCTACCCCAGTATTAACCAACTCTGGGCCCTGAGCAGTCATTTAGCCTCTCAGAGTTTCTCTTTCCTGAAGTCCAAATTATTGATAATAATTGAGCGCTTTGTAATTTAGAGCAGTGTTAGTATTTTGCTATTGCATTTGCTTAGTTTTGTGCAATGTATATGGCAAAATCGCATTATTCTGAAGTCCAAAAACCCTTTCATGTGTTTAAATACTGCCCAATTTGAGTGCAAGCACACTAGAACTTGAAATGGCCTCTATCATGATATTTAAGTGGCAAAGTAGTTGGAAGATAGTCTGATGCCATGAGTCTCATAAAATATGTGGTCCTGTGTGGCACCAAATATTAGCTTCACAGACCCAGTGTGAGCTGTTTAAACTCTCAGATCACCTCCTTGCCCGCTGCAGTGAAAACTCTAGCTGGAATTTGATATTTTACAGCATGTTTAGCTTTTCTAGCTGGGAATGCCTGACATCTAACTTGGCTTCTGCTTCCCTTAGTCCTCCAAAGCCCAAGGATCCTGCGGCTGCACCTGCACCCGGGAGAAACAGCAGTCAGGCGGCCCCCGGCCAAAGCCAGGCCCAGGCCACTGCCGGCTCCCATCAGCTCTCTGTGGGCCCTACGCACAATTCCGCCGGCCCGAGCCCTCACACGGTGCGCCGAGGTAAGTCACCACCTTTACTCCGCGCCCTTGGGGAGGGATGTGCAAACCTCCCTGGGTCGGTGCAGGGGTCAGGTTGAGAAGCTTGTTCCGATGGTTCCACGTCTGTTATAAAATGGCAAGCAGAAAAACCAGTCGTTAGGGAAAAGAATCATTAAAGGGAGATGGAAAAATGGAGAACAGAAAAGCAGACATTTAAGAATATGTTCAAGCTACAAAGCTTAACAAACAGTCATTTCTCCAGAAACGCCCCCCATTTTCCAGGAATCTGGCGCTCCAAGCCCTCGCTCTGTTTTGGAACTGCCACAGCCTGGCCTGTCTCCCAGCCAGGCTTCGTGAGTCTGGGAGCACTCGTGCCCTCTGGATTGGGATCAGGGCCTTCTAGTTCCCTATTCACATGTAATCTGAACTGCTCCCACTTACACCCTCGTGGTCCTCCACCCAGCAGCCAGGGAAATGGCTGTTTTTTCTTTCTTTCTTTCTTTCTTCCTTTTTTTTTTGCGGTACACGGGCCTCTCACCGCTGTGGCCTCTCCCATTGCGGAGCACAGGCTCTGGACACGCAGGCTCAGCGGCCGTGGCTCACGGGCCCAGCCGCTCCACGGCATGTGGGATCTTCCCGGACCGGGGCACGAACCCGTGTCCCCTGCATCGGCAGGCGGACTCTCAACCACTGCGCCACCAGGGAAGCCCTCTTTTTTTAATTGAATGAAGGATTCTTTAAATTCTATATCGCTTTACAATTTTCAAAAGTTTCACACAAATGATTTCATATAATCCCATAATAACTCTCCTTTTTTTTTCCCTACTCCTATCTTGCACCTTCCCCCTTCCCTCTCCCCACTGGTACATTCCCTATATCTGTGAGTCCACTTCTTTTCTGTTTTATTCACTAGTTTGTTGTATTTTTTAGATTCCACACATAAATGACATCACATAGGATTTGTCTTTCTGTCTGACTTATTTCACTCAGCATAATGCCCTCCAGCAGGGGGTGACTTTAAAACACAAAGCAGAGCGTGTCGTCCTGGCTGAAGCTCTCCAGTGCCTTCCATGCAGACCTCCCACCACGCACCCTGCGTGGCCTGGCCACGTGGTCTGGCCGGGCCGCCTGTGAGCCCAGCTCTTCCCCTGCCCCCTCACTCACTTCAGCCTCGCTGGTCTGCACTCTGCCCCTCAGTGCACTAACCTTATTCCCTCTTTAGAGCTTCTACACGTGTTCTCTTACAGAACGTTCTGTCCCACATCTTCACATGGTTCCTTCTTTTCTATTTTATCGGGGTAAGAACACAACATGAGATCTACCCTCTTAAATATTTGTGTACAGTATCTAGTACTGTACTCTTAAGTGTACAATACAGTATTGTGTTATAGGCCCAATGATGTAAAGCTACCTGACATAATTGAAACCTTATGCCTATTGAATACCAGCTCTCCATCACTCCCCATCTCTACTGTATACCCCCAGCCCCTGGCAGCTCCCATTCCACTCTCTGATTCTAAGAGTGTGACTATTTTAGATGCTTCATGTAAGTGGAATCGTGCAGTATTTGTCCTTCTGTGACTGGCTTATTTCACTTAGTATAATGTCTTTAAGGTTTGTCCATGTTGTTATATATATGACAGAATTTCCTTCCTTTTTAAGGCTAAATAATATTCCATTTTATATATACACCACATTTTTTTAATCCAGTCATCTGTCAATGGGCATATAGGTTGTTTCCATGTCTTGGCTATTGTGAATAATGATGCTTCAGTGACCATGGATGTGCACATAATCTCTTCAGGATCCTGATTTCAGTTCTTTTGGATAAATACCCAGAAATGGGATTCCTGAATCAATATGGTAGTTCTATTTTTAATTTTTTTTAGGAGCCTCCATACTGTTTTCCGTAATGGCTGTACCAATTTACATTCCCACGAATAGCGTATGGGAGTTCCAGTTTCTCCGTATTCTCACCAGCACTTGCTGTCTTTTTTTTTATATTAGCCATTCTAGCAGATGTGAGGTAACATGTCGTTTTGGGGTTTGATTTGCGTTTTCCTGGTGGTTAGTGATGTTGAGCACCTTTTTATATGCCTGATGGCCATTTTTATGTCATCTTTAGAGAAATGTCTTTTCAAGTCTTTAGTCCATTTTATTTTATTTATTTATTTATTTTTGGCTGTGTTGGGTCTTCATTGCTGCACGTGGGCTTTCTCTAGTCATGGTGAGCAGGGGCCACTCTTTGTTGCGGTGTGAGGCCTCTCACTGCAGTGGCTTCTGTTGTTGTGGAGCACAGGCTCTAGGCACGCAGGCTTCAGTAGTTGTGGGACGTGTGCTCAGTAGTTGTGGCTCACGGGCTCTAGGGCACAGGCTCAGTAGTTGTGGCACACGCACTTAGCTGTTACGTGGCATGTGGCATCCTCCTGGACCAGGGCTCAAACCCGTGTCCCCTGCATTGGCAGGTGGATTCTTAACCAGTGCACCACCAGGGAAGTCCCTTTAGGCCATTTTAAAATCAGGTTGTTCGTGAGACTTCCCTGGTGGTCCAGTGGCTAAAGACTCTGTGCTCCCAAAGCAGGGGGCCTGGGTTCAATCCCTGGTCAGGGAACTAGATCCCACATGCCACAACTAAGACTTTGCTTGTCTCAACTAAAGATCCCGCATGCCACAACGAAGATCTCGCGTGCAGCAATGAAGATCCCTGTGTGCCGCAACTAAGATCCAGTGCAGCCAAATAAATAAATAATTTTTTTAATTTCTTTTTTTTTTTAATCAGGTTATTCATTTCTTTGCTATTGAGCTATAGGAGTTCTGTATATATTTTGGAAATTAACACCTTGTCAGATACATGGTTTGAAAATATTTTCTCCCGTTCTGTAGGTTGCCTTTTCATTCTGTCGTTTCCTTTGTTGATTGTACCAAAGCTTATTAGTTTGATGTAATCCCACACATCTATTTTTGTTTTGTTGCCTGTGCTTTTGGGGTCATATCCATGAAATCACTGCCAACACAAATGTTGTGAAGCTTCCCCCTGTGTTTTCTTCAAGGAGTTTTAGAGTTTCAGGTCCTATGTTTAATCCATTTTGAGTTGACTTTTGTGTATTGTGTAAGGTAAGGGTCCAGTTTCATTCTTTTGCATGTGGATATCCAGTTTTCCCGGCATCATTTGTTGAAGAAGCTATCCTTTCCCCATTGTGTATTCTTGGTACCCTGTCGAAGATCAATTGACTGTATAGGCATGGATTTATTTCTGTTCACTCTATTCTGCTCCACACATGGTTCCTCCATCATTCAGGTCTCAGCTCAAAGAGTACTTCCCTGGTGAGCCCTCCTTGACCACGCAGTCTGAACTGATGACCACCTGCCAACCCCACCACTCACATAAATTATTCTCTGTCACGTCACTCTATTTCTCTCAGAGCCTTTTCCTCCATCTGAAATTTTTAAATTTGTTTTTTAGCGTATTGCCAGTCTCCCCTAGTAGCTCTTAAAGAGCTGGGATTTTACCCGTCTCATGCACTCCAGTATTCCTAGTCCTTGTCCTGTGCCTGTCCTGTGCCTGTCCTGTGCCAGAGAGGGCACTCAAATATGTGTGGTCTGAGAGCTCCAAGTGCCTCTTAGATCTAGAACAACTTGGGATGATTTAGCTGTCCCCCACCATCTGGGACATTTGGCAATGTCCGGAGACGTTTTTGGTTGTCACAGGCAGGGAGGGGAGTGGTATTGGCATCTAGTGGGTAGAGGCCCGGGATGCTGGTAAACATCCTACAATGTGCAGGACAGCCCCCAGCAACAAAGAACTATCTAGCCCAACATGTCAGTACTGCTGAGGTTGAGAAACTGGTCTAGAAAGGGACATGATTTACTGAAAATGCTTCTAAAGCCAGTTAAATTCCATGTGAACCATGGTGCTCTGTCTTAACTCCCAACTGTATTTATTGGAGGATGGATAATCTTCAATATGAAATGACATACATATTTTAAAATTTTTTGAATTTTATGTAATTTTAGACTTAAAGGAAAGTTGCGAAGATAGTATAGAGAAGGCCCATATAGGCTTCACTGAGCTTCTCTTAATTTTACTATCTAACAGAACAACTACTGAAATCAGGAAATTAACACTGATACAATATTATTAGCTAAACTTCAGGCTTTGACCAGATTTCTGAGTTTTTCCAGTAAAGTTTTCTTTCTGTCCCAGTATCAATCCAGAATCCCATGTTGCATTTTCTTTTAAGATGTACAATACAATGTGATGACTTAATATATGTATACATTGTGAAATAATTACCACAGTCAAGTTAGGGGGTTAATATCCAACGTATATAAGAAACTCATACAATTCAATAGCAAAAACACAGATAACCCAATTGAAAAATGGGCAAAGGATAGATTTCTGAGTCCACATCACTTTAATATCTCCTCTGTAACCAGGACTGGGGAAATAGAATAAATAACAGTTTTGCTATTGAAACATCTTAAGAAGGCTTTCCTCTGAGCCACCACCACCTTCATCTGTATCCCAACTGGTGCTCAAGGGAAATTAGGTCTTTTCTACCTGGATTCCAGGTAGAGCCCCTGCTTTCAGGTTGAGGTTCCTTCGTAGCCCCATTCGGAGTCTTTCCTGCTTCCTTTTTCCTGCAATCATAGATCCCAGTTTGATCCTTTGTGTGCCATCCCCCACCCTGGTTCAGCCTCCCAGCACCTTCATGGTGGCCTTAGACAAGGCCTGCCTTTCTCCCAGCCTGGCCTCCACGATGGACGTGGCCAATGTGGGACTTGAGCCTTATCACGCTACTCTCATGCTTCCTCTTCTAATTCCCTCTGTTCCCTTAAATGTCAGGAATGATCTTTTATCCAATATGAATTTATAATTAATATTGCTTAGAACAGAGAGCTAGAAAATTTTCTTTTCAAGTTGTTTATGATAACCAGAGTGCGGCTAATATTCCAGATTCCTTTGTCAGCTGGTTGGTTGTTTCTGTGGGAAAAGGTCTTCCCAGTTCTGGGATCAGAAGTTCTAGACCAATAGAGTAGACTTTATACTCCTTTCATTCCTGAATCCTGGCCCCTATGAGCAGGAAGCCAGGCAGTGCAGGAAGGAGGAAGAGGGAAAAAAGAGTCCAAGGAGTCCACAGGACATGGTGTGAGCCTCTGTTCTGCTCTGTACTGGCTGTGTGACCTTTTACAAACACTTGACCTCTCTGAGCCTTGGTTTTCTGCACCGTGAAATGGATATAACAATGCCTGTTTTGCGGTGTGCTTGTGAGACTTAAATGAGACAGTCTATGTAAAGGGCCCAACTTGGTGCTGGTCGTGTTAGGTGAGTGATACATGTTCATTTCTTCCCTTCGTTTCCCTCTCCCTTCCTTAGGCGATTAGTAAGATCTCAGCAGAACTTGAAATATGCTAGAGTCTCTCCTTTCCACCCAACCTCTCAGCCCAAAACCAGTCTCCAGACTTGTTTTTTCTACCTACCTTACCATCCTCAGTACCAAATTCCCACCCGCCAGTGGTGCTGATCTCAGCTGGTGTAGGGGGGAGACTGATGTGATTCAGCTCTCCTTAGAGCTGAATCTAAGGCGATCGTCCGGATCTGTACTTTTATCTAGAATATATCTATTAGCACAAGTGATTCTGGAATTCATAGAATTTCTGTTATAAAAAAAAATCAAGTCCTCTAGGAGAAGATGGCTTAGAGCAAGGGGCCCACGGTCTGTACAGGCAGACCAGTCGGGCTTAGGGGTCCCCCCCGCCACCACAGCTTAGCTGCTCTTGCTTCTCTGTGTCTCTTCTCATGAGAGAAGGTCGCTGTCAAGTAGGCTTTGAGCAGAGACTCCATGTAGGCGGGGTGGCCTCCATTAACTGAGTTTTCTAATTATTCAACTTTTAAAATGACAGGTCTGTAAAGACCTATATGTGTATAATGTACTTTTAAAAAATAACCTTTTTATTTTGGAGTAATTTTAGATTTACGGGAAAGTTGCAAAGATAGTCTGGAGTTCTCGTATACCCCTGACCCACTTTCCTCTGTTAACATCTTACATCACCACAGTACATTTATCACGGCTAAGAAACCGACGTTGGTACGTTAGTACTAACCAAACTCATTCTGTTCAAATGTCACCGGTTTTTCCTCTAACAGCCGTCTTCCAACCCCTGCTGGCTCCCACCAGAAGAGCACAGGGCATTTAGTCATCACGTCTCCTTACTCTCCTCTGGCCTGTGACGGTTTCTCCATCTTCCCTTGTTTTCTCACGGCCTTGACAGTTCTAGGGAGTACTCGCATTTTAAAGACAGTCTCTCAATTTGCGTTTGTCAGAGGCTTTTTTCATGGTTAGACTAAGACTGTGGGTTTGAGGGAGGAGGGCCATGGTGGCGAGGTGCCGCCAGCTGGTGTGGTATTGGGAGTGGGCGTGGGTGCTGATCTCAGCTGGCTTACACCAGCCTCGGTGCCCTGGCCCGGGGGGCGTTGGCCATCACCGTGCTGCTCTTCCTGAGAGGTGTTTCTCCTTCGTGCAGCTGTTAAAAAACCTGCTCCAGCACCCCCGAAACCTGGAAACCCGCCTCCTGGCCATCCCGGGGGCCAGAGTTCTCCAGGAGCATCTCAGCATCCACCCAGCCTGTCACCAAAGCCGTCCACCCGAAGCCCTTCTCCCCCAACTCAGCCGCCCGGCCAGGCCCCAGGCCAGCCCTGCGCCACCTCGCAGCTCTCCGCACCCCGGAGATACTCCAGCAGCCTGCCTCCGATCCAAGCCCCCAACCACCCGCCACCGCAGCCCCCCACGCAGGCCACACCGCCGCCAGCGCTCACCAAGCCAGGCAGCCAGGGCCCACCGGCCCCCGGGGCCCTGCCCGGTGAGCCCGGACTCGAGCAGTCCTCCCACACCCCTCCCCAGACGCCGACGCCCCCCAGCACTCCGCCCCTAGGAAAACAGAACCCCGGCCAGGTGGTGAGTAACCCCGAGACCGCGCAGCCACACGCTGGAACCTTGCCGAGACCGAGACCAGTACCAAAGCCGAGGAACCGGCCCAGCGTGCCCCCACCCCCTCATCCTCCTGGCGCCCACCCCGCCGGGGATGGCAGCCTCAGCATCGCAGCTCCCACCTCCTCCAAAATAGTCACGGGTAAGTGGGAAGTGGGTTCAGACATTTCCCCCTGTCCACTCTACCTGGCTTTTTACTGCTCCCCCTCGTTTAGGCTTTCGTTTATATCAGGGGTTGGCAAACTACCACGCAGGCCAGATCTGGCCCTCAGCTTGTTTTTATAAATAAAGTTTTATTGAAACACAACTACGCCCAGTTGTTGACATATTTTTTCTGGCTTTTGTGCTAAAACAGCAGAGTTGTGTAGTCCTTTCAGAGGTCATATACTTCCAGAGCCTTCAAAGTTACTACCTCGCCCTTGAAGTTTGCCAACCCCTGATGTATAGGTTCACTATGTGTTTAAGAGCCATCTACGTTTACATTTTTCTAGGTATAATGACCTAGTAATCCAGGTGGAAGGTATTGTACAACTTGAGCATGACATCCATTTCTTAGTGAATCCCTCATTAAAATGCTTATTTTCCTTTTAAGAGTAAAAATATTCATAGAAAGTGAAGCATTTCAGGTATAATCTTAAAAAACGTGATTTGTGCCAAATTGGATGCTCTGGGAAGGGAGATTTGGGACACGATCATATGAGAGTGCCAGCCTCTAGTGGCAAAGGACAGAAGAATCACTATTTCCTCATAATTCCATGGAAATCTGTTTTGGGTATTGGTGATTGTACAGATTTTACCTACCTGATGGGGTATTTTTTTATAGACAGTCTAGAACATGACCATTTTCTTTAATTATGATTCTTTTAAAAATTTCTGTCCCAAGTGCTCTAATTTACTATTTGATTTAAGGATGGGATGGATGGATTTTTTTTTAGTGTGTTTTCTTAAAATGATAATTAGGGACTTTGAATCATATCTTAGAACAGCCTAGTTTTAAATTTTCCTAAGTGGAGCCAGTTTTAGAGAAGTAGCCGAAATATGCCTCTGGGCCCTCCAAGCGTCCTGAATGACAATCTCTGCTGAAAATGAGCAAAGGATACACCCCACACTGGTACCCTAAGTGATGAGGGTTAACCGACTAGTCTTTCTTCGGATAACTTTTTTTTTTTCAGGAATATAATGCATGATTTGTGTGTGTTATAAATTGTTAACTTTTTTCTGATGATGCTTGCTTTTATGTTTAAAAAAACAAAGCCACATTGGTTTGTTTGTTTCCCAATAGATGCCCTTCCTAGCGCCCTCACAGGTGGGGAAGGTTTCCAGGACTAAGGTCTGTAACCCCCCCAAGCAGCTTCCTGCAGCTCCAAATGCTCCTGCTTAGCGGTGTTTTGCATACATGCTTTTGACTTTGTGCTCAGGAGCAGCCATCTGACCCCGTGCCATCCATTCTCTAGACATCACTTTTGTTTTTATCAGAAGCACTTTGAGCTGCAAATGCTTCGAATTCAAGAGGTAGATGTCAGTAGATTGCAAGCCCGATTTCAAGCCGCTCAGATAAGATATTAAGAAATGTCTCCTTTCTTTTTGGTAAGCCTTTCACAAGCATTCTGCTCTTTTCAGCGTGATTTCCCTCTCATTGATTGGCTCATCAGCATCACCCAAAGAGGTCTCTGGTGCAGTTAGCACGGAAAATTGCGTCCCTTGTGTCTTGAGCTTTAAGTTTTAATTTTACCTCTTAAGTGCAAGTTAACTGCATGGAGCTTCTTAATTTGGTGTTTGAATTTCTCAGGACCCCCCCCCCCCCCCGCAAAAAAAAAATCTTCCTCCAAAGATCCCACACTAAATTTCTTTGCATTCTGGCGTGCTTACATTTTTGCTTTCTTAAACCATATGAGCTTTTTGAAAGGTACTGTGAGGCTCATCTGAATCTTGCCTTTAGGTCCACACTTAGACGGAATAAGGCTCTCGTTACTGCTCTAATCAGCTGATCTGAGCCTTAAGCCTTCAGTGGACTACTTAGCCGGCGTTTCCACATCTTTGGTCTAGGAAGACTTTCTATAGATACCAGAAGAGGAAAACAAGAATGCGATCTTTACAACACAGAGGAGGGCACAGAGGCGTGATTCCGCCTTCCTGACTCCTAGGTGATGAACCCAAAAGTCTGTGGTTGCCCAGTTGGGTGTGAAAATCACAGAGTGAAGTGACTAAACCCTAATTAAGGCTGAGCCTTTTAACACTTCAATACTTGTGACACATCAGAATTTTATTCCCAGATCTTCCCTTTTATTTAGATGAAAGACTACAGACCAGAATTATGTCTACTCTTTAATACCATGTTTACCTGGGGTGTATTTATTTCAGAAGCTTATTTTATTGATCTGCTATAACACTGCAGTGCTCTGTACTTTGACAGTTGCCAGATAAGTGAAATTTGATATTATAAATACTTTTCCTTAGGATATTAGCTAAATATTTTAAAACCAATCTGTACTTCGAATTCTCCTAACTCAAGAAATTACAGGTCACCACTACTATCTTTGTATTACAGAATTAATTTTTAATTTCTTAAAATCCCCCGGATTGCCATTAGGAGTACACAAAAGGCCAGCATTTAGAATTTATGAATATGCTCGTGTTGTTCATGCTGCTCTTAGGTACCTTGGATATAGCCATTGGGTATTTCAAGAAGAAAAAAATGTAACTTCCCTAGACAGGTAGTCCTTTATTGTGACATCATGTTTTCACTTGGAAAGCTCTAGACAGACAAATTCCTGAGAACAGGTTATTCATTCAGAGCATTTAATCTTAAAAATTGAATTAAGGCCTGGGGATTAAGAGAAACTCTTGGGGGCGATTACTGCTGCTAAACAGGTCAGACAGCCAGTTTGTCGCAGCTCAGCACCAGCACCAGAAAAAGGAGGGATTCTGCTGTCATTCTGAATCTCTTCCTAATTTGTTACTCTAGAAAGCAGTAGGAAAAAGAAAGGAAGAAAGAAAGAAAAAGAAAGCAGTAGGAGTTTAGCTTTGCAAGGAAAAGAGTTTGCATCTTGCTGTTTTTAAAGTAATAGATTTTAGCCAAGAGTGTTCTAATGTAACATTTTATTAAATAATTTAGATGTATGACCTGCCATATTCAGTAGGAACTGAAATTGGAATATTTAATGGTAAGGAAAAGGCACCTGATTGGCCAAAGCATTTTGCTACTTGATGATCATATTTGTGCACTAATGCCTGCTATTAACCGGTCACTCTAACCCTGCCTGCTTGCACCCCTACTAATAGTGCATGTGCTAAAGGAGGCTGGCTTTGTTCATGCTTGCTGCCAAGTACTCTGCATACTAAGCGTGTTCACAGACATGCAACACGTCATCGCCAGGCTGGCCTTGTTACCTCTTTAACTTCCAGTCTTTTCTGTACTGGGCAGGCTTGAGGGGTAGTGGAAAGAGCACACACTAGAATCAGACAAGCCTGAATTAAAATTTCAGCTCACTGTGTAACAATGGCACGGCACAACCTGGCTGATCTGTAAAATGGTGACATTTGTGAGAATAACCTTCAAAGGGATCACAGTAGATAAAATAAGAAAAGCATCGTGCGGTTCTTAATATGCAGGGGGTCTAAGTAAATGGTAGCTATTTATTATCATTTTTATGGAGGAAAAAAAAGATAATACAGAGTTAGGTATTAGATTCGTATGTCACCATTTTAAAAACTCATGCCGGGACACAGACGCAGGAGGTCTGGAGCCAGGCATCCATATTTTGATCCTGATGTGCCCCTTGGTGGTGGGTGAAAAAGACAGTGCTCTGGAGTAGAAAATGTTCTTGATTTAGTGAGGCTGAGATTAATTTAGTGAGTCATTTGTCCACTGTACGGTGGTAGAACGAGTCACAATAGTGGTCATCAGACACTTGGGACTTTGTTGGTTCTCATAGCCTTTGCTTTTTAAAATTAAACTCCTTTTATATCATGAAAGTAATGCTTTTTTTTTTTTTTTTTTTTTTTTTTTTTTGCGGTACGCGGGCCTCTCACTGCTGTGGCCTCTCCCGTTGCGGAGCACAGGCTCCGGACGCGCAGGCCCAGCGGCCATGGCTCACGGGCCCAGCCGCTCCGCGGCATGTGGGATCCTCCCGGACCGGGGCACGAACCCGTGTCCCCTGCATTGGCAGGCGGACTCTCAACCACTGCACCACCAGGGAAGCCCAGTAATGCATTTTTAAAAATAAGTATGATACTAAAGCAAATTGGGGATTAGAAACAATAAGAAATCACCCTTCCATAATTGAAAAAGTCCACCATTCATATTTTATTTTTTCCTTCTAGTTTTTTTTTTCTAAAAGGCAAGGGGATGCACAATCATAATTATTTGGCATATACAGATTTTGATTTTGCGGTTTTATTTTACTTTACATCACATGCTCTTTCCCATGTTACAATGTAGTTTTTCAGTGACTGCATAATATTTCATTAAGCAGATGTATTATTGCTCATAGTTGGACATTTAAGTGGCTTCTGCTTCTACCTGCACTTTATTTTTAATAAGTAAATGTCAGAATCATGTCAAGATAAACATCCAGTGAGACTGGAACAGAATCTCTCCTTTGACTGAAATAATAAAAAGTCGACTCAGTCTCCCAGAGATGAGTCAGCCTCTCACAGCCCTAGAAACCTGATGAGGACTTCAAGGAAGTCATTCCCTCAGACTGTAGTTTAGAGAAGGATTTAATGATCCGGAGGGGACTGATTCACCCTGCAGCCGTGCCTGAAATGTTTGATTTCAGCGAGGCATTTGGATCTCTTACCTGTCCAAGTGGCTATCAGAATAACCTTGGCCTTTCCGGAGGGGAGGTTTACAACCTAAAAGCACACATTCAAAATTGCTGAAGTGACAAACTTTCTAGGACCATACTCTAAATTGTAGAATGCCAGTTCCCACCCTCACAAGGTCCACTCCTGGATAAAGATACTCAAAAAAGGAGGGAACCAGGCTGCATTCGTCAGAGCCGCAGAGCAGTGGTGAACCACATGGCATTCTGCCTGTGAGCGGAGGCTGTGACCTGGGCCTCGGCTTTCTTGTTTTTATTTTTGTTTTTTTTTTTCCTCTTTTAATCTAATATCTTTCATATGAACTTAGCTCCAAGCAATATGCTCAAAGACCAGCCCTTCTTGGAATGCATATAATGAAAAATGATGCCTTGTGTAAATCTATAGCCAGCAGGGTTTAGAGGTGTTTAAAAAAATATGGAAGTGCTCCTGCAGGCACTTTCTAAAATAACCTTTATCTCCTTTGTACTAAGATGAGGCAGAGTGTTTAAGACTCAAGCCATCATCTGCTTAGGCACTGTCTTCTCTCCCAGGCCGCTCACCCAAGGGCATACGTCCTCCTGGGGGTGGGGTGGCGGGGGAGACGCCCTCTGCAGATTAAGAACCAGGCTCCAGAGCCCAACCAGTCTGGCTCTGCTCCTCCTCCAGTGCCGGCTGTGTTGGAGAGTTGAGCCTCCCAGAGGCTCCCCTGCTTGTTGGTTTTACAAATATAAGACCTGAATTGTCTGAAATGCCATCCAGCACCTGAACTCTTTGCCACCTTGGCACCTTCATAAATCTAGACGTTTCTCTGGGTTGTGGTGTGTAGGAAACCTCGACAGATGGGCCTTCCAACCCAGGAGTCACTGAGAGTAAAGGGACGTCCCAGGAAGTAAGTGGATCTCGCAGCTCAGAGCTGTGGGCACGTGTAGGATCAGGAACCAGTCTCAAAGCAGTGAGCCTCCCAGGGTGCACCTGCATTTGCCGGCTCTGTCTGTGTGGGTGAGGAGAAGGTGAAACAGAAGTACTGCCGAAAGCAGCTCCCAGCAAGGGCAGACACGGTGTACCTGCACCACAGCAAGTGCAGAAAAGCAGCTCTTAACCATAACAGCGAGACCCCAGCACACCCACCTCCCACTCTCCCTCCCTCTGTGCTCCCTACATGACTAGCCCTAACCTGGCACAGTGAAACTACCACAAATCTGAACGTCTCCCTTCTCTCTTCCACCAGCCCTAAAATCCCTAACAAGGCTCATCATTTGCTAGAACTCACATCTACCAGAGAAACAAATTCTTCAAGACAGAAGGGCCTGTCTCCCCCACTTGGCTGTAGGCTTCATTAAATCTGTGTCTGGCTTGTTCACTGTTGTGTCCTCACCGGTAGAATGTGGGAGGTGCTCAGTAAGTATTTGTTTATGAATGAGGGAATCTGAGGCTCACCGTCTCACTAGGAAGAGGGCTGTGATTGGTTAAGGTGTCTTGTGAGCATGGGAGCGAGGGATGATGGCTTGAGGACCGTGTATTTACTGTCTTGCCGAAGGAGTTCCAGCCAACATAATAAGACGTGAAAAAGGAATTGGAGTTATATAAGTATTGGGTTGGCCAAAAAGTTCGTTTGGGTTTTTCCATGTTACAGAACCCGAACGAACTTTTTGGCCAGCCCGATATTAGAAATAGATGAGAAAATTAGTATTTGTAGGAGATTTGGTGCTACACTCCAGTGCTTGTTCCCCCCTCCCACCCCAGGGACATTTGGCAGTGTCTGGAGACACCTTTTGTCGTCACACTGTGGGAAAGAGAGCTTGTGCCATCGGCATCTAGTGGGTTGAGGGCAGGGATGCTGCCAAACATCCCACAGTGCACAAGACAGCCCCACAGCCCAGAGGGATCCGGCCCCAAGTGTCACTAGTGCCGAGGTTTAGGGCATAGCATTAGTAACAGGAGGACACGCACCAACCTCGGAGGAGGGAACTTTTCCCAGTGACGCTCAGCTATTCCTGCAGCCCAGATGCTGTCAGGAGGTTTCAGTTAATGCGTTAGAGACATTGGTAGGAATAAGGTTTCCTCTCCTCAATCAGCAAGCAAACCCTTCCAGGGTTGCATCTCTGAGGACTGCCGTGCGCTCACAGAAAGGACCACCAGAGCCAGGAGGTGGGGCTGTGCCACGTGGCTGGCTGCCCCTGGGGTATCAAAGGCTTGACTCAACTTCTCAGGGCTGATGGTGCCTCTAGTAAGGGAGTGTGCGTGCATGGGCTGACTCTCAAACTTTCCAGCTTCTCCTCTCCTCGGGTGGCCTCTGGGGTGTTACCATGCACTGATACCATGTCTCCTCGTGTTTTTGTCCAGACGCCAATTCTAGGGTTTCAGAACCGCTTCGCAGCATCTTTCCTGAAACGCATTCAGACTCAGCCAGCAAAGACCTGCCCGGCCGCATTCTGTTGGACATGGACAATGATACAGAAAGTACCGCCCTGTGAAGAAAGCCACCCCCTGCCCTTGACCCCTTCCACCCTGGCGAGTGGAGCAGGGGCAGGCAGACGTTCATCTTTGCAGACCAAACAGCGAGAAGCTTTCAGTGGAGGGGGAAAGAAGGCCTCATCATGCAGGACATGGCCTTCTCACAGCCTGAGGAGAGAGCCGAGGCTGACACTTAAAGCTGAATGACCTGTGTCTTGAAGAAGTTGGCTTTCTTTACATGGGAAAGAATCATGCCAAAAAAAAAAAAAATTTTTTTTTAAAGAAAGAAAATAGAAATACCTACAGTGGAAAGAGTATCATTGCCGAGGCATGTGTAGGAAGCATTTGTCACCGCTATTAATGCAGGCAGCGCCATCAGCAATTTGGAATGAATAAAAAGCAACGCGTTAACTATCTATTTAATAAAGTACATCCATTACGCAAGTCACCTGCTTCCTGCTACTTGGGCTTTCGTTCTTATATATCACAAGGGAGGTTCCTCTTCTTCGGACGTGCTGCAGAATCATTTTGTATGAAGTATGGTCTGTGTCTACCCAACTGCCTCAGAACCACAAGCTTTGGTGGTGACTGCTGGATCCGTCACCTCAGCAAACTGGATTGCCTTGGCCTCGTTGGATTGCCAGAACGTAGACGGAAATGTACTGTTCTCTTTTTTTTTAAACAATGTAATTGCTACTTGATAAGGAGCGAACATTATTCTAGTTTCATGTTTAATTTGAATTAAATATATCCTGTGGTTTATATGAAAACTTCATCATTCTTAGAGGCAAAGCTGTGGATTGTGTGTGCGCATGTTGTCACTTAACTACATAGAATTGGGGATGGGACGTCTGGGGGTCTAGCTGTGAATGTAGAAGTTTGAAAGAGTGGCGAGCAAGGTCACAGCAGTGAGACCAGCCACCAGGTGACCCAGAGACTGCCCGGACTGGCTGTCTCTTAGCGAATGTTCCATGGGCTGGGCTCTTCCTTTGCTCTCACCAGTCCTGACACCCTTTCTTGTCCGGAGACACTTGTCTTGTCTAGAGACACTTAGACCCTTGGAGGCCAACTCGCAGTACTCAGCCCCACAGGCCTAGGGCAGGAGGCAGAGCCATTACGTTCCAGGGGAACATCCTTTTCCAGTGACTGGAAGGCACTTCCGTCCCAGGATTGAAATACTTGGGAAGAGTGGGTGGGGAATTGGAGCAAAGCGAGGCCGACGGGCTGGATGGCTGTTGTGACGATAGCCCTCCCCGTGGCCCAGATTTGGCGTCATCTTTTGGAACACATGCTGCCATGTTGGCTGCCCTGGGCGGCTCCACTGATAGAACTGCTTGCCAGGTGCATCCGTGACCCAGCCCTTGCTCAGAAGCCCCTGGACCTCCTTCCCCTATGAATTGACTTAAGTTTAACTTGAAAAGGGCAATCGCTTTTTCCTCTTAACTCACAGTTTCCTGTGCCCCAAAGTGCTCCCTGCACTTATTAATTACATTGAAAATATGTACCTGTAGACCCATTTTCCCCGGTATCTTAAATTTGTGTTTGCCGAAGGCTCACTCTTTCCTTCCTCATACGCCATCCCTGCTCTTTTTTTATATATATATATAAATTTATTTATTTATTTATTTTTGGCTGTGTTGGGTCTTCGTTGCAGCACGTGGGCTTTCTCTAGTTGCGGGGAGCGGGGGCTACTCTTCGTTGCAGTGCGCGGACTTCTCATTGTGGTGGTTTCTCTTGTTGCGGAGCATGGGCTCTAGGTGTACGGGCTTCAGTAGTTGTGGTGCGTGGGCTCAGTAGTTGTGGCTCTCGGGCCCTAGAGCACAGGCTCAGTAGTTGTGGAGCACGGGCTTAGTTGCTCCGCGGCATGTGGGATCTTCCCGGACCAGGGCTCAAACCCATGTCCCCTGCATTGGCAGGTGGATTCTTAACCACTGCGCCACCAGGGAAGTCCCCATCCCTGTTCTTTTTCTCCGCTCCCCCTCCCCACTGCCCTTAGCTTTAGAACAAACCTTATAGAGAAAGCAAAGATCTCGATGTATGTTGCTCATAAGCGTTGACCCCTTCTTCAAGGAGCCCAGCTGTCCACAGTCAGGCATCTCTGCAGACCTTGGAGATGCTATCTCCAGGATGCCTGAGCTCATACTCAGGAGGGAGCTGGGACGCAGTGCTTGCCGAGGAGACGGCATTGGTGCCTGGGGACATGGAAGGGCCGTGATGAACAAAATGATTCTGAAATACAGCAAACCCTACCCTCATTATTTTAAGAACAGTGTTCCATTTTCACTCTCCTATTGTTTGTAGCAATCTCCCTGCCTCAACAGCTCCGATCTAAAGAAAAAGGAAACCTCCTTGCCCCTGTACATGTGTCAGTGGCTGCTCTCCATCTTCTTGGATGGGCGAGTCATAGTGTGGGACGTGGCGGCTCAGTTGTAATTGCACCGTGGCGGAAGCACCTCCAAGGTGCTGCAGAGATGTGATCAGCCCTGCCAGGGGAGGCGCCACGTCGCTGTCACCTCGCCCTGGCACTACACGCGGGAGAGAGGTAGACAGCTCTGTAATCTAATTCTTTAAATTTACTTCTGTATTTATTTTGGCCTCGCAGCTTGCAGGATCTTAGTTCCCCGACCAGGGTTAGAACCCGGCCCCCCCCTCCCAGTGAAAGTGGAGTCCTAACCCCTGGACCACCAGGGATTTCCCGAGAAGTCTGTAATCCAAACTCATGTGGCCATCCCTGACCATCCAGGAAGGTGCTGGCCTCCAGGAAGATGCTGCTGGGATCTGCCCCTTCAGATTGCTTCCTTCTCTTCTCCAGAGAACAGTTTCTCCTAGAAACTTCAGTCCTGTGTACTCAGGCCTTCTGTTCCTGCTCTCCAACCCACAGCTACACCAGGGTCGGGGACGTGTGCCTCCCACCACACACCCCTTGCAAGCAACACCCACCTAGCCTGATCTTGATCCAGCATTTCGGAGACTGCAGGGGGTCGGGGCATCCCCCTGGCTGCCGTGATTGTGCTGGATTACCTGTGGATTCCCAAGCCTTCAGATGCAATTGGAATGACTGAATCCCTGCACCTCCTTGATGGCCTTGGTTCCCTTGGGGACCCTTGTACCACTCTTGGGGCTCCAGCTCCCAGTGCTGTCCTGAGCCCAGTGAGTCCCGTAAGTGCTCTTACTTGAAAGTCTTAAGACAAACCCTCTTTCTAGGTTCTCTACCTGTGGTCTGTTGCCACCATTCTGCCACCTGCGCCGTGAGCCTGGTGGTGTGTAACCATATTCCGGAGCCTTCGCCCTCTTCTCACAGATGCCACTCTACCATCTCTTTACTCCAGGGTCTCAAGTGGGCTCTATGCCTCATAGTCTAGAGGTCTTGCGCCAGACTGGGCAGCACCCCATTGACAGATATTTCTAGACCAATGGCTTCCACTTTTCTAATATCGTAGTGATGGAGCTGAGGATAAAGAAAGATCTGCTGGCATAGTGAAGCCACTGGCTCCAATGCAACCAAAAGGCAAAAAGTGGTCATGGAAATTCCCTGGTGGCCCAGGGGTTAGGACTCGGTGCTCTCACTTCCAGGACCCGGGTTCAATCCCTGGTCGGGGAACTGAGATTCCACAAGCCATGTGTTGCAGCCAAAAAAAACCCCACACAAACACAAACACATTTATTATCTCATAGTTTCTGTGGGTCAGGAGTCCAGGCACAGCTTAGCTGGGTCCTGTCCTTGGGTCTCACAAGGCTGCAGTCAAGGGTCAGCCAGGGCTGGGGTCCCATCTGGAGGTCCAACTGGGAAAGAACCCACTCCTAAGCTCCCTCAGGATGTTGTCAGAAGTCATGTGTTTATGCTTGTAGGGCCACGAGTTCTGAGGCCCAGGACTTCTTGCCATCATTGAGGGGTTGCCCTCGGCTCCTAGAGGCTGCCTGCAGTCCCTGGTCACATGGGCTTCCCTGGGGAGGCTGCTACTTCGGCAAGCCAGCAAGGACAGCCCCTAGAGTGAGTTTGCTAGCAAGACAGAGTCTGCATGCTGTAATACAATTACAGATGACATCTCATCACCTCTGCCGTATTGTATTGGTTAGAAGTCAGTTGCAGGTTCTGTCCACACTCGAGGGGAGGGGACTATACAAGGGCATGAACAGCAGGAGGTGGGGGTCACTGAGGGTCACCTTGGGGTCTGTCTGCCACACACATCAAAATGTCATTACAAATGACACGTCAGGGTATACTTGAACCAAATATATTTTTGGAAGAACCAAAACAGTTCACCAGGGTTCTGTTTCTACCCTCTATATTTGTATTTGAATTCAGTTTTCATACACATCAATAAATGCTATTTGATGACCAACATTTTTTTTCACATCATTTCATGGTAGAAACAGCACTCTTGCTTTCATACAAGGATGCTTAGAATTGAAGCCACGGCTTCTAAATAATTCTGTGTCTCCTCCGGGGGATACTGGCCTAGACCCTGGGGAGCCAACCTGAAGCATGCAACTGTGGCCTCGGCCCCCAGGAAGCTTGCAAACGAATACCCAGGAAACAGAGACTGCGGAGTGGGGGAGCCGTGGAAGTATGTGGGAGGAAGGCCCATCTTGGTGGAGAAAGGAGGGGGGAGGGGGGCCCTCCAGAAGCTAGGAATGGCTCGTGAGGTGAGCGACAGCATGGAATTAGAGGGGGAAGCGGGCAACGGGCAAGGAGTGAGGCTGGTGAGGGAAGCAGGAGCTGGAGTGTGAAGATCCTTATAACTCATGTTTGGAGTCATCAAGGGGAGCTGCAGACACAGGAGGGGAGTGACTGTCGGATTTGTACTTTAGGTCCCCGTGGCTGCGATGCAGAAAGTGGACTGAAGCGGGGGCAAGGTAGCAGCAGGACACCCCCGAGAGAGGAGCCAGTGGGGCCCTGATAAGGCAGAGGCAGCGGTTCCACGAGCACAAGGTTAGGGAGACAGAGCCAGCGTGACGTGGTGACTGATGTGGGCCTTTCCCAAAGATGAGAGTGGGTCCTATGGGCAGCCCTAGAGACCATCGTCTGTGGTCAAGGAGGGTTTGGAAGTTGCACAGTTTCTAAAGGGCAGAGGATGGGTGATGGGTCAGCCATTCAGTCACCTCCACGAGCTCAGACCTCAAGGACTGACCTGATGCAGGAACAGTGGGTGTTCCCGGGCAGGGGTGGGCAGCCAGGCCAGGGAGGGGGTGTGGCTGGAGGATATGAGACAAGGAGCCAGACAGCTGTGTTCTGGAGGTCATCCATTCACCAGGCTGTGCTAGGCATCAGTGTAAGCCATGCCTTCTGCCCTCGTGGAACTTTCTCTCTAGTTGGAAAGATGCTTAAGCAATCAATAATAAAGTGTGATACCTGCTTTGAAGATGCATGTCGTAGTGGGTGTGGGATGACCGAGGAAGTCTTCCTAGAAGAAGTGATGTTTAAGCAGTGACTAGAATAAGAGGTAGCCAGGAGAGGAAGGGGGGGATCGTTTAGGCGGAGGGAAGAGCAGAAGCAAAGACCTACTTACTGGATGGATATTTATGGGGCCCACTGGGTGTCAGCCACTGTGTTAGGCCCACAGGTGGGACAGCATGAGTGTGGTCTGACCCTAGACTGAAGGGAGAGCAGTCAGAGTCAAAGCTGAGAAGAGGCCTGGCTGTCAGGGGTCTGGAAATTCCCATCCAGGTGTGTGGACCTGATCCTGGGAGCAAGCAGAGGAGTGGCTTGATCAGATTTGCTCTCTCTGCCGGGAGCTGGAGAATGTGCAAGATTAGAGGCAGGAAGGCCAGTCGGGACACTGGTGGCAGCGATCCAGGGGAGAGGTGGCAGTGGCCTAAGCTACCCCAGTGACAACTCCCACCAAAACGCACTTCTGACCACAACCTGTGGCAGCAGAGGTCTCGGCGTGGCAGGGGGCTGGGGGGCAGGCCTGGCTGAGGGGCAATTTGGCGAAGCCGTCTGGGCCTCCCACTCCCCTCCTTTGGCCCTTGAGAGGGTCACTCAGCCTCCCCTTGAGCCCACTTGCCCCAGACAGAAGCTCAGCCTCTTGCGGAGCCAGTGACAGGGTCTGGATAGCAGCCACATTAGCAAACAGCTCTCCGTAGGGGCCCTTTCCTGGGGGGGCCAAGGGGCCTTTGTCCAAGCCACAGCTGTCATCTGGATCCACGTGGAAAAGCCAGGCCTCTGACTAGGATAGGTGTCGAGCTAACGCCTTTACCTTTGGACAAGGCTGGTCCAGGTGTTGAAGGCATCGAGTAGGAACTCAAAAGATGTCATGAGTGACTGCATGAGCCAGTGACCCCTCAGCCCCAGGGCTTCCTGTCCGTGCTCCTTGGAAACTGGGCTTCCTTGAGAAACTACTCATTCTCCAGTTGCTAAGCCAGTGAGTGGTTCTAACCCATCCCGCCCCCCAGCCCCGTTAACCCCAGGACTAGGGTACTATCTCATGGCCCTGGGCCGCCCCAGTTGGTCTCAGGGCTAACTGACTCTGTTGGCTGTCCCGCCCCTGCTCTTAGCTGTGCGTGTGGCACACACGGCCCCTACAGGTCATCCCATCAGACCCCACTGGGGCCCAGAAGAGAGTCATTAGGATGCCTGACTCTCCACAGAACAGGGGTGGCTGTTCTTCAGGTCAAAAGCCCTATTACCCGTCGTCCAATAACGATTTATTGTGGAGTTGCCCATCCTGGCCACTTGTTTTAGGGAAGCATCATTGTGGAGAATCAAGCAAAGAAACCCAGGCTAAGGCAGAGCTTGGGACGTGCACACAATTCCCTCATTTTTTTATGGCACAAGGTTCCAGGGCACCAACTCAGGTCTATTTCCCAGACATCATAGTGAGGGGCAAGTTTCACAATGAGAAAGCCTTTGGGCACCAACTATTCCTTCACCCAAAGCCAGCAACAGTGAAAGGCGGGAGATAGCATGCAGGTCCCATTCCCTGTGCTTGGAAGGTGAGCTGGAGAGAGTTCAAGCGCTAACAGTCAGCCCAGGGGATGTGGCTACCGGGGGGCTGGGCATCTCTTCGCTTGTCCAACCCTTTGAATTTGGCTACTGATGTTACATGACGGACAGGAAGAGTGAATAACTGGCCTTTTGAGACAAAGAAGCCTTTATGCCTCTTTCTTTTTCCAGCTTCTAGCCTTCATTCCTTTTTTTTTTTTTTTTCGGTACGCGGGCCTCTCACTGCTGTGGCCTCTCCCGTTGTGGAGGACAGGCTCCGGACGCACAGGCCCAGCGGCCATGGCTCACGGGCCCAGCCGCTCTGCGGCACGTGGGATCTTCCCGGACCGGGGCACGAACCCGCGTCCCCTGCATCGGCAGGCGGACTCTCAACCACTGCACCACCAGGGAAGCCCCTTTAAGAAGAACAGGACTAACTAAATGTCATGTTGAAAGTGGCCCATAGACACCTTTGAAGCCTGGTGGTAAACAAACAAGGCTTTATTATTTTTTTCCTTCATTAAAAAATTGGGGCATTGATAGCAAACTGAGAGCTTGGATCCCTGGGTTCACCCCCATGTTAAGCAAAGTATCCCCAGAGAAAGATGGCACAGCTGACGCAGATGATGAGGTTGACGTCCAGAAGGGTTTTCACCAAGGGGTTTTCATCCAGGGAAACTATGACAGGGTCTGTTCTGCTCGGCATCTCCTCCTTGCCCTTGTTCTCCAGCCCACAGAGCCACAAGATGGCTTTCACCACTTTGGACTGCTTTTTGGTCATGTCACCTAAAAAGAACCCAGCAAATAAGGGTCATAAGGATGGGCTGTGTCTCCCAGGCAAGAGAGAAGAGAGACCGGGTGTGTCCCACACACTGTGATAAATACTTTATGTTCCTTTTCTGGAAGGTATTCATTAAGACTTTGATTCTGGAAGACTCTTTAGTTCTAGCCGATTGGTATTTTGAGACTTTTCACCATCTTCAGGTGCAGAATTTCAGATGAAAAGACAGAGACTCAGCCTAACTTGAGCAAAGCACACAGCTGGTTAGCAGAGGCAAAGGTGGGTTTAGGACCTTTTCTATCTGACTTCCTCCCTGTATTGCATCGCCTGCCAGGAGGCTGAAGAGAGATGTGCACTCTTGCAGGGAACTCTCTTTCCCCATTCAGAGCTGGGTCTGCAAAATCAGCTGCGGGTGGAGCCAGGCGGGTGACGTGTGGGAGTCAGGGGAGCTGATTTTCTTATTAAACACGTCACCTCTACCAAGAAAGATTCTCTCATCTTTCTTGAAACACGTGGCCTTCTGGATCTATCCTTGAGTTTCCCATGGGAGGATGACATGGGTTCATATCCACAATTATTATTTTTTTTAAAGCCATGTATGATGATTAATGACAACCACAGCCTTGCGTCATGGAGACAGTAGGGACTGGTGGGGACCCTGGCTAACTGTATATTCCAGGTCTAAGGAACAGCTGCTTTGCAGCTCCAGACAACTTTTGCCATGCAGACATATGGGCTCCATGTTGCCAGATGTTCCAGTTTTTCAAGAGAAGATGGAAATCTGGAATTTTATGTGAAATCTCACAATTTTTAAATGTTAACTCACATTTTATTAAAAGAGTAGGTGAGCTAAAGGAAAATATGCCTGCAAGCTGCCAGTTTTAAAACCAGTCATTTAAAGAATGCCAGCAGTACCCCAGCCTACCACATGGGGTTTTGGGAGGATCAAATGAACCATGTTTTAGTAGGCACTCAACAAACACTGGCTCTAATTTTCCACCTGAGGCATCTGTTGAAAGTTACTAACCCTTCCAGTGGCCAGAGAGTGAGGGAGGACCAGACCCTGGGAGTCAGGCGATGCTAAAATTCCAAGTGTGCCCATTTTCTGGCTTGTGATTTGGTAGAAAAATTTCCCCTTAATTATATGATGCTTCTAGAGGTTCCTACTGTAACTGAAGAGCAAAGCAACTCACAGCTGTGGTTTTGGGGCATGTTTTCTTGGACAATCTCGAACTGAACGTTGGTTCTGCTGGCCTCTGGTGTCCTGTTCTGAGAGAGGGTAAGAGGCGGGGGAGTTGCTGGCGACACCTGTTCCTTCTGAACCATGGGGTCACGGCGAGTAAACCAGGTCAAGCGACTGACCTATGGAGCAGAGATGAACTGTGAGATGGGGTGGAGCGGTGACTTTCATCCCTTTCTCCCACCGCCTTCCAACCCCAGGCTTAGCCTTCACACCCGAGTCTCTCCCAGTCTTGCCCTCTCACTCCACCCTCCAGAAAGCTTCAGCTCCCAGCGCTCTTCAGAATCAATGGACATTTCCCCCACTCAGTCCCCCATCTTTCTTGAACAGCCCTAATTCTCCAGTGGGGATCTCACCCTTCCTCATTCTAGTCCCCAGAGCTTAACCCTAGCCCGTGAGTGTGGGGGGAACCCTGTGATCAGCATGGAGCTCATCCATGTCTCTGGCCACGGGGAGCAAGTTGGTTCATGGGTGATCATGTGTCTTGAGCTGACTCCATCAACGGGCATCAGGAACTTCACTGGAAATGCTGGGACAAAAACGCTTATGCTTTTGCTTAATGAGAATAAGAGAGGATGTATCCCTAAAAGCTGCTGGGCCCACAAGGGGCCTGAGAACAGAAGGAGAGGTGAGAGATGAATTCTGATGGTCTTTTCAGTATCCTGAAATCAAGTTCTTCCCAAGACCCAGCCCTGGACTTTTCAGCTTTTTGAACCATCAGTCCTCTTCACTGAAGTCAATTGGGTTTTCTGTCACTAGCAGTGAAGGGTCTCAACGGATACAGTGTCAACCCCAAAAGTACCATCTCCTTGGAGGGCGGCTCTGTGAACCAGCTTACGACGGACACAGTGATCAGGGTGACGGAGGACAGAATCATGGAGAAGTAGAGGTAGTGGACATCCTTTACCACAGCTGGCCGCTCATCTGGCTGGTCACACCGAGGCTGCACGTAAATGAAGTCCAGGACCAGACGAACCAAGCCTAGGAGAAGGCCCAAGATGAGACCGAAGAAGGCGCCCTGTGAATCAGAGCAAGGCCATCTTAGACACGGGCAGGGCTGTGGGGCGTCCGGCACAGGCCTCCGGAAACCTTGGCAAACCCCCTCGAGAGCGTGGCTTTCTAGCGACGGTCACAGCAGGGGTCAGTGATTCGAAAAGGGCTGGTGATACTTATCTGTTTATCTTTTACATAGAATTAATCAATGACATATAATTCCCTGTTAATTCAGCTTCCCTGTTTAAGGACAAAAGGCATCAAAATAGAACCCTCGTTGCTTTTCTTCAAAAGCCAGCTAACACCCTCCCTGTATCTTCCCGCACAGAACTCATCCTCCCTAATGACACCTGATATCCTCATGTCCCTCTCCAGTCCCCTTCTCTCCCATCCGACGGGCTGAAGGGCTGATCCAGGGCTACCTTTTCGTTGGTCCGCTTCCAGAAACATCCCATGATGAAGACCACAGCCACGGGAGGCTGCAGGTAGGAGCTGATGGACTGGATGTAGCTGAAGAGTTGGCCGCCCTGGCTGGCCTGGACCACAGGGATCCAGAGGATGGAGACCGACACCAGCAGCAACACAAACACCCTGGTGCCGGACGGAGAGAGACCCCCCCGCATTAGTGTTTTATCTCCCCTGAACGCTTCTCTCTCTTTTTTATAGCTTTTCGGAGGTAGAATTTATACGCCATAAGATTCACCCATTGTAAGTGTGCAATGCAGTAACTTTTAGTAAATTTATAGTGGTGCAACCAACACCACAATCAAGTTTTAGAACTTCCATCACTCCGAAAAGTCCCCCCATGCCCATTTACAACTTATTCTTGTTCCCACCCTAAATAAGCACTTATCTACTTCTGTCTCTACAGGTTTGCCTTTTCTGGACATTTCAAGTAAATGGTATCATACAATATGTGGTCTTTTGCAGTTGGCTTCTTTCACTTAGCATGTCTTAGCACGAGGTTCATCACATATCATGTATCAATATTTCATTCCTTTTTATTGTTGAAAAATATTCCATTGAGTGGATACGCCATTGTATACCATTGTCTATCCTTCACCCATCAGTGGACATTTGGATTGTTTCTACTTTTTGGCTATTGTAAAAAATGCTGCTATGAACATTTGTATACAAGTCTTTGTACAGCCAGATGGTTTTACTTCTAGGGATGCAATTGCTGGGTCACATGGTAAGTTTATACTTAGCTTTTTAAGAAAATACCAAACTGCTTTTGAACAGTTGAACCATTTTACATCCCCACATGCAATGCACAAGAGTTCCAACTTCTCTGCCTTCCTGTCTGCCTTTTTGATTATAGCCACTCTAGTGGGTGTGTAGCGGTATCCTGCAGGAACTTTCTAGACTACCATCTTGCTTTTTAGATTATTCTAGATGACAAGTCCTTTGTCAGATATATGGCTTGCAAATATTTTCTCCCGATCTGTGGCTTGTCGTCTCATCTTCTTAATGGTGTCTTTTGAAGAAAAAATGTTTTGGGTTTTGATGAAGTCTAATTTCTTTTTCTTTTTTTTTAATGGATTATGCTTTTGATGTCATACCTCTCCCTAACCCAAGGATGAGACAGCCCTTAGCTACACCTTCTTAAGGGGCAGAGTCCCAAGATGCTTATTAGCATATATTTTACATAAAATGTACATGCCACTCACTTCGGTCATTTTCATCCCCCCCATTAGATATCAGGACTTTGCACAAGACTTGTTAGAGAAACCTTGCCCCCAACCCCCAGAACACCCTTCTCCCTTTTACCTGGCTAACTCCTATTCACCCCTCAGGTCCCAGTCCAAGTTGAAGACTTTTCCTCTGACTCCCTAGGTGTCCTGGCTCCTCCATCATAACATTCACTGTGGTTATAACTACCTGTTTACTTATCCTTTTCTTCTCCTAGCTCCACAAAGGCAAAACTGAGTCTTTTCTTTTCACTGCTCTATGCCCGGCACCTGGCACGTAGTAGGTGCTCACTGAATAGCTCTTGAATGAATGAACGCCTTACTCATCCACGGAGCCCTGATGTACTTCACCTTTGCCATCAGAGGAGGCTGAGACAGCCTGGAGAAGTCGAAGGCTGGACTTTCCCTCTGGGTGGCTCAGCTTTCTCCTCCCTGGGTTATCTGGACTTTTCACACCCCTGCCTGGCGCCAGCCCAGTAAGACTTTACCTGCCCACAATCATGAGCTCCTTCTCAGATGCCCGAGGCCGGAGATGATTCCAGAGGTCCATGGTGAAGATGGTGCTGGCACTGTTAAAGATGGAGGTGAGGGAGGACATGAGCGCTGCCACCATCACAGCCATCATGAGCCCGCGGAGCCCTGGGGGCAGAAGGGAGGTCTTTGGGCCTCAGGCTTTTTCTGCCTTCACCGCTGACCCCATTTCCCAGGCCCATAGCCAGCTGGTCCCGAGAGGTTCAACTCGGAGGAGGCGGAACTCAGGGGTGGGAGCCAACAGGAGGGACTCGGGGAGGGGGGCAGAGACCCCTGCGTAGCCAGGGCCGGAGCTTTATTTGGGCGCTTAGTTCCTCAGCCCAGAGCCCATTCTTTCCCACAGCCCTCCCATCTTGCCCCCCTCCTCAGATCAGAGCCCAAGCCAATGTCCTCCTTTCTGGGTGCCCCGGGGGGACTCAACTGAGGGGTGAAGGGACCATTACCTGTAGGCAGGAGTTCCAGCACAAGTTTGGGATACGCGATGTCAGAGCAGCCGGCGGGGTTGCTACAGACCTTCTGGCAGATTTCTGGGTCTGCACAAGCCACTTGGTCTATGGAGGAAACAAGCCCAGAGCTAAGCAGACGGACCCTCAGAGGCCCAGGCCCGGCCCAAACACGGCCTGGCGCAGGCCAGCACCAGGAGACAGGGCTACTGTATATAAGCGTACAGTCCAGTGAAATAAAAAGGAGCCTAGACTTAATAATCCATGGCCTTGTTACTTAACCATTCTGGACCTCAGTTGCCGTATCTGCAAAACTGGGACAGTAACAGAACTCTACTTCCTAAGATTATAGTGAGGATTAAATGAAATGATATACATTACACACTCAGCACAGAGTCTGGGACACAGGAAGTGCTGAATACTTTTCAGCTGTACTATTATAACCCAAAAAAAGCCGAGACACCTCACGGCCAGTCTCAGCACAGTGCCCTACATCAGGCTCCCTAAGCCCCCCAAAAGGACACGAGCAATTTACATCTTTACCTAAGTTCATCGGAAGTGCAAAGGAGAATGCCCTCACTTGACACATGGCAAATATTTTAAAAGTTCCTCTTTTCCCCATCTCCTTCTCAACAGTATACATAGTTGAACAGCTGTTCCTCATTTTAGACTCATAAGAACCCAACCAGGCTCTGAATTTCTCTCTCCTCCTCTCTCTCCATTTCTGTATCAATTCTTTTCTCTCCTGAACAGCATTTTGATTTTCTAGTGTAAATCCATCCGGACTTCCTGGCACCTCTAGTTCTTCATCTCTGTCATGATGAACACACGCCAAGCTTAGAAGCATAGGCCTCCTGCTTGGAAGACAGAAGAAGAGATTTAAAAATTATACGAGTGTGTGGCGCAGAGTAGATGCTCGATACATTTTTCTTGGAGAGAGACTAGCTATCTCATTATTAGTGTAATCTTTACAGAGGGGAAGGGACCTGGTTATAATCACCCAGCAAGGTCATGTCGGAGACAGAACAGGTCTCTCAATCCAATCCAATATTTCAGAGAAGGAAGGCCAAGAGAGTGTAGGTTGTTTCAGTGGTCTGGCACGTGTGTTTGAATGATAGCTTTCTTGTTACTTTCTGTCTTCCTCATATCTGAGCTGAGCCACACTCCTCACCACCCGCTCAATGCCAACACAACACCACTTACCCCCGCTGGACCACTTATAAATCCTCAAGTCTCTTTGGCCAGCTGCATCTAGGAATAATTCCCATAAATAACTCCTAGACCCTCCCTCTGCTCAGTCCAAAGGCTTCTGTCCTTCTTCCTCATTTTGATGAGTAACACTGCCTTCCGTCCCACCTTCTATGGCAAGTGGGAACGACCTCGAGCCTCAGTTTAGGGGTGGGCTTGGAGCCCTTCACTGCCCACACCCATCTCCTCCCCCATTCTGATGCAGTATCAACGTCACGATGATCCTGTAGCTGAGGCCTCACATTCACAAGTGGCCTCAAACAGAGATGTTTGACAGTATCTCCAGATGAGGTGGTATGTCTAGTCTTTATATTTTTATATGTGTTAAAACTGTTAATTTAATAAATGTAAACATTTAAAGTACATCATAACTTTAAAATCTAATATTGTTGGGGGGTTATTTAATTAAAATTTTTTTTATTGAAGTATAGTTGTATAGTCTAGAAGTTTACAATGTTTCAGGTATACAGCAAAGTGATTCATATATAAAAAGAATATAGTTCCCTGTGCTCTATAGTAGGTCCTTGTTGTTTATTTTATATATAGTAGCGTGTATCTGTTAACCTCAAATCCCTAATTTATCCCTCCCCTAATATTATTGATTCTGGTTTGGATTTTTTTTGGCCACGCCATGTGGCTTGTGGGATCTTAGTTCCCCAAGCAGGGATCGAACCTGGGACCCCTGCAGTGGAAGCGTGGAGTCTTAACCACTGGACCGCCAGGGAATTCTCGATCCTTCATTTGCTTTTTTAAGATAGCATAATACCTAAGAAATGGAAATCACACCAGGCCCCTTCATCCATTAGGAAGCCCAAGGACTATCTGGTCTTTGTATAGTTTCTCCACTCACTGTTATGTCTTGTCAAAGCTGGGACCCTTCCCTCCACTTACATCCACCAATGGGAGAGGAAATGGGTGCTGTGGCCACAATTCATAATACAAGTAACAATTGCTATGGAATAAAAGTAGATGCCTCCAAAACTCTGATTCAGTCTTAGACAAAATTAAGACCGCAGACCAAAAATGATATTTGACAGGAAGTATTGAGAAGAAACAACCTCGTTGAGAAAAATGCTTTTGAGAGGTCAAAGCTCTTGGCTTGTTTATGACTTGTCTACGGAAGTTTAGGAGAAGATTAGAAAATAGTTCTATTCCTGTGGCCAGAACATGGTATGGGGCGAAGATCTTGCTTATGTTCCAATCTTGTGGGTTTGGACTCTTGTTGTCCAAAAGCTCCTCTCTTCAAGGGACACCAAGAAGGAGCAAGACTCCCCCTGAAATCATTCATTTAATGACCTAGTTTTTGTTTAACCTTCTAGGAATGCAACCTTCAACCATGAAACACATGACAGACACAAAGTTTATAAAGCATGTTTAGGGCAGAAAATTGTGTTTGTTCGTTCAGGCTAAAGAATAATGTTCATCACAGGGAAACTAGTTGGTTCAGCTAAGTTATAAATGAAACCAACAGCCTTGTGATTGTTAACCCACCATTCTCTAATATCAGCTCACCTGTCTTGGGTGAATTAATCAACCATTTCATATATGGAGTGGATTCCCTTGTCAGATCCTATGATGCTTGACATAAAGGATGGCTCTAGCAGAGTCCAGTCCAAACACAGCACCAAACCTCCTTCTTCCAAATGCCAACATTCATGGAAGTTCACTACGACTCAGATGCTGCAAACAAACACTGCACATACACCTTCTCATGTAATCTTCACAACTCCATGGGGAAGATATTGCCATTATACGTATTTCAGAGACAAGTAAACTGAGGCCCATAGAGACTAATAACATCCCCAAATCATAAAGCTAGTATCGTGGATAGGATTCAAAACCTTAGCTTATTCCAAAGCTCAGGTGGAGATGATTGGCTTTGTAAACAGGAACATTTCTAGACTCTTGTGTTTCATTGTTTTGAGGGTTGTTTTGTTTCTTTCTTGGTTTCCACTAGAGTTCCTTTATAAGTGGGCGCTATTCCTTGGATGGACTAAGTGGAAGAGGATGTTTTCCACGTTCAAGAGAGCTCAGGATCAGAGCATCATTTTAGGCAGTGCTGGACCCATTTGAAGATTCAGCAGGTTGCTGATGGAGCTGAGATAGAGAGAAGGGTGGAAATGGGTAGGAACAGTGGCTTGGCCTGGCACCTGGCCCTTTAGACCAGGGCTTCTCAATCTTCTGCAGGGCACCACCCCCAGAGATTCGGATTCAAAAGCTCTTGGACGGGACCTGAAAGTTTGCATTTTTAACAAGTTCCAAGGCAACCCTGATGCTGCTAGACTGGGAACCACACTTTGAGAAGCTCCAGTCAAGACCTTCAAATGCACCGCACCCACCTCACCATCTCCACCCTACCTCACTCTCTTAAATTCCTTTCGCACTATTGCTAGTACCAAATGCTAGAGTGTTTTGATATCAATTTTCTCTTACTTTTTCACGAGTACCAGACTCATCTGTTACGTTATAAACTCCCTAGGGGCATGGAATGTGGCATTATGTTTCACTTAACAACCGTTATTGACTGGCTGACTGCTAAGAGTGAGGGTCAGGGTCTTGTTATTGATCATCCTGATACTGATCCTAAGTATTGATGTGATTTCCTGAGAGAGACAGTAGCATGATTAAGAGTCAGGTTTTGGAGGCAGATGCCCCTGGATTTAAATGTTGGCTTACCCAGCCCTAGCCAAGTAACTTCCAGCAAGTCCCCTAACCTAGGAGTGATCTAGAGTCCTCTTTTTTCCTTAACAGCTTCATCCAATCCATCATTCATCTGGTTGGCTCCACTCTAAATTATATTTTCAAACCATCCGCATGAATAACCTGTTGCCTCTTCACAGAGGCCTTCCCTGGAAACCCTGTCATAGGAGCCCCTGCCCAGCATTCCCTGTGATGTTTCCCTATGCATTTTCCTCACAGCACTTAGCACAATCAATGAATAGCTCACTTACGTATTTTTTGTCTCCTTCACCACTAAAACGTAATCCCCCCCAACAGCAGGGATACGGTATGTCTTGTTCCCTTATGCATCCCCAGGCTCTTCTAGAAAAAGGCCTGGCAGATAATTGGCTTTCAAAATATTTGTTGAATCCATGGAAGAAGAATAAATGAGTGAATCAATTAATTTCTCTGAGCTTTAATTTCTTCCTTTCTTTGGCCACGCGGATTGCTGGATCTTAGTTCCCCGACCAGAGATTGAACCCACACCCTCAGCAGTGCCAGTGTGGAGTCCTAACCACTGGACTGCCAGGGAATTCCCTGATTTCTTTATCTATAAATGAAAATAACAATAGTACCTATCTCATAAGGTCCTTTTGAGGAATCAATGAGATAAAACATGTATAGAATAATAAAAGTGAACACTTCTATAGTGTTTACCACGTGCCAGGAACTGTTTTAAGCCTTAGGAAATATTATCCCCATTTTACAAGTGAGGAAACAGAAGCACTTAACAGAAATTAAGTGACTTATTCAAGGTCACAGGAGCCAGGAAGTGTCAGAGCCAAGGTTCAGGCAAGGCATTTCAGATCAGTGTTCATATTCATAACCGCCACCCTCTACTGCAAAGCTCCTCACACGGGGACTAGCCCTTAGCACAATGAATGTTGGTTGCTTTAAGCCACTTTCTTTGTTCATATGTCGCCTTCCCCTTAGCTGTATATTTTCCATCAAGTCGCCATAAAACCAAGATCCCAGTTCTTATCCTCATCTGGGATTTTTCAAGCCTTGTGCTGCTTCCCTGGAAAGAGGACCGATGGCTCTGGGTTCGTCATCCATCAGGGCTAGAGAAGCGCAATCCCAGCATCTGGCACCATGGACGGCTCCCCATCCTTTCTCTGCCCCAAGTCCTTCCACCTAATCCATAGTTCTAAATTATTTTGACAAAACTTCTGGACTGGGGCTTCCCTGGTGGCGCAGTGGTTGAAAGTCTGCCTGCTAATGCAGGGGACACGGGTTCGAACCCTGGTCTGGGAGGATCCCACATGCTGCGGAGCAACTAGGCCCGCGAGCCACAACTACTGAGCCTGCGCGTCTGGAGCCTGTGCTCCGCAACAAGTAGAGGCCGCGATAGTGAGAGGCCCGCACACCGCGATGAAGAGTGGCCCCCACTTGCAGCAACTAGAGAAAGCCCTCGCACAGGAACGAAGACCCAACACAGCCCAAAATAAATAAATTAATTAATTAATTTAAACAAAAACAAAAAACTTCTGGACTAACCATTTCACCCTAACCCCTTCTTTACCTCTGCAACGTCATGTAAGATAAGGCATAGGGGAGGGAGATTTCTGCCCGTTTGAGTTAATAACAGCTTGGGTCAAAACAGGGTTAAACTTAATGAGGCAGAAAGGAGCGTTCTTCCACACAGATCACCAGCTCCTGACATCACAGTGACTCCCAATAACATCCCCCACCCCTAGTCCTGTTTAATCCCCATGCTGCCAACCTCATCCCTCTACCAAGTTTAAAAAAAGAGAAAAAGCTAAGACAGATACTCTAGAGGTTTTGATATCCCTGATTTTGTTAAGAAAAGGAACGCCCAAAGGGTTCTATTGGGCCAAAGTTGCCAAACCACTGGGTTCAAACATTGCAGTGTGAGGGGAGCCCTCACATGAGGTTTCAGGGAGCTGACATCTGGAACCATGAGATTTTAGCCTAGTTTGTGGTTTCAGAAAATATATAGTTGAGGCGAGTCCCCAGAAAGGTCTCCATTTGATTTGGCCTGGGACATTAATAGGACGTCCTCATTGAACCAATGTTGGGAAACAGCACTGAGTCAGTAGTTGCCGGGATGGAGACACCTCAGCTGAATCACCAGGAAGGGACTCCAGCTGCATTCTCGAGGGGCAGTCAGTAAGACGTTCAGAACACTTCACAGGGTCTGAGACTCACAGACAACCTCTCCTCCCAACTGTCTTCTTACCTGGAAAGAGGACACGGCTGACCATACCAGGGAACACCATGATGAAAAGGGGCAGGACCTTCAGGTATGCGGCCATCAGAGAGCCTCCTTTGGCATGGGACAGGTTCTTGGCAGCCAGAGTCCGCTGAACAATCACCTGGAAAACAGTGGTGTGGTTGGAAGTTGAGACAGATTTCTCTTAAGGCCAACTAGGTGCGCATGGCTTCTTTGTAGGCATAGTAGACCCAGGAGCTCGGTTTGCCTGCCTTCTCTAAGGAAACATCTCTCCTATTCTCAATCCCTGTGATCCAGTGGTCCAGTTGGGGTAGCTATACCAAGGCAGAGAAATCAAGAACGGGAAGGAGGATAGAAGAGGAATGCAAATACTTTGCTAGGAGTGATGAGTTAAGAGAAAGAGAGGCTCTGAGATATTGCTACCAACAGGATTGGCATGTCTGGACTTGTAGTTACTGCATATGGTATGCCTAGGTCTTATCCTGACCCCCTTCTCTCTGTTGGGTGGCATAAGGTAGGTCTTGTTAAGATTTATCTACTTAGAACAGATTGGTGGTTGCCAGAGACAAAGGGTGGCAGGTGGGCAAAATGGATGAAGGGGATCAAGAAGTATAAATTTCAGTTATAAAATAAATAAGTCCTAGGGAGGTAGTGTACAGCATGGTGACTATAGTTAATAATACTGGATTGCGTATTTTTAAGTTGCTAAGAGAATAGATCTTAAAAGTTCTCATCACACACAAAAAAGTTCTCATCACAAGAAAAAAAATTGTATCAATAACTGTATGGTGACGAATATTAACTAGATTTATTTTGGTGATGATTTTGCTATATCGAGTAACTAAAACGATTTATCCACTCAAAGGGAATGACATGTTCTAGAGTGTCTTCTGAGTAGAAGACTGGTCCCCCAAAATCCTGCTCCAGGCTCCAGATTGAATCTACATGAACTCAGAACTTTCTCTACTATTTCCTTGGGCTTTGGATCTTGAAGCATCTGGAGAAGTTGCAGAGGTCTTGGTGAGTTACTAGAGCTTTTATGAGTTGGTTCAGTGAACTGTGGACAAGAGGAGTGAAATGCCATTACCATTATGGTGCTGTGGTGAGCAGGACAAAGTGGGAATTGTTCCCATTTTTTAAAACAATGTTCATCAATGGCATAGGCTTCCTAGAGCGTCCTGCTGCTTCTTTTGAAACCCATTCCCTCTCCACAAGGCTACGCTGTCATCTTGGGTACGGAATCTGCCTGATCCAGGGGGAGGCACCTGACCCACTCCTGGCCAATCAGAGCCCTTACACAGGGTATTTGGATTTGGGACTTGGAGAGTTGTCAGTCTCTTTGCAGCTGGTCTGCAGTGAGAGACCATGAAGTCAGCAGGTAAGAGAGAAAGACAATGGAGAAAGAAACCAGAAAAAGTTCCAGCACTTTCTGAAGGCTAGTCCAGCTTCCTGCCGTTCGTATTCCATGAGCTAATAAATCCCCTACCCTTTTCCTAAGCTGGTTTAAATTTGATTTTTTTTTTCTGTGACTTGCAACCAAGTGTACCCTCACCTGCACAGATTATTATTATTGGTTTGGATGTTGTCAGTGAAAGACTCTAAAACGTGGCATCAGCTTATGTGAGGAAAGGTGAAGGAGCAGTGAGGATCCCTCTATCCAGAGCTGGGAAGTCAGCTGTTTGTTCCCTGTCATTTCTCAGGACTCCAAACACACACCTATTGGGCTTTCTAGAACACTTAACAATGTGATAGTTACATGGAACGATACAGCAACTATAGAATACTTTTTACTGCTTCATAAAGGTGCCAAAAAGAGGCATGCAAGCTTCAGTCCTTGTCGGTCCATCTGGAAGCAGAGAGGAAAGAATTTAGAGCTTTGGAGAACCAAGCCCTTTCGACAGGAGATCCAAAGCTGTGACTGAGAAGAGTGCTGGCTTTTATTCCCATGAAGCGGAGCCTCCAGCTGAGTAAGTTTTAAGAGACTTGTGCTGCTCAAAACCTCACAAGCCCTGGGAAGAGGGTGTCGCCCTGTACGGCAACCCCCGGACCCAAGTAATGGAGCATGACTCATAGGAATGTTATGAAAATCAATGAGTTAACATATAGGAAATGCTTATATCAGTTACTGGTAGATGGTCCAGCATCAATCAATGTGTCATTACGATTATCGATTGTGATTTACCTCTTCCGTCTCTGCCCAGGAAGATTAGGAACACGCCCCCAATCAGTGAACAGTGAATGCTGCTTTGTCTTTCTCCTGCTCTGAAATGAGCTACGTAGGGCAGCACCAGCCCAAGGGACTAACACAGTCTTTGGACTCAACAGAATTCAGCTCAGCAGCCGCAAAACCAGAAGTCATGGGGTCCAAGGAGGGCTTGGGTTTCTGGCCCCTCTGGCCCTGCCTGCCCTTTGGAAGAAGATCAAGTCATCCCGGATTAATTAAGTCCCCAGGCTCTCGAACAATGCGAGGTGGGTTGGAGGTGGGCTTCAAGGGCTGCACACTGGAATCCCAGCTAGTAAGGGTGTGAGGCATCTCGAGGAAATATTTGTATGGATTAATAAATATAAGCTGTTGAGCCATGTCAAGAGCAGTAGCATAAAACCATAGCAAAGGGCTTCCCTGGTGGCGCAGCGGTTGAGAGTCTGCCTGCCAATGCAGGGGACGTGGGTTCGTGCCCCGGTCCGGGAGGATCCCACATGCCGCAGGGTGGCTGGGCCCGTGAGCCATGGACTGCTGAGCCTGCACGTCCGGAGCCTGTGCTCCGCAACGGGAGAGGCCACAACAGTGAGAGGCCCACGTACCGCAAAAAAAAAAAAAAAAAAAAAAGCAAAAATGTAAATGTTTTAAACGGTTTATTAAATGCGCCTGCAACAAAAAAGACTATGAGCAAATTCCTAATGCTCCCCTTTTTCACAATTATTAGTAACCCCGCTAATGAGGAAACAGAGGCTCAGAGAACTTAGACGGTGTTCCAAGGTTATGCCACCTGAACTTGATTCCAGGTCTGTTAAGGTTAAAGCCCAGGCTGTTAGCCTCAGTCTGAGCTGTCTCCCAGGGTCTCTCCAGCCTGAGATTTGCTAAGGAAGAGGAGGGGTGCTCTCTCTTAAAGGGGCAGTATTACACCCATCTCTAGCTCTTGGTTTCTAGCTCTTCACTCAGTTCTGACCCTTGGGGTGACCTGGATTCACTCTCTGCAGTGTCCCCTCCATCAATTCAGTGCTCCGACTCCATGATCATTATTTTATTTAAAGTCTCATCAGCCCTGAATATGAAATAGGGCTTCCAAAATGGCACACAGATCTCTGATCATTAATGTAATGGAAAAAGCCATTTCAACAGATGATATATTCACAGGGTTTGAAACCTGAGAAAGTATAAACAGGTGTGCAGTGAAATGGCTTCCATCCATCCTGGCACATCTGCCCACCTCCCTGCCCACAGGTAACTGCTCTTAGTTTTATATACATCCATCCGGAGTTTCCTTCAGCACATACAAGCAAATGCAAATATGGATTCTATCCCCCCCACACACCTTTTAACACAAAAGGGCTTATTATACACACCACAGTGCCTTTTGCTTTTCTCATTTCTTTCTTCACACCAGTTATATATTTGCTTTAAGGGCTTTGCTTTGGCGGGTCCCTCTGCCTAAAACTCTCCTCCCCAACTATCACCAGAGCCCACTCACTCTCCTTAGCTCAGAGGTCACTTCTCAACCATGACTCCCCTAATCACTGTATTTTAGATGACACTCCCACACCCTCCACTTCCACCCCCCTCCCGCTTGTTTTGTTTTGTTTTTTAATGACAGTTATCACCTTTTAACATTCCCCATAATTTATTGCCTGTCTACCTCCACCAGAAGAAGGTGAGCTCCGAGAGCCTGTTTGATTTGTTTACTTGTGATTTCCAAGTGGCTGGCACATAGAGGACACCTAGTGAGTATTTGTGGAGCAAATAATACCAATACCAGTTTTAAGCTCTCTTTAAAATGTTTCATCTCTCTTGCTTACTGGATCCTTCCAGACATCCAGCAGGATGTATCAAGCTTTCCCCTTTGCAAATATCAGTAGCTTTGGATTTGCTGCGACATGAGTAAGAATAAGAAGATAACACGTAGAGCAGTAGAGAGAAAGAAGTTCTCAAGGATGTTTGGGGAGAAACGCAAATAAGAGAACAGATAGCGGGAGAAAAGAACCCAGCCTCCAGATACTCCAAGGAAGGAAGCGTCCCCGAGAGCAGCTTTCTCAGCTGCTGCCCTGTACCTGATCGGTGCACCAGTACCAGAGGGACGGGATGGACATTCCAAATAGGATCCCAGGCCACGGGAGATCAGATGTCAGTGGGTCTCGGAAAATATGGAAGGCATCTTCCCGGGGCAGCCCGCAGCTGCTGTTCCCACTCCGGTTGCTGGCCACAGCCAAGAAGTATTTCTCTTCCAGGCCTTCCAACCCGCCGACTGCAGCGAAACCTAGTATTCAGAGGAAACCCAAATTTGCCAGGAACTCAGACTGATCCACAGCAACTCATGAGGGGATGGTTGGAGATTGGTGAAATCCTACTTAGAACAGAGATACCAAGGAAAGTTAGTTGACCTAAAGGTTCTCCGCCTTTTTTTTTTTCATGCCTTTGGTATTGACTATGGATTGCTTCTCAGAATAATATTCCTAAATATACAATACACAATACATAGATTGTAAAGAAAACCAAATATGTTGAAGGCACCCATCAAACCATAAAAACTCTGACGTAGTAATTTAATTCTTTGCTCCATTAAGTAGAAAGACCCCACAGTGGGTCAAATAACAATTTAGCTTTAAAATAACCATGGACACAGTGTTTCAATACATCAGAAGCAACTGTAAAAACATTTGGATAAAAACCTCGGGGGGTGTATTTTGGTATCAAAGTCACAGATATTGCAAATCTTCCTGTGGTTTGCTGCCTACACGAATCATTGAAAGATGCTAATATGAAAACAGAGATGAATTTCTTTCCCATGCAAGATTCACAAAACCCGTGAATTCTGTCCAGGTTAAGAAAGCCTGCCTGAAGGAAACATTCTTTCACCTCTGAACTTCTTCTCAGCTACTCTCAATTCATGGTATCACAAGAGTGGTCCAGGTAACTTATGGCCTTGAGCAAGTCGCTTCCCTGTCTGGATTCGGTTTCCTCATCTGCAGGTGGGGATAATGTAGCACCAACCTCATAGGGCTGGAGAAAGACAGTGAGATAATACACATAAAATGCACAGCACCTGGCACAAACGTGTGTTGTCCTTAAAAAACAATAAAGCACTGCACTCTGCAGATAATTTGCTTCTTTTCATTAATTGAACAGATTCAAGGTTATCCCCAAATAACATTGCTCTCACCGGATTACGTTCTGGAAGGTTGTGTTTGTCTTTTTGTTGTTGTTTTGTTTTTTTCTTGTGTTTTATTTTTGGTTTTTTGTTTGTTTCTTTGTTTTTTGGTATGGAAGAGAAGGGGTTGGTGTTACCACTTGAGTTAGGAATGATATGTAATCTGCAGCCTGGCTTATCTTTGCTGAAGGTTGTGGTGAACAGTGGCTACTGGGGGAAAAATATTGTGATGATAAATTTTTGTCATGCTTTTTTTTTCCCTGAAAAATTATTTTGTGGTAGTGGAAGGAAGGGAGGTTTTATTAATAATTGGACCTGGGCTTCCCTGGTGGCGCAGTGGTTGAGAGTCCGCCTGCCGATGCAGGGGACGCAGGTTCGTTCCCCCGTCTGGGAAGATCCCACATGCCGCGGAGCGGCTGGGCCTGTGAGCCATGGCCGCTGAGCCTGCGCGTCCGGAGCCTGCGCGTCCGGAGCCTGCGCTCCGCAACGGGAGAGGCCACAGCTGTGAGAGGCCCGCGTACCGCAAAAAAATAATAATAATAATAATTGGACCTGCCCATCTGAGTGTGTAAAGCACATACATATAGATAATAGCAGGTAGAAAGGCTGAGAAAAGAATCACCCCAGGATGAGTGAAAATAAAGTAGGCAGAGCATCGTAAACTTTAATGTACACACGAATCACCTGGGAACCATTAAAAAGCATATCCTGATTCAGCAAGTCTGCAGTGGTGCCTGGGATTCTGCCCTTCTAATGGGCTCCCAGTTGACACTGATGCTGCTGGTCCCTGGACCACAGTCTGAGTAGCACCCATGTAGGAGACATCAGGGTACCAAATGAAATTTGGAATCCTTTTGGTATAAAGGAAAGTGGGGGATCTTGATTTCAGTCACTTTAATAAGCTCCATTTTAGGTCAGTTTTTCAGTTTCTCTTGTTTTTTTGTTTGTTTGTTTGTTTTTTTGGGGTTTTTTTTGCGGTATGTGGGCCTCTCACTGTTGTGGCTTCTCCCGTTGCGGAGCACAGGCTCCGGACGCGCAGGCTCAACAGCCATGGCTCACGGGCCCAGCCGCTCCACGGCATGTGGGATCTTCCCGGACCGGGGCACGAACCCGCGTAACCTGCATCGGCAGGCAGGAAGGCACAATGTTAAGGTAAAAATTCCTGCCTATACTCTTTGACTCCTGCTCTTAGACTCTTCCCACAAAAGTTATTACCACATTATCTCCCCACTATCATCACCAGGGAGTGTGATGGGGAAGGAAGGGTATGAGATCTGAAGTCAGTCTGACTGGGTTTGAATCCTGGCTTTGAATTCTAACTTTGTGACCTTGCGCTAACAGTTGGTGCCTTAATTTTCTCATCCAACACAAGGGGTAAAAATAATACTGGTATCATTGGGTTGTTATGAGCATTAAATGATAAAACATCTGGATCACTAGTGTTTTAATACGTATTCATTTATGAACTTTTAATTTTGAGATAATTATAGACATACAGAAGAGTTGTATAAGTAGTACAGAGAGTTCCCATACACCTTCTCCTAGTGTCACTGTCTTACATAAGCCAAGTACAGTTGCAGAAACTAAGAAATTAACATTGGTGCCTTACTATTAACTACAGTATGGGCTCTTCAATTTGCACCATTAATGTTCTTTTTCTCTTCTGGGATCCAATCCGGGATCCCACATTGTGTTTATTTATGTTTCCTCCTTTCTCTGTAGTTCCTCAGTCTTCCCTTATTTTTCATGTCCTTGATACTTTTGAAGAATACTGGTCATTGTAGTGTGTAAAATGTCCTCAATTTGGGTTTGCCTGATGTTTATTTACGATGAAGTTGAGGTTATATATTTTGGCAAGAATGGCACAGAGGTGATGCTGTGTCCTTCTCAGTGTACCATATCAGGAGCTACATACTGGTACGTCTGATTACTGTAATATCAGTTAATATGCCTTGATCGCTTAGTTACAGTGGCACGTGCCATGTTTCTCCACTGTAAAGTGGCTATATTGCCCTTTGTAATTAATAAATATTTTGGACGTGATACTTTGAGACCAAGCAAATATCTTATTTCTTCATAAACTTTCATGCGCTGACTTCAGCATTTATCATTGGATCTTGTCTATAGCAATTATGACTGTGGTGTTCTAATAGTGATATTCTATTTCCCTCAGTCTGTCTTCATTTAGTAATTGGAATTCTCCTGTAAGGAAGACTTTTCCTTTTGCCCCCTTTTATTTGTTTATTTAATTATTTATCCACGTCAACATAGGAGGATCTATTAACGTTTCCTTAAAAAACAGTAAGTTTCCATGATACGCACAGCTCTCTTCCAGCTAAAATGACCATGCCTCAAGCAGGAATCCCCAGCTGGGTTTGAAACAGTGATGAAAGCAGATGTCCGTGCTTGAGAGAGGTGCTGTCATCCACCCAAATGACCCTGGCACCCCACTTACTGTAGCCCATCAGGGTGAGCGCTCCTATAAGCATGATCAGGGTCTGTAGAGCATCCGTGTAGATCACAGCAGCCAGGCCACCTAGTGGGAAGATGAGCACTGAGGTGAGGGTCAGGTACTCTGGGGGAGAGGAGGTACTCTGGGTGCCAGAGGGAACTTGGAATTTCAAGACCTGACAGGGGAGAGTTCCTAGTGTTGATTGTTTGCAAAGATGGCCACAATATCTCCTTCCCAGGTGCCTGCCCATTTAGTAATGTGGCCTTGCTGCTCCTTTCACGTTGAGGTGAAGATTTCTCTTCTTCTTAAATATGGTTTGGCCGAATGACTTGCTTTAACCAATAGATACGGTGGAAGTGATGTTGTGCAGCTCCAAGTCTGGTCCTCAAGAGGCCTGCAGTTCCTGCTCTTGTTCTCGTGTTGCCCCGAGAACACTATGCTTCTTTAAGAAGCCCAGTCTAGCCTCATGGAGCATGAGGGCCACCTGGAAGGAAAGCCCAGCTGACAGCCAAGCTAACCAGCAGCCACCTGAGTGAGACCATGTTGTTCCACCCAGCTGTTCCAGGTACCATCTAACTAGTATAATTCAACCGAGCCAGGTGAGACCAGCAGAAGAGCCACCCAGGCAACGCATGGAATGAATTATGGGCAGAAATAAACCATTAACTCCCTAATGGGGGGTAGGTGGTTAGTTACACAGTAATTTCTAACTGACATGGGAAGTGATGCTTGGGCCATGGTCCCCAAGCTCCGAAGACCTTTATTTAAACATTGGAAAGAGGATGTGAGTACTAGGTATTCAGAGTCTAATAGGCTTCCCAAAGAGGGTCACAGTGGTTGGCCTCAGTGGATTCTTATTGGTCTTGCCACCTAGAAAAATCTTTGTAATGACAATCATGGTAGCAAATCCATCAGCATCTGGACAAAACAATCTTTCCAGTCTCTTCCCTATCCTTTTCTCCTTCCTCTTTCCCTACAGAGAGTGGACACTTATCTGACATGAACAGATTTACTCATGGGTGAAGTCACAGTACACTAAAAAAACCAAACAGACATTCATGTGGGTGTTGTTCTGTGATTCCTCCTTCTTTGCCCCAGGTATAGGGTCATCTCACAAATGGAGAGAGAACTGGCTTAGCATCTGGCCCCAGTTCTCTGCTGGCCCCACTCAGGCAGTTAGCCTGAGTGTGGTGAGATCCTGAAGATAGGTACCACTGAAACACACCCACGTCTCTATACTAATGTTTATTGGGCATTTATCACTTACCAGGCGCTGCATCTAGTGTTTTATTCAATCACTCACCAAACATCTGGTGAGCGCCCAACCTAGTTCTACATGGTAGGGATACAGAGGCAAACAAAACAGCATGCTGCCTGTCTCCTCGGAGCTTCTAGTCTAATGGGGGAGACACCCCCAAACAAGGAAACAGAGAGATAGATTGGCAATTGCGACTAAACCTTTCCTTTCCCTGTGCCCCAGACACGTGGCTTCTGTTAGCGCTGAAAACTCAGCCCAGATCTTTCTGCCTCAGCGGGCTTTTGCATTTCTGAGAACGGGTCACTCTTCTGTCTAGAGCCTCCAGTGGTGTTCCACGGCATTTGGGACTAAATCCAGGCTCATCTGATTTCCTTCGAGGCTCCGGTGCCTGCCCTTTCCTCCACTCCTTTCTCCTCCCATCAGGGCTGCAGCACAGCCGATGCCGGGGTCACCACTGTCACTCCAGCTTGCATGAGTGGCCTCCTCCACAGCTAGACAGGACTCAGCCTCAACACATGTGCTTGCTCAGCTGCAGCCGCCCTGACCCCCCTGCTACTCCTCAAACAAACAACACGGGTTCTCATGTCAGAGTCTTCCCTCTATCTCATTTAAATCTGGTCCACATATCACCTTAGAGAGGCCTTGCCTGTACGTTGGATGGAAAAGAATCCTCCCACCATTATTCCCCATCTTGTTATAACAGTATACTCTGACATCACTTATTGGCTTCCTTGTTCATTGTCTGTCTCCCCTTCCCCACTAGAATGTAAGTTCCTTTGGAGTAAAGATTTTTTCTGTCATGGGAATTCCCTGGTGGTCCAGTGGTTAGGACTGGGGGCTTTCAGTGCCGTGGGCCCGGGTTCAATCCCTGGTGGGGGAACTAAGATCCCACAAGCTGCACGGCCAAAAAAAAAAAGATTTTGTCTATCTTGTTGCCCGCTATGCCCCATTTCCTAGCATGATGCCTGGCATATAGTGGGTGATACATAGATAGATATAGATAATTTGTGGAATGAATTACACCAAGAGGAGGCAGAGAAGGATGAAACTGGAACAGAAGATGAGAAGGTGAATATTCAAAAGCAGATACATGTCCAGGTGCTGCACTCCACCAGCCACTCTTCTGGGATGCAAGTCTGAGGGGGAAAGTTGAGGCTCCCCGGCCTCAGGCTGCAGAATTGCAGTGGTTTACGGTCTAGCTTTGTATAGTGTGTGTGACTACACATGCTCAGCAGCTAGTAGGTTCTAATGAATAGTTCTTGAATAAATAAATGGAAAATAGCTTTATGCACTTGCGGTACCTTTTAAAATCCTCCCTTCTATCAGGCATCCCTCTTCCTTTGGACAATGACCAAGAGAAATCGTATTATCTGGGGTGATGGACTGAGGGTTCATGAAGACATGGTCTTAGCACACTGGAACATCAGAAGACGAGCCAGGAAAAGACAGGGTGGCCCACAGCCCCTGCCCACCACCTCTCCCAGAATCACCCCTTGTTCAGTCATACCTGCAACAGTGTATAGAGCTGTGATGGCCAGCAGCCCGACTATGGCCAGGTAGAGATTTAGGCGCAAAGACTGCTGAATGAAGATGGCACCTGCGTACATGTCTACCTGGAGAGACATGAAGTTGACGGGTGGATGAATGGATGGACGTTTTAGCACAGTTTCCCCAGGCTCAGGCCCTAGCCTTGACTCTGGCAAACACAGAAACATCATATGATGTCCTTTCTTCATCTCTTCCTAGATCAGGGGTCTCAAACGGGAGCCCTACGGGTGATCAAGTTTGAGGCCCCTTCACTGGGCTAATACAAGCGCCTCAGTCGTCTTCCTGCTCCTATTCTTCATCTGCCTACTCTCCATCCTCCACACTGCAGCCTTTATCAAATGCCATCACGATCATCTCATCCTCATCAAAACTCTTCAGTAGCTCCCTACTGCCCCCAAGATAATGTTCAAATAAGTTAGAGCTGTATACCAGGCCCTCCATGGTTTGCCTGCCACTTGACCTCATTTTCTTTACTCACTTCATGCTCCCAGACACACTGAAATACACCCTGTTTCCCTAACAAGTCATGTTTTTTCATGCCCCCAAGCGTTTTCTTATTCTGTCCAGCCCTCTGGAATGCCAATCCCCCTTTCTCTACATCCTCTCTACATCCTCCTCAGATGTAACTTTCCTTGGGAAGGTTTCCCCACATCTGTAGCTTCCCACCAGAATGAGAGCGAGCATTGTCCTTCTGCCCTTCACATCTGGAGCTGGCACAGAGTCAGTTATTGTTGTTTGAATTGAATGGAATTCCTCTGCCCACCCCCTCCCCCACATAGGACAAGGTTTCCCCCAGCTCCAGATGGAAGAGAAGAGGGCATCGGTGTGAGTCAGGCTGAGCAGCACGTACTGGAGGCTGCAAAGCATCTGCTCTTGGCCTGCCCATCCAAACGTCAGGGTGGGGCAGGCTCAGTGGGCCATCAGCACATATGATTAATAGTTGATAACTGCCTGATCCCAGGAGGAAGATGACAGACCCACCTGAGGGCTCTCAGAGTCCCATTCAGTGATGGGCACCATCCCAAGATGTTGCTGAAGAAGCTTTGGCAGGAGAAGGGGGAGGATTCCTTTCCTCTACCTTTTTTCCGTACTTCCTCTGCCCCTGTTTAGCCTTTGCCCCCACCCCTCCCAACTTCCTTGAACCTCCCAGAAGCTTCCTCAATAGGAGAGGGACACCACCAGCTGAGCTTCTCACCAGGCTGTGTCCCCACCTTACCGAGATCTTGGTGAAGATGTAGATAAACAGGTAGAGCACAGCCAGGATGATGGGGATCCTGTTGCCGCCAAAGCGTTTCCTTAGGTATTCTGGCATCGTGGTGACCTGGGGACCAGAGTTGAGATTTTGCCACCCAGCAGCCCTTCTTCCCCCTCCCACCTTCTCCCCAAACTCAGAAGCACAGACGGTCTTCTTGGGATTCTCAATGGGAGACTTAAAAGAGAGGAGAAAATGGAACAAAGGGGTGGGGTGAGGATGGACTGGGGTTCTGTGCAGAGTTAGGTACCCAACTATCATATATCCCAAATGTATACGCCACCCCAATTTTTGCCCTCTCCTGTGTTATTAATGTTATTACATAAAACTTATTAATATAGAGGTTACTATTATAAAACTTAATGTTTTTCTTTAAACCAACTCATGTTTATATTGAAGTAAACTTATCTAAAAAGAAAACTTCAAATCACCACTGTAAATGAAATATCAATCCTAAACTTAAGGGAACCAGCAAAACTATGCACATGGATAATAAAATCACTCATTCATGTTCTATTCTTTCCTGGCAACTTCCTCTTGCACACCAAAAACCCTGGGCCCAGAGCTTACTCATTCTTTCTTTAAAAAAAAAAAAAAAAAGAAGTCAGGAAAAGTATTGAACAGGTGTTAAATGCTCACTAACACCAACAGGAGACTTTACCCTTGAGCTCATTGAAAGATGATGGAAGAGGAACTAATTTCGCCAGGTGATTCAGTGTAGTTGGCTCCATGTCTAACACCTAAACTCATCTCAAGCATCTCCATTTGTCCATATTCTAACCTTTGGGGAAGTTGCTCTCATGTAACACTTTAGCCACGTTACCAGGAGCAGAGAATCCAGAGACAGCAGAAAAACCAGGGAAGCACTGAATTAGGTCCAGATGGGTGGGCCAAAGCTAGGTGCCATTACCATATAAGGCACCCCAGGGGCTGAGCCATACCGAGGAGAACCATTATTTGGGTGGCACTTTGGGGATAGCATGTCCTTGCCCAGTCTCCTCACTGTACCCGCAGACTTGGGGGTTGAGACAATGCCATGTCTAGACAATGGAACCTCAAATGCACAACTGTTCTTCCATGAGGTCCCAGATGTTGGATGGGAAAAGACAGAGTAATGATTATGTTTGCAGCCCCTCGTCCAGGCTGTTGCTGCTTGGGTGTTCCTTAGTCTAACCCAGAGAGTAGACTAATGGGTACCCGATCATGAGCTGATAAATGGCAAACCATCCATCCCAAGGTCAGATTGTGAAGGTAGAAGAAGCTGGGAGTGGAGACTGGGAGAGACTGGATGGCCAGACTTGATTCAAGAATGGTAAGTTGTTGGGGCTTCCCTGGTGGCGCAGTGGTTGAGAGTCCGCCTGCCGATGCAGGGGACACGGGTTCATGCCCCGGTCCGGGAAGATCCCACATGCCACAGAGCAGCTGGGCCCGTGAGCCATGGCTGCTGAGCCTGCGCGTCTGGAGCCTGTGCTCCGCAACGGGAGAGGCCACAACAGTGAGAGGCCCGTGTACCGCAAAAAAAAAAAAAAAAAAAATGGTAAGTTGTTAATAGTAGAATCTGGGTACAGTATTCAAGACTATAAGAGTGTCCAGTGTCAAATTATTTCAACACTGATGTAGGTTGGAAATTTTTTTCATAATAAAATATTGGCCAAAAAAATTGAACTCTAGGAATAAATAGACACCTTAAAATTAAAAAAAAAAAAAAAAGAAGCATCTCTTTCCTCCCCCTCTCCCCAAAAGGGCAATTCGGGATTCTGACCCTCATGAGTGGCTTGCCTCAGCCCTCTGATTTGCTGCAAGGCAAACACAGCAGGGATTTTCCAGAAGCACATTGCACTGAGCTCTGACACTCTATCAGGGAATAACACACGGAAAGATTCAATCAAACCATATTGAACGGACACACTCTTGGTGATGGTATGAAAGCTAATTAGAGAGAGTGCATGAGAGCTTCAGCCCGTTCAGATAAGTGGACCAAGGAAGATGCTCCTCGAGAGGATTCACTATCTCGTCTGTGAATGACAACCACCAGCTGGCTTCGTTGGGGAGCAAGACTCTTATCATTGGCTGACAGGTTTTTTTGGGTTTTTTTGCGGTACGCGGTCCTCTCACCGCTGTGGCCTCTCCTGCTGCGGAGCACAGGCTCCGGACGCGCAGGCTCAGCGGCCACGGCTCACGGGCCCAGCCGCCCCGCGGCATGTGGGATCTTCCCGGACCGGGGCACGAACACGTGTCCCCTGAATCAGCAGGCGGACTCTCAACCACTGCGCCACCAGGGAAGCCCAGAACCGACAGTTTTATCATCAGTTGACCTCCATTACGATCTAGAGAGCCGCACAGCCTGCTACACGCAGGAAGTTTCTAATGAGCTAAGAAAGGAAGGAGGCATGAAAGTCATCAGAAGGCGAGCAGTACTGGTATCTAGAAATCAAACTCTGGGGAGAAACGTGAAGCTAGCTGACAGACGGGAGGCAGAACCTAGGCTGTTTGTCGTCACGTAGCTAAGAAGGCAATTTGCCAGCAAGCGAGGATGAGAGAGACAGAGACAGAGAGGTGAATGACTGTTAACACAGGAACCACCCTCTGAGTGTTGCTGGGTGAATGTTAACAGGAAATAAATGCAGCCAATGACGACTGCCCTGAGAGAGGACCGCCCAAGTGCCTTGGTCTGGTGGTTCCTCATCTCCTGGGGGTGCAGGGCAGTGAGGGAACTTCAGCATCTCTCTTACTCTCCCTTGAATCACGTCCAGACAGCCACACTCAGTCCTCATGTAAAACCCCTCCCTCTTCCTCGGAAACCCATGCCATCCGGCCATAGCAACTTCCGCCCACCCCAAGCCTCCCGGGAACACTGTCCAGCAGCCAATGAGAATTCAGCTCCTTCACCGTCTTCCCCTCTTTCTAGACTTTCCCCGAGTCTGGAAGCAGCTTCAAGGACAGTGACGAGCACCCACTGGGACATCTTGTACAGTGTCTTTGTTTAACCCCAACAGATGGGCATTTCCACTCCAGCAACCCATTTCTCTGGCCAACATCCAAACCTCATCATCTCCAGGACCCCATTCACCTCCGATACCCCAAATTTTCATCAGTGCAACCCTTCCGTTTGCTCACTCTGATCACCCCGGCTTTGGGACCTGACCAAGACTTTCAGTCCCTAACTGGTGCCTCTTCTTTTGGGTGTCAGCTCATCCTTCATTTCACTTCCTTCTGAAATCATGGACCCTGTTACTGAGTAATTTCAACAAATATTTTTCAAATACCTACTATGTATCAGGCACTGTTCTAGACACTGGGAGAAAACAGAGATAGTTCTTGCCCTCCTGGAGCTTACAATCTAATGGGAGAGACACACAGTCTAGTGCAGTGGCTCTCAATGGAAGGAAGAGATGTCATACCTCCCCAGGGAACATTTGGCAATGTCGGGAGACACTGCAGCTGCCACAGTTTGGGGGGTGCTATTGGCATCTAGTGGATAGAGATCGGGGATGTTGCAAACATCCTACAATGAACAGACTACCCCTCACACACGTATAAAAACACACAACAAAGAATTATCCTGCCCCAAATGTTACTACTGCTGATGTTGAGAAAGTATAATGGGAAAAACACACAGTCTAATGGGAGAGGCGTATTAATTTAATAATCACAGAAGCAAATGCAAAACGGCAACTGTGGCAAACACAATGAAGGAGGAGACTTCACCTAATCAGAGAGGTTAGAAAGGGCTTCCTGGAGGAATAGTTGCTTGAAGTAGGATTTGGATAGATGATAGGAGTTAACCGAATCACAAAGGAAAAGGAAAACTTTCCAGCAAGAGGGGAAAGCACTCTAAAGGGCTGGGGAAGTAGAGAGCCTGGTAAGGATGAGGAACTGTTAGACCAGTGCCTGGAATGCAGTTGGCATTCAGCTCAATAAATGCTTCTTCAGTGAACAAATAAATGAATGAACTGACAGGAGTAAACTGGTGGTTAGAGAGTAGGGTGGGCCCCTAAAGTGTAGAGGTCATTTTCCATATTCATAAGTAAAACTGGTCTGTAATTTTCTTGATGGGTCATATTGGCGTTATCCTATTCTCAAAATATGGTAGACAAAAATTACTTCTAAGTGGATAATTGACTTAAATGTGAAAAGTTCTAGAAGGTAATATAGGAGAATATCTTTATGACTTTAGAGTAGGAAATATTTTTTAATAAGACATAAAAGATAGTAATTAAGGAAAAATGATAAATGGAACTACATTAAAACTCAGATCTGTTAAAGGGAACCCTCCTACACTGTTGGTTGGAATGTAAGTTGGTGTAGCCACTATGGAAAACAGTATGGAGGTTCCTTAAAAAACTAAAAATGGAGTTGCCACGTGATCCAGCAATCCCACTCCTGGGTGTATATCCGGACAAAACTCTAATTCAAAAAGATACATGGGGACTTCCCTGGTGGTCCAGTGGTTAAGAATCTGCCTTCCAATGCAGGGGATGCAGGTTAGACCCCCTGGTCAGGGAACTAAGATCCCCCATACCATGGGGCAGCTAAGCCCGTGCACCGCAAGTACTGAACCCGTGTGCTCTAGAGTGCATGCACCACAACTAGAGAGAAGCTCACGCGCCACAACGAAAGATCCTACATGCTGCGACGAAGACCCGACACAGCCAAGTAAGTAAATAAATATTAAAACAAAACAAAACCAAAAAGATATATGCACCCCAAGTTCATAGCAGCACTATTCACAATAGCCAAAACATGGAAACAACCTAAATGTCCATCAACAGATGAATGGAGAAAGAGAAGAAAGACAAATACTATACAATATCACTTATATGTGGAATCTAAAATATGACACAAATGAACTCATCTACGAAACAGAAATAGACTCACAGACATAGAGAACAGACTTGTGGTTGCAAAGGGGGTGGGGGGTGGAGGAGGGATGGATCGGGAATTTGGGATTAGCAGGTGCAAACTATTATATATATAGAATGGATAAACAACATGGTCCTACTGTATAGCACAGGGAACTCTATTCAATATCCTGTGATACACCATAATGGAAAAGAATATGAAAAAGAATGTATATATATGTATAACTGAATCACTTTGCTGTACAGCAGAAATTAACACAACATTGTAAATCAACTATACTTGAATAAAATAACTTTTTAAAACATCTAAGATCTGTTCATCAAAAAACACCATTAAGAGAGTTAAAAGGCAAACCACAGAATAAGTGGGGAAAAGATATTTGCAACACATATAATCACCCTAAGGGCTTGTTTCCAGAATGTATAAAGAGCTTCTATCAATAAGAAGAAGCTGTATAACATAATAGAAAGGTTGGCAAAAGTCCTAGACAAGTTACTTCCCTAAAGAGAAAGTCCAAATGGCCAGAAAATATATAAACAGAATTTTCAGTGGAAAGAACAGTGAGAGGGACTTCCCTGGTGATCCAGTGGTTAAGAATCCACCTTCGGGCTTCCCTGGTGGCGCAGTGATTGAGAGTCCGCCTGCCGATGCAGGGGACACGTGTTCGTGCCCCCTCTGGGAAGATCCCACATGCCGTGGAGCGGCTGGGCCCGTGAGCCATGGCTGCTGAGCCTGCGCGTCTGGAGCCTGTGCTCCGCAACGGGAGAGGCCACAACAGTGAGAGGCCCGCGTACCGCAAAAAAAAAAAAAAAAAAAAAAAAAAAAAGGTGTTCACAGCAGCATTGTTCATCATAGGCTAACATTAGGAGCAACCTTGTTTATGTGCATCGGGACATGTATAAAAATGTTCACAGCAGCGTTGTCTATCATAGGCCAACATTAGGAACAACCTAAATGCCCACGAAAAAAAGAATAGACAAATATATTGGGGTATAGTCATACTACAGAATACTACATAGCAATGGAAATTAACACACCAGCTACAGGCAAGGAAAGAATGTAACCCCCCCAATTCCATGTATATTTCATTCCAGAAAAGTACAATTAAACCATCTTGTTTAGGTATGCCCAATTAAAACTGTGAACAAAAGTAAAGAAGTGAGTCCAGTGAAAGTCACTGTGAAAGGAAGGCATCTGTGATCTGCTAAAGGCACGTGGGGGAGTGTTATATTTTGTGTCTTTTTTTTTTTTTTGGACGCCCCATGCAGCATGTGGAACTTCCCTGACCTGGGATTGAACCGGGGCCCCCTGCAGTGGAAGCAGGGAGTCTTTCTTAACCACTGGACCACCAGGGAAGTCCCTGTTTTGTGTCTTGATCTGGGTGTTCATTTTACAGTAGTTTGTTAAGCTGCACATTTGTGTACCAATTTTCTCTGTGTTTATTTTATTGCCCAATAAAAATAGATTGGGTAGCTTTTTAGCTTTTTTCAGCACTCTGGCATTTATTGTCTAATATGGGCTTAATCTTCTCTCTGAAGAAAATGTTGCCCAAAGAATGTCTAGAGTCACAGGAATTTTTTATTGAACAACAGAGCTTGGAGATCCTTTCACAGCAGCACAACTCTGTCAATTTCAGCCCTTTTCACAGCATGATATCCACAGTACAGATGCCCAGTCCCCTAATGAGCGATACTGGAGTTGTCCACAGGTTTTTCTATTACAAACTATAGAAGTCGTTTCAAATCTTCATGCCTCTTATTCACCTTTGATCACACAAATTCCTTCCTCATTCAGCAAATGACACTGCCTTCTACTTCCCAGAGAAAATGGAAACCATCAGCTGAGAACATCTGGCCACCCTACCTATGAATTAACCTACATCTCCACCATCCTTTACTCTTTCCTATACTAGGTGCTCAAGAAATATCTGCTGATGCTTTGGCCCAGAGATCCTCAGTTCCAGTCAGTGTTGTTCTATCCCAGAGATTTTGTCTATGTGGAAGCTAATCACAGGTGGGTATGGGCAGACCCAGGCCCCCAGTCACCAAAAATCGTGCTTTTAGACTCAGTATTATCTCCAAGTGAGGTTATTTACCCCTACATCACTGCCCTTTGCATAAGATTGCACTACTTCTGGTAAGGAGTGATCTTTTTTTTCAATGATTTCTCTGATCATTAAGTAGTTCTTTATACTTTGTGTATTTTTTTAAATTTCTATAATAAAAAGTTAAAATCAGTTATTGCTTGATGAATAACACTATGATATTGTATGATATCTTGCCCTGTGTAGTAGAATGTCTAAAATAGAATTAAGTCTAGATGGTATGAATGACAGAAAGCTGTCAGTAAGATCACAGGTGATTTTTAAGTTTATTTTTATATTTTATTTTTTGGCTGCACTGCACAGCATGTGGGATCCTAGTTCCCCCACCAGGGATCAAACTTGTGCCCCCTGTATTGGAAGCATGCAGTCTTAACCACTGGCCTACCAGGGAAGTCCCTAGAAGTGATTTTTTTAACTACTTTGGAAGCATGGAGTCTTAACCACTGGACTGCCAGGGAAGTCCCTAGAAGTGATTTTTTTAACTACTTTATTTTTCAAAAAGTCTAAAGCAGCATTATTTTGTAACAAAAATTTTGACATATCGCATCAGCCAGAAATAACTCAATTATTATGGTTTTGGGTACAAAGGAAGAAAAAAAATCACTGAATCGCGCGCGAGCACGTGTGTGTGTGTGTGTGTGTGTGTGTGTGTGTGTGTGTTAAAAGCAGTAATATGTTGTGGCTTAAACATTTAGAAAAGACTGTGATTTTTACATTTGTGTCTTGGCATTAAAAAAATTTTTTTGAGCCTACGTTTCTTCCAGCTTCTGAAAGCCCCTGCCCCCCATGTATCTTTGATGTCCATCACTAGGTGGGAAATGCTAAGGACAGCGTTCCTAATTGTCTCAGCTGTGCATCATCCCACGCTAATGCTGGAACCTCTGAGGGACTAACGCAGAGGCCCCCAACCCCCGGGCCGCAGACCAGTGCCGGTCCAAGGCCCATTAGGAACCGGGCCGCACAGTAGGAGGTGAGCAGAGGGCGGGCCAGCGTGGCTTCATCTGCCGCTCCCCATGGCTCCCCATCGCTCGCATTACCTCCTGAATCATCGCTCACGTTACGGCCTGCACCATCCCCACCATGCCCCCTTCCCGTGGAAAAATTGCCTTCCGCGAAACCAGTCCCTGATGCCAAACGCACTGCAACGGAGAGTGGCCCCCGCTCGCCGCAACTGGGGAAAAGCCCGTGCGCAGCATCGAAGACCCAATGCAGCCAAAAATAAATAAATTAATTAATTTTTTTAAAAAAAGTTTGGGGACCGCTGGTATAATGGATGTCCACAGGCAGGAGGGAGGGAAGGATGCTGGTGGGAGGGAGGGAATGCAAAGCTGACCCTCCCAAAGGGTCTTCCTGTTCCATAGCACCTCAACCCCCCTCAGACTCACCTGACCAGCGATGTAGATAGGGAGGAAGATCCAGGCCAACATCAGCACGGAAAATAAGCCCTGCCGGGGAAAAGCGGAATCAAGATTCAGCTCCCGCCCACACTGTGATGCCAGCGTGGATTTCCCCGTGTCCAGAGGGAACCCGGCCTCATCTGCCTCTGCTTCCATCTCTTACTTACTGAGTAGCTCACCCTCCCTGGGCTGTCACATTTTCATGTTTAAATAGGACACAGGGATGAAGTAGGGCAGAATGGAACTAGAAGCTCTTTGTGGCCCCCAGTGCTGTGTGTCCTAAACCTTGAGTGTCCCCCTTCGTCCCCTTGTCTTCCCTCCCCTCCTTGGGCTGGGGTTAAATCAAGCCTGTGAGTTCAGGCAGGCCACTCTGATGAGTCGCTGGTGAGGCTAGAAGAGTTTATACAGGTCTCTGAGACTCACTTTTCTCACCTGTGAAATGGGAATAACTGCCCCCACTGGGTTGTTGGAAGGAAATCGGTGAGATGATGCTTACTGAGCACTTACGATACACCAGGCATTCCTGTGCACACTTTATAAGCATGAATTCCTTTAATCCTCTCAATGACTCGGTATGGCAGGTATCATCATTATCTCTGTTTTATACATGAGGCTCAGAGAGATCTAGTAACTTGCCCAAGGTCACACAGCTTATAAGTTTTAGAGCCCAGATGTGAACCCAGGCAGTCTGGTTCTAGTCTGTAATTGAATCCTGTAATATGATGATGTATGTGGTGTATTTAAGTCTGTGGCACAGAGTAAGTGCTTAAAAAATGTGAGTCATTATGAAAATGAAGATCACTATTAATAAGTGCATCCCTTCCCACTAAGTGAAAATCATCCTGCTACATAGAAGAGTGTGTCTTATCTCTTGGGTATCTGTGGGGTGGCAAAAGGATCAAGAACCACTGAACCACAAAGTTTTGTGATGGGCAATTGATATCTAATATACAGAAACACCCTCCAGTCCCACAAAACCTTCTATCTTCTGCATCGACGTGGGAGAGACTCTGAGCCTTCTTCACACATGTATTTGCCTTATGGGCTCCCATCAAGCAAACACAGGGAGGCCTGGAACTTGCAGATCAAACTGATTTTTGTTAACTAGGGGTGCCCTTGATGATTCCTGTCTGCTTTTTCATAAAGCACCACTCTATTTTTAAAAGAGCAGAGCATGCATACAACTGCTCCCCAGGATCTACCTACTGTGTAGAGGGTGGGCTGTCCATGCCCTGGTAACATACGTACATTAAATTCATAAGCAGTTACAGAAAGGCCCGCAGCAGCACCTGACCCTGCCAGGCCAATGAAATGTCCACTTCCAACATTGCTGGCAAACAAGGATGCACCCACCTGTGGGGAGATGATAGATCAGATCTTGGAGCCAAGGTCTGGTGTAGCTTCTTCCCACCACCAGTTCTTCCCATTCACCAAAGAGACCAAGACAAAAGGAGAAGTGGAGAAAGCAGGCCATCCCTAGCCCATCTAAGCAACTTTTTAGAAATTAGAAGCCTCTTCTTCCCTAAGACTATTTTACTTCCACCTTTAGAAAACTGGCATAACAAATACACATACCTATGATGCCTAAGATGTGAACTGTGTCCCCTCTAGTGTTGTGCAGTGCACAACTTGAACAACTGTATGCAGCATCCCTGGGGGGGAAGGAGGATGACAGGTGTTGTAGAAAGTGCTTCAGGATGAGAATCACGAAGCCTGTGTTATTCCCCAGCTCTGCTTCTAACTTAGCAAAGAAGAGAGCCCTCCTTCTAGTAGAAATCTAAGTGGCCAAGACGGTAATTGATGACCACAATCCCTGGTCTCAGTTGATTGCATGAGACAGGCCTGGGCACCTGGCCCAAGCTGGGCCAATTACATTCTCTCTCCTGGGAATCTGGAACTGGGAAACCATATTTGCTGGTCCCTTAGACTGGGGGTGTATAACCCAGGGAGGTGTGTGTGTAGCAAGGAGATGGGGGAGGTGAGTAGCATGTTCAGCTATGCACTCATCACTGCCACTCTGCTGAGAGAGAGGAGAATGAGGTAGACTTGCAGAGAAAGGCAGATCAAGAGAGGACAGAGCGAGATGGAGACAGAGATAGAGATAGGTGAGGGAAGGAGGGAGAAAGAGACAGAGAGGGAGCTATCTGTGAGAGGAATGTTGTGCCTCCCATAGACTTTCTGGTCTCTGGTTTTCATCTGATTCTATTCCATTGATCTGTCCTTATACCAGTATCACACTCTCCTGATTACTGTAGCTTTGTAGTAAGTTTTGAAATCGGGAAGTATAAGTACTCCAACTTTTTTCTTCCTTTTCAAAATTGTTTTGGCTCTTCTGGGTCCCTTGCATTTCCATCTGAATTTTAGGATTGGCCTGTCAATTTCTGCAAGAAAAGAGGGGGGGATGCAGCTGGAATTTTGATAGGAATGGCGTTGAGTCTGCAGTTCAGTTTAGGGAGTATTACTATTTATGTTAAATAGATACCATCTAGTGCGCCATTTTAATTCCCTTATTGCTATAGCTCAGGCGGCTACAATGTCAAACAATTGCCACTGATTTTTTTTAAACTAATGCCTCTGGGTAAAGGGCTGCTCACACTAGATCATCACTGAGTCAGATCAAGTAAAGACAAGTTGTGCAAGGGAAGCTTTCCAGGGAGCTGCAAGATGGGTAAAAACCTGACAATAATATGAGAATGGGACTTTGAAAGAGATCCAATCCTGTTCTAACCAGTGGCCTTCAAGACTACTGCAGAGCTGAAGAGAAGGGAATGAGAACAGACCCAGGTAAAACCCCACAAAACTTCCTGTTCTTACTGAGATTCAGCTGTTTTTCTTGAATTAAAGCTCCCTGGATGGATACTAGCATTAGGTCAATTTCCCGAGTTCCGAAAATGTTGATTTTGACAATGTTGCCACTGTTCTCATGGCTTTTATGCAGGAGGAGATTTCAAAGATCTTTATTCTGCCACTCCCAGTGACCCCACTCTGCAGGCTCCTCTGATTTTCCACTCTTCCCATAAAGAATCTGCGCTGGCCTGTGGCTTATTTTGATCAATAGAATGTGGTGAAAGTGACACTGTGTGACTTCCAGGCCAACACACAACAGCTCGGCAGCTTTCATCTTTGCCCTTGGAATCAGACGCCTTGTAAAAAACCTTGGGCCGAGCCATTAGATGATGAGAGGCATAGAGAGAGAGTGAAGTCCTTGCCTTCTAGCCAGTCTAGCTCCTGCCGGAGCTCCAGATCTGTGATGAGGCCATCCTGGACTTCCAGCCCTTCCCAGCCACCAGCTAGACGCAGCTCCATGAGTGACTCTAAAGAGCGGAGGAGGAACCACCCACTCAAAACACGCAATCGTTAGAAATAATACACTGTAGCTGTTTTAAGCTGCTAAACGTGTAGGTGTTTTGTTAGGCAACACCAGCTAACTAATGCACATGCTCCAGAGCCTATTCTCTCTCTCTCTCTCTCTTTTTTTTTTTTCACTTAGTAATTACAGAGAAAATGGATTTATTCATCAGGGGCAGACCTGGATTAACAAAACTCCTAAAATTTACACATAAAAGCAGAAAGCTAATTGATTTCCAGTGAGACTTACAACTGGGTGTGCAACCAGATATTCAAATTGTCTAGCCTCTCCATGTAGATAAGCTACGTGAGAAGCCAAACTATAATCAGAAGGTTGCTTTGTGGACTAGAGCAGTTCATAATGTGATCCAAATGTTTAGTGCTATCAGACTCTGTTTACCAGCGACAGACATCTGCTACTTGAAATGAAATGATGGGATATGCACAAAGGCACCTGCCCCCGGACAGTGTTTAGGTGGGCCAAGGCTGTGAGAGACCACATAAACCTCTATAACCAATTCCTATCAGAACTAGTATTGGTTTTCTATAGATGTTAACATTTTATCAAGCCAAAGCCCATACTCTTAACCACATCTCCTTCACATGGACATCATTCTCCTTAGGTGAAGAAAGCAAAAAAAGCTCCAAAATTTCCCTTTGCTTCTTGACCTGGGGAAGGGTCATCCAAGGAGTATGAGCACAGAAATGGTCCCAGAAGTGACATACGAAAGCAGGCATACTTAGGTGGGCTGCTGTATTGCTACTGAATTTTAGGAACTCAGCATCACTCCTCATAGAGACCACTAGAGCAGGATTTCTTAAAACTGTCACTGAATATTTCCTTTGTAGCCTTCTCTAAGTTCACTGCACCTGCACTGCTATTTACTTAATATTTTATCTTATATTGACTTCTTCTTTAACTCTTATACATGAATCACATATTATTTAGTCAATGTATTAGATATTAATACAATATATTAGTAATATAATAGTACATGCATATATATATATATATATATATATCCACAGCCTTTAGTAGAAAATCAGTATCACTTGCTCTACATAGAAGAGAACCATACAAATAAAATGAAAATGAAAAAAAAATTATTAAATTCTAGCTAGGTTCTCTGGACGACCAAATTCACTTAGCCTGAGGCTTGCATTCTCTTTTATTTTTATTTTATTTTATTTAGTTATTTTTGGCTGCGTTGGGTCTTTGTTGCTGCACACAGGCTTTCTCTAGTTGTGGTGAGCTGGGGCTACTCTTCGTTGCAGTGAGGGGGCTTCTCATTGCAGTGGCTTCTCTCGTTGTGGAGCACGGGCTCTAGGCACGTGGGCTTCAGTAGTTGCAGCACGTGGGCTCAGTAGTTGTGGCTCACGGACTCTAGAGCGCAGGCTCAGTAGTTGTGGCACACGGGCTTAGTTGCTCCGCGCCATGTGGGATCTTCCCAGACCAGGGATCGAACCCGTGTCCCCTGCATTGGCAGGCGGATTCTCAACCACTGTGCCACCAGGGAAGCCCCTGCATTCTCTTTTAAACACAGAGATTAGCCAGTGCTGGAAGGTTGGTAAAACCCTATTAGTACCAAACTTTGACTGTTTCTTTTATGTAACCAGGAGGATTAACAGAGAATAGGAAAGGGAATAATGTTCTCACTAAGTAATCTGATGTTATTTAATGTTCTGTCTGTGCACAACTGAAAAATCATGGGGCACATATTACTTATATTTTGGGAAACACTGCACTAGATTACAAGCTCCTTGAGGTTGAAGACGAGCTCACTAATGTCTGCTGTGTTTGGCACACTGCTGGACATATTCCTCAGGGAATTTTTTAAATGAATTCGTTGAATATATAATCCAGAGCTCATTTTTGGTATCTTTTGAGGACACTGGTCATTGTCTTTAGACATCTCATGGACCAGAAACTTATATACCTGTTATCTCTGCACCTTACATCCTACATCTTTTGGACTCCCTGCAAACGGGAGATGTCTTCTCTCTTTTTAGTTCAAAGATTTAACACTTATATTAGGAGATCAAGAATAAAATTATTATTCCTGATCCCCTACTCAGGGCCCAGGAAGCAGAGGTCTGTGTGCATGTGTATGTTGTCTGTGCACATGTGTGTGCGCGTGTGTATTTCGTAATGCCTTTAGCTACCCTTGAAAAGAAAATACTAATTGGGCTGTTGTATTTGTTATTTATGTTCTCAACACCCATTCCACCTTGTCCCGGTCATGCTCTCCAGTTTTCCTTCAGAGTCTAGCCCCTCTCATTTCTCATCACATATGCCTCAGAGCAGACTCCATGCCCCACAGCTTAGGCACTGAGTGTGTGACCCAGTTAGCACATCAAACTACCTTGGTCACAGTGATTGGCACAGAGATGGGCAAGGGACACAATCAAAGATGGGATATTTTCCAGGGATACTGCCATGGAGGCAGGTGCTCTTCCCTTGCTAGGCTGGAACTTGAGAGGATGAAAGGTCTGGAGCAGTGGCCGCCATCTTGTTGACATGAAGTTGAACCTGTTTGGGAATAGCACCCATCCAGAAGAAGAGAAGCAGATAGAAATAGATAGATGATAGATAAATAATGGATAGATAAATGATAGATAGGTGATAGATAGATAGATAGATAGATAGGATAAACAGAGGGAGAAATCAGGTCCTACTTATCACTTGGGCCCCTATACTCTGCCATACCTGAAACCAGACCAACCCTCAGTTTTTCCCTTAGGTGAGCTGATGAATTCTTTTTGTTCAAACAAATTTGAGTTGGAGCTAAGCCTTCTCTAGTCTAGACTGTGACTTCCAGACAACATGGAACCAGAGAGTCCTGAGCGAGCAAAGGTTAGACAGAATATCAACACCTGAAGAGTCTTTGAGAAGTAATTTTAATTGAACCAAAGACTACTTACTGGCCACCACACCATGTCCCCTCCAGCTAGAAAATAGCCTTTCACCGTGTCTCTTTTGGTCTTCACTGTGGACTGAAACAAAGAAGAGGGGTGGGTGAGGGCAATGTTAGCAATCAGACACCTCCCAAAATGGTCTAGGCCACAGATTATAACCCGGGAGTCCAGCAGGCCAGACTCAAATTTATTTTGGGTTTTTTTGTTATTTGTTTTTGGGTTTTTGTTTGTTTTTGGGTTTTTTTGCAGGAGTCCCTGAGCGATACTTCCCATGGACATTGTTTGCCTGAAATATCTTAGTTCACTTTTTTTTTTCTTTTGCCATGTGGTTTGTGGGATCTTATTTCCCCAACCAGGGGTCGAACCCGGACCCTCGGCAGTGAAAGCACAGTCCTAATTGCTGGACCGCCAAGGAAGTCCCTCAACTATAATTAAAAAAAAGATTGAGGGACTCCCCTGGCAGTCCAGAGGTTAAGACTCCATGATTCCACTGCAGGGGGCACAGGTTCGATCCCAGGACAGGGAATTAAGATTCCACATGCCCCGTGGCTCGTCCAAAAAATAAAAACTAGAAATATTTAAAAAGTACAAAACTCTGAGGTCCTTTTAAAAAAAATGACTTCCCTGATAGTCCAGTGAGTAAGACTGCGCTCCCAATGCAGGGGGCCAGGGTTCAATCCCTGGTTGGGGAACTAGATCCCGCTTGCATTCTGTAACTAAAAGATCCCACATGCCGCAATGAAGACCCCGCAGCCAAAATAAATATAAATAAATAATTAATTAAAAAAAATAAAGTATAGTTGATGTGTGATATTACATAATTTACAGCTATACAATATGGTGATTCAAAATTTTTAAAGATTATACTCCATTTTAGTTGTTATAAAATATTGGCTATATCCCTCTATTGTACAATATATTCTTTTTTATTAATAATTAATTTATTAATTTTTTTGGCTGCATTGGGTCTTTGTTGCTGCACGTGGGCTTTTCTCTAGTTGCAGCGAGCGGGGGCTATTCTTCATTGCGGTGTGTGGGCTTCTCACTGGGTGGCTTATCTTGTTGCAGAGCACAGGCTCTAGGCGCGCGGGCTTCAGTAGTTGTGGCTCGCGGGCTCTAGAGCGCAGGCTCAGTAGTTGTGGCGCACAGGCTTAGTTGCTCCGCAGCAAGTGTGATCTTCCCAGAGCAGGGCTCGAACCCGTGTCCTCTGCATTGGCAGGTGGATTCTTAACCACTGTGCCACCAGGGAAGCCCTGTACAATATATTCTTGTAGCTTATTTTATGCATAATAGTTTGTACCTCTTAACACCCTACCCCTGTATTGCTCCTCCAGCCCTTCCCTCGCCCCACTGGTAACCACTAGTTTGTTCTCTATATCTGTGATTCTACTTCTTTTTTGTTATAGTCACTAGTTTGTTTATTTTTTAGATCAAATATATTTTGTTTGACCCATGGTTTTTAAGAAGATTCTCATCTGAATGCCCTTAGAGGAGACATAAACTCTTCAGGTCAACACAGCCCCTACCACTCCCTGCCTCACAGATGTATAATAACCCACTAGATCCCCCTAGGCATTTGAGCTTTAGACTCATGGCTTGTATAGACAAGCCACAATGAGCTATAGATAGCTCACAATGGATATCATTTATTGAGCATCAGTACTATGCGACAGACACTAGACTAGGCATTTTGAGGCATCATCTCATTTTAATCCTCACCAAGTCCTATGAGGTTGGTGTCATCAGGCCAGTTTAACAGATGAAGAAACTGTGGCTTGGAAGTAAAGTCATGTATGTAGTGCCATATTTCTACAGAGCAGAAGGCTGGGAACTCAAACCTAGGTCAGCCTGATTTCAGAGCTCTTTAGGAGTGAGCTTCCTGGCATTAAAGGTGCTTTAACAGAGACATTTTAACCACTAAGTAGCTATTTGTGATAAGTGATTTAACTTCTCCCAGCCTCTGGGTGCAGGTGTTGGTGAGAGGAGTCTTACTGGATGGGAGATGACATGAAATGATATCTTTTCATCCCTGCAAATGATCTTACTATAGAAAACAGACACTATGGCTCATTCCTGCTGAAACCTGACACAGGAAGTATTTTTCCAAGAGTAAAGAACTCCTCGTGCTAAAAGGGATCAACTAAATCCATGACTTCAAAAACCAGTAATACATCAGTCTCCCAATTCTCTTGTGAAAATATAGATTCCCAGGAACTCTAACCCTCACCCTAACTCTACCCCTACACCTAATCCTGATCTCAAACCTGTCTGAATCAAAAGCCCTGACTCTTGGGAATTCCCTGGCGGTCCAGTGGTTAGGACTCGGCACTTTCACTGCCGGGGCCCCGGGTTCGATCCCTGGTCAGGGAACTAAGATCCCGCAAGCCGTGCAGCGCGACAATAAATAAATAAATAAATAGATAACTAAAAGCCCTGACCCTTAACAACATCTCACCCATCTCAATATCAGATCCATGGTCTTTGGGATGGCCAGTACTTTTATCCCCTGATTGATCTGGAGCAGGGAAAGCTAAGGGGTAAGAGTAGAGAAATGATCTACAAATAGTCAAACGGAAGTGGGGACACCTCAGTAGGCTACAGTTTTCAAGTCATTTGACCTGAAAATCAGATAGCAGCACCTCCTCTGCACTATCCTTGATCCCAAGGTTACTGTCTCTTTAATATGTAAAGCGTTCCTAGAAATTGATAAGAATAAGAGCAAGAACTTAATGAAAATGGAAAAAAAATGAAACCATACTTCACCTAAAGGAAACAAGTGGTTCTTAAACATATGTGAGGATGTTTATTTTAGCCTCACTGATTATAAGATAGTACATTGAGATAGTGTTTCCCTGTCAGTTTGGCAAAAATGAAAAAGTTTGACAATGCAGTGTTGCTGTGGATGTGATCATGTGACTTTCATACATTTAATGATCTTGTGCAGATTGGCACTAAGCCTAAGGAGGGCAATCTGACACAAGCTATCACAATTACAAATACATACATCCTTTAACCTGACGATTCCAGTACGGGGAATGTATCCTACATTATAGTTGTATATACATCCAAAATAATGTGCCCAAGACTTGTCTATTACAGCATAAATTTTAGTGTTGAGAGATGGGGAACAATCCAAATGACCCTCAGCAAGAAACAGGTTAAATAAATTGCGGTATGATCGTCTATGGAATACCGGGCAACTTTTGTTTTCAACACCTTTACTGGAGTATAATTGCTTTACAATGGTGTGTTAGTACTGGTCAACTTTTAAGAAGATGCAGAAGCGTCCATATACTGATATGAAAAGATATCCAGGAGACACTGATCAGTGAAACATATCAAAGTAAAAAACGGTATGTATAATAAGCTACCTTCTATTTAAGAATGAGGGAAATATACACATTAATATTTGCTTGGATTTACCTAAAGAAACTCTGGAAGAATACACTAATGTACTAAAAAGTTAATAACAGTGGTTGCCTGTGGAGGGAAGGGTAGTAGTAAGACTTTTCATTGTGTGTCATTTTAAGTTGTTTTTATTTCACTGCCTTTAAAAAAACAAAACTACTTTTTAAAGAGCATGGGCTTCAAAGTGAAGGATATGGATTCTAACCCCAGCTCTCCTAACTTACTAACAGAATAAGGAACTTAAATTCTTTGAGCCTCAGTTTTCTTATCTATAAAATGGGGTATAGCAATAGTACCTTCTTCATAGCGACCTGTGCAAATTACCTGAGATAACATGAATGAAAGTGCCTAACAAGGTACTTGACACACAGTTGATACTCAACGCATTCTTTAAATATTAAAGTTCTGATTAGGAAATTCCCTGGCGGTCCAGTGGCTAGGACTCTGCGCTTCCACTATAGGAGGCACGGGTTCGATCCCTGGTCGGGGAACTAAGAACCCGCATGCCATGTGGCACGGCCAGAAATAAAAATAATAAAAGTTCTGATTACTGTGTGACCTTGAGCTAGTCTCTCACCCCACCCCAGCCACTTTCCCTCCCCCTGACCTGGCTTACCCATAGTCCAACGGCCAGGACAAAGAGGAAGTACAGAACCAGCACTGCGATGTCACCTGGTTCCAGAGTCCTCTGGGGAAATGCCTCCAGGGGATCTGGCCGCGTGGGCTGAGGGCTGCTGGGGCTGCTCTCCATGGTCCTGAATGAACTCTCTCACCCCTGTGGAAGGGCAAATGCATGTCAGATGCCAGGACCTGGTGCCACTCTTCTCACCCTCTCCGTGGCTGCCTCCTTGGGACATCCAAGCAAGAGGACACACGTGGAGGAGACAACCTCGGGAAGGCAGATGCATCCACCCACTCACTCAGCAAACATTTACAAGGAAGTCACGTCAAATCTACAGTTAATGTTTACCAATCCAACCACTCGCTTGGCAAAATACAAAGAAGAATACACAATTTTAAGTAATACAGATGTTTCACCACCCTCTTCCACATACCTGGGAGTGAGAGAAAAACAAGACACGTGCGTCAGTCTCTGTTCCCCAGGTACCTCACTGCTGGGTGAAAGTCAAGCCAGTAATTTTGTCAGAGGCTCAGTGAGTCAATAACAATCTTGTTTCACTGCTGGATACGCCCATAAAAATGCATATATTTAATAAACACTTATATAGTACTTACTACATGCCAGGCATCATCCTAAGTGTTTATAAACCTGCGAAGTGGGCACTGTTGCTATCATACCATCTTACAGCTGGCAAAATTGAGGCACAGAGAAGTTAACTAACTTGCCTAAGGTAACACAGTTCAAGTGGTAGAGTTGGGATTTGAAGGCTAATAATCTTGCTCCAGAATCCATGTTTTGAACCAGTATCTTAAGGTATTTCTCAGTATATTGCACTTCCTTGGGCAATTTAAGGGATTCCTGTGGTGGGTAGAATCATGTCCCCCTCAAAGATGTTTACATCCTAATCCCCAGAGCCTGTGAATGTGTTACGCTATATGACAAAGGACAATTACATTTGCAGATGTAATTAAGGTTGCTAGTCAGCTTCCCTTTAAATAGGGAGCTTATCTGAGTAGGACTAATGCAATCACTAGGGACCCTAAAAGTGGAAGAGGAGATTAGATGAGAGAACCAGAGAGATAAGAGTGTGAGAAGGATTTGGCCTGATGTTGCCGGCTTTGATAATGGGGTAATGGGGCCACAAGCCAAGGAATGCAGGTGACTTCTAGAAGCTAGAAAAAGCAAATTAATGGATTCTCCTCTAGAGCATGCAGAAGGAAGTGAGCCCTACTCTCACCTTGACTTTAGTGCAGTAAGACCCATTGAGAACTTCTGACTTCCAGAACTGTAAGATGATGAACTTGTGCTGTTTGAAGCCACTAAGTTTGTGGTAATTTGTTACAGCAGCAATTGGAAACTAATACAATTCTCAAGGGTAATTTTTTTACTATAAGCGATTTGGGCTTTGACTTACTTCTGTGTTAAGATGACTCCACTCTGGAGGTGTCAGCCTCTAGGGGTTCAGGAATGAAAAACTCAGTCCTGCCCTCTATGACGTGCACCCCAATAATGGGATAAACCCACTCAGATAATAACACAACGTGATGTTTCATACAGTGGAGGTACATAGAGGTAGAGGTATTAAGGATTCAAGCTTAGGAGTCATCAAGCTGGCTCCCCCACTTACCGATCCTGAGAACTTGGACAAATTCCCTAACTTCTCAAAACCTTAGCATTCCCATCTGCAAAATGGAGCAATAAGAGTTTACGTTTCATAGATTGCTGTGAGCTCGTACCTGTGAAATGTTAACAACAGTGCCACGCACAGCTGTGTTCAGTAAATTGTAGCTGCTATTATTAATATTACTAATTTTCTACAATGTGCAATGAGGTAAGGACCACCTAATTTTACATGGAGAAATCCAGATGGTAGCGTATGAGCTGGGTCTTGAAGAATGAGTGGGTGGTCCTACACAGCATAAGCGGGTATGAGAGAGCATTCCAGGCCAAGACAACAGTATCTAACATTGAGGTGTGAAAAAACATGTCATGCTTAAGGAACCATCAGATTCTTGCCTGAGTATTAAGCAAGATTTGAAGGAGGGAGATGGGCAGTGAGGCTCGTATAATGCTATGAAGACATTATACCCGCCCTTTGATGTCATTCAAAGGATTCTGTAAGGTCAGTAATTTTCAAAGATAACATCAGTTGTCATCATCTTCAGATATCATCCCGTTTTTATGTTTTTAATTTTAATTTTTAATTGAGCATTTTAAAATTTATTTAATTAATTTATTTTTGACTGCGTTGGGTCTTTGTTGCTGCACGTGGGCTTTCTCTAGTTGCGGTGAGCAGGGGCTACTCTTCATTGCAGTGCGCGGGCTTCTCATTGCGGTGGCTTCTCTTGTTGCGGAGCACGGGCTCTAGGTGAGTGGGCATCAGTAGCTGTAGCACACAGGCTCAGTAGTTGTGGCTCACAGGCTCTAGAGCAGAGGCTCAGTAATCGTGGCTCATGGGCTTAGTTGCTCTGTGGCATGTGGGATCTTCCCAGACCAGGGCTCAAACCCGTGTCTCCTGCATTGGCAGGCAGATTCTTAACCACTGCACCACCAGGGAAGCCCCATTCTCTGTTTTTATAACAAATATTTTGTAATATTCCTTTTACTGAAAATGGAAATGAAATTCATAGTTAGTGTTACCTACCTACACACATAATTTTTTTAAAAAATCAATACAGTGCTCTAACTCTATTATAAAAGAGAAATAGAAGCAATTTATGATTAAAATGATGGATAATCCAAAATGTAACAGCTCCATCTGACTCCACTGCAAGACTCAAAGGGACAGTCAGATCACTTTACCTATTATACTGAATACATTTTTAATTTAAGAGAAATAAAAAAATAGGAATCCATTCTATTCCAGAAGCACAGAATAAAGCATGAATTTACAGAGGAACACCAGAATGTTTAAATTTGTGAAAAATGCTTTGTGATTTTAAATGTTATGAAGAAGTCCAAACAACTCCCACGATATACCATGCTTTTAACTTAAGATAGAGCCCTCTGAGAAATATCAGAGGCAGCTTCGTGAAAATAAAAAGCAGGTACATTTTTTTAAAACCATTTTTTAAATGAAGTAAAGTTAATTTACAATGTTGTGCTAGTTTCAGATGTATAGCAAAGTGATAAATATTCTTTTTCAGCTTCTTTTCCATTATAGGTTATTATAAGATATCGAATATAGTTCCCTGTGCTATTTTTTTAATGTAAAAAAAACAACAGCCAACACTTTGTGTTTTGTGCAAACTGGTTCTACTCTCGCATAATTGTAAGCATGTTTTTCGCCTGCGTGAAGGTCAGGTGGGACATCTGAAAGTCCTGGTTGCTTGGGGAAGTTCTGTGAATTTCAAGGTGTCTAGCATGTCTGGTCTCCACCCAGCCATGGTACCCAAAGTCATTGTGACAACCAAAAATATCCGATAAATTTTCAAAACATCTCCCGGTAGGCAGCAATGCCTCAGTGGCACCCCTCTGCTCTAGGTTAAGAAATGCTACTGAAGAATTTTGAACAAGGTGGTGGAAGTGGTGCAGGGCAGAAGAGGCTTGACTGGAAGCCAAAAAGGTGGGCGGGAAGGGTATTTTGAAATAACCCAGACTTGAGATGGAGGGTGAGAAAAAGTGCATTAGAGAAATAATTTGGGTTAGAATCGGTAGGACCTGGAGATTAATTAACAGGATAAGCGAGAGAGAGGGGGAGAACTGGGGATAGTTTCCTACTTCTAATCAGAGCTGCCCAAAGACAGAATGGCCTGGTCACCTGGGCAGGATGTTCCTTGTTCTTAAAGCAGAGTTTTTCATCTGCAATACTATTGGCATTTTGGATCACATAATTCTTTATTATAGAGAGCTGTCTTGTGCATTGTAGGATGTTTAGAGCATCCCTGGTAGCTACCCACTAGATGCCAGTAGCACCCTTCCCACAGTTGTGAGAGCCACAAATGTCCGCTGGGTTGAGAACCACTGCCTTTGAGCCCTAGAAATTGGACAGGCACTTAGAGAAGATGCCTCAGGGGGGCGCTCAATAACTTTTAACGTCCCTTCCCACGCCAAGTACAGAGGATGCTCACAGCTTCTCAGACCTGTGAGAAGACTCAAGCAATCACTGATCCATAGCTCTCATCCAAAGATGAACAGACAAGAGAAGGAGGGAAGGAGGGAATATAGACTTGCCAGTATCAGGCAAACCCAGCTCACTTACCCCACTTGAATGCAGGAGTGCGTAGTGGAAGCCCCAATTCTACCTCAGATCACCCCTCAGCCCTCCCTGCCTCAGTCAAGCCCAGGTGTTATGATCATTGTTGTCTGTCCAATGGGATGGTAATAACCTAAATGAACCAGAGAACTTGTAGGGAGAAAGTAGAAAGGGAAGACTGGTGCTGGAGACCCTCCCTAGGGTGGAAGTAGAGGTTCATAAATGAGGGTCTAACCAGGAGACTGATTCTGGAGGCTTGGGGAGGACAGGGTGGATGGTCCTTAAGGCTGACTCAGGGGTGAAGCGCCTGTTAGGTAGGTAGTGCTCTTATTGCTATTCCACAGCCAAGGAAGTGGTGTCACATGACTGAGTGCCCAAGGCAGGACTCAAACCCAGATCTGTCTGATTTCAGAGCCTGCATTTTCTTTCTTTTTTTGCCATGATTTTTAAAAAATTATTAAAAGGCTTCCCTGGTGGAGCAGTGGTTGAGAGTCCGCCTGCCGATGCAGGGGACACGGGCTTGTGCTCCGGTCCGGGAAGATCCCACATGCCACGGAGCGGCTGGGCCCGTGAGCCATGGCCACTGAGCCTGCGCGTCCGGAGCCTGTGCTCCGCAACGGGAGGGGCCACAACAGTGAGTGGCCCGCGTACCGCAAAAAAAAAAAAAAAAAAAATTATTAAAGTATAGTTGATTTACAATATTGTGTTAGTTTCTGGTATACAGCAAAGTGATTCATATGAGTATATATATTCATATATATATATATCCTTTTTCAGATTCTTTTCCATTAGAGGTCATTACAAGATATTGAATATACTTCCCTGTGCTATACAACAGGTCCTTGTTGTTTATCTATTTTATATATAGTAGTGTGTATCTGTTAATCCCAAACTCCTAATTTATCTCTTCCCTTTCCCCTTTGGTAACCATATGTTTGTTTTCTATGTCTGTGAGTCTATTTCTGTTTCGTATATAAGTTCATTTGTATCATTTTTTTAGATACCACATATAAGTGATGTCATATAATATTTGTCTTTCTCCAACTTACTTCACTTAGCATGATCATCTCTAGGTCCATCCATGTTGCTGCAAATGGCTTTATTTCGTTCTTTTTTATGGCTGAGTAGTATTCCATTGTGTGTGTGTGTATATATATATATATATATATATATATATATATATATATATATATATATACCACTTCCTTATCCATTCCTCTGTTGATGGACAATTAGGTTGCTTCCATGTCTTAGCAATAGTGCTGCTATGAACACTGAGGTGCATTGTATCTTTTCGAATTTTTCGAGTTTTCTCTGAATATACGCCCAGGAGTGGGATTGCTGGATCACATGGTAACTCCATTTTTAGTTTTTGGGGGAACGTGCATACTGTTCTCCATAGTGGCTGCACCAGTTTACATTCCCACCAACAGCGTAGGAGGGTTCAGAGCCTGCATTTTCAAACAGTTCAACTGCTTTGAAGTACTTTGTTGCTTCCAAAACAGGGGACTTGGGGAGGATGAGGGCTGGGACCGGAGGAAGCAGGTAGAGATTGATGTTGAACTGGGGAGTGGGGCAGCTTGTTCTAGAACCTCACAGGTCTGAAAGGGAGGAAGGGGAGGAAGGAAGGAGGAAGGGCAGCAGAAAGCCTGGTGACACTCCCTCCCCCGTGTCCAGCCCAGCTCCCAGCCGCCCCTTCCAGGCCTCTGCCTGCCAGGCACCGAGAGGGGCGGGAGCAGATAAACAAGTCATTCATCACCCGCTCCGGGCAGGCTGGCACCAACTTCAGGCTCTTCCTGAGTCCCAGGGAGGGGGGGGGACCTGCCGGCGGCCAGGAGGAACAGGCTGTGTCTTCAGGGTGGGAGTAGGAGCTTGGACAACGGACCAGAGAAGCTGTGGAACCCAAGTGCTGCCGCCTTGGCCACGCGCTCCCAGGTGGAGCCCTCCACGTGCCCTCGTTCAGTAAAGTCACGCTGTCACCGTAACAGGGATCATCTCTAAAGCTTAGTGAGCACTAGTTATTGAAATGCCAGGCCAGGAGCTCGCTTTACATTGGTCCTCTTATCTCATCCTTGTCAGCCCAGTGAGACAAACACCTTACACCTCCGTTTTACAGGTGGGAAATGAAGCCACCAAGAAGTGACAGTGAGCTGGGTTCAGGTCCTGGCTGTGCCACTGGCCTCTGGGTCACACTAAGTGTCAGAGGTGGGATTTGAACCCAGGTCCTGAACCGAAGCTCATTGTTATCCAATACTAGCTGGTGTGTCTCTTTTTCCTCCCTTCCTCCTGCCCTTCTCTCCTTCTTTCTCTCCTTCCCTCCTTCAGTCCTTCCCTCCCTCTACTTGTTTCTTTTCCACAAACATTTATTAGGCACCAGCTGTGTGCCAGGCTCTGTGCTAGGCATGGAAGACAAAGTGGTGATTACTGTGGATGTGGCCCCCCCATCCTCGAGAGATCTCACTCAGCCCCTTGCAGCTCCTTGTGTGCCCAGAGCCACCAGCTGCACTGCACCGGGAGGGCTTCACCTCCTGGGAGGGACCCTCCCCTGTGGGAGGCCAGGGTTGACAGGAGTCTAGGTAAAGCGGGCGTTGTAACAACGGCCCTGTTTGCAAGAATACCTTACCCTTGCAGTTGCCCATTGGCTAAGGAACACAGGAAACTCAGCAAGCAGAGACGGCTGCTCACCCCTTTCCTTTCAGCCGCTTACATAATTTGCCAGAGCAGATGTGGAAATTTCCCCAGTGAGAGGCAGGGATGGGGAAGCACATCCACAGCAAGGTGAGGGGTCTGACTGTGTTCCCTGCGTTCGGTTGCTGAGGCCGTCTCCTGCGTGTGTGTGCACTGGTGGGGCTACAGTATCCTCTACAACATGTGTGCATCTGAAACATTTCATGATGGAAGAAAAAGGAACAAGCGGATAAAGATTTACAGCATAAAACCATATATGTATATTAAATACATTCTGAGACAGAAAATAGTACCAACTATTTTGCCAGGATGCAGGCCTATTTGCTGAAGAACAGCAAACACGTTAGCAGGGACAGAAAATGAAAGAGACAGAGAGAGAAACCAGGGAAGGAGTCTGCACTGGCTAAAGATGACAAAGACCATCTAATTACAAAGTTTAATTACAGGCAAAAACTCCCTGGGAAATAGATGCACTGCGATCAAGTGTAAAGATGTTAGAACTGCATTGCCCGGTTCAAATCCCAGCTCTGCCACTTACTAGCTCCGTGATCTTGGGCAAATAAGCTCTCTGAGGCTCAGTTTTCCCACCTATAAAATGGGGGTATTAATCAGACCTATGTCACAGTTTTGCTAAAAGCATTAATCGAGTTCGTTATAGAACGTGATCAGGTCCAGAATACTTGGTCTGACTCCATCCTTCTTGGAGGAAAAAAGAAAAAGAGCATGGACTTCGTGGTCACGCAGACCCTGGCCCCTACATGTGTGAATCTCACTTTAAGCACACCGCACCCCTACGAGGTCAGGTCTCTGGTTAACCCCACTGAACAGGTGGGGAAAACAAAGCCCAAGCTGGGGCCCCAAGGTCACGCCACTGGTAAATGACTGAACCGGGGCTTCCAACCGGGGCTTCCAACCGGGGCTTGACCTGCAAGTTCCTAACCACTGCTCGGCACGTGCGCCCTTGGCAGGGAAAATTCCAGAGGTGACAACAAGGGCCTGCACAGGGCCGGCAGACACTCACACCCTTTCCTTCCACTCCTTTGTGGAGGTAACTGCCTCCTTCCTCAGCCACAAGCCTGGCCTTTGGCTCAAGTCCAAGATGCCCAGAGAGGCTGGTAGTAGACGGAGCCCAATCAGAGGGAGGGGGTCAGTTCTGTCAGGCTGAGCGGAGCTGTCAGACCCTAAAACTGCAGAAGCGAGGGCCACAGGAGGACCACCTCTGGCTGCTCAACCGGCTGATGCTATGTGGTTCATTAGGAATGGGTCTCTAGAAAAAAGGGCCAGAGGACAGATGCCAGGGGTCTCTGTGCTGAAGCAGAGGCTGGGACTCTCCCCAGCCTGTTAGAAAGAGCCACCTCTCCGGTCACTAGGAAGGAAACAATGGGCCCGGTAGGGTCTGGCTCAGGAGGTTAGCAGGTGTGAGTACCAGGGAGCCAGGTGAGGTTTCTCCTCCACCCGCCTCCCCCTTTCAGTGACAACCTTGTCTCTTGATTCCTAGAGAGAATAGATGTCACAAGAACACCTTCTGAGCCCCAGACCTGTCTATCCAAATGCCGGCGTGGAATCTCTCACGGATGCCCAGTCGGCATCTCAAACGTAATACATCCAACTCGGAGACCACAATCTTCAAGGGCGGCCAGTCTTTCCCTTCTCACTAAATGGCAACTTCACCTACCCTGCTGCTCAGGCCGGAAACCCGAGAGTCACCCTTAGGTCTTGCATTCATGCACTCATTCATTCATGCACTCATGCAGTGGTCTGTGAGCACCTCCTACGTGCTGGCCACCACGTCTAAGCGCCAAGGATGCCGGGGCTCGCAAACATACCATCAAAGACATTATGGCGTCTCTTGCTCAACTCCCGCAACCTACTGACCTCTGATCCCGTTCTGTCCCACTCCTAAAGCAGAGCTGCAGTCTATGCATTTCCCCGCACCTTTACTTTTATTGCTTTCATTCAAGCCACCGTCACTGGAAGGATCTTGCCTTCCCAATGACACCCTCGCTTCCTTGGAATCCACTCCCCTTACATGGAAGTCAGAGAGATCTTTGAGCAAAAATCAGATCAGTTCCTTTTCCTGCTCAAAGAATCAGGGCCTGTTGATGTGCTCTGCTGTGGCCCCAGCCCCATCTCACCCTGCTCTTATTTCTATCCCTGAGCACTAGTTCTGCCTCAGGGTCTTCGCCATTCCACCCATCCCACCCGCCCTTGCCCGCAACGCTCTTCCCTGCACTCTTGGCTGGACGAACTCGTGCTCATCCTTCAGATGGCACCCCTACTGTCACAGCCCCAGAGGAGTCTTCCCTTGGCTTCAATCTAAGGAGGATCCCTAAATGATTTGCCATCATGGCAAACATGACTTCCCATAACCGTTGAATCAAGCAGGACATTTGATTTGTACGATTCTCTCATTACCTCCCGTTCCCACTCTACCGTAAGCTCCGCGAAGGCAGGGACCCTGTCCGTCTCGCTCACGTTGTGTCCTCAAAGCAGGCACTCAATAAACCCTTGTATAGCAAACAAAAGTGGACTTTTCTCAGCCTGCCATTGTGACACACACCCCCAAACCCCGCCACAGCCAAAGTCATATCCTCAGGATGCCCGTTTGGAGGGGGGCGTCTCCCTTGGTTGCTTCCCCGGAATCGGTCATCAAGACATCACTTGAAAAGCAGACCTTGGCCGTGGGAGGTGGGTCTCAGCTTTGCCTCCCCACTATCTGTGCAACCTTGGGCACGTTTCTTAACGGCTCTCGGCCTCCGTCTGTGAGTGACCGTGGCTGGGCCAGCCAGACCAGGCCCAGGATGTGAGGCTCTCAGCACGTGTCTGGCATATTTGCTTTGCTTGGCAGTCACACATCCCCCAGGGTTTTGTTGTTCTTTGTAGGTATTTTTCACCTGCTTATCTCTTGGGTCCTCGTGAGTCCACCACACCTGTGGGCTGGGCTGTGCTGAGGTTCACGTTCTCATCTGACAGATAAGGAACCGAGGCTAAGAGAGGTGAAATGATAGCTCCACGTCTGTGAACTCGGTTAAGTGGAGGCGCTGCGAGCCTCGCATGCCTGGCGCGCTGGCTGTACCCCCACCGCCAAACACACTCCGTTGGCCTCGACAAGCCCTCTCCCAAGGAGAGGAGCTGTGCACCCCTCACCCCGTCCTTCCTGCCAGCACTGCCTCCGGTCCCCAGACCAGCTTCCGCAGTTTGCAGAATGGATATCAGTTTGCGGGGCTGGGAGTAGGGAGTCTTACCTTCCACTGGATGCAGGGCCCACCTGCCCTGGGTCCTGTCGGTGGCGTCTGAGGCAGAAGGAGAGAGAGGTGGCTGTGAGGAGGGAGAAACTGGGCTCCTTTTCCCTCGCAGCCAGAGTTTAGAAGAATGGCAGTGGCCCTCCCTCCGGCACCGCCTGCTCAGAGAGGCTCCTTGCAGGTCAAAATCCAAATTCCAGCCTGGGCTACAGCAGGGCTTAGAGAAAGCGTAATGATCTCCCTCGGGGCAGAGGAGAGGTCCCGGGCCAGCCCTGAACCCTGAACTTGAACTTGAACTCTGAGCAGGCCCCTGCAGGGAGGATGGGCTGACCTGAGCCCCGCCCACATGGCCTCCCTCCTCACCTGGTGGGGGGCCCATGGCTGGGAAAGGGAAGGGGAGCTGTTGCAGCCCAGGGCACCGTCCTGCTCCACTCACCCACTGTGCCACTGGCCCGCCTCCGCGCTGGGGACAGGCGGGCTTGGGACGAGCTGGAGGGGGGGAGGGGAGACGCTGGCAGGGGAGGACGGGGGACAGAGGAAAGTCCCAGGAGGGCACTTGCCGCGGCCCTACCGCTGCTGCAGCAGCAACAGTGACCACCTTTGTTCGGCTCCTTTTCCGTGCGCTCTCCAGACCAAGGCAGGACAAAGACAGGCGCCTGGAGCCCAGAGGAGTTGTCAGGAGTGACCGAGCCGTGGCCGGGGGCCCACGTCCAGCCCACAACACCAGGACAGGCAGTGGGGGACAGCAGAAGACTTGCACTGGATGCTCAGAGCATTCAAAATTTAAAAAAAGGAAAAAAAAAAAGATAGCTACTAGCCTTTGCAAAACGAGAGACTGAATAACGCTCTGGATTTCCCACTTTACTAGAACAATCTGAAGATCTGGCCAGACCAGGCCCACATGGACACAGGACGGCCACTGGCTAGAGCAGAGGCGTGGCCATCCCTCCCCCGTCCACCACAGACCCCACCTCCAGCCCACCTCTCTCCTTCCCTTGACCTGCCCTGGCCCTGGGCGGGGGCAGCCCCTGGCACAGAGTAGATCAGAAAGCATGGTGAGAATCAATATACTCCTGGTTCTATTCTAAATGTTTCCATGTCTCTGCTCACTTGGTCTTTCCAACAAGCCTCTGGGACAGATTTTATTATTATGTCCACTTTACTGATGAAAAGACAGAGGTAGAGAAGGGTGAGTAACTTGCCCAAGTCACCAGCTGTGAGTGGCAGAACCAGGATTTGAACCCTGGGCGTTTCATTCTAGAACGCTACAGGGCCAGTGGGTGTGGCTTAGAGACACGTCCCACTGGACAGAGGGCACCCTGGATGCACAGATACTCAGCAGTTGGACTGATGTCAGCATGAACTGGGGCCTGCAAGGTGGTGGCCTGCCTGGGGGAACAGATGGACAGAAGGAACAGCTAGAATTTGGAGAAAGGGGATGGGCGGACAGAGAGCCAGGGAATGGACGGCCTGAGCCTGTGATCTGCAGTGGAGGACTCAACACCAGGAAGGCAGAAGATGCATTGCTCCACCAACCTGGGGTCCAGTCCTGATTTCTTGGGGGCATGTCTGGGGGACCACGGGCACGGTCACGGTGCTACAGACAAGGCACACAGATGAGAGAGGTGGGCCAGATACGGCTGTGGCAGACAGGAGAGCTGCATCCCAGCCATGACTCGGCTCCAGCCGGGGGAACACAGGCCCAGTGGGCCAGACCTTCCGGTTGTCCTAGAACAACGGGAAGTCCAGAATCTTTGAGCCTCATCATTATTCATCTGTGAGGGCTGACTGTGGCCCACCGGTCACTGGCATGTCACCTCCCACACTTTCTCTGATTGTCAGGCTTTTTGGGCCCTCTCCTAGTGCTGTAAAGAATAGGAGAGAAGATGGTGCAGCCACTTTGGAGAATGTTTTGGAAGTTTCTTATAAAGTTAACATACCCCTACCTTATGGCTCAGCCATTCCACTCTTAGGTATTTATCAAAAGAAATGAAAACATAGGTTCCACAAAGACTTTACACACATGTTCCTAGCAGCTTTGCTCACAATAGCCCCAAGGGGGAAACAACCCAATGTCCGTGAACAGATAAATGGACAAACCGTGATGCCTTCAAACTGTAAGCAGATGGGTTAGGGGGTCCCTGGAGAAAGAGAACCAGGCATGGCTTTCTTGACATAAGAGAACCCATTTTGGCCGAGGACGTTTTGTGATCTACACCTGGCCACAATGCTTACCCTTGAACACAGTATTTAATGATCTTAAGGGAACAAAGGAATGCAGGAAGAGAAAAAAAGGCAGTCAAACAATGGTGCTATGATAAGGCAGGGTCCTGGTTCCTCAAGGAATATACATAATAATATACCTTTGAGTTCTGCAGGAACTGAGGCCCCCAGACAGTTGGAGGATGGAAGGATGATGCGACTCTCTTAACTTCAATCAACTAAAGCTTGGACTCTGTTGACCTTTGTCCCAATTCTATGCTGAAGTCTCCTCTGTTCAAGTCCCCTCATGAAGATGCATGTACCCTTCCCTTAAAACTTCCCCAATTTTGCTGTTCTGGGAAACACCGCTTTGGGAAGGATCCCCGGTGTTCTCCCTACTTGCTTCAAGTAATAATAAATCCTTCCTTCTTCCGATCTTAGGCTTGGTTGTGTCTACTGACACCATTAAGCTGCAAACCCGTTAGGGGAAGGAGTGACTGAAACCGCCCGCCCTGGCCAGGCCTGATAGTAGCCACTTGCATGTGTTATCTTACAACAGGAGGTCCTGGTAAGGAACGCAGAACTAACAAGCTACCACCAACTGGAAGAATTTGGGAAAGGTCAAAAGGAGAGAGGAGACACCAGTCCATATGTCCTATCAACCTCCCAGAATCCTTCTCGCTGGAATCCAGCTTGGCTGAGCGATGCTCGTGTCACCAGGAAGGACCCTGAGTCACAATGATTGGCCAGAGACCACCCAGCAACTAACCCCATCACCATAAAACCCGAGACTGTGAGCCACGTGGCAGAGCAGTTCTCCCGGGTTCCCTTAGCCTCCTGCTCTCCTCCCGGGCGCCCCTTCCCAATAAAAAGTCTCTTGCTTTGTCAGCACCTGTGTCTCCTTGGACAATTCATTTCTCAGTCTTAGACTAGAGCCCACTCTCAGGTCCTGGAAAGGGTCCCCCTTCCTGCAACAAACCCAGTTTTTGGGTAGCAAAACTCCATGGAAAACCACATTTGTTTTCAGTAGGACAAACTAGTGACACATAACGCCATGCATGAATCTCAGAATTATGCCAGATGCAAGGAAGTACACACCTTATGGTCCATTTATGTGACGTTCAAGAAGAGGAAAGATGAATCTATGGTGATAGAAGTCAAGAGAGTTGAAAGCATTTTCTGGAGAGAGGAAAATTTCCATATCTTAACTTAGGTGGTAACTATCTGGGTATATACCACTGTTCAGATCCATTGGACTGAATAAGATTTGTGCATTTGATTACATGCAAATTACACCTGAAAAAATAAATAGGGCAGAAAGTGTGAATGATGAGTTTGGCAAATGCGGCTCTTGCTTCTCCGACGGTAGAGACTGTGGTCTTTACTCAAATCTTACCTCCCAGAATTTAGTTCCAGCCCATTGTCTCCACGTAAGAACGTGGGTCCCATGTTGTCGAAGCGCCTGAGTTTTCAAGAGAAATCCCAAAGTCTGAGTTTTTATATGAACGCTCCTGTTTATAAGGTCTGGCAAGTAATTTGGAATTAACAAAAACCGTTGAAATGCTGTACAGTCAACCCTCTGTATCTGCAGTTCTGCATCCTGGAATTCAACCACCCACAGATCACAAATATTCAGGGAAAAAAAATCTGGAAAGTTCCAAAAAGCAAAACTTGAATTTGCCTCGTGCCGGCAACCAGTTATATAGCATTTACATTGTATTAGTATAAATAATTTAACGATGATTTAAAGTATACAAGAGGATGTGATACATGTAGGTTATATACAAATACACCATTTTAAATAAGGGACATGAGCATCCTCAAATTTGGGTATCCGTGGGGGTCCTGGAACAAACCACCTGTGGATTCCAAGGGACCACTGTGTGTATCAAGTGATGCGTGTGTGATGTTGTGATTTATAGGAAGAAATATACATTTGGTCTTCAACCCCATTTCTGGCACAGAGCTCCTAAAACTTTTGGAATTTTCTAATTGACCAGAGTGAGTAAGGTGTCTTTTGTTTTGTTAATGAGGCTACATTGGGACCTCAGCTATGGTTGGGGGCCTGGTTACCAGGACAACTAACCAGGTGTTTAGAGGGTTGGGGAAGGGAGAGGGGCTGGAGGTTGAATCAGTCACCAATGGCCAATGACTTAATCAATTGTGACTATGTAATCAAGCCTCCGTAAAAAATCCCAAAGGACAGGGTTCTGAGAGCTTCTGGGCTGATGAGCACGTGGAGATGCGGGGAGAGTGGTGCTTTTGGAGAGGACATGGAAGCTCCTGGCCCCTTCCCCATGCCTTGCCCTGGGCACCTCTTCCAACTGTCTGTTCCTGAGTTATATTTTTTATAACAAACGGGTTATCTAATAAGTAATATGTTCCTCTGAGTTCTGTGAGCCACTCTAGCCAATTAATCAAACCTGAGAGGGGCTCCCCTGGTGGTGCTGTGGTTAAGAATCTGCCTGCCAATGCATGAGACACAGGTTCAATCCCTGGCCCAGGAAGATCCCACATGCCACAGAGCAGCTAAGCCCATGCGCCACATCTACTGAGCCTGCGCTCTAAAGCCCGCAAGCCACAACTACTGAGCCTGCGCTCTAGAGTCCATGAGCCACAACCACTGAGTCTGCGTGCTGCAACTACTGAAGCCCACGTGCCTAGAGCCCGTGCTCCACAACAAGAGAAGCCACTGCAATGAGAAGCCTGCGCACCGCAATGAAGAGTAGCCCCCGCTCGCCACAACCAGAGAAAGCCCCGCACACAGCAACGGAGACCCAACACAGCCAAAAATAAAAACAAATAAATTTATATATAAAACAAATCAAACCTGAGGAGGGGGTCTTCGAAACCACTGATCTAGAGCCGGTGAGTCAGAAGCACATGAAGACCTCGATTTGCAATTGGCGTCTGAAATGGGGGAGGAGGTGGAGGGGGGCAGTCTCGTAGGACTCAGACCTTAACCTTTGGTATCTGATGCTACCTCCAGCTAGATAGAGTCAGAATTCAGTTGAATTGGACACCGTGCTGGTATCAGAGCATTGCTTGGTGGCCAGGGGAGGGGGGGCTGGGGAGAGGGACCCACACGCTGATATTGGTCCCAGAATCTTACCCAGTATCCCCAGGGCACACCCTCTGCCAGGCTGATCTCCGCAGGAGGTCATGATTCCTTCCTGTATTTTCTACAGCCTTTTAGAAACACACTTTCATCCACCCACACTCTATCGTCTGGTGTTGCTATTTATAGCAACAACTGAAAAGAGCAAACCCTAAAAACACTGAAATAGATGAGTTTTCCTGACCAGCAGGCAAGAGTGGAGCAGTGAGCCCAGTTGGGGGATAAAACGGGATACATTTTTTAACTTAGTAGCTGTGAGACCTGGGTGCAAACTGATGTTCACACGCCTGCTTGGCAGGAGATGAAATGAGGATGAAACAAACGAGATGCCACAGAGAAACACCGGGCTAGTAGAAGGTGCTTGGTCAATGCTGGCTCCTTCCCTCTGCCTGAATGTAACCCCCAGTTACCTGTGTGCTGCCTGCCTTCTGTTTAGTTGCCACTGGGAATCTCAAGCCTTATTCTTTGTCTTTATGATGGCTTCAACCAGGAAACACTGAGCGTTCTCCCTCTGTTTCAGGTTATGTTTGCTCCCTGCTCCCAGAGTCACGTTTCCCACAAATCTGTGACTTGGGTGGCCTTTCATCTGCAGCGGCTGCAGAACAGTGAGCAGCTTGGGAGCCCAGAGACGGGGGCAGGCAGACCCGAGCCTCCTTCTTGTTCCTCTGCTGCCAGCTGTGTGTCCTTGTGTAAATGACTTAACTGCTCTCTGAACCCAGGTTTTCTCATCTGAAAAAGGGGATGTCATAAGAATAGTCCCGAGCCGTTTTACCAGGAAGACTCAATGATTTAATCCATATAACATTGTCCATAGTACTAAGATGCTATTTATTTCTTTTTTTCCTCTCATTATTTCATGAATGCCCAGTTGAGTTTCTGGAAAACTACAAGACCTGAGGCGTCACGACAGACTGAATGCAGAAGCAGATGTCGGCATCCAGCTGTCTTCTATTCAACCAGTCATTAAAGAGATTTTCAAATGGGTAAAACAATGCCACTCTTCTCACTCAATCTTTTGGGAAAATATGGTTGTTTTTCATAAAAATGTTATTTACTTAACATGCAAAGGGTTTGTTACTGTTCTTCTAAAATTAATTAACATTTTAAATTGTTTCTTCATTTAAACACCTGATTTGGTAAATATCTCTACCTATAACCCACATCAATGAGATGAAGGTGTTCTTCCTTATAATGGGATCCTGAGACAACAAGTTTGAGAATCCCTGCGCTGTGACAAACTTGACAGGAGCCTGTGGATGTGGGAAAACTCTTGGGAATGGTCTGTCTAAACCCAAATCCACATAATTCATTAAAAGGTGTGTTCTGATCAAGTGGACCCTGCATGGGAAGCCTATTCGTGGCCACAGGGTCTGTGGGAGAAAGTTGTTTGTAACTCAGGAGACCTTGCCAGTCAGTGTATAGTGTGCATCGTTAATGAATGAACAAGGATTCTCCTTAATCACTAAACACTTTAACAGCAGGTCATCTGTGACAGCGAGGTTGGAGTTTGGTGTGTGACATGGACACACTTGGAGATTAGTGGAGTGGAACAGGATCCCGTGAAAGCCAGCCTGACCCACACTGCCCCCACTGCCCCACCAGACACTGCACGAGTCTGGGTTACAAGAGGTGGTTGTAGTGACAGCCCGTGGTCATTGCCATCATGTGAGTTCCAGCCTGGGGCCAGCCGTATGGCTTGTACTTGAGTCCCTGGGCTCTGCCTCCAGTGTTTGTTGAAATCCTCGTGCTAACTTGGTGGCTTACAGCCGCCTCTCGGCTTTACTGTGCTGTGCCTCAGTCTCCCCCATTTGTCAAATAGTCAGGGTTGTTGTAGGGATTAAATAAAAGAATTGTTTGAAGTAGTGACTGGCCAGCAAAATCTGCCCTCCTCCCTCCCTGCATGACATGTGAGAGGGGGTGGAACGAGAGGGGGTGTGATCTAGGTGATTTCTGTCTCTCTTGCTTAAGAGAGAGCCATTCTTTCCTGCCTTCCTGCTGGTCAGGATGGGGATGAACCGGAGTGACGTTGGAGGCACATGTGGAAGCCAGAAGTGCTGCCAGCAGCCTGGGTTCCTGGTGAAGCAGAGAAGCCGCCAACGTGGAGCCTCCCGTGGATGGAGAAATGAAACAGACAGTGTTGCAGGAAGGGGGACCCCTTCCGGGGCCTGAGAGTGGACGCTTTTCTAACACTCGGAAATGAATAGTGCTGAATAAGCAACAGACTTTATTGGGAAGGGGCACCTGGGTGGAGAGCAGCAGGGGAAGGGAACCCAGGAGAACTGCTCTGCCACGTGGCTCGCAGTCTCGGGTTTCATGGTGATGGGGTTAGTTTCCAGGTGGTCTCTGGCCAATCATTCTGACTCAGGGTCCTCCCTGGTGCCATGTGCATGCAACCGCTCAACCAGGATGGATTCCAGCAAGAAGGATTCTGGGAGGTTGGTAGGACATATGGACTGGCACCTCCTCTCTCCTTTTGACCTTTCCCGTATTCTTCCTGTTGGTGGTGGCTTGTTACTTCCGTATTCCTTACCAGGATCTCCTGTCGTAAAATAACTCATGTAAATTTTTACTGTCTTTGCCTGGCCATGGTGGGCAGTTTCAGTCAGTGTTTCCCCTAACAAGACTTTGGAGCAGAGAAAGGTTTATTGCAGGGCCAAGCAAGGAGAACGAGTGGCTCGAGCTCAAAAAACCTGAACTCCCCAATTTTTTTTTTTTTTTTTTTTTTTTTTTGACCAGGCGGTGCAGCATGTGAGATCTTAATTCCCCAACCAGGGATTGAACCCATGCCCCTTGCAATGGAAGCACAGAGTCTTAACTGCTGGACTGCCAGAGAAGTCCTCCCCAGTGGTTTTGGGGGAAAGTTTTTATAGGCAAAATTTGGGGTGAGGGCTGCAGGGTGTGTGATTTTCTTCTGATTGGTTGATGGTGAGGTAACAGGGAGGTGCTCCAGAGATCTTGCTCTCAGCCTAAAATTGCCATCCTCCACCGGGGTGGGGGCCTTAGTTCTGCAGAAGAACTCAAAGATATTGTTATGTATGTTCCTTGCAGAGGAACCAGGGCCCTGCCCCATGACTGCACTATTGTTTCTTGACTGCTCCCTCCTTTGTTTCTGCATTATTTCCCTTCCCTGATTAGCAAGTTTTGCCCTTGCTCTCTGCCCTTTGGAACTCAGGGAAGGTCATGGAGGCTAAATGAAGCCTATTTCCTACAAACAAGAAACGGGACACACAGAAAGGATTTGTACCCGGGAGCCCCACAGGGTCCTGCTCAGTTCCACCCACCAAATATGGCCCCCTGCTTGTTTTTGTAAATAATGTTTTATGGGAACACAGTCATGCCCATTTATTTGCATATTGTTTCTGACGGCTTTTGTGCTACTGTGGTAGAGTTGAGTACTTGTGACAGAGACCATATGGGCTGTAAAGCCTAAAATATTTACCATCTGGCTCTTTACAGAAAACTTTTGCTGCCCCCTGACCTACAGCACCACTCAGTGAGTTAGTGTCCCCAGAGTTTAAGGCACTAACAGGAATGATTTTCATCCCCAACTTTCTCTCTCAGAAGATAGTACAACCCTCTGGTTGGGGAAATGTGAGTGGAAAGAAATGTCATCCAAAGCAACTCTCTGGTAAGAAAGATAAGCCATTCTCAGAAACCCTTCAGGGGACTTCCCTGGTGGTCCAGTGGTTAGGACTCCGCCCTTCCACTGCAAGTTCGATCCCTGCTTGGGGAGCAAAGATCCCACAAGCTGCTTGGTGCAGCAAAAAGAAAAATGCCCTCCAGTCTGGCTAACAAGCCATGAACATCAGTATGGTTATTTTGAGGCTTTTAACGTAAATATAATCCTTCTATATCTTTATCAGATCCATTGAGAAAGGCAACAAACAGGACAGGATTGTGACCAAAGCAATCTCTCGAGACTTCTCTCTGTTACATGCTTTCATACTTAAAATCTCAAAATAGTATGCTGAGGGGAAGAAGCCAGACAAAAATAGAGTCCATACTGAATGATTCGGTTTACACAAGATTCTAGAAAATGTAAATGAGTCTGTTGTGACAACAGATTAACATTTGCCTGGGGGTGGGGATGGCAGGACAGAGGGACATTACGAAGGGGAACAAGCGAATTTTGGAGGTGATGGGTCTGTTTATTAGCTGGATTGTTGTCATGGTTTTGTCAGTTACACCTTTGTCAAAACTCTTCCCATTGTACATTTAAATATGTGTCCTTTATCTTAAGCCATTTATACTTCAACAAAGTTGTTTTAAAAAGTATGAGTCTTAAATATATCACTTATATGTGGAATCTAAAATATGGTACAGATGAATCTATATATAAAACAGAAACAGACTCACAGATATAAAAAAAACCTTACGGTTACCCAAGGGGAAAGTGGGGGAGGGATAAATTAGGAGTTTGGGATGAACAGATATACACTACTATACATAAAATAGATAAACAACAAGGTCCTACTGTATAGCACAGGAAACCATATTCAATATCCTGTGATAAACCATAATGGAAAAGAATATGAAAAAGTATGTATATATATATATATATATAACTGAATCACTTTGCTGTATACTTGAAACTAACACAGCATTGTAAATCAACTATACTTTAATTGAAAAAAACAAAGAGAACTCAGATTGAAAAAAAAGTGTGTCTTAAAAATAGAATAAAACAAAATAAAAAATATAAGTCTTCTGTAAATGGGTTCTTATGGAGAAACACAGACCAATGCAACGTAAAAGGGAAGCAGTGAGGATCTATTTCCAGTCCTTCCTCTACAAACTTCCAGAAGGAGATGGTTAATCTCCACTGTTCAACCACATCGCCCAGCCAGGATTCCTTTTCTATGCTTCCCGCTGTGCTCTGTGTCCCAGAAGGCTGACTTCAACGAGCTGTATCTCCTGGCCTCCTTTGCTTTCTGGCCTCCAGTTAGATTTGGCCAACGGGAGGCACCAGCAGGAGATCAGAGGGTAGAGAAGAGCGGTCGGGGTAATTTGTCACTTCCCCTGGGCCACACTACCCCTGATCCCTGGCTGCATCCCTGCGGTCCTGGCAGTGGCTTCGTTCTTCCATGGCCACTGCTCTGCAGAAGCTGTGTAACATTATTCCCTCCTTCTTTCCAGTCTAGGAATAACTGTTCCCCACGGTGACTATACCAACCCTTGTTGGTACCCCCTAACCCCGCCTAAATCTCAATAAACAGTCCCTTTAATACGGTATCTTTGGTTAAATTCTTTGGACTCTGATATCTCTTTCATGCCGGAACCCTGACTCACAAGGCTTCCCACTGTCTGTAGGATAAATTCCATATGACACACTCTGTAGGGATTATCCTCCTCTCCTCGGTTCCTGGGACCTTGGGTGTGAAATTCTACCTTTTAGTTACTTGTTTATTTATTTATTTATTTTGGCATAAGTTTAGTAGATTTTCCAGGAGAAAGGCTTTCCTGGGTCTAGCTGTCTGCTCTTCTAAACAAAGGTTAAAAAAATTTTTTTTTTTCCTGAAGGTCATGGGGAGTGGTATCTTTAGACACCCTCTTGAGTGTGAGCTACAGAAACCCAACTCAAACTAGCTTATGCAAAAATGTTGGTTCACACAACTGGAATATCCCAAGCTTCAGGTCTGGTAGGATCCAGTGTCTCACATCATGTCATCAGGCCCTGATTTCCGTGGCTGTGATTTCTGGTCTTGTCTTTGCTCTCAAGCAGCCTTCTTCTCCACCATGGTCTTGAGAGGCTCCAGCTAACATCCACTCAGGTTCAAGTCCAGTAGGAAATGAAGATTCCCCAACAGATTTGACAACAGTCCTAATGGTCCTTGGCCTGACTCTTATTGGTCCACACCGGGTCACATGCCTATTCTTGAACCAATCACCTGAGCCACGGAACGCAAGATATTTTTCCCTGCCGTCCTTGAGTTGTTGCCAAAGAAAATCAAGGTTGGTATTTCTAGGAGAAGGGGAAAGGTGTGCTGGACAGACAAAACCAATGCACATCCACCCCCTTTGCTCATTGGTTCATTATGAGGACTGAGTGAAAAGTGCTTGGCTGGGGCAGGGTTTATGACGGGCTCTCCCACAAGCATGTGGCTGTATCCTTTCCCTCACAGAAATTGAATGCCCCAAATCCCTTCCGTGAGAGGGTAGATGTGCCCAAGAATGCAGACAGTCCTACGTCATCTTTCTGTAACTCCTTTCTCTCACATAATCCCCTGAGGAGCCATACCCTCCTGGGAACCATTCCAGACTCTTCCTAAAACTAAGCAATGTAGACATAGAATGCATGTGTGACCCGTCAACTTTATTTTCGCCCCAATAAAAATGAGATAATCCTAATAGGGTTTTCTGTAACTGTACTTTGTTTCACTTAACTGTGTCAGAGATGCCTTCCCATAGTGGCTTATCCATATCTATCTCATTGTCTTAGTGGCTGAATATTCCAGCTTCTGGATAAACTATAGTTTATTTAACCAGTCCTTTCTTGGAGCAAATACTGCTGATGTCACCCAATATCCAGTTTCCACTTTTTCACTAATAACAGAACACTCGCATTGTATATGGGGACATGACATTCCAAATAAAGACTATAGGTCACAGCCCCCCAGCTCGGCGTGATTAAGTTCTGCCTTGTGGGAGGTGAGCATAATTGAGGCATCGACATGGGAGTCCTGCCCTTAAAGAGAAGGGGCATGTACTCTCCATGCCACTATATCTCTTCTTGCTGGCTGGGATGTGACCAAGGGAAGGAGATATCTCAGGCCATGCAGATGAGAGGAACACTGCAAGCATGGAGGGAACCTGGAATACCAGCCCTGACTCCTGGCAGCCAGACTGCTCAGTGAGAGAGAAGCCATAGCAACATGGTCCTGTTAGTGAAGCCACTGCTCTTTGGGGTCCCTAGTCCAGGGGGTGAGCCAATACCCTGAATATGTGGTCCTCCAACCAGCATCAGCATCACCTGGCTACACCCCAGACCTCGGGACTCTGACTCTGCCTTGCTCCGGACGCACAGGCCAAGTGGCCATGGCTCACGGGCCCAGCCGCTCTGCGGCATGTGGGATCTTCCAAGACCTGGGCACGAACCCGTGTCCCCTGCATCGGCAGGCGGACTCTCAACCACTGCGCCACCAGGGAAGCCCTCTGACTCTGCCTTCTAACAAAATCTCCAGGCGAGTCCAAGCACTTTAAAGTGTTGGGTTTTGTTTTTTCACTTTAAAGTTTTAGGACAGATCTGATATCCTTAATGAAGGGCGGTTCCACTGTCTGCAGTTTTCTATTGCAAGCAAGGCTGCAGTGACAATTGTGGTCAACGTCCTCTCCTAGACTGGAATCTCTCTAGGTCAGATCCTAGGCGTGGGATTGCTGGTCCATGGAAGACGGACCTTTACAAAAGGTTTTGAGAGTATTTTTTGGCTGTTTTTGATTTTTTGGTTTGGTTTGGTTTTGTTGGTTTTTTTTAAGATTTAAGAAGTTTCTAGTGGGAAAGCCTGCTAATCTCAGAAAACCTTACTTCTCACACCTTCTTCTAGGAAAAGGGAAATCACGGTATGCCCCCTGGTGGCTGTCTTCTTCATTTACAGGCAAGTGGGTCCAGGGCTAAAAGACCTTGCAACCCCAAACCCGCCAAGGGTTAGTAAACCCAGAGCAAATGAGGATTATGCTCTCACCAGGGCTGACTGGGTGCCTTCAAGGCTACTCCCCACAAGAACCGCTGCAGTGGTCATGCAAGCAAAGGGCTGTATGCAAGAGGACTGACACGCCAGTGCAAGACTGACAAAAAGAGTCCGAAAAGAATGGCTAGATGGAAACATAATTGTTGCACAACAAACCACACATATAAAAAATGTCCAACGCTTCCCTGGTGGTCCGGTGAGTAAGACTCTGCTCTCCTTATGCAAGGGGCTTGGGGTCGATCCCTGGTCGGGAACTAGATCTCGCATGCCGCAACTAAGAGACCTGGTGCAGCCAAAATAAATAAATAAATACATTTTTGTTTTTTAAGTCCAATGGATGAGTTTTTTTTAACTTAAGTATAGTTGATGTAAATATTATATGTTTCAGGTGTACAACACAGTGATCCACAATTTTAAAGGTTACACTCCATCTACAATTATTATAAAATATTGACTATATTCCCTGAGCCGTACAATATATCCTTGTAGTTTATATATTTTATACATAGCAGTTTGCACCTCTTAATCTCTTACCTCTACCTTGCCCCTTCTTTCTCCCCACTGGTAACCACTAGTTTGTCCTCTGTATCTGTGAGTCTGTTTCTTTTTTGTTATATTCACTGGTTTTATTTTTTATACTCCACAGGTAAGTGATACCATGTGGTCTCTGTCTTTCCCTGTCTGACTTATTTCACTAAGCACAATACCCCTCAAGTTCATCCATCCATTTTTTACAAATGGCAACATTTTATTCTTTCTTATGGCTGAGTAGTATTCTACTGTATCAATATATATATCCCACATCTTCTTTATCCATTCATCTGTTGGTGGACACTTAGGTTGCTTCCATATCTTGGCTAGCGTAAGGGATGAAATAAAATTTATATTTTAAGCAAGACAAGAAAAATTAAACAAAGCGTTCTCTGTGTTTGCTTGGGCCTCTTCCCTCCCTCCCTAAGGTGCAGTGTGCATCTGCGTTACACATTAACCAGAGCTCCTCAAAGATGGGAGTGCCTGTTCAACCATAAAAATCAATTTTTTTCTTTCTTCTGACACTAGCAATGTAAATTCTTAAAGGAATAGTGTTCTGTCCCAACTCTGCAGGGGGTCATGACGACCTGCTTCTCGCCTCGTACATGCTTACTTGGACTATGTACCCTTGGTGAACTTTATGTAAAATGATCAGTATGTCATTTTGATGTATGGTCCTTAATCTCGAAAATGTGTATGACTGCGTCTGGCTTCTAACAGGCAAGTTAGCTCTCAGAGCTTTCTAAGAGTCTGTTTCCTGGGTTATAATCCTCAATTTGCCTCAAATAAAATTTTTTTCTCCTTAACCTGATTGTTAATTGAATTTTCGTCGAGGTAAGTAATGCTGCTATGAACATTGAGGTGCACGTATCTTTTCAAATTAGTGTTTCTGTTTTCTTTGGGTATATACCCAGGAGTGGAATTGCTAGGTCATGTGGTAGCTCTGTTCTTAGTTTTTTGAGAAACCTCCATACTGTCTTCCACAGTGGCTGCACTAAGTTACGTTCCCTCCAATAGTGTACAAGGGTTCCCTCTTCTCCACATCCTCACCAACATTTGTTATTTACAAATAACTTTTTTTTTTTTTTTTTTTTTTTGCAGTACGTGGGCCTTTCACTGTTGTGGCCTCTCCCGTTGCGGAGCACAGGCTCCGGACGCGCAGGCTCAGTGGCCATGGCTCACGGGCCCAGCTGCTCCGCAGCATGTGGGATCTTCCCGGACAGGGGCACGAACCCGTGTCCCCTGCATCGGCAGGCAGACTCTCAACCACTGCGCCACCAGGGAAGCCCACAAATAACTTTTTGATGATAGCCATTCTGAGAGTTGTGATATCTCACTGTGATTTTCATTTGCATTTCTCTCATGATTGGCAATGTTGATCATTTTTCATGTGCCTGTTGGCCATCTGTATGGCTTCTTTGGAAAAATGTCTATTCAGGACTTATGCCCATTTTTTAACTAGGTTGTTTGTTTTTCTGATGTTAAGTTGTATGAGCTGCTTATGTATTTTGGATATTTACCCTTTGTCAGTCATATCATTTGCAAATATGGTTGTCTTTTCATTTTGTCGATGCTTTCCTTTGCTATGCAAAAGCTTTTAAGTTTAATTAGGTCCCATTTGTTTGTTTTTGCTTTTATTTCCTTTGCCTTAGGAGACAGATTCAAAAAAATATTGCTACGGTTTATGTCAAAGACAACCAATAAGTTTTGACATATGCATGCACCTATGAAACCATTGACACAAGAAAATATCCAACATCCCCTGAAGTTTCCTAGCACCCACCCCATCCCCAGACAGTCAATGATCTGTTTTTTGTCTCTATAGATTAACTTGCATGTTCTAGAATTTTATATAAATGGCATTATGTAGCATGCACTCTTTTTTGTTTGGCTTTTTTCACTTAGCATCATTATTTTGAGATTCATCCATGTTGTTGAGTTTATCTATAGTTATAGTTCCATTGTATTGATTGATCAATTGATTTTTAAATTTTTTCAATTAAAACATTTTAATTGAAGTATAGTTGATTTACAATGTTGTGTTAATTTCTGCTGTACAGCTAAGTGATTCAGTCATACCTATATATACATTATATATACATTCTTTTCCATGACAGTTCTGTTGTATGGATATACCACAATTTGGTTTTTTATAAATTTATTTATTTATATTTTATTTTTGGCTGCGTTGGGTCTTCATTGCTGCACACGGGCTTTCTCTAGTTGTGGTGAGAGGGGGCTACTCTTCGTTGTGGTGCGTGGGCTTCTCATTGCAGTAGCTTCCCTTGTTGCAGACCACGGGCTATAGGTGCACAGGCTTCAGCAGTTGTAGCACGCAGGCTCAGTAGTTGTGGCTGGTGGGCTCTAGAGCGCAGGCTCGTAGTTGTGGTGCACGGGCTTAGTTGCTCCACGGCATGTGGGATCTTCCCGGACCAGGGATCGAACCTGTGTCCCCTGCATTGGCAAATGGATTCTTAACCACTGCACCACCAAGAGAAGTCCAAAATTTATGTTGGTTTTTAAAAGGGTAAAAAGCAAAGCTCGCCCTAGCTGTTGTGAGGAGGGTGGACTGTGGGGCAGGAGCAGAAGCTGGGAGAAGAGAGGAGTGGCTCCAGCAGGAGATGTCCGGGCTGAGGTCGTGGGGCTGAGGATGGAGAGATGGTCAGATTAAGGATCTCTTTTGGAGGAAAAGCAGATGGATTGTTGATGTTGGGGGTCAGGGACTGAGCTGGTAGGTGGTCTGATGAGAATTTCAACCCAGAGTGGTCTAATTCCAAAAGCCACGCCCTTAACCGATAAAGGTTCTTTTACATACTCTCCCCCTCTTTTTTTTTTTTTTGGCCACACGGCATGGGGGATCTTAATTCTCCAGTGAGGGATGGAACCCATGCCCCCTGCAGTGGAAGCACGAATGGAATCTTAATCACTGGACCACCAGGGAAGTCCAAATGGTACCTACTCTCAAGGGCATGGGTGGGCCCATGGGAAGAGCTTTCCCTCTGCCATGTTCCCTGGGCCTTAGGCACTCAGGAAATCCCACTTCTGCCCATCACCTGAACCGCTACTTATGTAACTAAGATGGTCTTTATTTTTTATTATTTTTTTAAAAATAAATTTATTCATTTATTTTTGTGTTGGGTCTTTGTCGCAGTGTGCGGGCTTCTCATTACAGTGGCTTCTCTTATTGTGGAGCACAGGCTCTAGGTGCGCGGGCTTCAGTCGATGCAGCACGCGAGCTCAGTCGTTGTGGCTCGTGGGCTCTAGAGCACAGGCCCAGTAGTTGTGGCGCACGGGGTTAGTTGTTCGGTGGCATGTGGGATCTTCCTGGATCAGGGATCAAACCCGTGTCCCCTGCATTGGCAGGCGGATTCTTAACCACTGCACCACCAGGGAAGCCCCAGGGGTTGATTTCTAAAACTATGAAATTAGCAAAAACCCAGGTGGTTCAGTGATATGGTGAAACTGAGCAGGACCCTGTGGGGCTCCTGGGCACAAAAGCCTTTCTGGGTCCCCCATTTCTTGTTTGCAGGAAAAAGGCTTCATTCAGCCTCCATGCCCTTCCCTGAGTTCCAAAGGGCAGGTTCAAACAGTTGCTAATCAGGGAAGGGAGGGGATGCAGACAAGGAAGGAGCAGCCTAGAAACAATTGTGCAGCCTTGGGGCAGGGTCCTGGTTCCCCCTCAAAGGATACACGTAACAATGTTTTTGAGCTGTGTTGCAGATACTGAAACACCCACCAGGTGGGAGAAGTTAACTGTATGCTGCCCACAAGCACAGACCCAGACTGGATGGATCCAGAAGGTTGATGATGCTGACTCCCAATTGCCTCACCATCAACCAATCAGAAGAATGTCCACAAGCTGACCACACCCTCTTGGAACCATTACTATAAATCTCACTGACCCCTCCAGGTCAGGACACACAGTTTTGAGGGCACTAGCCCGCTGTGGCCCCTTTTGCCTGGCAAAGCAATGAAGCTATTCTTTTCTACTTCACCCAAAACTCCGTCTCTGAGACTCAATTCGGTACCGGGTACAGAGGCCAGATTTTGGCTACAACGGTAACATGGTAATGGGGTCCATGAATTGGATTCAGGCTTGCAGACTGTTTAGATCCTGGGATCCATGTTTGTCCTCTTCTGGAAGTTGCTGGACTGTGGATACAGCTTCCCTCACTATTCAAAGCCCAGCCCTGCTGTACCAGCAGGTTGGGGTGCTTCCCCACCTAGTGAGTCAATGGCTGGCCAGGACAGGGGCACACTGGTCCCTGAGGGCTGAGACAGGGCCCCAGAGACTCAGTGTAACCTAGCAGGACTCTATGGGGACCTTCCCCCAGATACTCTGCTTTCGCTCCTCCATGAAGTACCTAGATAATGGTATTTGATGCAAATTTCCTGGGTTGTTCTGCAGACGTGAAACTGCCCCCCACCAAATGGAAGATGTTAACTACTTGATGACCATGAGCACATAGCCCCAGGCCTCCTGGAGCCTAAGGACTGATAAAGTTAACCCCTGTGACACCGCCCTGTTCCCTCACGTCGGTACCCTGGGACCCCCGCTCCCTCACCTGGCTTTTAAGAATGCTTTGCTGAAACCCCTGGAGCTTGAGGCTTTTTAAGGCATGAGCCACCTTGTCTCCTTGCATGGCCTTGCAATAAACCTCTCTCTGCTCCAAACTCCGACGTTTCAATTTGTTTGGCCTCACTGTCCGTTGGGCACGTGAACTTGTGTTAACATCAGGACTGGGAAGTCACTCTGATGCCCCTTTACCAGAGCAATCTCTGCCACTCAAGTCATCCGGAGCTGGAGCTCTCCAGCCCTGCTTCAATTCAAGTGGGGTTCGTGGGCCTTATCATGGCCCATCTTTCTGAAGCAGCAGAGACTTTTTGAAGAACAGCAATTTAACTGGCTATTTGAAACATTATTTCTAGGTGAAAATGGGTATCACGGAGCCAAATGCAACATTCATATGCAGCTTTAACCTGAAGTGAAGAGCTCAAAACTCTGCCCCCAGATCCCAGAGAGATCCACATCTTCTATCCTCTCCTTAACTTGGGGAGTGTGTTGGTGGACAATTTGAGCCACACTGTACTAGGACTTTGTGTTTCCTGTTCTAGGGCCAGGCTGGGGTGCTCTGAAAATGAGAAAACACGTACGAACACTAGGTGTGTAGAGAAGCCTTTAACATACTGTTACTGTTATCCCCTCCCCCCGGGACCCTGCGAACACCTACTCAGAGGCAGGGCCAAAGCCCTGGTCTC